>NC_135233.1:385077117-385762474 GCF_051348905.1 Ranitomeya variabilis | reverse complement strand
AGAGCGCCGGGGGACAGACACCGGAATGTGAGTATGTACTGTTTGTTTTTTTTTACTTTTACGCTGGTAACCACAGTAAACATCGGGTTACTAAGCGCGGCCCTGCGCTTAGTAACCCGATGTTTACCCGGGGACTTCGGCATCGTTGGTCGCTGGAGAGCGGTCTGTGTGACAGCTCCGCAGCGACCACACAACGACTTACCAACGATCACGGCCAGGTCGTATCGCTGGTCGTGATCGTTGGTAAATCGTTTAGTGTGACAGTACCCTAATACAACATTTGACTACCAAAGATGGAGACAGAGGCAGGATAAGATCAAAAGATGGGGCTAGGTGTGAGGAGCACAGAGATGTCAATATGCAGTCTGAAAATTTTCACAATGATACAGGAATGAAAGTCAGGGAAAAAGAAGCAACGTACCACTTAGAACAGAGGGAGAGAAGTACATGGGATTCAAGGGTGCAGTGGCTACTCCAGAGTAGGAGACGTACCAGCAGTTAGGAAGAGGGAGAGAAGTACATGGGATTCAAGGGTGCAGTGGCTATTCCAGAGTAGGAGACGTACCAGCAGTTAGGAAGAGGGAGAGAAGTACATGGGATTCATGGGTGCAGTGGCTATTCCAGAGTACGAGACGTACCAGCAGTTAGGAAGAGGGAGAGAAGTACATGGGATTCAAGGGTGCAGTGGCTATTCCAGAGTAGGAGATGTACCAGCAGTTAGGAAGAGGGAGAGAAGTACATGGGATTCAAGGGTGCAGTGGCTATTCCAGAGTAGGAGACGTACCAGCAGTTAGGAAGAGGGAGAGAAGTACATGGGATTCATGGGCGGACATACCGCCGGTTCAACCGGTGCGGCTGCACCGGGGCCCAGAGGCTCTGGGGGGCCCCTGCAGGGCGGCTAATATAGAGGGCAATCTGGCCAGTCTATCCGGCCCCGAGGCTCCGGGGGCCCCCTGGCCAGATTGCCCTCATGTGCGGCAGGCATTCCCTGCAGCTCCGCTGCCTGCAAGAGGAAATGGCAACGGATCTGCAGGGAATGAATCCATCCTGCTTCCTTTCTCACACAGACAGCAGCGGCTGAATGACATCATCATTCCGCGCTGCGGCTGGGCGAGACAGGAAGCTGCCGGCGTGCAGCTTCAGCCTAGGATCCGTGCGCAGAGGTGAGACATCTCCTGTCGTCTTCACAGCTGCTCCTCCTGTCTGGTGCTTGTTGTTAGATCACCCCCCTTCTCCCTGCACACACTTCCAGCCTGTGCAGAACGGCGTCTGCACACTCATTGCTGGAAGGAAGCTGCAGCTGTGTGCAGGACCTCAATCACCCCCTGAACAGGAGGTAAAGAATGGTCTGAATGTGACGGATTGTTTGCAGAGTAAAGAGGGGAGGCAGGGGCTGCAGTCAGAGACTAGAAGCAGTGATTTACTGACTGTGACCCCCGGAGCTTTGTGTTCTCTGGTCAGTGCAGGATTTTCATACACACACACACACATCTGGGACCAGAGTCACTAAATCACTGGGTCTATTCTCTGACGGGTCTCCAGTCATCACTGCAGTATCAGATCAAGGCTGGGACTGACCCCTGAGCCCATCCCCCAGTGAAGACTTTTTCACATATACTGCATCTGTTGCATTAAACACACAGGTACAATACATAGACACATATAAGGGTATGTTTCCACTGTCAGTAAACTCTGCGGATTGGACGCTGTGTACATCCGCAGCATCCAATCCGTAGCAGCCGGATGTTACAGCATAGTGCATGAGATTTCAAGGAATCCAATGTCCACCATGTATGCAGCGGCACCCGCAGCTTCCCTGCAAAGACGGACATGCGGCGCATCTTTCTAGACCGTAGCATGTCTATTTATCTTGCGGAGACGCTCAGTCTCCGCAAGATAAATATCACAGTCCAATGTATAGGCTGCGGTGATTCCGCATGGTTCAATGAACACATGCGGAATCATCACTCGTACAAAAGCCGGCAGCGCTTTGGACCGAGCAGACATGTGCTGCATCCAAAGCACTGCCGATTCCTGACCGTGGAACCATACCCTTATACATTAATGTATAGTATGTCACATATGCAGTAGACACAGGTGTTTATTATACATAGACATATTCTACAGTGTATGTATGCATTTTATATAGGTATGTACTATGAGTGCACTTCATATATATAGTTATATAGTACACTGATGCATTGATATACTGTAGGCAGCTACATCATTTTTTCCTACTAGTTTTGAAAAATCTCCCCAGACTGTATAAGCCCTTAACGAAATATGACATACTGCATACATCATATGTTGCCTTCCTGCCTTCATGCAGGCTCGCAAGCTGATCCCGCATATTTCCTGACAAATGATGGCAGTGATATTCAGCCATCATCTGTCACTAACAGCCACTGTTCACCTATTAAACACCGCTGTGGATCTGTGACAGCAGCATTTACAGCATGTCGGCAGGGGAGAGTGTTGATCAATGCATCCATTGGGACACTTGTGACATGATGGTGGGGAGCTGATGGGTTGCCATGATGGCCAGAGGCCTGTTGACAGCCTGTGCCTGTCATGACAAATTTCTGTGAAAACCAGCCTGCAGCTGAGGACGTGGTGCAGAAGTGGAGTTTTTCCAAGAGTGGGCAATGAGACTGTGGAAGGTTCGAGACACCATCACCTGTTTCTCAATGCAGTGATCCAGAACACTGCCCCCATCCCTAATGGGAAATATGCAAATGCATGTAGAAAAGGCGCGGAGACACCATCACGTGTTTCTCAACGCAAGCAATGAATAGCCAGGTCTTTCACCGGGAAGGAACAACCACGGGAAGGGCAGCATCCAATAAAGGAAAACCACCTATGCCAAAACCTGGTATCCATCCACAGACAGCTGTTTCGGGGTATTTGCCCCTCATCAGTGTGGAGTAGGAAACTGGCTATTAGGAGCAGTGCCTAGTGAAAAGGCTATGAACATAAGGATGAATGACCTCGAGGAGATCAAAACATCCAACACCGCGGAGACACCATCACGTGTTTCTCAACGCAGTGATCCAGAACACTGCCCCATCCCTAAAGGGAAATATGCAAATGCATGTAGAAAAGCCGCGGAGACACCATCACATGTTTCTCAACGCAAGCAATGAATAGCCAGGTCTTTCACCGGGAAGGAACAACCACGGGAAGGGCAGCATCTGGATCACTCCATTGAGAAACACGTGATGGTGTCTCCGCGGTGTTGGATGTTTTGATCTCCTCGAGGTCATTCACCCTTATGTTCTTTTATTACATTGTCCCCTCTCTTGTTAGATATAAAATGACTACTGATGGAGGAGCCGGTGACCAGACTACCAGTCCATCAGCTCCTCCTTTAGAAAAGAAGCTTTCTTATGCTCCATCAGCCATCATTGCATTTTACAGCTAACAAGACAGGACGGTATGTAATAAAAACACAGGGCTCTATAAAATCCAATATGTAAGCGACGGTGCAGTACATACAATACACAATAGGAGAGGGCACTGTATAATAAGGGACGGCAATATACATAATAAAGGAGACTATTTTATATATACATGTATGTGTGTGGATATATATATATATATATATATATATATATATATATATTATGTAGCTTTGTCGCCTTTAAAGGAGGGGGGCCCAGACACATTTTCTGCACAGGGGCCCCAAGCTGTCTGTGTCCGCCCCTGATGGGATTCATGGGTGCAGTGGCTATTCCAGAGTAGGAGACGTACCTGTGAATGAAAGCAGATGGATCAGGGCATGACAGCATGAAGGAGAATATACCATGGGTTATCATTTCAGATGATACACTTAAAATATGTCACTTGAAATTATGTCACATCTGACTAAAGTCAGATCTGACCCGTTCCATGCAACTTATACCATTCAATTTGTTATTGTACATCGTGATTCAGAAAAGAAAGGAAACCTGTCACCATAGAAATTCTGCCCCATCCACAGGCCCCATGTTATAGAGGAGCGGAGTAGATTGATATATAGTTTTGTGATAAAATATTCTGTATAACTCATGTTTGAACCATTAAATCCTCTGCACTCTCTGGGATTTTAACTTGGCAGTGAGTGACAGCTTTCTTTCTTTAAGTGTGCATACAGGCAGGGTCGGACTGGAGCACTGGGACAGCAAACGATTCTCCGGTGGCCCCGTGTCCTCAGCAGGACCCTGAGCAGGACGTAGAGGGGGCTGGCTAGTTTCAACTGAATGTGCGTGCAAGGACGCACTTTTAGTTGAAATGTATTGGGGTGCAGAAAGTCTGCACCCCAATAGTTAAAATAGCAGCCGACAGAGACCGGCGACTGAAGTCAGTGCGCCTGTTGCAGGTAGTGCATGAAAGTGACCTTGACAGACGAGTGACCCCTGATACGTCGGCAGCCATTTTAACACAACGGCACCAGATCTGAAGAGAGAGCATGCCGTGCGGTGCCAGGAGCGCAGGCAGGGCAGTTAAATCTTTTTTCTCTTCTGTGGATGTGGCAAGATGCGGGGCAAATAGGGACATGGGGCCCAGGGACATGGGGGCCAGGGACATGAGGGCCATGGACCAGTGACATAGGGGTCAGGGACATGAGGGCCACAGACCAAGTACATGGGGGCCAGTGACTTGAGGGACATGGGACATGAGGGCCAGGGACATGAAAACCAAGGACCTGGGACATAGGACATGGGGGCCAGGAACATGAAGGCCAGGGACATGGGGCCAGGACATGGTATCAGAGACATGTGGCCAGGGGCATGGGACCAGGACATAGGACCAGAGGCATGGGACCAGGACATGGTGCTTGGACATGGGACCAGGGGCATGGGGGCCATGGACCAGGGACATGGGACCAAAAGCAGGGACATGGGACCAGGACCAGGGACATAGGGGCCAGCATCATGGACATATGGGCCAGCACAATGGAAACGGGACCAGGGACATGAGGCATGGAATATGGGGCCAGGGGCATGGGATCAGACCAATGGGACCAAGAGCATGAGACCAGGGGCATGGGGCCAGGACATGGAGCTAGGGGTATGGGGCCAAGATATGAGACAAGGGGGCATGATGCCAGAACCAGGGACATAGGGGCCAGCAGCAGGGGCATAGGGACCAAGATCAGGGGCATGGGACCAGGGGCATAGGGGCCAGTGCAGCGCCCCAGAGTCCTGGTCGTTGCAGTAACGTCGCTCTGCCGCTAAGGGGAGTGATGTTGCGTCTGATTGCACTAAAGGAGTTCACCTGATCAGGTAACACTCACACTACACTTCACACTCTGGCCACCAGGGGGAGTGGTTCTATTTAGTAGGCCACTCCTCACACTCTGGTAAAACTGGGGGTTGGACAACAAGACAGGGAGAAGTAACTGGGAAGTGCGAGAGAGAGGACCTGTCAGGGATGGGATTCTGGCAGACTCCTAAGAGAACAACGCAACAAGTAAGCAAAGGGAATACAGTAAGGAGACAATAGGACCAGAAGGAGTCGTGCTGAAAGATCGAGGCAACATCCTTCTGAGGCGCAAACAGTCGGTGGCCGGAACGCTGAGAAAGTAAGAGACTTTAAGCAAAACTTCAAACCTACGGCAGGACAGTCAGTTATAGGCGGGCTGTCTCACCCAATTGACCTAGGAGGACACAGGGGGGTAACAACAGGAGTGGGGCGACGCTAGAGTCCCGGAAGAGCTCCGAGCCTCCCCGTCATACGGGTGCGTCCTAACCATAAGATCTGGGGGACGTGGAAGAACATCAGAATCGAGTTGTGAGGGAACACGAGAAACAGACACAACAGTTGTGAGGACTATCCCGTGGTGCTTAGCAGGGAAGGACTACAACACACAAGCGCTAGAAGGTAGGCACAGATTTCCACCTGCAAAGGGAGCTCTGGATGTGCCATCGGACCGGCCAGGCTTGCGCAGCCCGGTTAACCGTATTCCGGATTGAGGATCCTGAAGCCTTCAGTAAAGAGGTAAAGAGACTGCAACCTGGTGTCCTCGTTATTTACTGCCACCTGCACAGCACCACCACAACATCATCACTATTCCCTCCACCTATCATTGTACGCCCCTCAGCAGGGTCACGGACCGGGTCTAGCCACCGTGACAACCCCAGAACAGAGACTCGGAGGCCCGGTACCGGGTACCCCTCGGCCCTGCGACAGTGGGGGCGCTACAACTTGGCGTCACGAACAGGATCTACTTAAGCCTGAAGAATCAGGTCATGTGTGCCTTGGAACTGTGATTTATTATACCTGGACTGTGACTTATTGCAAAGACTGTGTATTGCCACTTGCCGCCAAAACGAGCCGCCATTACAGCGCTGAGGAGAGCGCAGGAGAAGAAGAGGGGCGTGGAAGTGGGCGGAACCAGTCAAAAAGAAGCGCGGAACGAGAAAGCGCGGTAAAGTGCCAGCCCCGGAAGAGGAACTCCGACCCCCAGCAGGTTAGTGGGAGGAAGGGACAGCCATGTCCGAGTCGGGAGGAGCAGAGGCGGCGGTTGCAGCCGTGGACGCAGGGGCAGCTCCGGCCCCCGCAGCGGACGAAGCCGCGGCCCTAATACCACCACTGGTGGCCGCAGAACCCGCTGCCCCCCTCAGCCAGTCGGACGCTGCCGCTACCACAAAGGCCATAATGCCCTTCTCTATGCCGTACCTGCCCGGAGCGGCCTGGCTCCCACGATACTACGGGGAGTCGCATACATTCACTGACTTTAAAGAAGGGATCAGCAGCCTGCTCGAGTTCTATCCCCTGACAGAGCCTCAGAAGGTTCATATGATAATCGGCCAACTCTTTGGGGCGGCTCTGAGAGAAGTGAAGTCCTGGCCCGCCGCGGATAAGGGAACGGCACAGCAGGTTTTTGCAAAGCTTAAAGCCACCTTCGATACCCGTACTGCTACAGAAATTAAATTGACTTTCTATGGATGCAAACAGAGGCCGCAGGATAGCTTACGGGACTATGCCCTGAATCTCCAGGAGGCGCTGCGGGCCATTAAGCAGAGTGACCCCGGCAGCATGCAAGATGAGGATAAACTCCTGAAAGAGCGGTTCATTGAGGGGCTCCTGTGCAGCCACCAAAGGGGCCAATTACACTTCCTTGCCATGCAGAATCCAGACTTGACTTTTGCGCAACTCAAGGATAAAGCTATCCAGGCGCTGCAGGAGCGACAACCCAGCCGCGCAATACCCCCCAGGCGTCCCGCTCTCACATACCACCAGGAGGTGGCATCAGATGCCCCAGTCGCCGCCGAGGCCGATGCCCAGAGCCTAGAGGACGACTCCCCTGCAGGACTCCGCCTTCAGATGCAGGAGCTGACCAAGAGCGTTGCTGCCCTGGCCCGGACGGTGCAGTCCCTACAGGAGGCCCCCAAGGAGAAGATCCAGCTGGCATCCAGACCAGAGGATGTCCCTTGGATACGACGGAGGAGGACTCCGCCGACCAGAGGCCGGGACAACGATCGCTTCCATCAGGACGGACGACCCATCTGCCGCCGCTGTCATCAGGTGGGCCACCTTGCAAGGTACTGTCCTTTAAACGAGCAACCCCTGGGGCAAAGGGCCAACCCCCAGGAGTAGGACGATCAGGCCCGCAACATTGGAGAGCCAAATACGTTGGAGGGCGACCAGTCCTTCCTGTAGTGGTTGTGCAGCGCCCCAGAGTCCTGGTCGTTGCAGTACTGTGGCTCCGCCACTAAGGGGAGCTATGGTACGTCTGATGGCACTGAAGGAGTTCATCTGACCAGGTATCACAGACACCAATACATTTCACAGCCGGGCCTCCAGGGGGAGCTAAGGGTTCTATTCATTAGGCCACTCCCCACCATTGTGGGTAAACTGGGGGTCAGGCAGGAAGTTAGTTGAGAAAGCTGACTGGGTTGGAACCAGGCAACACCTTGTGACAGGGGGTGTTGTGGGAGAAGATTCGGTAGGGTCCCTGTCAGGGGTGGGATCCTGAAAGAGGCCTGGCTACAAGAAGGAATGTTACGGGACCGTGCCTGCTCAGCATAGCGGCGGTGCCCAAGGAAGGATTAGAAGCGAGATAGATTGTGCTGAGTGAGAAACGAGATCAAAGCAAGAAGGAGAATACCAGTAGGAGTCGTGCTGTGAGACCGAGGCAACATCCTACTGAGGCGCACAATCGGCGGCCGGAACGCCGAGGGAGTATTACAATATTCAGCTTCAGGCAATACTCTAAACCAACGGCAGGACAGTCAGTCTAAGGCGGGCTGTCTCACCCAAATCACCTATGCAGTCTTGGGGGGCAACTTGTGGAGAGGGGCGACTCTAGGGTCCCGGAAGAGCTCCGAGCCTACCCGTCATACGGGTGCCGTCCTAACCGCAACATCAGGGAGGGACGGAGGATTAGCAGAACATCATCTAATCGAGTTGTGAGGGAACTTAAGAAACGGACACAACAGTTGTGGGGACTTTCTGTAAGCACAGCAGGGGAGGACCACAACACATAGCGCTAGCAGGAAGGCACAGATTTCCACCTGCAAAGAGAACTCTGGAGGTGCCATTGGACCGGCCGGACTTGCGCAGCCTGGTTATCCGGATTCCGGACTGAGGACCCAGAGATCTCCAGTAAAGAGGTAAAGAGACTGCAACCTGGTGTCCTCGTTATTTACTGCGACCGGCACTTCATAACTACACCACCATCTACATCCGACATCTATCATTTGCTGTACGCCCCTCAGCAGGGTCACGGACCGGGCCTAGCCACCGTGACAACCCCAGAGCAGAGACTCAGAGGCCCGGTACCGGGTGCCCCTCGGCCCTGCGGCAGTGGGGGCGCTACAGTTGACGGTATCCCCATGAACGCTTTGCTGGACACTGGTTCTCAGGTGACGACTATGCCTTACGTGCTTTATAAACAGTATTGGGAGGACACTGATATTACTCGTGGCCCCGATGACGATTTCACCATAATAGCCAGTAATGGTCAGCCATTGCCACAAGTGGGGTATAAAGAGGCCACCATCAAAGTGGGGCGGGTGGAATTGAAAGCCCAGGGGATTGTAATTGTTGATATTGACCGTCGAGAATGTAATCCCATGATGACTATCGGTACTAATGTTATAAAAAATTGTCTTGCAGAAGTTATTGTTCTGTTGCAACAGGTAGCAGAAACCGCTGGCCACAGTGAACAACGCGCCCTGCAAAAAGAAATCAGAGCTCTGATGCAAAGACAGCAGGTAGAGCTGACTGGTGGTGAGATTGGTCGTGTCACTGTGAGTGATTCAAACCCCATCGCGATACCCCCCAGGAGTGAGATGTTAATATGGTGTCGGGCAACCATAGGTCTCAGGGGAAAGGACTACCAGGCCCTGGTAGAACCCGTCTATTCAGACAATAGACCTACGCTCCTAACAGCCAGGGGGGTGGTCGACGTCCGCCAGGGGAGGGTGCCAGTACGTGTCCTTAATTGCGGGGAGGAAGAGGTCCATCTCACCAAGTATGCCACGCTCGCCAAACTGTTCATCATCAATAATAGTGTGATACAGACACCTGGACCCTTGGCCCCATCTAATCTGGCGGGGGACAACGGTTCTGCAGGGCCCTCGAAAGATTCCTGTCGGGAATTGCATGTGGGCACTGACTCCACCCCATCCCATCAGAAAAAGGGGGCCTACAGGGTGGTTCACGAGTACGAGCGGGTATTTAGCAAACACCCCTTAGATTTTGGACAGGTGAAAGGGATCCAACACCATATCCCCACGGGAGATCACCGGCCCATAAAAGAGAGATACCGCCCTGTACCCCCAGCTCATTACCAGTGCGCTAAGGACATGTTGCGAGAAATGAAGGAGGCTGGGGTGGTGAGAGACAGTTGTAGCCCCTGGGCAGCTCCGTTAGTCCTTGTTAAAAAGAAAGATGGCACAATGAGGATGTGCGTTGATTACAGGCAGTTGAATCGCATTACACATAAGGACGCATACCCACTGCCCAGGATAGAGGAGTCTCTGGCTGCCCTAAAGTCTGCTATCTATTTCTCTACCTTAGATCTCACCAGTGGGTATTGGCAGGTTCCCGTGGCGGAGGCGGACAAAGAGAAGACTGCCTTCACGACACTGATGGGTCTCTGCGAGTTCAACTACATGCCCTTCGGATTGTGCAATGCCCCGGGGACGTTCCAGAGAATGATGGAGTGCTGTCTGGGGCACAAGAACTTTGAGACCGTACTGCTGTATTTGGATGATGTCATTGTCTTCTCTAAGACCTACGAAGACCATCTGAAACACCTGGCTGAGGTGTTTGAAGCCCTGTCCAACTTTGGCTTAAAGGTGAAACCGTCCAAATGTCATCTGCTGAAACCCAAAGTGCAGTACCTGGGCCATGTGGTGAGTGCTGAAGGAGTGGCCCCAGACCCCGACAAGGTCACGGTGATCCAGGACTGGCCGAAGCCCAGCAACCTCCACGAAGTCCGGCAGTTCCTCGGGCTGGTAGGCTATTACCGGAGGTTCATTAAGGACTTCACCAAGAAGGCAGCGCCCTTGCAAGACCTGTTGGTGGGCCAATCAAAGAAGACCAAGGGGAAGAACACCCCATTTGATTGGAACAAGGGGCTGGAAGGATCCTTCACTTGCTTGAAGTCGGCACTGACGGGAGAAGAGGTACTGGCCTACCCTGAATACGACCAACCGTTTGTGCTGTACACGGACGCCAGCAATGTAGGATTGGGAGCCGTGCTGTCCCAGGTCCAGAAAGGCAAGGAAAGGGTAATCGCTCACGCCAGCACGAAACTTCGCCCCACAGAAAGGAACCCTGACAACTACAGCTCCTTTAAGCTGGAATTCCTTGCCATCGTCTGGGCAGTGACAGAGAGGTTCAAACACTACCTGGCCTCAGCGAAATTCACCGTCTTCACGGATAACAATCCGCTAACGCATCTGGATACCGCCAAACTTGGGGCCTTGGAACAGCGGTGGATGGCCCGGCTGTCCAACTACGACTTCACCATCAAGTACCGGGCAGGACGCAAGAATGCAAATGCCGATGCCTTGTCTCACATGCCAAATTTGCCAGAAACGGGGGAAGACCCGGAGGCACTTGAAGAGGTGGAGCTGCCTGCATTCCATCGCCCCAAGGCCACTCAGAACTCCCATCACGTGAGGAACAGGCACAAGAGCCAACCGGATGCCACGCTGAATCCCCTGCCCCATCACGGATGGGCGGAAACTCAGGATGGTGACCCCGCGGTCCGTTGGGTGAAAGAGCTCTTGACGCAGGCAGGGCTGCATCCCGTCCCAGATGATCTACAGGAGACCCAACAGCTGTGGAAGGGGAGAAGCAAACTGTTTATCCATGATGGCAAGCTGTGCCGGAGAAGCATCGACCCACGTACTCACGAATTGGTATGGCAGATAGTGGTGCCAAGGCGAGATGCACCCATGGTTCTAGGAGCCTACCACGATGGAGCCGGACACTTCGAGTGGAGGAAGCTGGAGAGGCTACTCCGAGGGAGGTTCTATTGGATTGGCATGAAGAGAGCCATTGAGAAGTGGTGTCGGGAGTGCGGTCCACGCAGGAGGGACCGTGGCAGCCAGCGGGCTCCCTTGCAGCCTATCATCACCAGGCGGCCGCTCGAACTGGTCGCGCTGGATCATGTGAAGCTGACACCTAGCCGGTCAGGCTATATTTACGCTCTTACCATCGTAGATCACTACTCCAGATTTTTGGTGGTTGTGCCTGTCAAGGATCTAACGGCCAGGACTGCCGCCAAGGCCTTCCAGCAGTACTTTTGTAGGCCCCATGGCTACCCGGAGAAGGTACTGACCGATCAGGGACCAGCGTTCGAAGCAGAAGTGTTCCAAGAGTTCTGCCAACTGTACGGGTGTAAGAAGATCAGAACCACACCGTACCATCCTCAAACCAATGGGATGTGCGAAAAGATGAACCAAGTGGTGATCGACTTATTGAAGACCTTGCCCGTAGAGGAACGGAACCTGTGGCCGACAAAGTTGCCTGACTTGGTGGATATATACAATCACATCCCAGTAAATTCTACCAACTGCACTCCAGCGTACCTGATGCGAGGAAGGTCTAGCCAGTTACCCGTTGATCTGGACATGGGGGTCCTAGTCCCCGAAGATACCCCGCCGGATGCAGATTGGGATGCAGAAAGGCAGCGAAGGTACCGCAAAGTACAGGAGTGCGTGGAAAGAAGTCTCGCCCAGGCTAGGCAGAAACAAGAAAGGGACTACAACCAGCACGCTCCTGCGATTCCCCTGTCACCTGGTGAGCAATTACTCAAACGAAAGAGGAGACTACACAAGCTCGATGACCAATGGGAAGCGGAACCATATACCATCCTGCCATCCGATTTTGACAACACGAAGGTCTGTCTCATCAGCAAGGACAGAGGGCAGACCTCGACGGTGATATCCAGGGACCACCTTAAAGCCTGCCCTGATAAGCTGAGAGCGAAGGAAATGGATCCAGGAACCTCCCCACCTGTAGAAAAGGAGAAGATGATCCACACTGTCCTTGGTGACTTTCCCCAGTCCTGGACTCAGATAAATCAGGCCATCGTGGTACCTGTTCTAACGTTCCACCAGCCGGACCCACCAGAAACAATGGTGGCACCAGATCATCCGGTCCCGCAACCTCAGCAAGCCCTACCTGAAGATGCTGTGCCGACCGTTGAAATGGCAAATCCTCCCTCTGCTATCGGCGAGCCTGCCGTACCCACTGTTGGTAGCAGCAGCCCTGAGAGCTCTAGCCTGCCAGTGCTACCCAGACTCACTAGAAGTGTAGCTAGAAGGCAGTGCACTACACCAGCAGTAGCAAGCATAGTGGGCCCTGTTAGGCCAGTAGCAACCCCTGCGCTGCGAAGGTCTACGCGCAGCACTCAGAATCAAACTCCCCTCTGCTACAAAACTTGGAGGTATTAGTGAGTGCTGCTATTTAGTTAACAATTGTTTGTGTGCATATCTTTTGTTACAGGTTTTAAAATGGACAACGGAGTAATGGACAGTGAATTACTCTAAAAAACTTCTAAAAGGGGACCCCTTTGTTTACCCGGGGTCCCCGCTGTTTCAACCACTGAACTGAGAGTCATAAACTGTGCATGACCTAACCTTTGCAACGTTCAAGAGTCCTCACCTCCCATAAAGGGAAGCACTGTTATGTTTAATTGTTTATGATGTTTCAAAATTTTGTGTGTTTTCTGTTAACATGTGTTGTTGTTCTTATTTTCCCAGTCCGGGAGTACTGGATTTAACCGGGGGGGAGTGCAGCGCCCCAGAGTCCTGGTCGTTGCAGTAACGTCGCTCTGCCGCTAAGGGGAGTAATGTTGCGTCTGATTGCACTAAAGGAGTTCACCTGATCAGGTAACACTCACACTACACTTCACACTCCGGCCACCAGGGGGAGTGGTTCTATTTAGTAGGCCACTCCTCACACTCTGGTAAAACTGGGGGTTGGACAACAAGACAGGGAGAAGTAACTGGGAAGTGCGAGAGAGAGGACCTGTCAGGGATGGGATCCTGGCAGACTCCTAAGAGAACAACGCAACAAGTGAGCAAAGGGAATACAGTAAGGAGACAATAGGACCAGAAGGAGTCGTGCTGAAAGATCGAGGCAACATCCTTCTGAGGCGCAAACAGTCGGTGGCCGGAACGCCGAGAAAGTAAGAGACTTTAAGCAAAACTTCAAACCTACGGCAGGACAGTCAGTTATAGGCGGGCTGTCTCACCCAATTGACCTAGGAAGACACAGGGGGGTAACAACAGGAGTGGGGCGACGCTAGAGTCCCGGAAGAGCTCCGAGCCTCCCCGTCATACGGGTGCGTCCTAACCATAAGATCTGGGGGACGTGGAAGAACATCAGAATCGAGTTGTGAGGGAACACGAGAAACAGACACAACAGTTGTGAGGACTATCCCGTGGTGCTTAGCAGGGAAGGACTACAACACACAAGCGCTAGAAGGTAGGCACAGATTTCCACCTGCAAAGGGAGCTCTGGATGTGCCATCGGACCGGCCAGGCTTGCGCAGCCCGGTTAACCGTATTCCGGATTGAGGATCCTGAAGCCTTCAGTAAAGAGGTAAAGAGACTGCAACCTGGTGTCCTCGTTATTTACTGCCACCTGCACAGCACCACCACAACATCATCACTATTCCCTCCACCTATCATTGTACGCCCCTCAGCAGGGTCACGGACCGGGTCTAGCCACCGTGACAACCCCAGAACAGAGACTCAGAGGCCCGGTACCGGGTACCCCTCGGCCCTGCGACAGTGGGGGCGCTACACCAGCACCAGAGACATACGGGCCAGTACCAGTGACATAAAGACTCAAGATGAGGGAGCATACAGTAGGTGACCAAGACGGGGGGACATTATTAATGAAAGAGGCCAAGTTGAGGGACTTAATTACAGTATGGCGGCCAAAATGAGGAACCATCATTATTAGTTTATGGTGGTAAGTTGGGGACATAATTACAGTAGGAGCCAATTAAGGAACATTACTGCTGTAATGTAATTTACTTTTTAGAATACTGTTTGTTATGTGGGTGACAATAGGGCTTTCCTGTTACTGTGCAGGGCGCACTATGTCACTGTCATGGGGTTACTCCTATGCTGAAAAGAATCACTTCACCTTCTTTTTAAATGGTGTTTATTTTGGCAGAATAGGGGTTAATCGGCTATGTTGGAAGCTCTGGAAGTCTGACCTCTCAGCTGAGCTCGGTTAGTCACTCCTATACCCTATATAATCTGGGTCTTGATTCAAACACATGTCAGAGCTAGCTTATGCTGCATGGCTTGGAGGAGAGGTGTTTTTGGTACTTATATGAGAAGGAGTTTGGAGGAGTTATCTGTGACTGTTGGTATAGGTTTGTAAGTGTGATAAATCCCTTCCCTTCTCTTGTTTTATTTTTTCCCCATCCTCCACTCCCTTGTACATTCCTCTGTTATATGTGAGTGAATATTTGTATGCTTGGTATTTTCAGTTATCCCTTGTTCTTGTTGCCTTGTTTGTCGGGTTGGTGTACTGAAGTGCATGGCAGCTCCCCTCTTTCCTGGGTGGGGGAAAGGAACAGATGGAGGGCTGATTAAGGCGTTAAGGCAAGGGTGGCGGCCCTGGCATCTTCACCTTCAGAAGTATCCCAGGGAATAGGGCAAGCTAGGGTGCCCACTAGTGTTAGGGACAGTGAAGGAGTCCCTGGTCCCAGATCACCCGACAGTGGAGTCGTGACAGTTGCCTTTTTTCTTCATCTGACGTAGTTTATAAGTTGGGAAATAAGTGGGGAGAGTTGTCTGGAAACGATCAGCTATTGATAACAGTGTGGTATTTTCTGGAGAGACGAGTCCTAGCTGGAAGAAGTGATGGTGGTATTTGCCAGATTAAAAATAAAAAAAGCGAAGATGAAGTACTTCACCTAGAGACGTCTCTGGTGAGTTCCTATATTACCTGTACACTTACACTATACAGTATATACAGTGCTCCTGTGTATAATGTAACTGGTGATCACTGTATTATCTGTACACTAACACTATATACAGAGCTCCTGTGTGTAATGTCACTGGTGATCACTGTATTATCTATACACTAACACTATATACAGAGCTCCTGTGTGTAATGTCACTGGTGATCTCTGTATTACCTGTACACTGACACCATATTGTCATGCGCAGTGTAGGAAGACTAAGTGCAACACGAGGGGAAGGAAGCCCAAACGCTAGGGAAAGGGGGAGTGGAGACCCCTAGGCAGATCTAATAACACTCTGCCTTCCATACTGTCCCTATATTGGTTTCACACCAATCACCGAGCAGGAAGCTAAGCCCTGAATAGGGAAGTAGGGGAGAGGGTGAGCACTGGTTAGTCCCTTACTGAACGCTAAAGAGAAGAAGGGGGGACGAATAAGGGGGAAGCAACTTAGCTTGAGAAGACTCAGAGAGGTAACACCAAACGTCCTTCAACAGCACCAGAGAGAAAGTTAGCCTACTGCTATCACTCCAAGCCTTGACAAGGGAAAATGTGAATATCACCAATGACTCCCTGAAGCAGACTGGGAGTCTATAAACACTCAGGTCCAGGTGTGTCAATTAGAGCTGGCGGGAGGTTGCCACTGGATCCAAAAGTCACAAGGTTTAAGAAGGCGTCTGCAATGCCAAACGCAGAGACCTTCTGCAGCCAGATGCAGAGTGGCTGTCTGTAGCATCTTACACACCCATGGCATATATACAGAGCCCCTGTGTATAATGTCACTGGGATCACTATATTATCGGTACACTTACAGTATACACATTTGTATGTTGTATTATTTGGTCACTATGTGGTGGTAATATTTAATCCAGTCATCTTGTGGCGGTATTTGGCACTTGTACTGTATGTGGTATTATTCGATCACTATTTAGCTGTAATATGTGGTCTATTCATGCAGTGGCGGTACTTCTCCCTTGTATGTGCTATTATTGTTCTTGGTATAGTGGATTGTGTTGTGTATGGCGGTCAATTGTTCTTTCTGATATTAATTGGGAGAAGATTCTTTATTTCCATTACTGATTAAATACTTGGAACAAGATGCAAATACAGGGGTTCTCCGGCGAAAACAAGTAATAATCACATCTCCACAGGATAAGTGATAAGTTATTGACTGATGGGGTCTGACTGCTGGGACCTGCACCGATTGGCAGAATGTGGAGCTTTGATCCCCCATTAGATAGGAGCGGCATGTGCGACTTGACCACTGATCCATTCATTCCCTCAGTGGCTGTAAGTACTGCTCTTGTTTTTTTCTGAAAGCCCCAAAGAGAATTAATGGATGCCGCTGCATTTTAAAATGGGGATAAAAGTGCCCTGTCAGGGATAAAACTTCACAGTTCTTCCGATTGGTGCGATTTCCAATGGTCAGACACAAACGATCAATAAGTTATCACCTATCCTGTGGAGCCAATGGATCCGTGATAACTTGTTTTAACCACAGAACCCTTTAGGCTGTGTTCACACGTTGCAGATTATTCGCGGTTTTTTCGCGTTTTTTCCCTATAAAAACGCTATAAAACCGCAAATAATCTGCTTAATATTATGCATCCTATCATTTTTAATGAATTCTGCACTTTTTGTACACATGATGCGTTTTTTTCCGCGGTAAAAACGCATCGCGGTAAAAAACGCAGCATGTTCATTAATTTTGCGGGTTTTTTTCGGATTTCCCACTTAAAATGCATTGGGAAGTGTCCGGAAAAAAACGCGGCAAAAACGCATCAAAACCGCGGCAAAAACGCACGCGGTTTTCTTGCGGATTTCTTGCAGAAAATGTCCGGAATTCTCCAGAATTTTCTGCAAGAAATCCTGAACGTGTGCACATAGCCTTAATGTAAACTACCGTAATTGTACATCCCAGTTATGGAGGCGCACAGTAGATGAGCAGGAGCCGCCTGTGTTTTACAGTCAATGCTCCACTATTACAGGGATAACAACTTACAGGTATCTGCATGTAGTTGTAGGGTGGGCCCCTAGGGTCAATTCCTCCTATGGGCCCCAGACATCCCAGTCCGACATACAGGTACAGCTGTCAGTCATTGATAGGACCGCCCACCGGACAAAAAAATCCCAGAAAAAGAAGAGGATTAAATAATTAAAACACAAGTTATACTGGGTCTTTCTCACAAAAGTATATATCAGTCTGCTCCGCTCCTCCTGTTCTATGTTATGGTACTTGCATTTCATGATGACAGGTTCCCTTTAAGATGTGATCATTCAAGGTTTTTTCCAATGTAGGAACGGATCAAAATTCACAAAAAACTCAATTTAAAATGCAGATTTTATAATGGTAAAAAATCTGAAACATCAGGAAATATAGGTCACGTAAGATAGCACACGGATTTCACACTTGTACTCATGGATGACGCACACAAGTATGTCACACGGACACGCAACACTGATAGCACCACTACTGTTTTTTTCCAGTTCCAGTATCATCAGGATGTGTGAAGGGAGACTAAAAGAATAACAGCATTTTACAAATGTAACCTCTGCATTTGTAATGTAATGGCTGCACAATGATTCAGTGCGGTGGACCAACTTTACAGCCTTCTTACACAGGAAGGCCAAAGTATATGATGTGCACTGAGAGATCTGTAGCAGGTCAGTGATAGATCGCCCAGTGTGCGTAGGCTGCCATGGTTCTCGGCAGCACGTTTACACAGGACAATGTGCTGCCGAGACTTTAAAAAGAGCTATTGTTAGGGCTGGTGGAGCGCACCAAATAATTATAAAGGTGGAATAAGGTGCGTTCACAGCCCGGGGTCCACCGTGCAGAGATGATACCTGCTGCTAGGTAATGGCGGACAGTAAATGGCAGTATAATGAAAACACACGGGATAGCTACATCCAGTATGAAGGAAGCGAACCCTGTTGCGTCACAGGGCCGCAATACTGCAGAGGAAACGCAAGTAAAGAGTCACAGAACTCTGCCCCAAGATGCGGGGTTAGAGTCCCTCTTGCGTTCGGCAACAAATACAAAATAGATGTAGCGCAGCACCGCTCTGACGGACACCACTAACCGCCCTAACTAGTGACGGGTAAGCGCACTGGTTGCGCACGGTGCTGCACTCGCTAAAGCTGCCGATAGATGCTATAGATTGTGCCTGGCGCTAGACAGCTCCAACATTAGAGAGCATTCATCAACACTAGGGATGGGTATGATTCGGAGCTTTCACCAGAACACGCACGCACATTTATACTAGCGCATGGCCACGCGGCCATGCAAACCTTTTATAGCGGAAGTTCTCCAGAACCTTCCTAGTGGTCCAATAGGAGCTGCTACAGGACCTGAGCATGTGACCCCCGACCTCCAATGAGAGGTTGACCAGTGGGCATGCTCAGTAGGGGAAAAGCAGGACATAGTCCCTGGAACGTCTGCTCACCACTGATCAGTGCTGGCTACAAGGGCTGAGCCTGGAAAGTCAGCAGTAACCAAGCGCACAGTATCAGCTTGAGCCAGACACTGGGATCGACGTTTCTGCTGAGCAGGTTCCACTGTGGCTGGAGGAGAATGGGAGACCACAGCGGACATGGTTCAAGATTCCCCCTGTGCAGCGGTGGGAACTCAACACCTAACATTATGCTGCCTCCTTGGGCCTCTCTACCCTCGAAGGCAGCAATGAGATGCAGAGCCCAAATGTGCTCAACAGGCTCCGAGGACCTCTCCTCTGGGCCATGACCCTTCCAATCCACCAAATAGAATTTTTTGCCATGTACCACCTTACACCCCATGATAGAGTTCACCTCGTAATCGTCCGTGGACGAAACCGATGTCCCGGCAGATGACTCAGAAAACCGGGACATTTGAAAGGGCTTTAGGAGGGAGACATGAAAGGTGTCGGTGATACCCAGGCATGGAGGAAGGGCCGGAAGATAGACCACAGGGTTGACCTGTTCCAGAACCTTGAAGGGGCCTAAGTAGCGAGGCGCAAACTTAGTGGACTCAACTCGCAGCCTGATATTACGGGCGGAAAGCCACACTAAGTCGTCAGGAGCAAAGGTCGGAGCGGGGCGCCGATGTGCATTGGCGGAGACCCTCATTCTCTCCTTGGAGGCCAGGATGGCATCCTGTGTGCGGTCCCAAATGTCACGTGCCTCTACAGCCCAGTCTGCCACCCTGGAGTCGGTGAAAGACACGGGCAGGGGCACCGGAATCCACGGATGCTGGCCGTAGTTAAGGAGGAATGGGGTCTGCCCAGTAGAGTCGGCTACGGCGTTGTTCAGCGCGAACTCTGCCCACGGTAACAAGGATGCCCAGTCATCCTGCCTGGCTGAAACAAAATGTCACAGGTATGTGACCAGGGTCTGGTTGGCCCTCTCTACCAACTCATTCGTCTCGGGATGGTATGCTGAAGAGAGATTCAGCTCGATGCTGAGTAGACGACAAAGCTCTCTCCAGAACCGAGACGCAAACTGGGTACCCCGGTCACTGACAATTTTGTCTGGCATACCGTGTAGGCTGAAAACATGTTTAATAAACAACGCCGCCAAGGTCTGTGCAGAAGGTAGCTGTGGAAGAGGCACCAAGTGCACCATTTTGGAAAAATGGTTGGTGACTAACCAAATAGTGGTGCAGCTACGGGACTTGGGTAAGCCCACCACGAAGTCCATCCCGACCATTTCCCAGGGCCTGTCCGCCACCGGCAGGAGGTAAAGTAACCCAGCAGGCCGTTGTCGAGGAGACTTATTCTTGGCGCAGGAGACACATGCCCGAATATAGTCTCTGACATCACAGGCCATATGCGGCCACCAGTACGTCCCAAGAGAGAACCTCCGGTCGCAAATTAGATGGCACAAAAGTCTTGCCCGGGGGGCACAGACTCTAGCGAAACCGGGGCCATGGTCCTCAGGCTCTCCGAAGGGACAATTAGCCGAGGCTCCTCCTCTACTGATGACACTATGGAGCGGGAGAGAGCATCGGCACGGATGTTCTCCCCGGAAAGATAATGGAGGGTAAAGTGGAAATGGGAGAAGAACAAGGACCATCTAGCCTGGCGAGAATTTAGCCCCTGGGCAGTTTGAAAATAAACCAAATTTTTGTGGTCGGTAAACACTTGGAAGGGAAAACGAGTCCTCTCCAGGAGGTGTCTCCACTCCGAGAAGGTCAGCTTCATAGCTAGCAACTCACTGTCCCCAATGGAGTAATTCCTCTCCACTGGTGTGAAGGTCTTGGAGAAAAAGAAGCAAGGATGCTTCCGACCTTGAGCATCCTTCTGGAAGAGGACTGCTCCAGCACTGACGGATGAGGCATCCATCTCCATAATAAATGGTTTATCTACATCGGGGCGATGTAGGATGGGCGCGCAAGTGAAGTGAGAGGAAGGCCTTGGATACCTCCTCCAACCACAATTTGGGATTAGCTCCCTTCTTGGTGAGGGCAACCAGGGGAGCTACCAAGGATTTGAAGTGGGGAATGAACTGGCGATAATAGTTGATGAACCCTATAAAGCGCTGCACCGCTTTGGGAGAATGGGGTTCCTGCCAGTCCATCACAGCCTGTAACTTGGCAGGATCCATAGCCAACCCCCGGGCGGAGATGATATAGCCCAAGAAAGGCAAGGAATCCTGCTCAAACACACACTTCTCCAACTTGGCATAGAGGGAGTTTGCCTGTAAGAGGTCGAAGACTTTGCAAACATCTCTCCGGTGGGAGTCTATATCTGGAGAGTAGATGACAATATCATCCAGACAGACTACGACCGAGGTGGTGAGCATATCCCAGAAGATATCTGGAGCACCCCCAGACGCAGGGCAATGGGGTACTCGGTACCGGGTCCCTCTGTGTCGGTTCTGGGGATGTCACGGTGGCCTGACCCGGTCCGTGGCCCTGCTAAGGGGCGTCCAATTAAAGGTGTAGGTGAAAGTTTGTCAAGTGTTCGTGACGCCACCTGTGGTGTTCGGTCAGGGTGACCGACGCTGCTAGGGGTCCGCTGGGGTGATGGAATGGCAGCTAGATGGTATACCTTCCCACAGGTGAAGTAGGTCCCCAGGGCTTCCCATGATGTGTAGATGGTGATGGTGTAGGTCGCAGTAAATAACGAGGACACAGGGTTGCAGTCTCTTTACCTTTTACTGTAGACTTCGGTATCCACAATCCAGAGCACTGCTAACAGGGCTAACTGAGACCGGCCGGTCCGAAGGCACATCCAGAGTTCCCTTTGCAGGTGGAAATCAGTAGCCTTCCTACTTGCGCCTGTGTGTTGTAGTACCTCCCTGCTGAGCACCACGGGATAGTCCTCACAACTCTTGTATCTGTTTCTGATGTTCTCTCTCTCCGTCCCCCAGATGATATGGATAGGACGCACCCGTATGACGGGGTAGGCCTGGAGTTAATTTATAGGGACCCTAGAGACGCCCCTCTCCCACAATTGCCTCCGTTGTCTGCATAGGTGAAAAGGTGAGACAGCCAACCTAAAGTTAACTGCCCTGCCGTGATCTGGAGTAATGCGTAGAACCAGTACTCCCTCGGTGTTCCGGCTACCGGCTACGCGACTCAGAAGGATGTTGCCACGATCTTAGGGCACGACTCCTCCCGGTATTATCTCCTAGTGCTGTGATCTCGTTTCTCACTTCTCCACAATATACTCCGCTTCTTGTCCTTTCTTAGGATGCCGCCGCAGTGAAGTGCAAGCGCGGCTCCGTAACGATCTGTCCCTTGCTAGGCCACTGTCAGGGTCCCACCCCTGACAGGGACCTCCCTGGATCTTCCCAGCAACTCTCTCTCTAGGTGTTGCCTGGGCAAAACCCAGTCAGCTTCTCTCTAACTTCCTATCCAACCCCCAGTTTTACCAGAGTGTGAGGAGTGGCCTAGTAAATAGAACCTTTTGCTCCCCCTGGTGGCCGGAATGTGAAGTGTAATGTGTGACTGTGATACCTGGTCAGGTGAACTCTTTTAGTACAATCAGACGTAACATCACTCCCCTTAGTGGCAGAGCAACAATACTGCACGACCAGGACTCTGGGACGCTGCATAAGCTTAGTGATACCAGTATCTGATCCGTGGACCTCACAGACTGCGGCATCCTCTACATCCCAGATTTATAATAAATAACAATGTGTGAAATACAGGACTGGAAAAATGTCATCTCCAGATTATGTCGTGGAAACTTCTTATACTTTTCTTCATCTAAAATGACAAAAAATGGTGACAGGAAATCACAAAAGATGCGCAAATTATGTGATATTAGAAAAAACAAGTCTGCGTTCTCCTAGAAACAGCGCCTCCCCTGTATCCATGGTGGCGGCCGGTACTTAATCTGCGATATGTGACACGCAGCTATACACAAAAGTGACATTGTTCCTGAAAGAAAGCAGCAATGATTTTCTAGTCTCAGGCTCTTGTATACGTTAGTATTTTAATTCCCCACTATGTAGGATCTCTGCTTGCTGCTGTGATTGGAAACATTAATTGTCTGCATTTATAAATCTCATCCTGATCTCGGTAATTGCAGCCGTGTGATGGTGGCGTTCCGCCTGTGTGAGCTGCACGGTCTGCCAGTGGTGAGAAGCAGGGATCTGGAAAATATTGGTAAATCAGAAAACGCAGACTGACTGCAGGCGGCCATACAGATTTCTCTCCTGACCCCCTTGTATATGGACGTCCAACAATCTATGAAAATGTTATTTTACTAAACCCCTACAGTAAACGCCATAAAAGAAAAAAACAGCAAAATTTCCTTTTTTTGTTTTAAACCGCGCTGATCCCTCAAAAGAAAAACAGAAAATGATCCAATCATCGTATGTACAATAAAATAGAACCAAGAAAACCTACAGCTCGCCATGAAAAATACAACACCATCCTGACACCGGTCCGACCACGAGAAGGAGAAAAAAAGCTGCAGATCTCACAAAATGTGGCACAAACCTAAATATAAACAAATATAAACCCTTCTCCGTACAACAAGATACAAGGTGTCATCGCCTTAATTCTGCCGACCTGAGAAATCATGTTACCGGGTCATTTAGGCCGGCGTCACACTAGCAAGTTTTACGGACGTATGAGCGCATAAACTACGTCCGTAAAATACGCATAACACACGGCCCAATGATTCTCTATGTCCCAGCTCCTATCAGCCGTATTTTACTGATCCGTATTATACGGTCTTGTGCGACCGTAGAAAATCGCAGCATGCTGCGTTTGTCACCGTATTGCGCAAAAAAATCGGCAATGAAAGTCTATGGGGGCGAGAAAAATACGGATTACACACTGACCAGCAGTGTGACCTGCGAGAAATACGCACCGGTGTTAGAGAGAAAAGCCGGTAATTCAATTGCCGGCTTTTCATTTCTCCTTCCCAAACCCGACAGGATGTGAGACATGGTTTACATACAGTAAACCATCTCATATCCCTTTTTGTTTTGCATATCCCACACTACTAATGTTAGTAGTGTGTATGTGCAAAATTTTGGTGCTGTAGCTGCTAAAATAAAGGGTTAAATGGCGGAAAAATTGGCGTGGCAATTTTCTCTGCCAGAGTGGTAAAGCCAGTGACTGAGGGCAGATATTAATAGCCTAGAGAGGGACCATGGTTATTGGCCCCCCCTGGCTACAAACATCTGCCCCCAGCCACCTCAGAAAAGGCACATCTGGAAGATGCGCCTATTCTGGCACTTGGCCACTCTCTTCCCACTCCCGTGTAGCGGTGGGATATGGGGTAATGAAGGGTTAATGTCACCTTGCTATTGTAAGGTGACATTAAGCCAGATTAATATCCTGGATCCTGGATGAGCCTCTGATGTCACTGGTGATTATACACATGACTAATGATGGGGGCGGTTTGATGTGTATGGAGCCTGGATTGGCTCCGCTATGGGGCGTGTCCTTCGGCGGTCCGTGGTGACGTTGCATGCTGGTGGCATGTATTTCGTTACCATGGAGCCGGCGGGCATGCGCACCATGTTCGGAACCCCTATTCTGCCCGGTGAGCCAGATGGGCGTCTGATATCACGGGCAGAAGGTCATGTGTTTACTGTGGCAGGCGATTCAATATGAGTAGGCATAGAGCCTGGATTGGCTCTGCGGTTTGGAATAGCCAATCTGTTGCTGCCGGTGGGCGTGTCCCACGGCTGGCCGTGGCGGCGCTGCATATTGTTTATGTGCAGCGTTGCTATGGAGCCGGCGGGCATGCGCACGAGACATGGGGGTTTTTTATTCGATCTGGCGAGTCATGTGAACATTTGCTGTCACGGATAGCAGGCCCTATAGGCGGTATGATAGACGTAGGTATTGAGCCTGGATTGGCTCTACTGCATAAACTTTGGGCATGTATTGAGGCACATGATTGGTCTTCTTGTATTGTAGGTGTTGATTGGTGGGTTATTAGGGGTTGAGATACAAGCGCAGTGATTGGCAGTTTGTTTGCACTTATGTATGCTCTGATAGGTTTAGATCTGACAGCCAGCTTTGTTTGTTTATGTTTTATCTGGATACATGTGTACATTACTATGATCGTGAACAGAATTATCATTAATTGGGTTTTCTACTGATATTATGATATGTTTTTAATCATATATGTTTCACTGTTTATATATTTTTTCCTGTAATTAAGATCACTTGATGATGTGTATGTAAATTTTATGGGCGGACCTATTAGGCGGTGGTTATCCACTTCCTATTTAAGGCCGTCATTTTGACTGTTATGTATGCTTGACAAAGACCATCTGAGGTTGAAACGTTGCACTTATGGCACAATAAAGTGTTTATGGTCTTCACCTGGATTGGATGCTGTCCTTCACTTTGAACTTTTGGCTTTACCACTCTGGCGGAGAAAATTGCGCGGGAGCCCACGCCAATTTTTTCCGTGATTTAACCCTTTATTTTACAAGCTACAGTGCCCAAATTTTGCACATACACACTACTAACATTAGCAGTGTGGAATATGCAAAAAAAAAGGGATATGAGATGGTTTACTGTATGTAAACCATGTCTCATATCATGTCGGGTTTGTGAAGGAGAAATGAAAAGCCGGCAATTGAATTACCGGCTTTTCACATATCTCTACGCTGAATTAAATATAAATACAGAATATATATATATGTGTCTCAATGACATATATATATATATATATATATATATATACATACTGTAGATATGTTTTAACGAACATTTGAGCACATAAATCCATTAGATGTCGGTTTTGCAAGCCTGCGAGAAAATATCGCAGTACGGATGCCATACGGATTACATACGGAGGATGCCATGCGCAAAATACGCTGACACACCCTGCCTACGGATGACATACGGATCACTATTTTGGGAACATTTCTGCGTATTACGGCTGTAAAAAACGGACCGTATTTACATACACTGAGTGTGAGGCCGGCCTTATGGTGGACAATAAGTGCCATAAACTGGCAAACAAAAAATAAACCTATGGTGCAATTGCTACTTTTCACCATTTCAGCACTGTAGGAATGTCTTCCCGGTTTTCAGCACATTACTTGATAAAAGAAATGGGATTGTACAAAACTATAACTCGTCTCACAAAAAAATAGTTAAGTGGATGGAAAAATAAAAAAATATGACTCTCGGAAGAAGGGGAGGAAAAAAAAAAGTACAAAAATGAAAAATCGCCCGGTCATAAAGATGTAAAAAGGTTTAAATTTCACCAATCAAAAGCAGCTGACGGGACCTCAACACCGTCACAACAGAAACAGCGGCGGGTCCTCACCAGGCGATGTGTCTGCCACCTGCTAGTGAAGGCAAATGTGTAACAATTAGTGATGAGCGAATATACTCGTTACTCGAGATTTCCCAAGCATGCCCGGGTGACCTCCGAGTATGTTTTAGTGCTCGGAGATTTAGTTTTCCTCACCTCAGCTGAATGATTTACATCTGTTAGCCAGCATAAGTACATGTGGGGGTTGCCAGGTTGCTAGGGAATCCGCACATGTAATCAAGCTAGCTAACAGATGTAAATCATTCAGCTAAGGTGAGGAAAACTAAATCTCCGAGCACTAAAAAATACTCGGAGGTCACCCGGGCGTGCACGGGAAATCTCGAGTAACGAGTATATTCGCTCATCACTAGTAACATCGGCAGTTTCCCTGCTGAGATAATAATCACTGATACTCACACTCAGGCGGTGACTGATGTATTGGAGTCTGAGGAGACGTCCAAAGCTCCGAAAAGACAAAAGGGTTAATGCGATATACACACAGGACACAACTAGTGCCATCTATATATATAATCGTCTAAGGGGCACTTCTGTCTGTCTGTTTGTCTGTCTGTCTGTTTGTCTGTCTGTCACGGAAATCCCAAGTCGCTGATTGGTCACGGCCAGCCGGCTGCGACCAATCAGCGACGAGTAGAGTCCGGCCACAAAATGGCCGCTCCCTACTCCCCTGCAGTCAGTGCCCCCTCCATACTCCCTCCCAGTCAGCGCCCGCCGCCCACATAGCGTTTTAGCAGTCCGTTAAACCGACTGTGTTACACAGAGGCATAACGCGGTGTAACGCAGTCTGTTAACGCTGCCATTAACACTGTGTGACAAACTTTTTACTTTTGATGCTGCCTATGCAGCATCAATAGTAAAAAGATATAATGTTAAAAATAATAATTAAAAAAAAAATGGCGCTATTCTCACCTTCCGCGGTCCACCGATGCATGCGAGCGGCGAGGCTGCCAGCAGCTTCCGTTCCCAGAGATGCATTGCGAAATTACCCAGATGACTTAGCGGTCTCGCAAGACTGCTAAGTCATCTGGGTAATTTCGCAATGCATCACTGGGAACGGAAGCTGGCGGCAGCCTCGCATGCATCGGGACAACTTCGGTGGACGCCGGAGGGTGAGTACATAACTATTTTTTCTTTTAATTCTTTTTTTTTAACAGAGATATGGTGCCCACACTGCTATATACTACATGGGCTGTGTTATATACTGCGTGACTGATATATACTACGTGGGCAGTGTTATATACTGCGTGGGCTGTGTTATTTACTGCGTGGGCTGTGTTTTTGGGACACTGCGGCTTACGCCGCTGTCCCCTGACTGCTGCGCCTTCCCCCTGTGTTAGAAACAGATCTCCCATCCAGTGAGACCAAAATGGAATATGGGGTTAACTCCCCGTGGAGGGGGCGGAGCTTATCTCCTGCTCTTGGCGCCGGGAAGTGCTGAAGCACATCCGATCCCTGGACCCGGACCTGTTGGGCTGCCGGATCATGGACCCGCTGGAGCATGCGGTGAGGGATAGGATCGGCAGGGAAGGAAGCGCTTGGTTAGCAGCTTTGCTGACTGGGAGCGACTCCTTCATTGTTATGGTGCAGGCGATGCCGCCGGAGGGTCGCTTCTTCTGATTCGGGAGCCAGATGCAGTAGTACGACGGGAAGCAGCATCGTACCTCAGGTGGGGGAGGATCAGGGATCGGCGCTGCGCGACACGTGCATTAGTACAGCCCCTGCTGCCCCAGTGACAGGAAGAAGGAGTGCAAGTGCCAGCGTTATTACCTGGCTCTGCAATCTTATTTGGAAACAGCATGGGGGGAACCCAGGGAACGTCTGCTTCCTCACAGGATGCAGGCTCTGCAGAAAAGGAGACTGAGGCTCCGCAGGGGGGCATCCCACCACTTTCTAGGAACATGGGGGAAGTTATGGCCAATACTGACAGGAGCAGGGATACGGCAGCCCCAGTGCAACATAATGTGGGTTCACCTCACATAATATCAGCGCCCGGACAGCATAGCGCATACTCCCAGTCTAGTATAGGAGGAGAGTCGCAGTTTCCATCCTACCCACTCATCTTTAGTACCCCGTATTCGCAAATACCAGGCGGGCAATTAGCTCCCTCTCAGGCGGCGGTAGCCGAACATCAGAACGCCCCAGCGTCGCTATCGCTGATGGCAACCGGTGTTCGTCCCCCAATTCAGGGTGCTGGCACCCCGGCTCTGGATAACAGAGTGCGGGTATCCGCTCCGCGCGCAGATCATCATCGTCATCATTGTCATCCCCCAGAGGGCACCGCAGGAATAGACATAGGAAGCGCGGTCGTTCTGACAGCAAGCGGCGTTCGTATCGATCCAGGTCCAGCCGGCGCAGTAGGCGTTCTAGAGCGTCGCGCTGGCGCTCGCCTTCGTCATCAGGCAGTTCTTCAAGCAGGTCGCACAGGCAGGAGTCTTCTCGTCGTAGGTCCATACATCGCACGGAGCGTCAAGGTTCGATGAATCCCGTGGCACGGGACGCAAGCCGTCCGGATGTTGGTGCACCAATTGGTGAGTACCCCTTTGTTGGGGCTTGGGGGGGGGGGAGAACCAACACCATCCTTTCAGACACAGTAGCCAATGCGGCCACAGGGAATAGGATTTATGTTAACCCAAAAATACTACAACCGTCAGGATCGCGCAGGCAGCCCCTCCCTCCTCGCCCGGACGTTTATAAGGATGGTCTGTTTTGTGGTGTCCCTCCGTTAGGGGCTCACTTGGACAGCGCTATCAAGGAACAAATCTGGGCCAATGAGTTCGTCGATATATGGTCCCTGGTTTCCACGGACCAACACTCAATTGATAGAGAGAGACGTTTGGGCGACAAGACATACGAACGAAAACCAAAAGTTGCGAAAACCATTAATAACTGGTTGCAAGCTTTTGCGGTTCGAGGATGTGTTATGGGAGAGAAGCACCCGGAGAGGTGCTCTGAGCTATTTATATACCTAGACAGCATCTATAATTCCTATAACGCCCACGGGGGATCAGCATGGTGGAAATATGATGAAGATTTCCGCCGTCGTCTGTCTGTCAATCCCCAATTAGGCTGGGGTGTGAAAGCCACGGATTCGTGGCTTCGCCTGATAATGGCCCAAAAAACATCTCAATCCTTTCATGGTCCCGCTCCCGGGTCCAATAGCAACACGGCGACAGCATCTATTCGTAGGCCAGGTTCGTGCTGGTTATTTAATGAAGGACACTGTAAGTTCTACGGGCTCTGCAAATATAAGCACGAGTGTTCAGCGTGCGGTGGACCCCACTCCGTGGCTAAATGCACACGGCCACCCCAAAAAGCTAACCCCGGAAAAAACCCCTCTACAGGTGAGGTTACCGACGCCAGAGCGTAGAAAGAATGGGGCCGTGGCTGGACAAATACCCCAATAAGTCGGCTGCGGCGCAACTGCGGTTCGGTTTTTCCTATGGTTTTTTCATCCCGTTTAATCGGTCCCTCGAGTCGCAGTCAGCCCCAAATTTACAATCAGCTAGGGAGTTACCCAACGTGTTAGCAGAGAAATTGGGCAAGGAAATCGGGTCGGGTCGCTTCCGCGGCCCTTTTAAGACACCCCCTTTCCCTAATTTGCGTGTTTCACCCCTAGGTATAGTTCCCAAAAAAGAGACAGGCAAGTACCGGTTGATTCACCACCTGTCCTACCCCAAGGGGACGTCGGTCAACGACGGTATACCCAGTGAGGACTCAGCCGTTACTTATATATCCTTTGATAAAGCGGTGGATTTAGTCAGAAATGCCGGTCCGGGGGCCCTTATGGCCAAGTCAGACATAGAATCCGCTTTCCGTCTACTTCCGGTTCACCCGGATTGCTACCACTTACTGGGAGCCAAATTTGAGGATTTTTACTATTACGACACATGTCTTCCCATGGGGTGCTCAATTTCCTGTTTTTATTTTGAATTATTCAGCACGTTTTTAGAATGGGTTGCCCGCGAGATCACCCGGATAACCGCCATTACTCATTATCTTGATGACTTTTTGATAGTTGGCCCAGCTGATTCAGATGTCTGTTCCATAGCGCTGGCACAATTCAAAGAGGCCATGACATATTTTGGGGTTCCACTTTCCCCCGAGAAGACGATAGGGCCAGTATCAGTGATCACATTCCTTGGGATTGAAATCGACACGGTCGCCATGGAATTTAGATTGCCGAAAGACAAAATCAACAAATTGCTGAACCTCATTAATGGATGCATTTCGGTTGGCAAAGTCACTTTGACGAAAATGCAGTCACTTCTTGGCTCACTAAATTTTGCATGCAGGATCATGCCAGCGGGCAGGATATTTTCTCGCAGATTGACGATTGCCACTAGAGGAGTGAAACAACGTCATCACAGAATCAGGATCACAGCTCAGTTACGTTCTGATTTAAACACATGGAAGATGTTTCTCAGCAATTACAATGGTAGGACTTTATTTCAGGAGACGGAATGTTCAAACGTTGATATGGGTTTGTTGTTTGCAGCGTCAGGCCACACGGGTTTCAGTGTTCGTTTCGGCAGCCAAATATGCTCTGCCCTATGGCCCGCTTCCTGGATTGCCAGGGAGTGGAATGGTGATCCAACCTTGATTGACCTTTTTCCCGTTGCGGTTGCCATGGATATATGGGGCCCACTATTGGCCAACAAGCGAATTCGCTTACACCTTGAAACCGTTGGTGGGGCGCATGCCATCAACTACCTAGCATCTCCTTCTCTTTTGGTTCCGGACCTGATCAGATTCATAGTATTAAAATGTTTGATGTTTAATGTTTGGTTTAAAGCTAATACATTACCTGATAACAATGAGACTGTTCCAGAGTCAGTAACTGGGATTTATTCACAGGACCTACGGGATTTGCGTCTTCAGGAGCGTTTGGAGGAGGTGGATTGCCCACATTCGATCTGGGATGTCCTGGGGACCTGATGCCGTTAATACGCTCATCGGTAGCTCCGTCGACCTGGAGAGCCTATGATGGAGTGCGACCCAGCGTCTGGATTGTGGGTCACTCATACATCTATTGGGCAGCTCGACGTGCTGAATTGTGCCCAGGAGGGCGATCCTTGGGTTTTGATGATGTCGACGTGATATGGCGTGGTATGAGAGGTCTGACGTGGTCCCAAGTGCTGCCGGAGGTCGTTCACATTGCACGGGTGTCTTCATCTCCCGCCATTGTGGTTATCCATGCCGGAGGAAATGACCTGGCTTCGTCTCCACTTGCCGAGCTGCTCACGCTTATCAGATCTGATATGGACAAATTCCCGAGTTTTTTCCCGCTGATGCGACTAGTCTGGTCTGAGGTTATCCCAAGACTGGTGTGGCGGGGTGCCAGGGAATTGGACGCTATGGAGAGATCCAGACGTACTTTGAACCAGAGGATATCGCGCTTCGTGAGATTTAAGAATGGTGTAGTGGTAAGGCACCACCGTCTGGAGGGAGACAATTCCGGTTTTCTTCTTCCAGACGGAGTTCATTTGAGCGAGGCAGGTTTGGATATTTTCCTCAATGGGCTTCGTGAAGGCGTGGTACAGGCTATGCATTCGTTGGGGGGGTCGTAGCTCTCTGTATTCGCTCCTCCTTGGCGGAAGGGTGGAGTTTTGTTGGTGGTGAAGATACCAGTCCGGAAGGCAGTTAATCTTCCTACACCCCAATTTGTTGGCAGATATTGCCTGTTTTTCTAAGCTGCGACCAAAATATTTTACCCAAAGTTAAAAGATGGAAATTTTATGTGTAGATTTCCCAATAAAAGTTTTCAATTTTTATATTTGTTTGTGTCACTTAATGGGAGAAAACGGTAATGGGTCGTAGCAGTCTTTGGGACACTGCGGCTTACGCCGCTGTCCCCTGACTGCTGCGCCTTCCCCCTGTGTTAGAAACAGATCTCCCATCCAGTGAGACCAAAATGGAATATGGGGTTAACTCCCCGTGGAGGGGGCGGAGCTTATCTCCTGCTCTTGGCGCCGGGAAGTGCTGAAGCACATCCGATCCCTGGACCCGGACCTGTTTCCCTCCCTCCCTTTTGTATGGTTTGTTTCAGTCGCAGCTGCGGAAGGATGGAGTTTTGTTGGTGGTGAAGATACCTGCCCGGGAGTCCGGAAGGCAGTTAATCTCCCTACACCCCAATTTGTTGGCAGATATTGCCTGTTTTTCTAAGCTGCGACCAAAATATTTTACCCAAAGTTAAAAGATGGAAATTTTATGTGTAGATTTCCCAATAAAAGTTTTCAATTTTTATATTTGTTTGTGTCACTTAATGGGAGAAAACGGTAATGGGTCGTAGCAGTCATATACTACGTGGCTGCTATACAGTATACTACGTGGCTGCTATATACGACGTGGCTGTGCTATATACTACGTGGCCCTGCTATATACTACGTGGCTGTCTGTGTTATATAGTACGTGGGCTTTGTTATATACTAAGTGGCTGTGCTATATACTGCGTGGTTGATATATACTACGTGGCTGATATATACTACGTGGCTGTGCGATATACTACGTGGCTGTGCTATATACTACGTGGCTGTGCTATATACTACGTGTCTGTGCTATATACTACATACTACGTGGCTGTGTTATATACTACGTGGCTGTACTATATTTTGCACCCCGAACCCCCGGCATCCTGCGACCAATCAGCGACAGACGCAGTCCAGTCGCGAATTGACGCGGGATTTGAACCACGCTTCGCTGATCGGCCAGCCGGGCACGACCAACTAGCGATATTGGTGCGGAATTTAACCCCCACTCACAGCGCGACGTACATACATACATACATATTCTAAAATACCCAATGCGTTAGAATCGGGGCACCATCTAGTGGTCATATAAATGCCCAGGGATGAGGAGAGGAGAGATGAGGAGGTCGCCATGGAAGCCTGCAGCCCTTTATAGGCCACAAGCGTCAGCAGAGGAATCATTCAGGATACAGGGACAACTCTTTAGAGATCCCAAAAAAATTTCTACCCCCTCCACCCCCAGATTCATGGCCGATACCTATGTCTTCTTATTAAATATCACAAGTAGTGACAAGTCCCAGTATACTCACTTCTGGCTGCCGTGTAACGCCTCTTATTTTCTGAAATAAAAGGAAATAGAATTAGGAACAGAAAACTTCCTCTACAAACACGAATAATGGGCCCTTCTTGTTCTTATGATGGGATAATTGTCCCAAAATGTACGTGCACCCGGAGAGCCCCAGGGATCCCTCCTGTACCTGTGTGCTCATATAGGACTGTCTACAACAGAAGAGCCATGTAATACCACATTTCTCCACCAGAGGCAGCAGCAATCCAAAAGGTTAAAGGAAAAGTCCAGTGAATAAAAAATATTTTTAACCTTTATATAACTGAGCAATTTTTTTGTTTTGCGCTTTCAAGTTTTTCCTTCAACTTTTCTGAGACTCATAACTTTTTCATTTTTCTGTCACTGTAGCTTGGTGAGGGCTCGGTTTTGCCTGACGAGCTGTGGTTTTTGTTTTGTACAAGGTATTGATTGACTTTTACTGCAGTTATAGAGGGATATGCAGCTACAAAAATTGCCAATTTTGGAGTTTCAATTTTTTTTCTATCATTTAACATACAGCAAGAGGCTTGGGGGGAGGGGTAATACACCTATCTATCTATCTATCTATCTATCTATCTATCTATCTAATTGGGGTTTTTTTAAATTGTAATTTATTTTTTAGTTCATAAAGCATATGAGCATATTGCAGCATATTGTGAAACTGACATCTTATGCAGGCCGGCCACAGGCTGAACTTTACAGGAAACCAAAGATTACAGTGACAGATACATTCAGTTGGTTCATAGCTGCCATGGCATTGCATTGGCACTACATGATCACAACCAACACTTATAAATGCCGCAATTAGTGATTGATAGTGGCATCTAAATGGTTAAGCAAGAGCGATCGGAGCTTGTTTTATCCGTTGCTGTTAGTGGCAACATTCGGCTTGTAAGCAGCCACCACTAGGGGGAGCTCATCGGCTTACTGCAGACCATTATTGACCTGTGACGTATTCCTCCATCAGAGGTTGGGTGCAGATGTATGGCGAGGGCTCAAGAGCTGATTGCTATGTTCACTATATAATGCAAAACTGAAGTCAGTTCAAGTCATATGTAGGAACTATAAAAAAAAATATGTAAAAATGTAATAAAAGAAATATTTAAGAAATAAAATTTTGAATCATCCCCTTTTCCTATCCGAAAATAAAGACATTCAAAATAAATAAACATATTTGGTGCTTCCTCACCTGTAAATGTCCAAACTGTCAAAATGTAAAAAATTAATTAACCCATAAAGCAAACAGAGTGAAGATAAAATAAATAAAAATGCCAGAGTTGCTATTTTTCACCTTCCCCTAAAGAGCAATAAAAACTGATCAAAACATTATATACACCCGAAACTGGTATGTATTGGGGAAATCAAGAGTTAAAAGTTATAGTAAAATATATTTCCAATATATGAGAGCCAATGGTAGAAAAAACGCCAGAGCACTCACCGATCTTGCAGTTGCAGAAATGCTTTATTGCTTCATACAAAAATCATCTTCACGGCATACGGGAGGACGGGCAAAGTGCAGGAGTGCAACGGACGAGACAACGGTGACCCGTTGAAGCGCCGTTACTGGGCGCGAAACGGCCGTTGTCTCGTCCGTTGCACTCCTGCACTTTGCCCGTCCTCCCGTATGCCGTGAAGATGATTTTTGTATGAAGCAATAAAGCATTTCTGCAACTGCAAGATCGGTGAGTGCTCTGGCGTTTTTTCTACCATTGGCTTTGATATGGACTTTCATGTTTCCACGCTAGCACCTCCGGTCTTTGCCGCTCAGTCTGGCACCTTCTGACATACTCCGCGCTGCTGTGTCCTCTTATTCAGTGGAGCTGTGCTGCTCTAACCCTCCCTCCTCTCATATTCCCAATATATGTTCTCATATCAGGGACAAAATAATGTTTTGCAACCTTGTACAAGAATGGGCTTATCTGCGCCTGTGAGATAACGGCTGAAATATGTGAGGAGGACGTCTTCAATATGAGCAACTCTTTATGTTTATTGAATTCCGAGAAAGTTGCTTAGGCATATACCGTAGATTTTGGACCAATAAAGAATAGACAAGTATGTTTGCATTATCCATCGTATTGTAAGAATATAAAAGGTCTGATGGTGTATCAGATGTCAGACCACGCTTATAGCCAATGTTTTTTGTCCACTTGCTGCAAGTTAAGAATAGAAACTACCTTGTTCCAGATGATACCGTGATTTGGGAGATTATTTTTCTTACAGCTTGGTCCTTCAAACCCAAGATCTCTCCCGCCCTTCAGGGCTGAGGGTGACACTGTGCACGGGGTGCCAAAGGCTCCTTATTCTAAGACCTCCGGCTGAATTGCTGTAAAGCGAGACCAGTCTCTCTGGACACCGGGAGGGTGACGGGTTCTAGACCTGAGAGGACGGTTTCATCAGAACCAAGGTAGACAAAAAATCTACTTGTTCTCTTTACATAAGCAAGCAAATAAGAGTATCTTTGGAAGCTACAGCGAGAAAGTATCTTATTCGGAGGAGGGAATAGGACTAGTCCTGGGAACCAAGTTCAATCCATTGTCTGTGTGAGAAGAGTGCAGGAATAAATAACCCCGCGTGCATGATAAGTTCATGAGAAAACTTATCCTGAGGAAGGAATAAGGACTAGTTCTGGAAACTAGGGAATATAATCCGAAACCCATGACAGAGAGGACTCGTCTCAACCTCAGTGAAGAAACCAACTACAAAAAGAGAAACAGGGTGATGGGGTTTAGACAGGTGGCAGTTATTCTGGGGATAATACTTTGCCTCCAAGGAAGATATATACCTCACCCAAGGGCTAATGGTGATGTTGGTAAAAAACAATAACCTGTCATTGGGGAGAGACATCTACAGTACAGGTGGATTTCTGATAAAGGATAGTTGTGAAACAAGGGAAGATGCAGCGAAGCTCACATGGGCAGATAAGTATGTAAGTTATGTGGCCACATCAAACCCAAGATTAGTCTGGTGTAAGAGTTGGTCACATATCATATGGATCACGGGGAAAGATTATGGGTACTGAATACATTGTGGGGGGAACGAACCTGGATCCAGGGATACAGCAGAGGTTCAAGATCATTATAAAAAGCTAGAATGCACGGAATCTGATGACTGCCATAAACAGGGCCGGCTCCAGGTTTTCATGGGCCCTGGGCGAGTCCCAGTGGGCCCCTTTAACACATACCACAATTCATAATGCACCGATACAGCAGAGAAATATAGGTATAGTACAATGCCAAAAATTTCACTTACTTCTTACATTATATGAGTGATATCTATTCTACATTAGCTCAGAAACCGGACAGTATAGTCCTCTATACAGAATAAGGAGCCCCATATATTGCTCCAAAGAGAATAATGAGCCCCATATATTGTCCCATACAGTATAATGGCCCCATATAGTGCTCCATACAGTATAATTGGCACCACATAGTCCTCTATACAGAATAATGAGCCCCATATATTGCTCCAAACAGAATAATGAGCCCAATATTATGCTCCATACAGAATAATGAGCCTCATTTAATACTCCATACAGTATAATGGGCACCACAGAGTGCTCCATACAGAATGAGCCGCATATATTGCTCCATACGGAATTGACCCCATATATATATAACAGTATAGTGAGCCACATATAATTCTCCATACAGTATATGATGGGCCCCATCTATTGCTCCATATATAATGGGCCTCATATAATGCTCCATACAGTATATGATCGGCCCCATCCAGTATACTGAGTCCCATATATTGCTCCATACAGATTGGGCCCCATATGATGCTCCATACAGAATGGGCCCCATATAATCCTCCAAAAATAATTGGCCCCATAAGATGCTCCATGTATAATGGGCCCCATATAATGCTCCATATATAATTAGTCCCATGAGATGCTTCATATATTATTGGCCCCATATACTGCTCCATATGTAATTGGCCCCATATACTGCTCCATATTGAATTGGCCCCATAAGATGCTCCATATTAAATTGGCTCCATATTAAATTGGCCCCATATAATGCTCCCCATAGAATTGGCTTCATAAGATGCTCCCTATATTATTGGCCCCATAAGATACTCCATATAGAATTAGCCCCATATATTGCTCCAAATATTTAAAAAAAAAAAAATTAAATACCTCTCGTTGCTTGTTGCTGCTCTGCTCTGGACTCCTCAGCGTCTTCCTGCTCTCTGTGCTGTGACTGCTCAGGCAGAGGGCGCGCACTGGTGACGTCATCGCGCCCTATGACCTGAACATCACAGTCAGAAGATGGAAGACGCTGCAGCGCTGGAACCGGGAGAGATAAGTATCGCAAGTGCTGGGGCCCGAAGCAGGCGGGGGGTCCACTCGCGGGGGCCGGCACTATAGCGTGCCAGTGTCCCCGACGGCGAGTGGGCCCCCTGCCTGCTCAGGGCCCCGGCACTTGCCCGGATGCGCCGGGTGCTGACGCCGGCCCTGACTGTACCAGAATGAACGCCCTCCCCTTAGTGAAATCTGAGGTCGCATGGGTCGCATGATAACACAGCCACCATGATAACAATGTGTAATATATGTTAATCTTCACAGTTTTATTCTCTACAAAGGGTTAATGAATTTGGTATGTAAGCTGTGCAGTGCACGAGCAGGTTATTCTGGTTCAAGCTGTTTTTTTCAGGTGTCCTTCCCGCAATTTTTATGGATTTTGATTGGTCAAATGGCTTTGAGCGGGAAGGAATTTTGCGTATAAATACAGCTGTTCGGGAGCGCGGTGCGCAGTTACTTCAAGCAAGTTTTGAAGATAACAAGAGGAACAGCTGAAAAAATCGCTTATGCAGCAGCTGCTCCGAAGGGCGGAGGATGAGGGCGGTGTCGAGTGGCTACGGAGCTGTTTAGCTATAGAACCTACTATAAAACCTACCTCCGCTCCGGAGGTTTTCTCAGCTCCTGTGCCGCAATCGCCGCTCTCTCCTCCTGTCCCCCGTGAGCCGCTTGTCCCTCCGCCTCCTTGCCGCAGCTCAGCGAGGAATCGTCGGCCCAGGAATTCATTTTCACCGCCACCATCTTCCCGAGCTGCTGACCGGATGTCGGAACCGCGCAGTAGAAGCAGGAGGTCCTCGCGTTGGAAGTCCCGCAGCCCATCGCGGGAGTTCAGCGAAGCTCATCTCGGGTTACCGGCATCATCATTTCCAGCCGCCGGCACTTCCTCGAGGTCTCGTTTATGCATCTCTGACATCCCGGATGCCGGTTTTGGAGCGCAAGGTTCATCTAGCCACCGCATCCATAAAAGAGCTGCGGCGGCCTAGGGAATTCCAGCGACAACTTGCCAGCCATGCAAGAGAGCATCGTCAAGGGAGGTGAGCACTGCTGCTGCCGCAGCGGCGTCGTGGAGGTCTGTATCACCAGTCTCGGAGCAAGAAGAGGATCACATCTCGCCACCGCTACAGCATTCTCCAGCTCATGGGGGTTCGTGTGCCGAAGTCTCCATGGAGTGTGACGTCGTCCATCAAGACAGGGGTGAGATTTTAAATGTGCCCCCGTTTGTCTCTTCTTCTAATTTGATATATGTAGTCAGGGATGGTAGGCACGGTACTGTATAAGGAATGTGCCTCTGACTGCAGAGCCCCTTTAAGGGATAGCTAGATGGGAAAACTGTGCAGTGCCCAATTCCCCCCTCCCACTACTTCCCCAGGTGATGTCACGATTGGGACGCCCAGCGGACCAACCGGGGAGAGGAGGGGAGTCTGGCCACACCCTCAGGGGTTAAATTCTAGTGACGGGACCAGGTTCTCCCTCTTTCTCCCCGGCTGACCCTTGGAAGCTGTTGTCCTCTTTCTCCCCGGCTGACCCTTGGAAGCTGTTGTCCTGACCACCATGGCTGCCCCTACGATCGAGGCCCTACAGCAGGGAGCTGCACAGGAAGGTGAGCAATGGTCGCGATCCCTTAATTCTGGCCTGGGTGCTCACCTTCCTGTGCCCTCTCCTCACCCCATAGCCTCCCCGTCGTCCCCCAGGGCTCCGTCCCTGCACACACCCCCTCCTCGGGCCTCGGCCTCTCCTGCCGCCCCAGTGCTGCTAGCCCTCACTCACCTGCCCATGTTATCGGCCCCGTCCCCTGCAGACCCCGGTTCCCCAGGGCTCCCGCTCTCAGCCCCCGGCGCTCCTGCTGACCATGGCGCAGCGGCGCCGCCAGGTAAACGCTCGGGGCGTTCCTCCCGTCCTCCCCAGCACCTGCGTGTCGGAGCGGAGCCGGCGCTGCCAAGCCGCCGTGCTTCTGCCCCACGTACGGCTCCGGGGGGCGCGGTGGGCGTCGCGACGTTTGCCCCAGGTTCCGCTTCCCGCCGGTCCCAGGCGCCCGCGCCACACTACGAGTGCGCCCGGTCACTTCCGGTCCCCACTCCGAAGCCCGGAGCCCGGTGCGCTTAGTGGAAGACTCCCCCTCTCACACAGTCCAGGCCCGCCCTGCCTCCCAAAGTGCAGTGCGGGCCGTGTGGGACACGCTCACTTCCGGCCCCACTTCCCCCCTGCAGCCCCGCGGCTTTGCTGGGGCAGGCAGGGGGCCGCCCGCCGCCTCGGTGTCCTCGGCTGTGCGCCAGCCTCTCAGGAGGACCGGGGTGCGGCGTGGCCAATCAGCCCGGGTGCAGCGCCGGTCCCCTGCAGCGGCGGGGAGTCTCCCCTCCCTGATGCCGGCCGGGGACCATCAAGCCCCGCCCACGTATGCCCCTGCACGCACTGGTAGCACAGTGCTAGCCTGTGGGGCCCCAGCCCGCCAAATCGTTCGGGGGGGTGCCTCATATGCAGCGCCCCCTAACCCCCCGAGCCAGTTCCCGCCACACAGCGTCGCACCAACCCCTGCCACACCCGGGCTGCACCACCGTGGACCTCTGGCCAGCCCACTCCTGGCTCACCATGTCCCCCCAGCAGGCACATCAGCGTTGCCTGTGCGGGGGGGCGGGCGGTCAGGGGCCAGAGGCACGAATACGGCCGCAGAGCGTGATGACCGGTCTAACCGGACCGGCCAGCACGCTCTGCGGCCAGGAGTGTACGCACCAAGCACGCACACAGTCGCACCAAGCACAAACACAGCTACAATAAATTGTGCTCCACCAACACGCCCATGGTCACAAAAGCAAATCGCAGACAGTTTCCTATCATTCCCCGCCCTCTTAAGCTCACCACGCAGTGCAAGTCTAACAGTCGCTGCGCCTTCCCCGGCTCTACGCCCAACACCGCCACTCACGCCCCATAACCAAATTAACGTCCCCCCTAATCCCGAATTAAATGCCCCCACACAACCCCTAGACATGGCAATCGCAGGCATTGATGCCGCAGATCGTCCTCACCCTCATCAGGAGATTCCCGCCACCGTCCTCGCTGTCCCTCTAGCTGTCGGCATTCCCACTCCAGTTGCCGACACCACTCATACAGGAGCCGCAAGAGCCACCATAGATCCCGCTCCTCCAGATGGCGCTCGCCATCCACAACCGACGGCTCAGACACATCGGGGAGTTACAACGGGCGGTACCTGTCGCATGCCGAAAGACGGCGGTCTCACCGGTCACCCAGAGTGGTTACTCGGTGGGAGCAGACATTGACACCCCCCGTCACCGACCAGGCGGAGATCGGAGCCCCAATAGCATCTCGTCCTCGAGCACACGACAGATCTCATCCGTCACGTGCTCCGTCTCTGGCTGCCGCACAGGGAGAACTACCATACATACCTCCCCGGTCCACCAGCCAGCACCAAACCATTGAGGCAATAGAAGCCGGAGCACCTCCCTCTCCAGGAGTCGCTCGGCACCAGACGCAATGCAGCAGACAACATCCCCGTGCCACGGCGCTGGCCGCTGGCCTGCCATCTTCATCATTCCGGGCGGGCGGCCAGCACCAGGACAGCGCCACGGCGGGAGCCAGAGTCCCTCCGTCCGGAGACACTCTGCCTGCATCCGACAGCGGTGAATTCCCTGATTTCGGTGACCACTCAACCATACAAAATGTGGGAGAAAGCGAGCTAGCATCCGCTATAAAGGCCCTAGTTCAGCAGTTGACTCGCCCAGGCGTACCAACTGACACTAGCACCACCCAAGCAGCTAGTCTTCACAAGGTTGTATTTTTCTGTGGAGTTAGCCCACTGGGAACACACGTAGATTTAGAAACAAATCAGAAAATATGGGGTAACGATTACGTAGATATATGGTCACTGTTATCGGCCGACCAACAGTCCGTAGACAAAGAAAGGAGGATAGGCGAGCGGCTACAAGATAGGAACAAACAAAAAATAGCGCAAACGATGAATAACTGGCTTCAGGCCTTCGCGGTTCTCGGCTGCATCATGGGCCAAAAGCACCCAGAGCGCTGTTCCGAACTATTTATCTATCCGGACCTAATTTATAATTCATATAAGTGTCACGGTGGGTCTGCATGGAAGCAGTACGACGAGGAGTTCCGCAGGCGGTTGGCCATGCAACCAGACTTGGGCTGGGGGGTAAAAGCGACGGATGTATGGTTGCGACTCATGCTGTCCCAAAAGCACCCCCCCTTTTCAGCAGCGACCACTTATCACTCAGCAGCAGCAGGCCAGAATACAGTGGTCGTACGCGGACCTGGGGCCTGCTTACTGTTTAACGATGGATACTGCCGCTTCCAAGGGTCCTGTAAATACAGACACGAATGCTCCTCCTGCGGAGGTGGACACCCTGCATCCAGGTGTACCCGCCAAACAAACAGAGCGCCTGCGAGGCTTAACCCCGGTGAACGTAACCTCAATGGGCCCATGGCTAAACCGTTATCCTAATAAAGAAGTGGTGCAGCAAATATATTTCGGTTTTAAATATGGCTTTTATATCCCCTTCAAACCCAGTCCCACACCGACTATGGCAAGTAATTTGAAATCGACACGCGAGTTCCCTGAGATTTTACATAAAAAAATTCAAAAAGAAGTAGAATTGGGCAGGATGGCGGGCCCATTTAGATCATTGCCATTCAAGAATCTCAGGATCTCGCCATTAGGGATCGTTCCCAAAAAAGAGCCAGGAAAATATCGGCTAATACATCACCTCTCTTACCCAAAAGGTGCATCGGTTAACGACGCGATACCCGCGGAAGAGACGTCCGTAACCTACTCTTCTTTTGACAGGGCCGTCGAGCTCGTGCGCGCAGCGGGGCCCGGTGCCCTGCTGGCGAAATCCGACATAGACTCAGCCTTCCACCTTTTGCCAGTTCACCCTGAGTGTTTCCATTTATTAGGTTGTGAGGTGGACAGGCTATTCTACTTCGATATGTGCCTACCAATGGGCTGCTCCATTTCCTGTCATTACTTCGAGCTTTTCAGCACCTTCCAGACTGGGTAGTACGGTACGAAACTGGTAGCAATTCAACAATTCACTACCTCAACGATTTCTTGTTCGTTGGTCCCGGGGACTCCAGACTCTGCTCATTTCTTCTCCAAAAGTTTAACTTTTTAGCTTGTAAATTCGGAGTACCACTTTCACCGGATAAAACAGTCGGCCCCTGTAGCGTTCTGCCTTTTCTCGGTATCGAAATAGACACCAATGCAATGGTGTTTCGTCTACCTGCTGATAAACTGCAAAAAACTCTGCAAATGGTAAAAAACTGCCACGAAGCCAAAAAAGTCACCCTACAGCAGATGCAGTCCCTGCTAGGATTGCTCAACTTTGCCTGTCGGGTAATGCCGGCGGGCAGAGCTTTTTCACGCCGACTATCACTAGCAACCAAGGGCATAGCCCAGCCGAGCCACAGAATTAGACTAAACCGCTCCCTGAAGGCAGACTTGCTGGTCTGGAGGACATTCCTGGAGCCTACAATGGGCATACATGCGTTATGGCACGGGAGACGCCGAGCAAAGATTTGGGCCTAGTGGTCGGTGGAAATATTACAGATGGTTTCGCGGCAATCTACAAGGACCAGTGGTGCAAAGGCCCATGGCCTGAACTATGGACCACGGCCGCATGGGGCCGTGACCCAGCACTGGTGGAAATTTTGGCAATAGTAACATCAGTCGAGCTATGGGGTGCCCAATTGGAAAATATGAACATCAGATTTCTAACCAAACAGCTGAGAACAGCAAAAACCCTAAACAGCATGTCCTCTTCTTCTCAGCCAGCACTCGCGCTGTTGCGCCGCCTAGCATTATTATGCCTCAAACACAACATCTGGTGCCGGGCCAGATTTACAGCGACTGTGGATGATAAAAGTGTTAACTCTTTGTTATCTTCTGATTGGCAGGCATTCAAACTCTTCCTCCCCAAGGCGCAAACATCAGGCCTACAATGTCCTCCTTCCCTCTTGGACATGGTGGCCAATCACTGATGCCCTTGATCCGCGCTTCAGTGACACCGGCTACTTGGCAGGTTTACGGTAAGGCGTGGGAGGAGTGGTGCTCGCTAACTCAAGGAAGGCCAGTCGACAGGTGCGACCGGGCGAGATGCGACGTCTTAGTAGAACTCTTAGAACGGCTCAGGTGGAGAGGTGCGTCGGAGACATTAGCGCAACATCATCTATCGGGAATAGCCTTTTTCTTTCAGCTGCTGGGGTGGGTGGACGTAACCAAATATTTTTTCATCAAACAGGCCGTTAAAGGCTGGAAAAGGCTTCAACCTAATCAGGAATGCCGTCGCCCAGTTTCCTTAAGGCTACTGCACGACATAATTGCAATATCTTCAGCAGTGTGCAAGTCACAATACGAGGCAACGCTGATATCTGCGGCATTCGCTATCACCTTCTTTGGGGCGCTTCGCATCAGTGAATTAGTGCCGCAGTCAAAAACAGCATCAGTAGGCGGTTTAATCAACGAAGACCTCGTCATATGCAGCGAAGCTCTGCGCATTAGAGTACGGAGATCCAAATGCGACCCCACCGGGAGGGGGACATGGGTATTGGTCAAGGCGTCAGGCAGCCCTATATGCCCTCTAAAAATAGTCAAACACTATGCGGTAGTAAGACGTACGGGTAGATTTTTTCTTTCACACACCGACGGGTCCCCGCTTACTAAATATCAGTTTCAAGCGATTTTTAAACAGTGCCTAGAGGCAGTCGGCGTTGCCCCGAAAGAATATGGGACACATTCCTTCCGAAATGGGGCGGCTACCAAAGCAGCTAGAGCGGGGGTATCGGAAGTTGAGGTGCAGAGAATGGGCCGCTGGAAATCCGCATGCTTTGCCAGATACATAAGACCAGACCTGCTTTAACATTTTTTGTCTCTTACAGGCAGCTTTAAGCCCACAGTTTGGGTAGTGGGGCATTCTTTTGTCTACTGGGCGTACGAAAGAGCCAAACTGCGGCCGGGCGGAACAAATTTTGACTTCCCGAAGCTGGAAGTCAACTGGAGAGGCATCAGAGGGCTTCGGTGGCATCAGATCTTCCCGGAGATGGTCGACATCGTCAAGAGGGCCAAGGGGCCGGTGGTGCTGGTGCTACATGCCGGAGGCAATGATTTGGGCAAACAAAAAGGGGCCGAGCTGTACACAGTAATGTCAACAGATATTGAGCGGTTTGTTTGTTTATTACCGGATATGGTGGTGGTGTGGTCTGAGATAATTCCTCGAGCGGTTTGGCACGGAGCCAAGGACGTGAAAACCATCGAAAAATCAAGAAAAAGGATTAGCACAAAGATGTCGAAGTTTGTGAGAGAAAATTACAGCATTGCGGTTCGCCACCAAGAGCTAGAAGGGAACAATTTATCTTTACTAAGACCGGACGGCATCCACCTCACGGACGTCGGGCTCGACATATTCTTGACGGGTTTGCAGGATAGTGTTGAACAGGCCATAATGTTGTTGTGTGGGAGTCGGAGTCCTGTGTAGGTCATACACATGATCCTCCGTGGCGGTAGGTAGAGGGGGCAAAGGTTCGTAACCTCTCATCGGCTTGCTGGCCCAGCGGTCGGCGGCGGGGCCTTTCAGCAATGAGTGCGTCGCGAAATGTAATTGCCCTTCTCTACTTTGCAAATAATAAACTGTGACCGACCTGTTCAACCCATCCAGGTTTCTCGGTATCTTTTATTACGGTGTGGTGGGACGGGGGAAGGCACTGGTTACGACACACGGGTCTCTGCAGTCTGGTAGGCACGGTACTGTATAAGGAACGTGCCTCTGACTGCAGAGCCCCTTTAAGGGATAGCTAGATGGGAAAACCGTGCAGTGCCCAATTCCCCCCTCCCACTACTTCCCCAGGTGATGTCACGATTGGGACGCCCAGCGGACCAACCGGGGAGAGAAGGGGAGTCTGGCCACACCCTCAGGGGTTAAATTCTAGTGACGGGACCAGGTTCTCCCTCTTTCTCCCCGGCTGACCCTTGGAAGCTGTTGTCCCACCCTCCCTCCCTTATAAACTGTTGAATGTACTGTGCTATTATTGTTAAAAATATTTTAAATCATTTAAAAAAATAAAAAAATAAAAACTTTTTGACGTTCTTTTTATATACGTCACAGCGGTAGGTAGAGGGGGTAAAAGGTTCGTAACCTCTCATCGGCTTGCTGGCCCAGCGGTCGTCGGCGGGGCCTTTCAGTAATGAGTGCGTCGCGAAATGTAATTGCCCTTCTCTACTTTGCAAATAATAAACTGTGACTGACCTGTTCAACCATACAGGTTTCTCGGCATCTTTTATTACGGTGTGGTGGGACGGGGGAAGGCCCTGGTTACGACACACGGGTCTCTGCAGTCTGTCCTTTACGAGTATTTTTCTAGTGGTGTTCTTGCAGCAATGGCTAATGTCCCTGCTGCGATTAATGAGTCAGTCTCTGGGAATGTAGTTATCAAACCTGGTTTGCCTGAGGTATTCTTAAAAGAGTCCCTTACTTGTGAGGTATCCCCCCTGGGTTTTCATCTTAATCCCTCAGTAAAGGAACAAATATGGAAAAGGGAATACATTGACGTTTTTTCCCTTTTACCTTCTGTAAAGGAACAGCAGCATAAATATGACAAGAAGGAGGAAATGGATGTGAAAAGAAAGATTTCTAACCCTAAATCATTTAACAATTGGCTCCAGGCCTTCTTTATTTATGCTGCTGTTTTAGGCCATGTTCACACGTTGCGGTTTTTACCGCAGAACCGCAGCGATTTTGCCGCTGCGGGTCCGCTGCAGTTTCCATTGCGTTTACAATAACATGTAAACCTATGGAAACCGCAAACCGCTGTGCACATGCTGAGGGAAAAACCGCGCAGAAACGCAGCGGTTTACATTCCGCAGCATGTCACTTCTTTGTGCGGAACTGCAGCGGTTCTGCACCCATAGACCTCCATTGTGAGGGTCAAACCCGCAGTAAAACCCGCAGAAGAAAAAATATCTGCGGGTTTTCTGCGGTTTTGGTGTAGAAACCGCTGCAGCAGGAAGTGCGGGGAAGCGGGAGGAAGTGCGTGGGCGGAAGTGCGTGGGCGGAGTGTGACCGTCAGCATGGAGGCATGTATGTGAATGTGTGTCTGTGTATATGTGTGTGAAGTCTGTGTGTGTGCGTCTGTCTGTGTGTGTGTGTCCCCACGCGACGATAGTGCCACCCAATTGTGCTAAGTCGCCGTATGGGATTACTACTCCCATCCGATATTAGGATGGGAGAGTTGTCCCTGTGTCCGGCGACTTAGCACAATTGTCAGTAAAACACAAAACACATACACATACAATACACATACAATAAACGTAACATACATGACAGACATTACATACACCATATAACATAGAGTATATACTCACCATACAGCACACTGGTACGCGAAGCCCTCGGTCCCCTAGGGAAAATGTCCAAAAGAAATAAACCAAATCCATACTCCCTGTCCACAAAATCCAATAACGAGTGTCCCACGCCGATCGCTTGCTCTCCGGCGATACACTACCAGGAGCGAAGCTCCCGGCAGTGTATCGCGTACTTTACCGGAGTTCAGCGGCTCCGGCATCTCTATTTACGGCAGTACAGCTGCGTGTGAACTTTCCCACACAGCACTGCCGTAAAGCGAGAGTACCGGGGTCAATGAACGCCGGTAAACTCTCGCGCATGCGCAGTTACACACCGACATGAGCCGGAGCTCCTGTCAGTGTGTTGCTGCAGCCGTGGAGAGCAGACACATCTCGGATGTGTCTGCTCTCCATGGCAGATCGTCGTGGGACCCTCGTTGGATTTCTGCGGACAGGGCCAGGGAGTATGAATTTGGTTTGTTTTTTTATTTCTTTTTTCAGGTCGAGGGTCTTCAGATGGATTGAGCGTATAATAAAGGCTTTGTGAAAAAGTGGGTGTCTTTAGTTCATTAAAATATTTTTTTCTAGTGTCTGTGTTTTTTTTAACCCTTTCATAGGATTAATAATGGATAGGCGTCTTATAGACGCCTCTCCATTATTAACCGGGCTTAATGCCACCTTACAATAGCAAGGTGGCATTAACCCCTCATTACCCCATATCCCACCGCTACACGGGAGTGGGAAGAGAGGGGCTAAGTGCCGGAATTGGCGCATCTTTTTGATGCGCCTTTTCTGGGGCGGCTGCGGGCTTCTATTTGTAGCCGGAGGGGCAAATTTCCATGGCCCCTTTCCTAGGCTATGAATATAAGCCCACAGCTGTCTGTGTAGCCTTTCTGGCCTAAAAATATAGGGGGACCCTACGCAATTTTTTTTTGGGCCCCCCTGTAGTTTAGAGCCAGAAAGGCTACACAGACAGCTGTGGGCTAATATTCCTAGCCTGGGAACAGCCATGGGTATTTTAACCCCTTCCCAAGCCACAAATATTGGCCCACAGCTGTCTGCCTAGCCTTTCTGGCCTAAAAATATAGGGGGACGCAATATTTTTTTTGGGTCCCCCTATGTATTTTTTTAACCTTTTAATAGGATTAAAAAATGGATAGGTGTCTTATTGACGCCTCTCCATTATTAACCGGGCTTAATGCCTCCTTACAATAGCAAGGTGGCATTAACCCCTCATTACCCCATATCCCACCGCTACACGGGGGTGGGAAGAGAGGGGTTAAGTGCCGGAATTGGCGCATCTCATTTTGATGTTTTCACAAAATGGAGGATGAAAGAAGAAGGGGTTGGGCAAGGAAATGACATCATGTGGTTTGTTTTTTTTCCCACTGCAGTTCAAGCTTTATTTGTGTCAAAAACACAGACAATCTGCAGTGAAAAACGCATTAAAAACCGCATCAAAAAACGCACCAAAAACCGCACCTGCGTTTTCTGCCAAGATCTGCGGTTTTTAGTGCAGAAAAAAACGCAGGAGAATCTGCAACGTGTGCACATAGCCTTAGGGGAGAAATTCCCCAATTTATGTTCAGGCCTTTTTTAACACCTAGATTCTATTCTTGAAGCTTACAGAAATTTTGGGGGTATGGCGTGGCTTCAATATGATGAGTTGTTCAGACAGAAATTAGCTATGTACCCCAATTTATCTTGGATAAAAGAAAGATCTAGGTTTATGGATCAATTTAATGTTGCCTCAGAGATTTCCAACATCTAGGCAGAATGTGAGTGCCCCTCCCAAAAAAGGTATATGTTTCGCTTTCAATGAAGGTAGCTGTAAGTGGGCTCTTAATTGCCGCTTTCGGCACGAATGTTCATTTTGCGGGGGAAATCACCCAATGTCTAAATGTTACAGGAAACAATTTCAAGCCGGACATCAAGGGCTCATTAAGGATACTATTCCAAAAGGCTCAGACTCCGGTGAAATTGCAAAACATGGTCCCATGGTTAGAAGCGTTCCCAAATCAGGGGATTAGTTCTCTAATCTTTCACGGTTTTCATGATGGATTTTTTGTTCCTCAATTCAAAGGCTTAGGTTGTAAATTTGTTCAGAATTTACCCTCAGCTGCTGACTACCCATTAATAGTTAGAGATAAATTGTTGAAAGAGCTGAAAACAGGTAGAATTTCTGGCCCTTTTGATTCCCCCCCGTTTAAAAATGTTAGGATCTCCCCTATTGGGGTAGTCCCCAAAAAAGATCCAGGCTCCTTTTGCTTAAGGCCGGCGTCACACATGCGTGTTTTACGGACGTAAGAGCGCAGAAACTACGTCCGTAAAACTCGCATTACACACGGCACAATTATTCTCAATGGGGCTGCTCCTATCAGCCGTATATTACGGATCCGTAATATACGGCTTTCTACGGCCGTACAAAATCGCAGCATGCTGCGTTTGTCAGCGTATTGCGCAAAAAAATCGCCAATGAAAGTCTATGGGGGCGAGAAAAATACGGATTCCACACGGACCAGCAGTGTGACTTGCGAGAAATACGCAGCGCTGTTAGTGAAAAGTCGGTAATTCAATTGCCGGCTTTTCATTTCTCCTGCACAAACCCGACAGGATATGAGACATGGTTTACATACAGTAAACCATCTCATATCCCCATTTTTTTTGCATATTCCACACTACTAATGTTAGTAGTGTGTATGTGCAAAATTTCAGCGCTGTAGCTGCTAAAATAAAGGGTTAAATGGTGGAAAAAATTGGCGTGGGCTCCCGCGCAATTTTCTCCGCCAGAATGGTAAAGCCAGTGACTGAGGGCAGATATTAATAGCCAGGAGAGGGTCCATGGTTATTGGCCCCCCCGTGGCTAAAAACATCTGCCCCCAGCCACCCCAGAAAAGGCACATCTGGAAGATGCGCCTATTCTGGCACTTGGCCACTCTCTTCCCACTCCCTGTAGCGGTGGGATATGGGGTAATGAAGGGTTAATGCCACCTTGCTATTGTAAGGTGACATTAAGCCAGATTAATAATGGAGAGGCGTCAATTATGACACCTATCCATTATTAATCCAATTGTTTGAAAGGGTAAGGCTACTTTCACACTAGCGTCGGGAACAACCCGTCGCTGTGCGTCGGGCCGACGTTCCCGACGCTAGCGTGGTCTCCGCCGCACAACGGGGGCAGCGGATGCATTTTTCCCACGCATCCGCTGCCCCATTGTGAGGTGCGGGGAAGTGCGGGGAGGTGGGGGCGGAGTTCCGGCCGCGCATGCGCGGTCGGAAAAAGCGGACCGTCGGGAGCAAAAAACGTTACATGTAACGTTTTTTCTCCCGACGGTCCGCTACCACACGCCCAAGCGTCGCAAAACGGACGCGACGTTTGGCAATGCGTCGCAAATGCGTCGCTAATGTTAGTCTATGACGAAAAAACGTATCCAGCAAGAACTTTTGCTGGATGCGTATTTTCGGCAAAACGACGCATTTGCGACGTATTGCAGTTAACGCTAGTGTGAAAGTAGCCTTAAAAAAAACACACACACATGATTTAAAAGTATTTTAATGAAATAAACACAGCGGTTGTTTTAATAATTTATTGCTCTCTCAATCCATCAGGAAACCCTCGCTTGGCAAAATAATAAACGCACAAGATACATACCTTCTGATGTCCGATCACGTCCCACGAAGTAATCCATCTGAAGGGGTTAACTAATATTACAGGCACGAGCTGCGATAAACCACTCGCTCGTGCCTGTAATCCCCGGGTGCTGAAAGGAAAGCAGAGTGATCTATACTTACATTCAGTTGCGGTGATGCGCCCCTGCTGGATGTTCTCATGAACTGCAGCCTGGGAACTTTTTCCCACGCTCCAGGTCATATGAGGACATCCACCAGGGGGCGCATCACCGCGACTGAAGGAAATGTAGGTCAATGACCTACATTTCATTCATTCGCCGGGGATTACAGGCACGGAGCACAGCTGCATTTGCAGGGCTCCTGCCTGTAAAATAATTAACCCCTTCAGATGGATTACTTCGTGGGACGTGACGGTTCAGCTGAGGGTATGTATCTTGTGCGTTTATTATTTTGCCAAGCGAGGGCCTGCAAATGGATTGAGAGAGCAATAAATTATTAAAACAACCGCTGTGTTTATTTCATTAAAATACTTTTAAATCATGTGTGTGTGTGTTTTTTAACCCTTTCGTACTATTGGATTAATAATGGATAGGTGTCATAATTGACGCCTCTCCATTATTAATCTGGCTTAATGTCACCTTACAATAGCAAGGTGGCATTAACCCTTCATTACCCCATATCCCACCGCTACAGGGAGTGGGAAGAGAGTGGCCAAGTGCCAGAATAGGCGCATCTTCCAGATGTGCCTTTTCTGGGGTGGCTGGGGGCAGATGTTTTTAGCCACGGGGGGGCCAATAACCATGGACCCTCTCCTGGCTATTAATATCTGCCCTCAGTCACTGGCTTTACCATTCTGGCGGAGAAAATTGCGCGGGAGCCCACGCCAATTTTTTCCGCCATTTAACCCTTTATTTTAGCAGCTACAGCGCTGAAATTTTGCATACACACACTACTAACATTAGTAGTGTGGAATATGCAAAAAAAATGGGGATATGAGATGGTTTACTGTATGTAAACCATGTCTCATATCATGTCGGGTTTGTGCAGGAGAAATGAAAAGCTGGCAATTGAATTACCGGCTGTTCACAGATATCGCGCTGAATGAAATCTAAATACAGAATATATATATATATGTCTCAATGACATATATATATATATACTGTATATATGTTTTCCCGAACATTTGAGCACATAAATCCATTAGATGTCGGTTTTGCAAGCCTGCGCGAAAATCTCGCAGTACGGATGCCATACGGATTACATACGGAGGATGCCATGCGCAAAATACGCTGACACACCCTGACTACGGATCAATATTTTGGGAACATTTCTCCGTATTACGGCCGTAGTACGGACGTATAATACGTGGCGTATTGTCTTACGCCAAGTGTGACGCCGGCCTAATTCATCATTTGTCTTATCCGAAAGGAGCCTCTCTTAATGATGAAGTGAACACTGATATTTGCTCTGTTAAATATTCTTCCTTTGATGAAGCCATTGAAATCCTCCAAAGGTTTGGCCAAAATTCATTTATGACAAAATCTGACATAAAATCTGCTTTCAGAATCTTACCCGTCAACCCAGATGGTTTTAATTCGCTTGGTTTATTTTTTGATAATAAATTATTTTTTGATAGGTGCCTCCCTATGGGCTTTTCGTTGTCCTGTTATTATTTTGAATCATTTTCTACATTTTTGCACTGGGTGGTTAAATTTTCTGTAGCTGAATGAGGAGTGTTACATTATCTAGATGATTTTTTGTTTGTTGGCCCAATGGGCTCTGATGCCTGTTTTTCCCTTCTGCATAGTTTCATAAAAATTTGTGAGCATTTTGGTGTTCCGATTGCAGATGAAAAAACAGTTTCTCCCTGTACTTCTTTAGAATTTCTTGGTATTCACATTGACTCTGTGAGCATGACGTGTTCCCTTCCGAATGATAAGATTTGCAGGTTGCGTACATTGATTCAAATTTTTTACTTAAAGATAAGGTTACGCTAAAAGAGCTCCAGTCTTTGTTGGGTATGCTAAATTTCGCCTTGAAGGTTATCCCTATGGGTCGGGTGTTCTCTAAACGATTGTATGATCTCACAGCCGGTCACTCTTCCCCTCATGCTCATTTGCGTCTTAACAGTGATACAAAGGAGGTTGAAGTTTTTGTTAGAGTTTAATGGTAAGAACCTTTGGCAATCTGCTTTCATATTTTCGGACAAGCTCAGTTTATCATATTTTACTGACGAGCACCTTGGTATGGGTTTAGCATTTTCTTCCAATTGGGCCTTTGAATCATGGCCCAAGGCTTGGGTCGATAAGAAAATTACTAGTAATTTAGCATTTTTAGATCTTTTTTCTATTTTTCTAGCTATCCAGTTTTGGGGTGATTATCTTGCCAACAAACGTATTGTTTTCCGCTCTGTTAAGCAAGGTCTTGTCTTCATGCTAAATACCCTTTCTTCTAAGAATCATCTGTCTTCTGTAGTTCTTAGGCAGTTGACCCTTCTTTGTTTAAAATCGAATATTTGGCTGAAAGCTGTTTTTTCCATCAATACCAATAATGATAATGCACAGCTTATTTGTCACCGCCAGGCGTCTCAACCTTTGGATCGAGTCTCAGAAGCGGACAAAGGAAGATCAATTTGTCCTCCGGAGATATGGGAATTAATTCAAGTTTGATTCATTGTTGTGTTGAAAATTCTTTAGCAGATAAAACTTGGGCTGACTACTCAGTCGCTTGGAATATGTGGGTAAAATTTTGTCATGCCAATAATTTCCCCTTTCAGGAAGGCAACTCTGCTGTTGCTTTATGTTTTGCTGAACAATTGGTAAGAAATGGCTTATCCTACTCGGCCCTTGCAAAAAATCTGGCTGGAATTTCATTTTTTCTCAAAATTTTAGGTAAAAAAACGTTGTCTGATTTTTTCGTAGTCAAGCAATTTTTGAAAGGCTATAAGAGGTCTACCTTCGTACCGGACAATTACTAAAGGACATTTGCCTATCTCTTCCTTCAGTTTGCAACGATCTTTTTGAAGCATCTCTGTTCTCTACCGCCTTTTCTTTTGCATTTTTTGCGGCTTTGAGAGTGAGTGAGATTGTTTCCCTCAAGAAATCGTCCCCGGCGGGTTTCTCACTAGAACATGTTATGTTGCAGGGGCATCATGTGGTTTTGTTTATCAAAAAGTCTAAAACCGATCAATTGGGCAGAGGTGCGTCTGTGAAATTGAATGCCATTTCCGATCCGATCATCTGTCCGGTTTCCAATGCTAGGAGATGGTTGGCCTATCGGCCTAGTTCAGATGGCCCATTCTTTTTGCATAAAAATAACGAACCGGCAACGGTGTTTCAATTTAATTTTATTCTCAAGAAATCTTTGAATTATTTAGGTTTGCGAAGCCTTAAAATTTCGTCCCTTTCCTTCCGTATTGGAGCAGCTACTGAGGCTGCCAGGCTCGGCCTGAGTGAGACCCGCATAAAAAGAATTGGTAGATGGGAGTCTAACCGTTTTAAATTATATATTCGTCCAGAATTATCATATCATTATATATATATCATCATGTTGTTCATCTTTTAGGTGTTTTCACTATTTGGATCATCGGACATTCCTTTGTGTATTGGGCCGAGAAGAGGGCATTCATAAGATGTTATACAGAAAATGTAATAATTCCTTCCTCCAGATTTTTTGGCATAGCAAGAGAGGAATGTTGTGGCAGAACTTGATTTTTGAGATTCATAAGCTAGCCGAGAAGAGACCTTACCCGAACTTAGTCATTATCCATTTAGGTGGTAACGACCTGGGTAAGATGAAAACCTTTGACCCTTTTATCTTGCATTAAGAGGGATTTGTGTTTATTAAAAACAGAGTTTTTTAATGCTACATTTGTATTCTCAGAAATTGTTCCAAGATTGTTGTGGTTTCAGAAGAATACATCGTTCCTCGAGCGGATTAGAAAGAGGATTAACAGGAAGATTCAGAGTTTTATGCTGTTAATTCATGGCTTCTCTTTCAGGCACGTCAGCCTTGAGGATGCAGTTCCAGGATTGTATAGGAGGGACTTGGTGCATTTGTCCGATATTGGCCTGGTCATTTTTAATCTGGATCTCCAGGCCATTATCGAGGATTGGCCGGGGCGTTTTGGGGGGGCCATGCCTTGTTGAGTCGGGTCCGGGTGGATTTGGACGTTTCATGGTGAAGTTTATTCAGTTTTGATGGAGATATTATAAAGGATATGTTGGTTATCCATTTTATTAAAATTTCAGTTATGTTACCCAAAAATAAACGCCACGGCCAATTTATATTTCAAACTAAGTATTGTAGTTGTGTGTCTTTATTTATGGGTATTGGTGGGGATTGTGTTACCATGAACGCCCTCCCCTTAGTGAAATCTGAGGGGGGTCGCATGATAACACAGCCACCATGATAACAATGTGTAATATATGTTAATCTTCATAGTTTTTATTCTCTACAAAGGGTTAATGAATTTGGTATGTAAGCTGTGCAGTGCACGAGCAGGTTATTCTGGTTCAAGCTGGTTTTTTCAGGTGTCCTTCCCTCAATTTTTATGGATTTTGAATGGTCAAATGGCTTTGAGCAGGAAGGAATTTTGTGTATAAATACAGCTGTTCGGGAGCGCGGCATGCAGTTACTTCAAGCAAGTTTTGAAGATCCCACCCTCCCTCCCTTTTGGTCTTTTTAACCCCCCTTTTTTGTCGTGTCGTTTATTTTGTGGGAAAAATCGCCCGGGTCCGGGTGGATTCGGACGTTTCATGGTGAAGTTTATTCAGTTTTGATGGTGATATTATAAAGGATATGTTGGTTATCCATTTTATAAAAATGTCAGTTATGTTACCCAAAAATAAACACCACGGCCAATTTCTATTCCAAACTAAGTATTGTAGTTGTGTGTCTTTATTTATCGGTATTGGTGGGGATTGTGTTACCATGGAGGGCATAGATATAAACCAAGATGGGCCAGGATGAGCTACATATATACCAGGATGGAGGACAGGATGGGGCCCAGTCCAAATCTTGCACTGAGGCTCATCAGTCTGTAGTTACGCCTTCGTCAAGAGGGGTTCCAAATGAGTTTAAAGATAGAAACCAGTTAGTTGTGGGGTTCGAGTCGCTCCTGTACTGGTGGGCTACAATAAACAAAAATGTGTGTTGGATTAATTACATTTATTATAACCCGCAGATGTTTGTTAGTCATGAACAAGATGCAGTAAAAGGCATTGCAGAACAATTGGGTCCAATTTCCCTCATGACCTGGCAGAATCGAATGGTGTTTGATATTTTACTAGCAGAAAAAGGTGGGGTATGTAAATTGCTTGGAACTTACTGTAGTACTTTTATCCCCAATAATACAGCCCCAGATGGTAGTATAACCAAAGCCCTGGATGGACTGATGCAGCACCCCAGAGTCCTGCTCGTTGCAGTAATGTCGCTATTCCACCAGGGGGAGTGATATTACGTCTGATGGTACTAAAGGAGTTCACCTTGCCAGGTATCACGGCATCACACACACTTCACACTCCAGTCCACCAGGGGGAGCCATGCTCCTATCTAGTAGGGCACTCCTCACAGAAGGGTAAAACTGGGGGGCTGGATAGAGAGTTAGTCAGACGCTGCCTGGGTTTTGACCCAGAGAGTTCCTGTCAGGCAGACAGGGGGAAAGGAGGAACATCTGAGCTGCAGACAGAGGGCCCTTGTCAGGGGTGGGATCCTGACAGAGGCCTAGCGAGATAGAAAGACACGGAGCTGCGCCTGCCCCACGTGCAGCAGCATCCTAAGAAAGGACAAGAAAGGAACTGTGTCGTAGAGAGTGAGAAACGAAGTCACAGCACAAGGAGTTCTGCCCCAAGTCAGGCAGCCTCCTTCTGTGGTGCGTAGCCGGTGGCCGGAACACCGAGGGAGTAATTGACTCTACGCATTACTTCAGAGACCGGCAGGACAGTCAATTCCAAGTTGGCTGGTCGACCTTAATACCTAAGAAGACACGGTGGCAAATTGTGGGGCCGGGGAGTCTCTAGGGTCCCTATAAACAAGCCCCAGGCTATCCCAGTCATACGGGTTGTCCTATCCATACCATCTGGGGGACAGAGAGAGAAAGACATCTAGAACATCCACGAAAGTTGTGAGGACTATCCCGTGGTGCTCAGCAGGGAAGTACTACAACACACAGGCACTAGTAGGAAGGCTACTGATTTCCACCTGGATAAGGGAACTCTGGATTTGCCTTTGGACCGGCCGGACTCTGCCTGCCCTGTGATCAGTGCTCTGGACTGTGGATGCTGAAGCTTCCAGTAAAAGGTAAAGAGACTGCAACCTTGTGTCCTCGTTATTCACCGCGCCTTATATCGTCCACTATCACCACCTACACTTGTGGGAAGCCCTGGGGATACACTTCACCTGTGGGAAGGTATACCATCTAGCTGCCATAACATCGCCCCAGCGGACCCCTAAGCAGCATCGGTCATCCTGACCGAATACCACAGGTGGTGTCACGAACCTTATACAAACTACACCTTTAATTGGACGCCCCTCAAAGGGCCACGGACTGGGTCGGGCCACCGTGACATTCCCATCGAGTACTGAAGGACCCGGTGCCGAGTACCCCATTGCCCTGACGTGGGGGCGCTCCACTGACATCCCTGTCTGAGGAACTTGTGGAAAATTCAGAGATAAATGATCCATTTACAATCCTGTTGGAAGGATGGTTCGGCACATAGAGCGGACTAATTACCTCGCTACAGATGCCTCGCTGTGTGATAGCAGCCATATTGATGACCTGCAGATGTTGATGTATACCTTGCATTAGAGACCGTCTCCAGAGACTGATTAAAACCGGTTTCACATTTGCAGTTGTGTCCGCAGCATTTCTTCCGCAATAATCCGCATGCGTTGTGTATTCCTATATTTAACACTAGGGACGCATGTGTCTGCGATCGGTTGCGTTTTGCCGCGTTTGACGACGCATGCGTCATTTTGATGTCTGCGGTTTGGTGCGGTAAACGCTACATGTAGTAATTTTAGAGGCGTCAATTTGCCGCCTAGAAACGTATGCGGTTGTTAGCGGATGGAATGGGGCAAAAAAGCGCATTGCTGTCTATGTGAACGCATGCGGCCGCAAGCACATGCGTTTGCTTGCGTTTGTGAACACATGCGTTGCACAATAGGAAAACATGTCTAGACACTGATTACCCACCCCCCACATACAAAGTGATAAAGGGAGGGAGTGGACATTTGCAGGTCACTATACAGCAGACAGGGAAGCAGACCAGACAGAGGAAAGAGGAAACAAGACTGAACAATGTGAGTATATCCTAGCCAATGCCTTTATTTTCTATTTTCTGTCTCTACATGTCCTAATTTCTGCCATTTCTTTCTTTCTGCGTGCATCAGAATGTCATCTTCTTCTGATGAGGAGCAACGTCATGGGCCTTTTCAAGCCGAACATGTCAGTGAAGTGAGTACTCAACTCCTCAGATTGGTAAGTATTCACTGTCACATCTACACATGTGACAATTGTTTTTTCCTTTTTGTAGAGCACTTCTTCCACTGCGGCAGAGGGTGAGCAGGAGCAGCGGGTTCACGGTCGGGTGGCAAGGCGGCAGCGTGTAAGTATACCTGGCTGACTGTGTACTGTATCCTCACTTTAGTATTCTTGAATCTTCCTTTCTTTACTTTCCTCATTCTTTACATTTTTCTTCTGGACTCCTTTTTTATCTTGACTTTCATTATTCGTGCCATTTCTCTGCCTCTGTTTTCTTTCTTTTCCTTATAATGTATCCAACATTAATGTCTTCATTTATTTTTTAGGTTCCAGAATGGGATGAGGACCTCATTGACAACGATATCCTCATCTCCCTGGTCCATGACCGAGTCCCGTTGTGGGACACCCGGGTTCCCCAGCACAACGTGACGATCCGGCGGCTATGGAATGAGGTGGACAAAGCGATGTGGGATGGCTGGGACAACGCCGCCCGACTTGGGTCCGAAATGCATTTTGTAAGTATTGCAATGCAGTGTGATGCAGCAGAGACCTTGGCTGTGCTCGCACAACTGTGTGTGATGACAGAAACTCTCAGGAGTTTCTCTCATCACACACAGTTGTGTGAGTACGGCCAAAAGTACATTGTCTAACCATTATTTTTTGTTTTTTTTCAACAGTGCTCAAAGTCAAAACACGTGGGCATTCGATGAAGGACTGCTTCAACAAGGACCTTCGTCAAGAGAGCTGTGTTCCCAGTGGTCCTGGAGCAAGGATCCGAAAATATAAATACCACCGCATCCTGGCTTTTTTAAGACCGGTCATTGCCCAGAGAACGTAAGTATTTTTTCGGTGTATTAGGTTGTGTTGTATTGCCATAATCTGTATGTTTCTATTCCACAGGAGTTGGCGTTTAGTAAATGTTTGGTATAATTTTTTTTTCTTTTTTCACAGCACATGGAGCAGCACTGTTGACCCAGGTTCTGGAGCGGTCCTCCATCAGCCACGGACCCGTCCCAGCCATCCTGCAACACTGCAGCAAGTGGGCCTGCCACACTAACTGGAGACCAGGAAGCTGGTCCATCAGGTGTCAGACTTTCCCAGTCCTCTGCCCCTTTTTTGGGGGGCTCCTCCCGGCAGCGGCAGAGGGCATCGGACAGGTCACTCATGCCTGAGTTTTTGCACTTGAGCTCTTTTTTTCAGGATGGACTCAAGGCTTTGGGTGACCAACTGGATACTGCTATTAGCCATATGAATACACGTATCCAGGAGGTCACCAAAGCCTTGACCAAGTAAAAGCCGACCTCCAGAGGCCAGCACATCATTTTTTTAATCAAATTGAACAGGGCATGTTGGACAACCTTACTCCTGATCTCCAGCTTAGTGTCATGCAGGCCTGCAATGCTGCTTACGTGCAGTCTATGCAGTAAAGTCGGTATTTTCAGCAGACAGTGGTGGCATATCCACCTGTGCCTACACTGTCACGCTTGACCTCAATGCCGACCTCTGCTGCATACCACTGCACGGCCACCTCCATTCCAAGCACTGCCGGACACCACTACAGCACCACCACCATGCCGAGTGCTGTTGGACAGCCCACCGCCACCACCATGACAACTGCTGCTCCTGCTTGGACTTCCTCCACTGACACCACCATGCAGCAGCAGGACCCTGGCATGGCCTTCCGCTCTACGAACACTATGGACTCTGGTATGGCTGCCCGCTCTACGAGCACAATGGACCCTGGCATGGCCTTCCACTCTATGAGCACTATGGACTCTGGTATGGCTGCCCGCTCTACGAGCACAATGGACCCTGGCATGGCCTTCCGCTCTATGAGCACTATGGACTCTGGTATGGCTGCCCGCTCTACGAGCACAATGGACCCTGGCATGGCCTTCCGCTCTTCGAGCACTATGGACTCTGGTGTGGCTGCACGCTCTAGGAGCACAATGGACCCTGGCATGGCCTTCCGCTCTACGAGCACTATGGACTCTGGCATGGCTGCACGCTCTACGAGCACTATGGACTCTGGTATGGCTGCCCGCTCTATGAGCACAATGGACCCTGGCATGGCCTTCCGCTCTACGAGCACTATGGACTCTGGTGTGGCTGCACGCTCTAGGAGCACAATGGACCCTGGCATGGCCTTCCGCTCTACGAGCACTATGGACTCTGGCATGGCTGCACGCTCTACGAGCACAATGGACCCTGGCATGGCCTTCCACTCTATGAGCACTATGGACTCTGGTATGGCTGCCCGCTCTACGAGCACAATGGACCTTGGCATGGCCTTCCGCTCTACGAGCACTATGGACTCTGGTATGGCTGCCTGCTCTACGAGCACAATGGACCCTGGCATGGCCTTCCGCTCTTCGAGCACTATGGACTCTGGTGTGGCTGCACGCTCTAGGAGCACAATGGACCCTGGCATGGCCTTCCGCTCTACGAGCACTATGGACTCTGGCATGGCTGCACGCTCTACGAGCACTATGGACTCTGGCATGGCTGCACGCTCTACGAGCACTATGGACTCTGGCATGGCTGCACGCTCTATGAGCACAGTGCAGCCGGACCCTGACAGGACACCCGCCATGAATAGGCTGCAACAAATGAGCCCACCGATGCTTCCCAGAACACGTAGATCCCAGAAAGGAAAAAAAATAAAATACTGCGTACTGTCAGTATTCCTCCCCCCTCACCTCCCAGTGTGTCTGTAATGTCAGGTTTGTCTCACCCTTCCAGTGTGTCTCAGGATTCTCATGTGTCAAGCCCCCTCCCCGAACTACCAGACCCCACTAGTTTAATTGCCCCTTCTCCTGCCACCCCTGCGTCGTCCACACTTAGCCAGGCCTCACAGCTACACACCCCCCATTTCCGTCACTCTACCCCAAGCAGGCGCAGTTAAATAAATATTTTTGTTGTTCTAAAATAAATACAACTGTTTTTTGCCCCCAATTACGTTTGGTTAATTGTGTCTTTCGCCGCCGGCAACACACACCGTGCGCCAAATCAAAAACTGTGCCGCACACTTTATTTTTTGCCCACATCATAGCTCCAGTAGTTAGTAAGTACAACACTGCAGTTTTGTGTGTCTTTAGTATAGAGATATGAGGTGGGCCAAAAAATTTATACTTGTATTTTCTCCATAATCTCTTCCTTCTGCTTAGTCTGTGACTAGTGTTGCAGACTGAAAAGAAAATGGTGGCAATACAATGCAGAACTATACTCAACAAGTCAGGTGTCCAATAACTCATTAGTTAGGACACCTGACTGGTGAGTAGAGAACTGCCTTGTATAACCTCCATTTTCTCTTATGTGTACGTAATCTATTTCACACAAAGTGAAGGGATGATGGCGGTCATACAAGGCATATCTATGCTCACCTGGACATGTGTCAGAAATAGTGAATTCATGAGCCTGTTATATGTGCATCATGAATTCATTATTTCTGACACCTGACTTGATGAGTGTAGATCTGTTTTGTATTAAATAGCCATCGTCTCTTCAGTTTGCGTCCAATAGATACTGCAGAACAGAATCAGGACGCAATGACGTCAACAACCTTACCACTAACAACCTAAGTGGTTTGTAGAGGAAATACATAGGAGACACGGTCAAGATACCAAAAATATAAAGTTTATTAACAACAAATATTAGTAACATAACTGGTACAGACCCAAACCCAACAGGATATTTTACACAATATTGTCCTGCCATGCCACACATCCAATATCAGAATAAAAAAAGTCAGCAAATTGGTTCCGCATGTGGCCAACTTCAGCAGTTGACCGCAGCGGGTGATGCTGGTAATCTGGCAATGGGTTTGCAACTGGTTCATACAGTTCAATGTTGGGTTGCTCCTTAGCCATTATGTAATTGTGGAGAACCACACAGGCTTTGACCACCTCATCGACTGTCACCATTTTTAGATTAATGGCTGTTGCAAGAATGCGCCATTTTGAGACTAGAATCCCAAAGGTACACTCTAATGTTCTTCGGGCCCTGGTCAGTCTGTAGTTAAAGATCATTTTAGTGTGGTTCAAGTCCCGACTGGAATATGGCTTCAGCAGGTTTTCACACATCTGAAAGGCCTCATCCCCAACCATAACAAATGGCATCGGTGGACCTTGAGTGTTGGGGAGAGGTCGTGGCCATGGAAAATAAAAATTTTTGCCATACACATGGCAGCCCATATCCGAGTTCTTGAAAGTCTGGGAATCGTTGCCACGGCCAAAAGCTCCAATGTCCTCAACGATGAAGCGACAGTCCGCATCTGCTATTGCCATGAGCACAACAGAAAAATATTTTTAGTAATTGAAGTGCTCCGATCCTGTTCTGGCTGGTTTGATAATGCGAATGTGCTTTCCATCCACCGCTCCCAAACAGTTGGGGAAATCACACACACTCCAGAATTTTTCAGCAATTTCAATCCACATGTCCAAGGTGGGTAGGGGTATAAACTCATCCCGGAGTACATTCCACAAAGCCCGACAGGTGTCCGCAACTATTCCGGACAGGGTGTAAATTCCAAGTCGGTATTGGAAGTGGAGGGATGATAAACTCTCTCCGGTTGCCAGAAATCTGTAATAAAATAAATAATTTTTTTTTTAAATGAATTATATTTATGGTGTTGTTCTGCTAAAGACATAAAGGAAAATACAAAGAATACATGTCAGACCAACCAAAATTAGGACTGGCATTTGTTTAGAATTGTTACGTACCTTAATGTAACCAGCAGACATTCCTCTGGTGGAATCGCTCTACGGAGCTGGGTGTCCTGTCTCCAGATGGCTCCTTGGACACGACCAAGCAAATCCCGGAACGTGTCTTGCGACATCCTGGTATATTCCGGGAATTTGTCCGGGTTGGCATTAAGCTCGCCATATAGTGTGTGGTAGGCTCCACGGCTCTCACGTAGTTCGATAATGGGGTGTCGCCAAAAACGCCGACGCCGTGTCCTTCTCCATCTTTCACGATTTCTGTGTTGCACCCAAGCTAACGCACAGGCAAGAAACAGCTTGAAGCTTAAATCCAGGTTGAAATAAAAGCTCTCCATGCGAAGATCCATCATGACACAGGATACAGTAGCACACTTTGAAGATTTCAGCAGTCCTAGAGTCTATATATAGAGATCCCATAATACACGCCTTCTGTAGTCACATTGGCGGTGTCTGGTTATCTAGATTTTTCTCCTGTAAAATTTTCCACCATGCACAAAAAAACGCAAACGCATGAAAGAAAGCATGGAAAAGCGTGAAAACGCGGCGTTTGTACGTGTTTCTATGCGTTTTTCCTGCACTTGCGGATGTGGATTAAACGCTGCGGATTCAAATGCAAATGTGAAACTAGCCTAAGTTTGAGGTTCTCCTGATATTCCTAAAAAAAAAATCCGTTTGAAAATGGCGCCTGCACAGTAGCAGCTATCTGTGTATATAGAGGTGATCGGAGAGCTGCTACTGCGCAGGCGGTGAAACCTTGGAGGAGGAAATTCTCTAGCACATGCGATTATGCTGCAGAGCAGGGGCCACGGCCGGCACCTGCAGAAGGGGATTTTTTCTTCAATATGTATAATATTCATTATGTAAACTAGGGGGCGGGTCAGTGAGGGATCAGTGACCTATCAGCAGGCTGCATTATGAATAGCTAATCAGAGCACCACATGAAGAGCCCCCACAGGCCGCCCCGGAGCACGAGCATATCATTAACTCTACACTGAAAATAAAGATTAAACAACAACCACAAGATGAATGTCAGACTCCCTCCCTTTGATGTGGGCTTCGGCGCTGAGCCACATCTTACTGGCACGTCAGCTGTTTTGAACAGCTGACATGTGCCTCTAACAGCGGCGAGTGGAACTGCAATCGTTGTTGAAAAGTACAACTCATTCCGCAAAAAACAAGCCCTCACATGGCCATATTGACTGAAAAATAAAAAAGTTATGGCTCTGGGAAGGAGGGAGCGAAAAACAAGAACGCAAAAGCGAAAATACAATATAGAAATCAATGATCAGGAGCTCCCTCTTGTGGTGGATTATATTAATGTTTTTCTGATATAGAAATCAATGAGCAGGAGCTCCCTCTTGTGGTGGATTGTATTAACGTTTTTACAATATAGAAATCAATGAGCAGGCGCTCCCTCTTGTGGTGGATTATAGTAATGTTTTTCTGATATGGAAATCAATGAGCAGGAGCTCCCTCTTGTGGTGAATTATAGTAATGTTTTTCTGATATAGAAATCAATGCACAGGAGCTCCCTCTTGTGGTGGATTATAGTAATGTTTTTCTGATATAGAAATCGATGAGCAGGAGCTCCCTCTTGTGGTGGATTGTATTAATGTTTTTACAATATAGAAATCAATGAGCAGGAGCTCCCTCTTGTGGTGGATTATATTAATGTTTTTACAATATAGAAATCAATGAGCAAGAGCTCCCTCTTGTGGTGGATTATATTAACATTTTACAATATAGAAATCAATGAGCAGGAGCTCCCTCTTGTGGTGGATTATATAAATGTTTTACATTATAGAAACCAATGATCAGGAGCTCCCTCTTGTGGTGCATTATATTAATGTTTTTACAATATAGAAATCAATGATCAGGAGCTCCCTCTTGTGGTTGATTGTATTAATGTTTTATATTATAGAAACCAATGATCAGGAGCTCCCTCTTGTGGTGCATTATATTAATGTTTTTACAATATAGAAATCAATGAGCAAGAGCTCCCCTCTTGTGGTGGATTGTATTAATGTTTTTACAATATAGAAACCAATGATCAGGAGCTCCCTCTTGTGGTGGATTATATTAATGTTTTTACAATATAGAAATCAATGAGCAAGAGCTCCCTCTTGTGGTGGATTATATTAACATTTTACAATATAGAAATCAATGAGCAGGAGCTCCCTCTTGTGGTGGATTATATTAACATTTTACAATATAGAAATCAATGAGCAGGAGCTCCCTCTTGTGGTGGATTATATTAATGTTTTTACAATATCGAAACCAATGATCAGGAGCTCCCTCTTGTGGTAGATTATATTACTGTTTTACGTTATAGAAATCAATGAGCAGGAGCTCCCTCTTGTGGTGGATTATATTAATGTTTTACATTATAGAAACCAATGATCAGGAGCTCCCTCTTGTGGTAGATTATATTACTGTTAACGTTATAGAAATCAATGAGCAGGAGCTCCCTCTTGTGGTGGATTATATTAATGTTTTTACAATATAGAAATCAATGATCAGGAGCTTCCTCTTGTGGTGGATTGTATTAATGTTTTATATTATAGAAACCAATGATCAGGAGCTCCCTCTTGTGGTGGATTGTATTAATGTTTTTACAATATAGAAATGAATGAGCAGGAGCTCCCTCTTGTGGTGGATTATATTAACATTTTACAATATAGAAATCAATGAGCAGGAGCTCCCTATTGTGGTGGATTATATTAATGTTTTTACAATATAGAAATCAATTAGCAGGAGCTTCCTCTTGTTGTGGATTATATTAATGTTTTCTATTATAGAAACCAATGATCAGGAGCTCCCTCTTGTGGTGAATTATATTAATGTTTTACGTTATAGAAATCAATGAGCAGGAGCTCCCTCTTGTGGTGGATTGTATTAATGTTTTATATTATAGAAATCAATGAGCAGGAGCTCCCTCTTGTGGTGGATTATATTAATGTTTTACGTTATAGAAATTAATGAGCAGGAGCTCCCTCTTGTGGTGGATTGTATTAATGTTTTCTATTATAGAAACCAATGATCAGGAGCTCCCTCTTGTGGTGGATTATATTAATGTTTTACGTTATAGAAATCAATGAGCAGGAGCTCCGTCTTGTGGTGGATTGTATTAATGTTTTATATTATAGAAACCAATGATCAGGAGCTCCCTCTTGTGGTGGATTATTTTAATGTTTTAACAATATAGAAATCAGTGAGCAGGAGCTCCGTCTTGTGGTGGATTGTATTAATGTTTTATATTATAGAAACCAATGAGCAGGAGCTCCCTCTTGTGGTGGATTATATTAATGCTTTTACAATATGGAAATCAGTAAGCAGGAGCTCCCTCTTCTAGCAGAATTTATACATTTTTTGAGAAATTATGAACTAATGAGCAGGCACGGCCTCTTGTGGTGGATAATAATATTAACCATTAATATTAGCTATTATACTATTTATAACATAAGAAAGTTAATTAACAGTGTTTAATTACATGTTGTCAATGTGTCAGTTTTTACAGTGTTTCCTTCAGTGATTTTCACATATAAAAAAAAATGAATAAATAAATTGTAAATCTTCTCCTATTCACTGCGATGTTAATCAAGTACTGCCCAAGGTTGGTATCCATGTGTTATCAGTGATTTTCTTGGACCTACAGACTGAGATGGGTAATTTTGATCCAGTAACTCACATCTGCAGAATAACTCGGACATGTGAACAACCTGAATAGACTATAATGGGTTCATGTTCTCTCCGTGAAATCCTTGACTCACAGATATCTGAAAGAGTCAGTGCTGGGAGATCGAAGAGCACAAAGGACAATCACTGCAATCTACAGCTATGGGAAGACCACAGGACACGTGGGGATAATACGTCCCCAGTCTATAAAGCCTCGGTGTCGGCGGAGACCTCACACCATAACACATAGCTAATGGTTCTTTTGGTTCAGATTGAACTTCTTTAAACCGAATGGTAAATGCTTTCTGCAAATCAGCCGGAGATGAAGGTGAGATGAGCTCATGTGTATGAAGTGTCTATAGCAAATACTGAGCTGGGGAAACGGGTCCTACAATAGCTCCTATAGGAGACAGAGACATCAGTAACAACAAGAATAAATACAAAATAATGGACAAATCACCCTAAATGTCTTCCGTACATATTATTATTATTATTAATTATTATAGCGCCATTTATTCCATGGCGCTTTACATGTGAGGAGGGGTATACATAATAAAAACAAGTACAATAATCTTGAACAATACAAGTTACAACTGGTCCAGGAGGAGAGAGGACCCTGCCCGCGAGGGCTCACAATCTATGGCGCCTTCTTCAGGACAATGATTTACAGATCCTGAACGGAAATAACTGAGGAATCGCGGGTGAAAGAGAAGGCGACAGCGACGTCCATGGACGCTCCGATCTTCTGTTTTCTGCTCCTAGAGATTGAATGATAATAAGGGTTAATTATACTGTTCTCACAGCCGCCCAATAATCGTTTATTACAGAGTCATTATCATCAGGATCCGATATTTACTTACAGTTATGGAGGTTTATAAGTCAGAGGAGGCACCGGAAGCTGCGAGAGAAGGAGAAATGTTTGTCGCGTAAAATAACACCAGAAAACTGGCAGAGTTCCCCTGATAACTAGACACGGGGTCTGTCATATCTTCTTTTAGCTCCGTCTGCAGATATACAGTATGCACCTCTTATACTCTGATGATCTCGTTGGGAATATTACATGGATGACGCAGATTTTCTCGATCGCTGTTATATTCTAAGGATCCAGTTGGAATATGAGGCGTTAATGTCGCACGTGGAGCCGAGCTGGGATTTTTGGTTTGTGCTTGTTACACACTAAATAAATGAGAAATTTATCTGCAAAATAATATTTTCTTTTTAATAACTGTCAGTTCTGAGAAGATGCAGGGATTAATAAGAGAAGTAAGATTTGGACTTCAATCACTTGTTATTGTGTCATATTCATGGTCAGATCTTACTCCACTGAACACTGTTCATACTATACACTGTGTGCAGAATTATTAGGCAAGTTGTGTTTTAGAGGATTATTTTTATTATTGATCAACAACTATGTTCTCAATCAACCCAAAAGACTCATAAATATCAAAGCTTAATATTTTTGGAAGTTGGGGTGGTTTTTTTTTTAGATTTGGCTATCTTAGGAGGATATCTGTTTGTGCAGGTAACTATTACTGTGCAGAATTATTAGGCAACTTAATAAAAACCAAATATATTCCCATCTCACTTGTTTATTTTCACCAGGTAAACCAATATCACTGCACAAAATTTAGAAATAAACATCTCTGACATGCAAAAACAAAACCCCAAACAATGAGTGACCAATATAGCCACCTTTCTTTATGATGACACTCAGCAGCCTCCATCCATAGATTCTGTCAGTTGCTTGCTGTTTACGATGAACATTGGGTGCAGCAGCCACCACAGCCTCCCAGACACTGTTCCGAGAGGTTGACTGTTTTCCCTCCCTGTAGATCTCACATTTTATGAGGGACCACAGGTTCTCTATGGGGTTCAGATCAGGTGAACAAGGGGGCCATGTCATTATTTTTCCTTCTTTGAGACCTTTACTGGCCAGCCACGCTGTGGAGTAGTTGGAGGCATGTGATGGAGCATTGTCCTGCATGAAAATCATGTTTTTCTTGAACGATACCGACTTTTTCCTGTACCACTGCTTGAAGAAGTTGTCTTCCAGAAACTGGCAGTAGGTCTGGGAGTTGAGCTTCACTCCATCCTCAACCCAAAAAGGTCCCACAAGTTCATCTTTGATGATCCCAGCCCATACCAGTCCCCCACCTCCACCTTGCTGGCGTCTGAGTCGGAGTGGAGCTCTCTGCCCTTTACTGATCCAGCCTCTGGCCCATCAAGAGTCACTCTCATTTCATCAGTCCATAAAACCTTTGAAAAGTCAGTCTTAAGATATTTCTTAGCCCAGTCTTGACGTTTTATCTTATGTTTCTTGTTCAAAGGTGGTGGTTTTTCAGCCTTCCTTACCTTGGCCATGTCCCTGAGTATCGCACACCTTGTGCTTTTTGTTACTCCAGTAACGTTGCAGCTATGAAATATGGCAAAACTGGTGGCAAATGGCATCTTGGCAGCTTCACGCTTGATTTTCCTCAATTCATGGGCAGTTATTTTGCTCCTTTTTTTCCCAACACGATTCTTGTGACCCTGATGGCTATTTGCCATGAAATGCTTGATTGTTCGGTGATCACGCTTCAAACGTTTGGCAATTTCAACACTGCTGCATTCCTCTGCAAGACATCTCACAATTTTGGACATTTCAGAGCCCATCAAATCTTCTTCTGACCCATTTTGCCAAAGGAAAGGAAGTTGCCTAATAATTAAGCACACCTTATATAGGGTTTTGATGTCATTAGACAACACCCCTCCTCATTACAGAGATGCAAATCACCTGATTTACTTAATTGGTAGTTGGCTCTCAAGCCTGAACAACTTGGAATAGGACAACATGTATAAAAAGTATCATGTGATAAAAAAAAACAACTTGCCTAACAATTCTGCATGCAGTGTATATGTGTAGGACCAGTGGTGTAACTACAAAGCTATGGGCCCCGGTGCGAACTTCCAAATGGGCCCCCCCCCCCACATTCCCCTAGATACGCCTCGGACTGTTGCAGGAATCTCCTGCACTGCAACATGGTGTTGGGTGCCAGCACAGCCCGCACAGTGGTATATCCAGCACAGCCCGCACAGTGTTATATCCAGCACAGCCCGCACAGTGGTATATCCAGCACAGCCCGCACAGTGGTATATAGAGCACAGCCCCCACAGTGGTATATCCAGGACAGCCCGCACAGTGGTATATCCAGCACAGCCCGCACAGTGGTATATAGAGCACAGCCCGCACAGTGGTATATAGAGCACAGCCCGCACAGTGGTATATAGAGCACAGCCCGCACAGTGGTATATAGAGCACAGCCCGCACAGTGGTATATAGAGCACAGCCCGCACAGTGGTATATCCAGCACAGCCTGCACAGTGGTATATAGAGCACAGCCCGCACAGTGGTATATCCAGCACAGCCCGCACAGTGGTATATCCAGCACAGCCCGCACAGTGGTGTATCCAGCACAGCCCGCACAGTGGTATATAGAGCACAGCCCGCACAGTGGTATATCCAGGACAGCCCGCACAGTGGTATATCCAGCACAGCCTGCACAGTGGTATATCCAGCACAGCCCGCACAGTGGTGTATCCAGCACAGCCCGCACAGTGGTATATAGAGCACAGCGGTATATAGAGCACAGCCCGCACAGTGGTATATCCAGCACAGCCCGCACAGTGGTATATCCAGCACAGCCCGCACAGTGGTATATAGAGCACAGCCCGCACAGTGGTATATCCAGCACAGCCCGCACAGTGGTATATAGAGCACAGCCCGCACAGGGGTATATAGAGCACAGCCCGCACAGGGATATATACAGCACAGCCCGCACAGGGATATATACAGCACAGCCTGCACAGGGGTATATAGAGCACAGCCCGCACAGGGGTATATAGAGCACAGCCCGCACAGTGGTATATACAGCACAGCCCGCACAGGGGTATATAGAGCACAGCCAGCATGGGTATATACAGCACAGCCCGCACAGAGATGTATACAGCACAGCCGGCACAGGGGTATATACAGCAGAGCCCGCACAGGGGTATATAGAGCACAGCCCGCACAGGGGTATATAGAGCACAGCCAGCATGGGTATATACAGCACAGCCCGCACAGGGATGTATACAGCACAGCCGGCACAGGGGTATATACAGCACAGCCCGCACAGGGGTATATAGAGCACAGCCCGCACAGTGGTATATCCAGCACAGCCCGCACAGTGGTATATCCAGCACAGCCCGCACAGTGGTACATTATACAGCACAGCCCGCACAGGGGTATATAGAGCACAGCCCGCACAGGGGTATATACAGCACAGCCCGCACAGGGGTATATAGAGCACAGCCCGCATCTCATCCCACCACCCCCGATAATGGCCCCACAGTCCGGTTAAAAAGAAAAAAAAAAAACACTCTCCTCACCTTTCCTTTTGCCCGCGCTGCTCGTCCCTGCTCCTGTCTCGGTGGCTGCAGTCTGCGCAGGACACAGCAGGTGCGCGATGATATGACGTCATCGCGCACCCGCAGTGTACTGTCAGAGGCAGAGCGGGGAATGATGGGAGAGGGAGCGTCAGGTGACGCTCTCTCCGACATCATTGCATTGAACTATACCGGTGTCATAGACGCCGGTATAGTTAAATGCGGCGGCGGCGGCACTGGCGGGGGGCGGAACAGTACAGCGGGCGGCCCACTACTGGCACCGGCTCTTCTGGCATTTGCCAGAAGTGCCCGATGGCCAGTCCGGCCCCGCAGGTCAGGGGCCGGCCCTGGGCCCCTGACCTGCGGGGCCCGGTCGCAATGGCGACCGCTGCGACCGCGGTAGTTACGCCCCTGTGTAGGACCCAGCAGCCGCCTCCAGTAGTGATATTACTACATTATTCCGTTAGTCCGCCATCACAGTGGTGGTGCGGTGGAGGGAAGGACATTGCCGGCGGTGCGGCAGAGGGAAGGACATGTGCGGCAGAGGGAAGGACATTGCCAAGACATACTGAGGGGGATTTAGATTGTGAGCCCCGATGGGGGAAGGACATGTGCGGGCATGTGGCAGGGGGAAGGACATATGCAGCAGAGGGAAGGACATTGTTGGCTGTGCGGCAGAGGGAAGGACATTTCCGGCTGTGCGGCAGAGGGAAGGACATTGCCAAGACATACTGAGGGGGATTTAGATTGTGAGACCCGATGGGGGAAGGACATGTGCGGGCATGTGGCAGGGAGAAGGACATATGCAGCAGAGGGAAGGACATTGTCAGCGGTGCGGCAGAGGGAAGGACCTTTCCGGCTGTGCGGCAGAGGGAAGGACATTTCCGGCGGTGCGGCAGAGGGAAGGACATTGCCGGCGGTGTAGCAGAGGGAAGGACATTGCCGGCGGTGCAACAGAGGGTAGGACATTGCCGGCAGTGCAGCAGAGGGAAGGCCATTGCCTGCGGTGTGGCAGAGGGAAGTGCAGCGCCCCAGAGTCCTGGTCGTTGCAGTACTGTGGCTCACTGTGCTGAGTGAGAACCGAGATCAACGCAACAGGGAGAATACCAGTAGGAGTCGTGCTGTTAGACCGAGGCAACATCCTACTGAGGCGTAAATAACCGGTGGCCGGAACGCCGAGGAAGTACAGGGCTCTAAGCATTACTTCAAACCAACGGCAGGGCACAGAGCTATAGGCTGGCTGTCTCACCTACATCACCTACGCAGACATAGGGGGCAACTTGTGGAGAGGGGCGACTCTAGGGTCCCGGAAGAGCTCCGAGCCTTCCCGTCATACGGGTGCGTCCTACCATAAGATCTGGGGGACGAGAAGAAGAAGAAGAACATCAGAATCGAGTTGTGAGGGAACTGTCATGATCTCAATGGCAAGAGATCATAGCATCAGCATATAAAGGAACTAGCTCTTGGAAGATGGGAACTGAGCTGACCATGAACTAAACCTAACGCACAACTAGCAGTGGCCGGGTAGCATGCCTACGTTGATTCTAGATGCCCAGCACCAGCCGGAGGACTAAATAATGCTAGCAGAGGAAAATATTAGTCCTAGCTCACCTCTAGAGAAATACCCCGAAAGGAGACAGAGGCCCCCCACATGTATTGGCGGTGAATTAAGATGAAATAACAAACGTAGTATGAAAATAGGTTTAGCAAATTTGAGGTCCACTTACTACATAGCAGAAGACAGAAAGGACACTTTCATGGTCAGCTGAAAACCCTATCAAAACACCATCCAGAAATTACTTTAAAACTCTGGCATTAACTCATAACACCAGAGTGGCAATTCCTGTTCACAAGAGCTTTCCAGACACAGTAACGAAACTACAGCTGTGAACTGGAACAAAAATGCAAAAACAAACATGGACAAGAGTCCAACTTATCTAGTAGTTGTCTAGGAGCAGGAACAAGCACAGAGAGGCTTCTGATAACATTGTTGACCGGCAAGCAACTAACAGAGCAGCAAGGTTATATAGCGACTCCCACATCTTGATGGGAACAGGTGAACAGAGAAGATGAAGACACCAGTTCAATTCCACCAGTAGCCACCGGGGGAGCCCAGAATCCAAATTCACAACAGTACCCCCCCCTCAAGGAGGGGGCACCGAACCCTCACCAGAACCACCAGGGCGATCAGGATGGGCCCTATGAAAGGCACGAACCAGATCAGAGGCATGAACATCAGATGCATTCACCCAAGAATTATCCTCCTGGCCGTATCCCTTCCACTTGACCAGATACTGGAGTCTCCGTCTGGAAACACGAGAGTCTAAGATTTTCTCCACAACGTACTCCAACTCACCCTCAACCAACACCGGAGCAGGAGGCTCAACGGAAGGCACAACCGGTACCTCATACCTGCGCAATAATGACCGATGAAAAACGTTATGAATAGAAAAGGATGCAGGGAGGTCCAAACGGAAGGAAACAGGGTTAAGAATCTCCAATATCTTATACGGGCCGATGAACCGAGGCTTAAACTTAGGAGAAGAGACCCTCATAGGGACAAAACGAGAAGACAACCACACCAAATCCCCAACACAAAGCCGAGGACCAACACGACGGTGGCGGTTGGCAAAAAGCTGAGTCTTCTCCTGGGACAACCTCAAATTGTCCACCACCTGCCCCCAGATCTGATGCAATCTCTCCACCACAGCATCCACTCCAGGACAATCCGAAGATTCCACCTGACCAGAGGAAAATCGAGGATGAAACCCCGAATTACAGAAAAACGGGGACACCAAAGTGGCAGAGCTGGCCCGATTATTGAGAGCGAACTCCGCCAATGGCAAAAAAGCAACCCAATCATCCTGGTCAGCAGACACAAAACACCTCAGATATGTCTCCAGGGTCTGATTAATCCGCTCGGTCTGGCCATTCGTCTGAGGATGGAAAGCGGACGAAAAAGATAAATCTATGCCCATCCTAGCACAGAATGCCCGCCAAAATCTAGACACGAATTGGGTCCCTCTGTCAGAAACGATATTCTCAGGAATACCATGCAAACGAACAACATTTTGAAAAAACAGAGGAACCAACTCGGAAGAAGAAGGCAACTTGGGCAGAGGAACCAAATGGACCATCTTAGAGAAACGGTCACACACCACCCAGATGACAGACATCTTCTGAGAAACAGGCAGATCTGAAATAAAATCCATCGAGATGTGCGTCCAAGGCCTCTTAGGAATAGGCAAGGGCAATAACAATCCACTAGCCCGAGAACAACAAGGCTTGGCCCGAGCACAAACGTCACAAGACTGCACAAAGCCTCGCACATCTCGTGACAGGGAAGGCCACCAGAAGGACCTTGCCACCAAATCCCTGGTACCAAAAATGCCAGGATGACCTGCCAACGCAGAAGAATGAACCTCAGAGATGACTCTACTGGTCCAATCATCAGGAACAAACAGTTTATCAGGTGGGCAACGATCAGGTCTATCCGCCTGAAACTCCTGCAAGGCCCGCAGCAGGTCTGGAGAAACGGCTGACAATACCACTCCATCCTTAAGGATACCTGTGGGCTCAGAGTTACCAGGCGAGTCAGGCTCAAAACTCCTAGAAAGGGCATCCGCCTTAACATTCTTAGAACCCGGTAGGTATGACACCACAAAATTAAACCGAGAGAAAAATAATGACCAGCGCGCCTGTCTAGGATTCAGGCGCCTGGCGGTCTCAAGATAAATCAAATTTTTGTGGTCAGTCAATACCACCACCTGATGTCTGGCCCCCTCAAGCCAATGGCGCCACTCCTCAAAAGCCCACTTCATGGCCAAAAGCTCCCGATTCCCAACATCATAATTCCGCTCAGCGGGCGAAAATTTACGGGAAAAGAAGGCACAAGGCCTCATCACGGAGCAGTCAGAACTTTTCTGCGACAACACTGCCCCAGCTCCGATCTCAGAAGCGTCGACCTCAACCTGAAAAGGTAGAGCAACATCAGGCTGACGCAATACAGGGGCAGAGGAAAAACGGCGCTTGAGCTCCCGAAAGGCCTCCACAGCATCAGGGGACCAATCGGCAACATCAGCACCCTTCTTAGTCAAATCGGTCAATGGCTTAGCAATATCCGAAAAACCAGCAATAAATCGACGATAAAAGTTAGCAAAGCCCAAAAACTTCTGAAGACTCTTAAGAGAAGAGGGCTGCGTCCAATCACAAATAGCTTGTACCTTGACAGGATCCATCTCAATGGAAGAGGGGGAAAAAATATATCCCAAAAAGGAAATCCTCTGTACCCCAAAAACACACTTAGAACCCTTCACACACAAAGAATTAGACCGCAAAACCTGAAAAACCCTCTTGACTTGCTGGACATGAGAGTCCCAGTCATCCGAAAAAATCAGAATATCATCCAGATACACAATCATAAATCTATCCAAATAATCGCGAAAAATATCATGCATAAAGGACTGGAAAACTGACGGAGCATTTGAAAGACCAAAAGGCATCACTAAATACTCAAAATGGCCCTCGGGCGTATTAAATGCGGTTTTCCACTCATCCCCCTGCCTGATTCGCACCAAATTATACGCCCCACGAAGGTCAATCTTAGAGAACCACTTGGCCCCCTTTATGCGAGCAAACAAATCAGTCAGCAACGGCAATGGGTATTGATATTTAACAGTGATTTTATTCAAAAGCCGATAATCAATACATGGTCTCAAAGAGCCGTCTTTTTTTGACACAAAGAAAAAACCGGCTCCTAAGGGAGATGACGATGGACGAATATGTCCCTTTTCCAAGGACTCCTTTATATATTCTCGCATAGCAGCATGTTCAGGCACAGACAGATTAAATAAACGACCCTTTGGGTATTTACTACCCGGGATTAAATCTATGGCACAATCGCACTCTCGGTGCGGAGGTAACGAACCAAGCTTGGATTCTTCAAAGACGTCACGATAGTCAGACAGGAACTCAGGAATTTCAGAGGGAATAGATGATGAAATGGAAACCACAGGTACATCCCCATGAGCCCCCTTACATCCCCAGCTCAACACAGACATAGCTCTCCAGTCGAGGACTGGGTTGTGAGATTGCAGCCAAGGCAATCCTAGCACCAAATCATCATGTAGATTACACAGCACCAGAAAGCGAATAATCTCCTGGTGATCCGGATTAATACGCATAGTTACTTGTGTCCAGTATTGTGGTTTATTATTAGCCAATGGGGTGGAGTCAATCCCCTTCAGAGGAATAGGAGTCTCCAAAGGCTCTAAATCATACCCACAGCGTTTGGCAAAGGACCAATCCATAAGACTCAACGCGGCGCCAGAGTCGACATAGGCGTCCGTGGTAATAGATGACAAAGAGCAAATCAGGGTCACAGATAGAATAAACTTAGACGGTAAGGTGCAAATGGAAACAGATTTACCAAGCTTTTTAGTGCGCTTAGAGCATGCTGATATAACATGAGTAGAATCACCACAATAGAAACACAACCCATTTTTCCGTCTAAAATTCTGCCGCTCGCTTCGGGACAGAATTCTATCACACTGCATACTCTCTGGCGATTTCTCAGTGGACACCGCCAGATGGTGCACTGGTTTGCGCTCCCGCAAACGCCTATCGATCTGAATAGCCATTGTCATGGACTCATTCAGACCCGCAGGCACAGGGAACCCCACCATAACATCCTTAATGGCATCAGAGAGACCCTCTCTGAAAGTCGCCGCCAGGGCGCACTCATTCCACTGAGTAAGCACAGACCATTTACGGAATCTTTGGCAGTAAATTTCCGCTTCATCTTGCCCCTGAGATAGGGACATCAAAGTTTTTTCTGCCTGAAGCTCCAAATGAGGTTCGTCATAAAGCAACCCCAAGGCCAGAAAAAACGCATCCACATTGAGCAACGCAGGATCCCCTGGTGTCAATGAAAAAGCCCAGTCTTGAGGGTCGCCCCGGAGCAAGGAAATCACAATCCTGACCTGCTGTGCAGGGTCTCCGGCAGAGCGAGATTTCAGGGACAAAAATAATTTGCAATTATTTCGAAAATTCTGAAACCCAGATCTATTCCCCGAGAAAAATTCCGGCAAAGGAATTCTCGGCTCAGATACAGGTGCATGACAAACAAAATCTTGCAAATTTTGTACCTTCGTGGCGAGATTATTCAAACCTGCAGTTACACTCTGAAGATCCATTACAAACAGGTGGACACAGAACCATTCAAAGATTAGAAGGAGAGAAAAAAAAAAAAAAAAAAAAAAATTTCAGCAGACTACTTATTTCTCTCCTTTCTCAGCCAAGGATTTTAACCCTTTAGTGGGCCGGTCAAACTGTCATGATCTCAATGGCAAGAGATCATAGCATCAGCATATAAAGGAACTAGCTCTTGGAAGATGGGAACTGAGCTGACCATGAACTAAACCTAACGCACAACTAGCAGTGGCCGGGTAGCATGCCTACGTTGATTCTAGATGCCCAGCACCAGCCGGAGGACTAAATAATGCTAGCAGAGGAAAATATTAGTCCTAGCTCACCTCTAGAGAAATACCCCGAAAGGAGACAGAGGCCCCCCACATGTATTGGCGGTGAATTAAGATGAAATAACAAACGTAGTATGAAAATAGGTTTAGCAAATTTGAGGTCCACTTACTACATAGCAGAAGACAGAAAGGACACTTTCATGGTCAGCTGAAAACCCTATCAAAACACCATCCAGAAATTACTTTAAAACTCTGGCATTAACTCATAACACCAGAGTGGCAATTCCTGTTCACAAGAGCTTTCCAGACACAGTAACGAAACTACAGCTGTGAACTGGAACAAAAATGCAAAAACAAACATGGACAAGAGTCCAACTTATCTAGTAGTTGTCTAGGAGCAGGAACAAGCACAGAGAGGCTTCTGATAACATTGTTGACCGGCAAGCAACTAACAGAGCAGCAAGGTTATATAGCGACTCCCACATCTTGATGGGAACAGGTGAACAGAGAAGATGAAGACACCAGTTCAATTCCACCAGTAGCCACCGGGGGAGCCCAGAATCCAAATTCACAACAGGGAACACGAGAAACAGACACAACAGTTGTGGGGACTATCCCGTAAGCACAGCAGGGGAGGACCACAACACATAAGCGCTAGAAGGAAGGCACAGATTTCCACCTGCAAAGGGAACTCTGGAGGTGCCATCGGACCGGCCGGACTTGCGCAGCCCGGCTAACCGTATTCCGGACTGTGGACCCAGAAGCCTTCAGTAAAGAGGTAAAGAGACTGCAACCTGGTGTCCTCGTTATTTACTGCACCGCACCACCACCACCATCCACACCTATTATTTGGGGCGCCCCTCAGCAGGGTCACGGACCGGGCCTAGCCACCGTGACAACCCCAGAGCAGAGACTCAGAGGCCCGGTACCGGGTACCCCTCGGCCCTGCGGCAGTGGGGGCGCTGCAAAACTTGGCGTCACGAACAGGATCTACTTAAGCCTGAAGAATCGGGTCATGTGTGCCTTGGAACTGTGATTTACTGTGCTTGGACTGTACTTTATTGCAAAGACTGTGCTGTGCCACTTGCCGCCAAAATCCGCCGCCATTACAGCGCTGAGGAGAGCGCAGGAGAAGAAGAGGGGCGTGGAGTGGGCGTAGACAAGCTGGAGAGCGCGAACGACCATGGCCGCCCAGTCTAAATATTTCTGTGTCCTGAGGACGTGTCCGTCAGCAGCCGAGGTCCGCCTCCTCATTCTCTTTGGAGGATGGAGACCATGGAGACGGGGCCGCCCACGAAAGAGACCGCGGGAAGAGGACACCAGAGAGGAAGCGAAAATGGCGACGCCGGAAGCACCGCGTGGGAATGACCCGACTCAGCAAGAGGCTGCACAACCCGACACAGCCCCGGACACGCCATCGTTGCGGGAATTGACCCTGGCGGAGCTACTGATAGGCCGACCCCCATGGCCGATGTCTGAGGAGTGTGTGGCTGCAGCAGAGGCCCGGCAGATAGCCTGCCGCCTGGAAGCCGATGCCCGTGTGATCGCTCGGCTGGGCCAACCTACAGAGGTCTGCCTGTCTCCGGTGTCCCCCGCTTCTTTCATCCCGACCGCGGCGGAGTGTGAGCTGCAGGCACAGGGCCTGAGGATCATGCCGGAGGACAAGCCTTCTGCAGGGAAGGTGCCGGAGCCCGTCCCCGCGGAAACTCAGGAGGTCCGGGTCCACCGCGTGCCTCTGGGTCGCGCTCGCCCACAAGCAAGGAGGGCATCCCGACGAGGGATCCTGTCACTGCTGGAGCCAGGACCGGTCCTTGCTGCACCAACGCGACCCGTTGGCCGGGTGAGGCCTGGAAGAAGACCACCCCCTGCACAACCACCATCAGAGTAATGAGTAAGCTTTAATGATTGTAAATAGTTCATTGTTTTCCTCTGCTATTTTGCTGCTAAAACCCGTAGGGGTTAGTAGTGAGTCCTCCTAGGAGCCATATAGACATGGCTCAGTGATCTTAAACTGAAAGAAAAATGATATGTTCTATACTGTGTATAGTAGTGGAAGGACAGTAGGCTCGGGCGGAAAGGAGCGGTCCTGTAACAGAAAGGAGAGGCAGTAGGTCTGGAGCAGTTAGGACAGGCGGTCCTGCAGACGTAAAGAAGGAGAATGCATAAAAGTTAATTAGCCTTATATGTGATATAAGAAGGTCTTTAGTGGATTTAGCGAGTACGTCCTTAAAGGCAAAGTTGGATTAATGTTAAAAATTTTGCACTTAGTAGAATACCCGGTTGGGTAAGAAAAGTTATTTATAGTAAAGTTATTTAAAAAGTATTTAACCATGTTTGTAACGTTCAAGTGTCCTCACCTCCCATAAAGGGAAGCTCTGTTAAAAAGTTGACTTGTACTTGCATTTTCAAAATTGTATGTCTTTTTGCTGACATGTATTGTTGTTTTCTTCCCAGTCCAGGAGTACTGGATTTAACCGGGGGGGAGTGCAGCGCCCCAGAGTCCTGGTCATTGCAGTACTGTGGCTCCGCCGCTAAGGGGGGCTATGGTACGTCTGATGGCACTGAAGGAGTTCATCTGACCAGGTATCACATACACCAATACATTTCACAGTCTGGCCTCCAGGGGGAGCTAAGGGTACTATTCATTAGGCCACTCCTCACAGTCTGGTAAAACTGGGGGTTAGGCAGGAAGTTAGAGAGAACGCTGACTGGGTTGGAACCAGGCAACACCTTGTGGCAGAGGGTGTTGTAGGGGAAGATTCGGTAGGGTCCCTGTCAGGGGTGGGATCCTGACAGAGGCCTGGCAAACAGAGAGAAAGCTACGGGACCGCGCCTGCACTTCATAGCGGCGGTGCCCTAAGAAAGGACAAGAAGCGAGATTTATTGTGCTGAGTGAGAAACGAGATCAACGCAACAGGGAGAATACCAGTAGGAGTCGTGCTGTTAGACCGAGGCAACATCCTACTGAGGCGTAAATAACCGGTGGCCGGAACGCCGAGGAAGTACAGGGCTCTAAGCATTACTTCAAACCAACGGCAGGGCACAGAGCTATAGGCTGGCTGTCTCACCTACATCACCTACGCAGACATAGGGGGCAACTTGTGGAGAGGGGCGACTCTAGGGTCCCGGAAGAGCTCCGAGCCTTCCCGTCATACGGGTGCGTCCTACCATAAGATCTGGGGGACGAGAAGAAGAAGAAGAACATCAAAATCGAGTTGTGAGGGAACACGAGAAACAGACACAACAGTTGTGGGGACTATCCCGTAACCACAGGAGGGGAGGACCACAACACATAAGCGCTAGAAGGAAGGCACAGATTTCCACCTGCAAAGGGAACTCTGGAGGTGCCATCGGACCGGCCGGACTTGCGCAGCCCGGCTAACTGTATTCCGGACTGAGGACCCAGAAGCCTTCAGTAAAGAGGTAAAGAGACTGCAACCTGGTGTCCTCATTATTTACTGCACCGCACCACCACCACCATCCACACCTATTATTTGGGGCGCCCCTCAGCAGGGTCACGGACCGGGCCTAGCCACCGTGACAACCCCAGAGCAGAGACTCAGAGGCCCGGTACCGGGTACCCCTCGGCCCTGCGGCAGTGGGGGCGCTGCAGAAGGACATTGCCAGCGGTGCGGCAGAGGGAAGGACATGTGCAGCAGAGGGAAGGACATTGTCAGCGGTGTTGCAGAGGGAAGGACATTGCCGGTGGTGCGGCAGAGGGAAGGACATTGCCGGTGGTGGGGCAGAGGGAAGGACATTGCCGGCGGTGGGGCAGAGGGAAGGACATTGCCGGCAGAGGGAAGGACATTGTTGGCGGTGCGGCAGAGGGAAGGACATTGTCAGCGGTGCGGCAGAGGGAAGGACATTTCCAGCTGTGCGGCAGAGGGAAGGACATTTCCGGCGGTGCGTTAGAGGGAAGGACATTGCCGGCGGTGTAGCAGAGGGAAGGACATTGCCGGCGGTGTGGCAGAGGGAAGGACATTGCCAGCGGTGTGGCAGAGGGAAGGACATGTGCAGCAGAGGGAAGGACATTGTCAGCGGTGTTGCAGAGGGAAGAACATTGCCGGCGGTGCAGCAGAGGGAAGGACATTGCCGGCGGTGGGGCAGAGGGAAGGACATTGCCGGCGGTGGGGCAGAGGGAAGGACATTGCCGGCGGTGGGGCAGAGGGAAGGACATCGCCGGCGGTGGGGCAGAGGGAAGGACATGTGCGGCAGAGGGAAGGACATTGTCAGCGGTGCGGCAGAGGGAAGGACATTTCCGGCTGTGTGGCAGAGGGAAGGACATTTCCGGCGGTGCGGCAGAGGGAAGGACATTGCCGGCGGTGTAGCAGAGGGAAGGACATTGCCGGCGGTGCGGCAGAGGGTAGGACATTGCCGACAGTGCAGCAGAGGGAAGGCCATTGCCTGCGGTGTGGCAGAGGGAAGGACATTGCCAGCGGTGCGACAGAGGGAAGGACATGTGCAGCAGAGGGAAGGACATTGTCAGCGGTGTTGCAGAGGGAAGGACATTGCCGGCGGTGCGGCAGAGGGAAGGACATTGTTGGGGGTGCGGCAGAGGGAAGGATATTGTCAGCGGTATAGCAGAGGGAAGGACATTTCCGGCGGTGCGGCAGAGGGAAGGACATTGCCGGCGGTGTAGCAGAGGGAAGGACATTGCCGGCGGTGCGGCAGAGGTTAGGACATTGCCGACAGTGCAGCAGAGGGAAGGCCATTGCCTGCGGTGTGGCAGAGGGAAGGACATTGCCAGCGGTGCGGCAGAGGGAAGGACTTGTGCAGCAGAGGGAAGGACATTGTCAGCGGTGTTGCAGAGGGAAGGACATTGCCGGCGGTGCGGCAGAGGGAAGGACATTGCCGGCGGTGGGGCAGAGGGAAGGACATTGCCGGCGGTGGGGCAGAGGGAAGGACATTGCCGGCGGTGGGGCAGAGGGAAGGACATGTGCGGCAGAGGGAAGGACATTGTTGGCGGTGCGGCAGAGGGAAGGACATTGTCAGCGGTGCGGCAGAGGGAAGGACATTTCCGGCGGTGCGTTAGAGGGAAGGACATTGCCGGCGGTGTAGCAGAGGGAAGGACATTGCCGGCGGTGCGGCAGAGGGTAGGACATTGCCGGCAGTGCAGCAGAGGGAAGGCCATTGCCTGCGATGTGGCAGAGGGAAGGACATTGCCAGCGGTGCGGCAGAGGGAAGGACATGTGCAGCAGAGGGAAGGACATTGTCATCGGTGTTGCAGAGGGAAGGACATTGCCGGCGGTGGGGCAGAGGGAAGGACATTGCCGGCGGTGGGGCAGAGGGAAGGACATTGCCGGCGGTGCAGCAGAGGGAAGGACATGTGCGGCAGGGGGAAGGACATTGTTGGGGATGCGGCAGAGGGAAGGACATTGCCGGCGGTGGGGCAGAGGGAAGGACATTGCCGGCGGTGGGGCAGAGGGAAGGACATCGCCGGCGGTGGGGCAGAGGGAAGGACATGTGCGGCAGAGGGAAGGACATTGTTGGCGGTGCGGCAGAGGGAAGGACATTGTCAGCGGTGCGGCAGAGGGAAGGACATTTCCGGCTGTGCGGCAGAGGGAAGGACATTTCCGGCTGTGCGGCAGAGGGAAGGACATTTCCGGCGGTGCGGCAGAGGGAAGGACATTGCCTGCGGTGTGGCAGAGGGAAGGACATTGCCAGCGGTGCAGCAGAGGGAAGGACATGTGCAGCAGAGGGAAGGACATTGTCAGCGGTGTTGCAGAGGGAAGGATATTGCCGGCGGTGCGGCAGAGGGAAGGACATTGCCGGCGGTGCGGCAGAGGGAAGGACATTGCCGGCGGTGGGGCAGAGGGAAGGACATTTCCGGCGGTGCAGCAGAGGGAAGGACATGTGCGGCAGAGGGAAGGACATTGTTGGCGGTGCGGCAGAGGGAAGGACATTGTCAGCGGTGTGGCAGAGGGAAGGACATTTCCGGCTGTGCGGCAGAGGGAAGGACATTTCCCGCGGTGCGGCAGAGGGAAGGACATTGCCGGCGGTGCAGCAGAGGGAAGGACATTGCCGGCGGTGGGGCAGAGGGAAGGACATTGCCGGCGATGCGGCAGAGGGTACGACATTGCCGGCAGTGCAGCAGAGGGAAGGCCATTGCCTGCGGTGTGGCAGAGGGAAGGACATTGCCAGCGGTGCGGCAGAGGGAAGGACATTGCCGGCGGTGCGGCAGAGGGAAGGACGTGTGCAGCAGAGGGAAGGACATTGTCAGCGGTGTTGCAGAGGGAAGGACATTGCCGGCGGTGCGGCAGAGGGAAGGACATTGCCGGCGGTGGGGCAGAGGGAAGGACATTTCCGGCGGTGCAGCAGAGGGAAGGACATGTGCGGCAGAGGGAAGGACATTGTTGGCGGTGCGGCAGAGGGAAGGACATTGTCAGCGGTGCGGCAGAGGGAAGGACATTTCCAGCTGTGCGGCAGAGGGAAGGACATTTCCCGCGGTGCGGCAGAGGGAAGGACATTGCCGGCGGTGCAGCAGAGGGAAGGACATTGCCGGCGGTGGGGCAGAGGGAAGGACATTGCCGGCGATGCAGCAGAGGGAAAGACATGTGCGGCAGAGGGAAGGACATTGCTGGGGGTGCGGCAGAGGGAAGGATATTGTCAGCGGTGCGGCAGAGGGAAGGACATTTCCGGCTGTGCGGCAGAGGGAAGGACATTTCCGGCAGTGTGGCAGAGGGAAGGACATTGCCGGCGGTGTAGCAGAGGGAAGGACATTGCCGGCGGTGCGGCAGAGGGTAGGACATTGCCAGCAGTGCAGCAGAGGGAAGGCCATTGCCTGCGGTGCGGCAGAGGGAAGGACATGTGCAGAAGAGGGAAGGACATTGTCAGCATTGTGGCAGAGGGAAGGACATTGCCGGCGGTGCGGCAGAGGGAAGGACATTGCCGGCGGTTCGGCAGAGGGAAGGACATTGCCAGCGGTGCAGCAGACGGAAGGACATTACCGGCGGTGCAGCAGAGGGAAGGACATTGCCGGCGGTGCGGCAGAGGGAAGGACATTGCCGGCGGTGCAGCAGACGGAAGGACATTACCGGCGGTGCGGCAGAGGGAAGGACATTGCCGGCGGTGCGGCAGAGGGAAGGACATTGCCGGCGGAGCGGCAGAGGGAAGGACATTGCCCGCGGTGCAGCAGAGGGAAGGACATTACCGGCGGTGCGGCAGAGGGAAGGACATTGCCGGCGGTGCAGCAGAGAAGGTCTCTAGATATTGTTTCCGCTTTCTAACAATTTATGGCAGATCCTTACAACTTCCCACAGTCCTAAAACCTATCCAGCCCCCATCACAACAGTAATAAGTGCTCGGACTAATAAAGTACCGTATATACAGTAACCATCACATACGCTACCACACTGGATATAAGTATAATAGCGGTCACACTGCTAAGACATTCTGAGGGGGAATTTAGATTGTGAGCCCTGATGGGGACAGTGATGACGATGATGTCTGGAATTAATGGCGCTAATAAGTGAGTAAAATAAACAAATCTATGTATATTAGACCCATAACGGTGAATGTCGGGATCAGAACCCAGAGCAGAATACTCACTGTCAGCTGCCAGGTAATTCTGCTTTCCTGAAATAAGAGGAGATGGGATTAAATACAGAAAGCTGAGGAAAACATGAAAGTTACAAAGATCCTCTTTCCTTCTGAATATGTAAGTAGGAATTTTCTACAGGTAACATGAACATGGAGACGTCTTATTTCTCTAATTTCTCATGGACTGATGTGTGATTCTCTCGACTTTCCTCGGCTCGCGGTCGTTGCCTCTGATCAGTGGCTGTAGGTCCCAAGATTGTAGAATAACTAATGGAGAGATAAGTATGATTCCATCTGTTCTTTCTTCATTCTCACATCCGGGTGATGTTAAACCCTGGATGGAATGACGACTCTGTGCCGGCCACATGTGAACACAGCCTTAGTGTACTCTTTAAGACTGCAGTAGTGTGAATGGTCTTTGCTGTGAGTAGAGCGATGGTCTCCTAGGTTGTGGTGGTCCGGATACACTGAGCCCTTTTTTTCTGTACTTACTTGTATATAGAATGACTCCAGCAATGACGGGTGTGAGGATAAGAACGATGGCGACCACAGTGATGACCACAGTCAGATGCGAGGCCTGTGGAGGTTCTAAAGGATAAAACAAAGAGAATATGATATAATGATCTGAAATGACCTATCTACACATATTGACCAATTTCCTGAAAGCTAATGTCGCCTTCCTGACTGAAGCTGTGAGTCCACATCGTAAGGAGAGAACCCAGCAAGCAGGAAAAGCACAGACTATCCCCGACCCCGCAACCGATGTCACTCTGGGGGGTAGGAAGCAGCACTGGTCTCATATCTCCCTCTCCCTTTGCTCCAGGTCCTCTCCTTACAGTGCTCTCTCTTACCTGCTTATCACTTCTCATCAGACCTGGCGAGGGAGCGCACTGTCACTGCACATTGAAAACAATATTGCACAGTTACAAGATCCTACTGAGTATAAGTCAGAACTAACAAGTGATGCATGTCTAGGAGAGCAGAGACTAGCCCAGGCCCTGAAATGGACATACTGATGACGCCTCATTTCTAGGCCAGGAAAGGCTAAAATAAAATAAAACAGAGAGAGTACAGAGGGAAAGGTAGGGACATTTTAATGAAATTATATTAGAAAAGCATGAAGATTATTGCAATTAATAGTCCGATATTTAGGATGAAATCAGTGTTAGTTTCAGACCACCCTTTTAACCTTTATAGTATTACTATTGTAAATGCATTAACATTTTTTCCAAGATTATCAAACCATTGAGTGACTTGACTAAAAAGGGGGCTGATGCAATTAACTGGATACTTCAGGCAGTCCAAGCTTGTACTGGCTTAGAGGAACACTTCTTACCTGACCCTGTGTTGGTCTGACAGGACTTAGAGTGCCCTTTGGTAGTGAAGTAAAATCACAGTCATCACGGACCACAAAAATCTGACCTCTGTAGAATCAGCCAAAAGACTAATCTGTAGGGTAACTGGACCGACTTTGTTCTTTTGTAGATTTGATTTTGTAATAACATTCAGACCTGACACTAGAAAAAGCAGAGGCACTTTCCTGAAGTTTCTGTGTCTCCGGCGTAGGACTCTGAACAGGCTTCTCTTCTTGAGGCTCTCCGTAGTTGTGTTCTCTGTTTCTCTAGTTATCATTAAAGAGATTCATAGATCTTGTAATCTAGTACCAGAAAATACTTGCATCCAAAAATAGTTTGTTCCTCTCAGCTCCATCTGTGAGTCCTAAAAAATCCCATGACTCAGTACTTGCAGGTCTCCCTGGGATTAATGATATTCCTCTGTTGTGAACTCTGTTTTCGGGCTCCCTCTTGTGGTCACTGGTGGTATTGTGTGACTTTTGCTTTGGGCTCCCCCTGGTGGCTTTGTTTGTTATCCTGCTGGTCTCTGGCTATCAGCTGGTTCGTTATCCTCTGGGAGGTTCCTATATAGCTCTGTTTTACTTCCACTTGTGGCCGGCTGTCGATGTAATCAGTGCTACTCAGATTCCTTCTGACTACCTTGCTCCCAGTCCATCCAGGATAAGCTAAGTTTTGTTTGCTCATTTTTTAATCAGCAGTGTTTATCATGTTTTCTGTTCCAGCTTGCTAAAATGTAATTCCCTCGCTTGCTGGTTGCTCTAGTGGGCTGAGTTTCTCCCCACACACCGTTAGTTGGTGTGTGGGTTCTTGAAATCTCAGGATGGATATTTTGTAAGGGTTTTTTATTGATCGCATAGACCCCTGCTCTATTTTCTGCTTTCTAGTACTAGTGGGCCTCTTTTGCTGAATCTGATTTCATCCCTATGTATGTGCCTTCTTCTTACTTCACCGTTAATATTTGTTGGGGGCTTCTATATCTTTGGGGATTATTTCTCTGGAGGCAAGCGAGGTCTTTCTTTCTCTTTAGGGGTAGCTAGTTCCTCAGGCTGGCTCGAGACGTCTAAGAATTTTTTAGGCACGTTCACCGGCTACCTCTAGTTGTTTTGGATAGGTTCAGATTTGCGATCAGTCCAGTTACCATCTCCCTAGAGCTCGTCCTTAGTTTAATCACCTGCTGATCTATTTGTGATCCTCCGCCACTAGGGATCATAACAGTACAGCCGGCCGATAAAGTGTTAATTGCATGGCAGAAGCAGGAGAAAAGAAGCCTTGAGACATTTTTTTTTTTGTTGCCGTGTGTCTAGCTGCTGTGGCTAGCTTCTCTCCTCCTCTTAATCTTGCTGTGGCTCTGAGTTCAGCTGCTGACATGGATGTCCAGAGCTTGGCTTCCAGTCTGGATCATCTTGCTGCTAGGGTTCAAAGTATTCAGGATTTTGTTGTTCACAGTCCTATGTCAGAGCCTAGAATACCTATTCCGGAGTTGTTTTCTGGAGATAGATCTAGGTTCCTGAATTTTAGGAACAATTGTAAGTTGTTTCTTTCTTTGAAACCTCGTTCCTCTGGTGATGCCGTTCAGCAAGTTAAGATTATCATTTCCTTTTTGCGTGGTGACCCCCAAGATTGGGCCTTCGCATTGGCGCCAGGGGATCCTGCATTGCTTAGTGTAGATGCGTTTTTTCTAGCCCTTGGATTGCTCTATGAGGAACCTAATCTTGAGAACCAGGCTGAAAAAACGTTATTGGCCCTCTCGCAGGGGCAAGATGAAGCAGAGGTGTACTGCCAGAAATTTCGGAAATGGTCGGTGCTTACTCAGTGGAATGAGTGTGCCCTGGCTGCTAATTTCAGAGAAGGTCTTTCTGAAGCCATTAAGAATGTCATGGTGGGGTTCCCTACGCCTGCAGGTCTGAATGAGTCAATGACTCTGGCCATTCAGATTGATCGGCGTTTGCGGGAGCGCAAACCTGTGCACCATTTGGCGGTGTCTTCTGAACAGACACCTGAATCTATGCAATGTGACAGAATTCTGACCAGAAGTGAACGGCAAAGTTATAAACGGCAAAATGGGTTGTGCTTTTACTGTGGTGACTCAGCTCATGTTATCTCAGCATGCTCTAAGCGCAAAAAAAAGGTTGATAAATCTGTCACCATTGGTACTTTACAGCCTAAGTTCATTTTGTCTGTTACCCTGACTTGTTCCCTGTCATCTTACCCGGTTAATGCCTTTGTAGATTCAGGTGCTGCCCTGAGTCTGATGGATTGGTCATTTGCCAGGCGCTGTGGTTCTGATTTGGAGCCTTTAAAATTCCCTATTCCACTAAAGGGAATTGATTCTACACCATTGGCTACGAATAGACCTCAGTACTGGACACAAGTGACCATGTGCATGACTCCTGTTCATCGGGAGGTGATTCGCTTTCTTGTACTGCATAATTTGCATGTTGTCGTCGTATTGGGTCTACCATGGTTGCAGACTCATAATCCAGTCCTGGATTGGAAAGCTATGTCGGTGTCAAGTTGGGGTTGTCAGGGAATTCATGGTGACGCTCCTGTGGTGTCAATTGCTTCGTCCACTCCTTCTGAAGTCCCTACGTTTTTGTCAGACTACCAGGAAGTATTTGAGGAGCCCAAACTCAATTCTCTACCTCCTCATAGGGACTGTGATTGTGCTATAAATTTGATTCCTGGTAGTAAGTTTCCTAAGGGACGACTTTTCAATTTATCTGCGCCGGAGCATGCTGAGTTATATAAAGGAGTCTTTAGAGAAGGGACATATTCGCCCGTCCTCATCCCCTCTTGGTGCAGGATTCCTTTTTGTGGCTAAAAAGGATGGTTCCCTGAGACCCTGTATTGATTATTGCCTTTTGAATAAAATCACGGTCAAATTTCAGTATCCTTTGCCATTGTTAACTGATTTGTTTGCTCGCATTAGGGGGTCTAGTTGGTTCACCAAGATAGATCTTTGTGGTGCGTATAACCTTGTGCGTATAAAACAGGGTGATGAATGGAAAACGGCATTTAATACGCCTGAAGGCCATTTTGAGTACTTGGTGATGCCTTTTGGACTTTCTAATGCTCCTTCAGTCTTTCAGTCCTTTATGCATGACATCTTCCGTGAATATCTGGATAAGTTTATGATTGTGTATCTGGATGATATTCTGGTTTTTTCGGATGATTGGGAGTCTCATGTTAAGCAGGTCAGGATGGTCTTTCAGGTCCTACGTGACAATGCTTTATTTGTGAAGGGCTCAAAATGTCTTTTTGGAGTCCAGAAGATTTCTTTTTTGGGTTTCATTTTTTCTCCTTCTACTATTGAGATGGACCCAGTCAAGGTTCAGGCTATTCATGACTGGACGCAGCCTACATCTGTTAAGAGTCTTCAGAAGTTCTTGTGTTTTGCTAATTTTTACCGTCGCTTCATAGCTAATTTTTCTGGCGTTGTTAAGCCTTTGACGGATTTGACCAAGAAGGGTTCTGATGTGACTAATTGGTCTTCTGCGGCTGTGGAGGCCTTTCGGGAGCTGAAGCGTCGGTTTTCTTCGGCTCCGGTCTTATGTCAGCCAGATGTCTCACTTCCCTTCCAGGTGGAGGTTGATGCTTCCGAGATTGGAGCGGGGGCTGTTTTGTCGCAGAGAAGCCCCGATGGCTCTGTGATGAAGCCATGTGCTTTCTTTTCAAGAAAGTTTTCGCCTGCCGAGCGGAATTATGATGTCGGTAATCGGGAGCTGTTGGCTATGAAGTGGGCATTTGAGGAGTGGCGACATTGGCTCGAGGGAGCTAAACATCGTGTGGTGGTCTTGACTGACCACAAGAATTTGATTTATCTCGAGTCGGCCAAGCGGCTGAATCCCAGACAGGCTCGTTGGTTGTTGTTTTTCTCTCGTTTTGATTTCATGGTCTCGTACCTGCCGGGTTCGAAGAATGTGAAAGCTGATGCTCTTTCTAGGAGTTTTGTGCCTGACTCTCCTGGAGATTCAGAGCCGGCTGGTATCCTTAGAGAAGGGGTGATTTTGTCTGCCATCTCCCCAGATTTGCGACGTGTGCTGCAAGAGTTTCAGGCGGATAGACCTGACCGCTGTCCACCGGAGAGACTGTTTGTCCCGGATAGATGGACCAACAGAGTCATCTCCGAGGTTCATTCTTCGGTGTTGGCAGGCCATCCTGGAATATTTGGTACCAGAGACTTGGTGGCCAGGTCTTTTTGGTGGCCTTCCTTGTCGCGAGATGTGCGTTCCTTTGTGCAGTCTTGTGGAATTTGTGCTCGGGCGAAGCCTTGCTGTTCTCGTGCCAGTGGTTTGCTGTTACCTTTGCCTGTCCCGAAGAGGCCTTGGACGCACATTTCCATGGATTTTATTTCAGATCTCCCTGTCTCTCAGAGAATGTCTGTCATCTGGGTGGTGTGTGATCGTTTTTCTAAGATGGTCCATTTGGTGCCCTTGCCTAAGTTGCCTTCCTCCTCCGAGTTGGTTCCACTGTTTTTTCAAAATGTGGTTCGTTTGCACGGGATTTCTGAGAACATTGTTTCTGACAGAGGATCCCAGTTTGTGTCTAGATTTTGGCGGACCTTTTGTGGTAAGTTGGGCATTGAATTGTCTTTTTCGTCGGCCTTCCATCCTCAGACGAATGGCCAAACCGAGCGAACTAATCAGACCTTGGAGACTTATTTAAGATGTTTTGTTTCTGCTGACCAGGACGACTGGGTTACTTTTTTACCGTTGGCCGAGTTTGCCCTTAATAATCGGGCTAGTTCTGCTACTTTGGTTTCTCCTTTTTTTTGTAATTCGGGGTTTCATCCTCGTTTTTCCTCGGGTCAGGTGGAGCCTTCTGACTGTCCTGGAGTGGATGTTGTGGTGGATAGGTTGCATCAGATTTGGAATCATGTGGTGGACAATTTGAAGTTGTCACAAGAGAAGGCTCAGCTCTTTGCCAACCGCCGTCGCTGTGTGGGTCCCCGACTTCGCGTTGGGGACTTGGTGTGGTTGTCTTCTCGCTTCGTTCCTATGAAGGTCTCCTCTCCTAAGTTCAAGCCTTGGTTTATCGGTCCTTATAAGATTCTGGAAGTCCTTGGCCCTGTGTCATTCCGTCTGGACCTCCCGGCATCATTTGCTATTCATAATGTGTTCCATCGCTCGTTGTTGCGGAGGTATGTGGTACCTGTGGTTCCTCCGGTTGAGCCTCCTGCCCCGGTGCTGGTTGAGGGAGAATTGGAATACGTGGTGGAGAAGATCTTGGATTCTCGTGTTTCTAGACGGAGGCTCCAGTATTTGGTCAAGTGGAAGGGCTATGGTCAGGAGGATAATTCTTGGGTTGTCGCCTCTGATGTTCATGCGGCCGATTTGGTTCGTGCCTTCCATGTGGCTCATCCTGATCGCCCTGGGGGTTTTCATGAGGGTTCGGTGACCCCTCCTTAAGGGGCGGGTACTGTTGTGAACTCTATTTTCGGGCTCCCTCTTGTGGTCACTGGTGGTATTGTGTGACTTTTGCTTTGGGCTCCCCCTGGTGGCTTTGTTTGTTATCCTGCTGGTCTCTGGCTATCAGCTGGTTCGTTATCCTCTGGGAGGTTCCTATATAGCTCTGTTTAACTTCCACTTGTGGCCGGCTGTCGATGTAATCAGTGCTACTCAGATTCCTTCTGACTACCTTGCTCCCAGTCCATCCAGGATAAGCTAAGTTTTGTTTGCTCATTTTTTGATCAGCAGTGTTTATCATGTTTTCTGTTCCAGCTTGCTAAAATGTAATTCCCTCGCTTGCTGGTTGCTCTAGTGGGCTGAGTTTCTCCCCACACACCGTTAGTTGGTGTGTGGGTTCTTGAAATCTCAGGATGAATATTTTGTAAGGGTTTTTTATTGATCGCATAGACCCCTGCTCTATTTTCTGCTTTCTAGTACTAGTGGGCCTCTTTTGCTGAATCTGATTTCATCCCTATGTATGTGCCTTCTTCTTACTTCACCGTTAATATTTGTTGGGGGCTTCTATATCTTTGGGGATTATTTCTCTGGAGGCAAGCGAGGTCTTTCTTTCTCTTTAGGGGTAGCTAGTTCCTCAGGCTGGCTCGAGACGTCTAAGAATTTTTTAGGCACGTTCACCGGCTACCTCTAGTTGTTTTGGATAGGTTCAGATTTGCGATCAGTCCAGTTACCATCTCCCTAGAGCTCGTCCTTAGTTTAATCACCTGCTGATCTATTTGTGATCCTCCGCCACTAGGGATCATAACATTCCTCAGCTTGTAGCCAGATATATTAAGTGGCTGACTATTGCGGTCTAGAGAATATGTGTTTGCATGTGGAATCTGTTCCCTAGCCAAAATGCCCTAAACCCATCCAACCGGACTACTCCAGGCCATAACTATTCTTAAAAAATCCTGGATCCATCTCTCAATGGACTTCATTACTGAGGGTCATTAATGTACCTGGTGCTTTGGAGAGCATATGGTCTAGAGATGAAAGATAATTGGTTTTGTCTAGTAGTAACATCAATACCTAATCAAGAAATGTAATTATCATTTTTTGATAAGCCTGGATCAAATGGTCCGGAGGTCCTTCCTAATAGGGGCTACCTACATGAACCTGGTGCATCTGTACCTGAACCATATGTCATCAGGTGCTGCTGTAATCATTCAGCAGGACACGCTGGTGAGGAAGGAGGCATCATGGCCAATAGTTCCAGGTGCTGCAGATGCTGTCCAGCTAGAGATACTGGATTTGCAGAATCTGTGGCACCACCCAACTATGCAAAAGGCGTGCATGGACAGGAAATAAGCTATTTCTGTAGCCAATGGGGCAGCACCACACCCTACTATATACTGCTGGGTGTTGACATTTATACAAAAATGTATCCTGACCCTGGTCTTTGTCTCCTGCTTCACCCAGTTATATGACCCAGCTTGTTTGATACCTGTTGCTGACCCTGAACTAACTTAACCATTGATTTGTCTCTGACTCTGTTCTCCTTATTCTGACCTTGGTTATCTCCTGACTTTGTCTCAGTCTCCTGATGCTATCCTGTAACTGGCCTCCCTGCTTTTGACCTGGCTATTCGACTCTTCTCAGCCAGGTCACTCCACCGGCCAGCAGCTACTCCATGGACATTAGTTAGATGAGCCTGTTGTAAGTCCAGAAAAGGGTGAAGGCCTCGGTACCTGCTAAGCAGAATGGTTTGTACAAAGTCTGTGCTTGAAAACCCCATTAAGAGCTGCCAAGCTTACATGATTAACCCTTACAGCTATTTTATTGTTGACAACTAATACGGCTGCATTTACATCTGGTCATAAAAAAAAACAAAACAAAAAAAACGGCTACTACAACAAAACAAGACAAAACAAGAAATGCTGCCATCTCAGTAAGTGAATTAAACATTTCTACCACACAGATGGTCAATGGTTCTATTTGGGTGGAAATCTGTTTTAGCAAAGAAGAAGAAGAAGCTATGAAGAGTAACAGTATCGGCACGGGTTGCAGATCTCACACATGTTTTCATAGGTGTTTACATTTCAAGATAGACTTCACATGTGGGAATTTTTTTAAAGAAATTTCTACATGTGAAAATCCGTTCTAATTCACAGAATGACACTTGCAGAAATCCATTTGTTTTCTGCCTCTAATGATCTAAGGCCCCTTCCCTTCCTCCTTATCCCACCCTTCAGTTGATCTTGGTTGACGTTTCTTTTTTCCAATTGTATTAAATATGTAATAATGCCCCCATTCAGGTGAATGGCACCGATCTTCACTTGCAGAAATTTCCACTCAATATCTGATATGGGTGAATCCACATTACAGGGTAAAATGCACAATAAAAATCCTCTTAAAAATTTGACATGCTGCGAATTTCAGAATCAGCACCACAGGCCGTTTTATCCACACACAAAAAATCTGCAATGTATAAATGAGACTTTTAGGGCTCATTTCCACTTGCGAGAGAAAAAACGGTCCGATTTACGGACCGAAAAAACTGAGGTAATTCATGCGATTGTCATGCGAGTGTCATGCGATTTTTTTTATCGCAACATCCGTATGACATCCGTATGACATCCGTATTGCTGTCCGATTTTTACACACCGGTGTCCTTTGAAAAGCCGTCAAATCAGTGCTGTGTACAGTAAAATCACACGGACAGGTTAGAATAGAATAGATATATACACATAGAATAGGTATATATACATATATATATGTCAGTGAGACACCTATATATATATATATATTTATATTTCATACAGCGCTAGATAGCAGAAAAGCCGGTAATTCAATTGCCGGCTTTTGCTATCTCCTTCACAAACCCGACAGGGTATGAGACATGGTTTACATACAGTAAACCTTTTCATATCCCTTATTTTATTACATATTCCTGACTACCAATGTAAGAAGTGTCTGTGTGTAAAATTTGGTGGCTCTAGCTGTTAAAATAAAGGGTTAAATCACGGAAAAAATTGGCGTGGGCTCCCGCGCAATTTTCTCCACCAAAGTGGTAAAGCCAGTGACTGAGGACAGATATTAATAGCCTAGAGAGGGACCATGGTTATAGGACTCCCCCGGCTAAAAACATCTGCCCCCAGCCACCCCAGAAAAGGCATATCTGTAAGATGCGCCTCTTCTGGCACTTGGCCACTCTCTTCCCACTCCCGTGTAGCGGTGGGATATGGGGTAATAAAGGGTTAATGTCACCTTGCTATTGTAATGTGACATTAAGCCAGGTTAATAATGGAGAGGTGTCAATAAGACACCTATCCATTATTAATCCAATACTATTAAATGGTTAATAAAACACACACACATTAGGAATAAAGTATTTTAATGAAATAAAGACACAGGGTGTTGTAATATTTTATTATACTCTCAATCCAATTGAACACTTGTCACCAGAAACAAAGTTAAAATAAAAAATTAACAATATCCCATACCTTCCGTTGTTCAGTCACGTCCCACGCTGTAAATCCATCTGAAGGGGTTAAATAATTTTACAGCCAGGAGCTCTGCTAATGCAGCTGTGCTCCTGCCTGTAAAATCTGGGGAATTAATGGAAAGCAGGGGATCGTAGCTACCTAGACTTGCGGTGCTGCGCCCCCTGCTGGCATAAACTCGTATGAACTCGAGCGTGGGAATTTTTCTGAATATTTTCTCACGCTCGAGTTCATCTGAGGTTATGCCAGCAGGGGGCGCAGCACCGCAAGTCTACGATGTTACGTTCCCCTGCTTCCCATTCATTCCCCAGTTTTTACAGGCAGGGGTGGCTGCATTAGCAGAGCTCCTGGCTGTAAAATTATTTAACCCCTTCAGATGGATTTACAGCGTGGGACGTGACTGAACGACTGAAGGTATGGGATATTGTTGATTTTTTATTTTAACTTTGCTTCAGGTGACGGGTCTTCAATTGGATTGAGAGTATAATAAACTATTACAACACCCTGTGTCTTTATCTCATTAAAATACTTTATTCCTAATGTGTGTGTTTTATTAACCATTTAATAGTATTGGATTAATAATGGATAGGTGTCTTATTGACACCTCTCCATTATTAACCTGGCTGAATGTCACCTTACAATAGCAAGGTGACATTAACCCTTCATTACCCCATATCCCAACACTACACAGGAGTGGGAAGAGAGTGGCCAAGTGCCAGAAGAGGCATGTGATATATGTGATGCAGTAACCCCTGTAACAGGTAGGGGGCGCTGCATGATCTCCCCAGTATGCGCTTGGATACGTGATGGTATAGAGAGAAAGTTTGGCAGGATTGTAAATGGCCAATATGTGTGTTGCAGAGGAGGTTACTCTGCACTGTCAATCTGATTGTAAGTTGGTCTGCTGGGACCTGTAGTCCCTCAAGAGTTTGTGTTATGTGTATAGTTCTCATGGGAGATTGGCAGGGCTAGTCATGAGAGATGGGAGGGTCAGACTAGCCACACACACACTCCCACCCAGGGGAGTGGTTACCAGTATGTAACGTGACCAGTGTGTGGGTCAGTGTTCGTTGTGAGCTCCCTGTGTGTAGCGCTGAGAGGTGTGTCCGGTAGGTCCTGTGTGGTTCCTGTGTATGGACCTGACCGGTGAAGGTGCTGGATTGTCCTAGGAATGACTAGGGTCCTGCAAGCACCTGAGACGGTCGGTGCTGGATTGTCCTAGGAATGACTAGGGTCCTGTGAGCACCTGAGATCGAGGAATCTGATGTACGGATGGTGCTGGATTGTCCTAGGAATGACTAGGGTCCTGCAAGCACCTGAGACGGTCGGTGTTGGATTGTCCTAGGAATGACTAGGGTCCTGCAAGCACCTGAGACGGTCGGTGTTGGATTGTCCTACGAATGACTAGGGTCCTGCAAGCACCTGAGACGGTCGGTGTTGGATTGTCCTAGGAATGACTAGGGTCCTGCAAGCACCTGAGACCGCGAGACTTGGCTTCGGGTGGCCAGGGTATTGGACGTTCCCGGCTGGGGAAGGACGTCCTGAAGAATACCCGGACTAGGCCACCAGGCAGGGTCCTGGCTACCTGGGTGTTGGGAGGTCCTGCGACGAGGACCGGATCCCTGAATAGCACGAGGTGAGGACCGGGATCTGCGGAGCCAGGGACAGTTACTGTGTGGGGAAGCTGGAGTCCTTCGGTGAGGTCTGGACTGACTACTGGGTGCCGACCAGGCAAGTTGGGGATCCCCGTTAGACAGCTTACCCAGAAGAGTGTTAACGGAGTATGGGGAAGCTGGAGTCCTTCGGTGAGGTCTGGACTGACTACTGTGTATTGACCAGGCGAGTTGGTGATCCCCGTTAGGCAGCTTACCCAGAAGAGGTTAACGGAGTCGGCATGAGGAGCAGGAGCTCCCGTCAGGTACCAAAGAGACTGTTGGTGCCTGTTGTGTTTTATGTGATATAAGTAATGAACTTTGCATAACCCGGTTTATGGCATATTCAATAAACCGCATGGACTGTTTTGTTAGAAAATTGTGCCTGGCTACATTAATCCCGCGCCAAGTGAGTGTCCCCCAATACACTCAGTAAGAGAAATCTTACATGTGGTGGAGAATTTTGGCAACGATCCAGGTGGCACACGTGGAGTTAATTGTTGTGGCAGAGCCACGAAGGTGACAAGCGTCTAGCTGTAACTCGGTAGGGTTACGAAGGTGACAAGCGTCTAGCTGTAACTCGGCGGGGTTACGAAGGTGACAAGCGTCTGCTGTGACTCGGCGGGGTCACGAAGGTGACAAGCGGCAGCGGTGGAGCCGTGCAGAGCCATGTGGAGAGTAGCCGCGGTTGCAGCGAGAGGTTCCGTAGCAGCCAGAGCTGCAGTGGCAGCAGCGGTGACTTGTGGTTTGCTGCCGGTTATGTGTGACTGCAGCGTGAGCTGTGGCAGTGCCAGCAGGAGCTGGTGAAGAGTCGGAAAAAAAAAAAAAGGGACATTTTTTTTTCTGTTTGCAGACTCTTAAAGGGCCAGAGTCACATTAGTGTACTGTGTGAACTGGGGTCTGAGTATCGTGGGGAAGTCCACGGGGTGTATCCCAGGGAGGGGACTGTCCCAAATTGTGAGCGGTGTCCAAAACGGAGATGGTTGTCCAAAAAGGGGCGGAGTCCCAAAAAGGGGCGGTAACCCGAATAGGGATAGTAGCCCAAAAAAGGGGTGGAATCTCAGGAGGGGGCTATATCCCGAACAGGGGTGGTGTCAAAAAACGGAGATGCTTATCCAAAAAGGGGGCGGAGCCAAAAAAGGGGTGGCAATCAGTGAGGAGTCACGACTATGTCCTATTTGGCTGGCAATCAGTGAGGAGCCACGTCTGTGTCCTTTTTGGCTGAATGGAGAGCGTGTGCAGGGGTTGTTAGATCCGGGGAGAGAAGCGTCTTTACTGAGAACCCTGCCAGGAAGTTTTGTATCACCCGGGGACACTAAATGTCTTCGGGCAGCCACTCTCTCCGTTACTGCAGCTGATGTTTCCACATACCATGAGGTGGTTGTAGTCCCGAGCTTGCCGTGTCCTATGGTTATAGGACAAGATTTGGTGACGCTGTGGGACTGGTGGAAAAAGGGTGAAGTGTTTGTGGATGTTATGTGGAAGGGTGGTAGTATTAGTGAGAATGCGCCCCCTAGAGTTGACAGTCCTAAGGTGGGCGGGACTAAAGAAAATGATAAACGTGCCCAACTTACGGACATGCCACCTGAAGTGTGCCACAATGCGACTGGTAGTGGTCTGGTGGATGAAATAAGTGGAGCTGACACCCAGATAAAGAGGGACTTGCGGGATCTTCGTACTCTGGGTGGTGACTATGACAGGTCATGGCCAGTAATAGACGCTGGAGCGGAGTATGACCCTGTGCTAACACACGCACTGACACAGAGAAACGACAGGGCCCCACAGACTGAAGTCATGATAGCGGGGGCAGCCATTCCAGAAGTTGTGACCTGTTTAGGAAGGGACGGCTGGTTCCTGGATGACAGATCGGGTGGTGGTGACTCCCAATCAGACGGTGACGAAGGCGGTAAAAAGGGCAGTAAGACTGACTCTGGTATAAGGAGAAAAACTTCCTCCCGTCGCCGAAGACATAAAAGAGGCAAAGGGGCTGAACCAGTTGCGCCTTGTGAAGATTTGATTGGAGATACGGAAGACCTGGAGTGTGTGAAGTACTCTGAAGTCCCTGTGAATCAGGACGAAGCTAGGGTTGTCACTACTGAAGCCCTAGAGAGGGTTGAACCTGTTAGTGAAGAGACAGTGAAAGAACATGTCGAACAAGAAAGGGTCCTGAGACAAGAGGCTGAGCACAGGGTGAATGAGCTGGAGAAGGAAGTCTCGGAGCACAAAGGTCACCTGTTAACCTGGCAAGGTGTGAACAAAGCCTTTAGGGAAGCTGTGAAAGGGCTCAGAGAAGCATTAAGTGGTCTTCTACAAGAGAAGAAGATGCTGGTCGAAGACTCACATCTGCTAATGCCCATCTTGACCAGGGGTCTGGAAGAGGGTAAAGCTGAAGAAGAGTGGGTGTTAAGAGCCGAACGAGATAGTCACCCGGTTGTGGCAGATGTCTTGTCGGAAAGGTCGATGGCAAAACAGGGGCCATCCGTTCCTGAAGAAAGTGAGAATCCACTCGTCAAGTGTGTGATAGATGTACCCGAAGAGGCGCAAGATGCATGTACCGGTGAGGGTGTGCATGAAGCCTTCAAAAGGCAGTAGAAGCGTGTAGTGTGCATTAGGCACTAGAGACGAAACAGTGGTGAGTGACTTAGGTGGGAGACCTGGTAGAAAAAATGTGACTAAAGATTTGGTGACACAGACAGACTGTGACTTAAGGGCCAAAGCTCAAGGCCTACGTGTTGACCGCTGGGAGCGGGGTAAACCCAATATGGGTATGATTATGAGTGTTGTTCAAAACCGACTGAGACGGTCTTCCCGACTGGTAGGGCGAGGTAGTGTGTGTGACCTGTCTCGAGGTTTCGGGTCTTTGACAGGTGTTCAACCCTACAGGTGGGAACAGAGGGGGGGGACATGTGATATATGTGATGCAGTAACCCCTGTAACAGGTAGGGGGCTCTGCATGATCTCCCCAGTATGCGCTTGGATACGTGATTGTATAGAGAGAAAGTTTGGCAGGATTGTAAATGGCCAATATGTGTGTTGCAGAGGAGGTTACTCTGCACTGTCAATCTGATTGTAAGTTGGTCTGCTGGGACCTGTAGTCCCTCAAGAGTTTGTGTTATGTGTATAGTTCTCATGGGAGATTGGCAGGGCTAGTCATGAGAGATGGGAGGGTCAGACTAGCCACACACACACTCCCACCCAGGGGAGTGGTTACCAGTATGTAACGTGACCAGCGTGTGGGTCAGTGTTCGTTGTGAGCTCCCTGTGTGTGGAGCTGAGAGGTGTGTCCGGTAGGTCCTGTGTGGTTCCTGTGTGGTTCCTGTGTATGGACCTGACCGGTGAAGGTGCTGGATTGTCCTAGGAATGACTAGGGTCCTGTGAGCACCTGAGATCGAGGAATCTGATGTACGGATGGTGCTGGATTGTCCTAGGAATGACTAGGGTCTTGCAAGCACCTGAGACGGTCGGTGTTGGATTGTCCTAGGAATGACTAGGGTCCTGCAAGCACCTGAGACGGTCGGTGTTGGATTGTCCTAGGAATGACTAGGGTCCTGCAAGCACCTGAGACGGTCGGTGTTGGATTGTCCTAGGAATGACTAGGGTCCTGCAAGCACCTGAGACCGCGAGACTTGGCTTCGGGTGGCCAGGGTATTGGACGTTCCCGGCTGGGGAAGGACGTCCTGAAGAATACCCGGACTAGGCCACCAGGCAGGGTCCTGGCTACCTGGGTGTTGGGAGGTCCTGCGACGAGGACCGGATCCCTGAATAGCACGAGGTGAGGACCGGGATCTGCGGAGCCAGGGACAGTTACTGTGTGGGGAAGCTGGAGTCCTTCGGTGAGGTCTGGACTGACTACTGGGTGCCGACCAGGCAAGTTGGAGATCCCCGTTAGGCAGCTTACCCAGAAGAGTGTTAACGGAGTATGGGGAAGCTGGAGTCCTTCGGTGAGGTCTGGACTGACTACTGTGTATTGACCAGGCGAGTTGGTGATCCCCGTTAGGCAGCTTACCCAGAAGAGGTTAACGGAGTCGGCATGAGGAGCAGGAGCTCCCGTCAGGTACCAAAGAGACTGTTGGTGCCTGTTGTGTTTTATGTGATATAAGTAATGAACTTTGCATAACCCGGTTTATGGCATATTCAATAAACCGCATGGACTGTTTTGTTAGAAAATTGTGCCTGGCTACATTAATCCCGCGCCAAGTGAGTGTCCCCCAATACACTCAGTAAGAGAAATCTTACAGGCGCATCTTACAAATGTGCCTTTTCTGGGGTGGCTGGGGGCAGATGTTTTTAGCCGGGGGGGTCCTATAACCATGGTTCCTCTCTAGGCTATTAATATCTGCCCTCAGTCACTGGTTTTACCACTCTGGCGGAGAAAATTGCGCGGGAGCCCACACCAATTTTTTCCGTGATTTAACCCTTTATTTTAACAGCTAGAGCCACCAAATTTTACACACAGACACTTCTTACATTAGTAGTCAGGAATATGTAATAAAATAAGGGATATGAAATGGTTTACTGTATGTAAACCATGTCTCATATCCTGTCGGGTTTGTGAAGGAGATAGCAAAAGCCGGCAATTGAATTACCGGCTTTTCTGCTATCTAGCGCTGCATTAAATATTAATATATAGGTGTCTCACTGACATATATATATATATATGTATATATACCTATTCTATGTGTATATATCTATTCTATTCTAACCTGTCAGTGTGATTTTACTGTACACCGCGCTGAATTTCCGGCTTTTCAAAGGACACTGGTGCGTAAAAATCGGACAGAACTCGCATGGTGCGAATGCTGTGCTATTTTTTTCTCGCACCCATTGACTTACATTGGCGAATCTCGTCCGAGAATCGCAGCAATACGCAGCATGCTGCGATTTTTTTCTCAGTCCGATTTCTGCTGAGAAAAAAATCGCAAATGAAAAGACACCTATTGACTAGTGCAGCGCCCCAGAGTCCTGGTCGTTGCAGTACTGTGGCTCCGCCACTATGGGGAGTTACGGTGCGTCCGATGGCACTGAAGGAGTTCAACTGATCAGGTATCACAGACACCAATACATTTCACAGCCGGGCCTCCGGGGGGAGCTAAGGGTTCTATTCATTAGGCCACTCCCCACCATAGTGGGTAAACTGGGGGTCAGGCAGGAAGTTAGATCAGAAAGCTGACTGGATTGGACGAAGCAACACCTGGTGGCAGAGGGTGTTGTGGAGGAAGAGACAGTAGGGTCTCTGTCAGGGGTGGGATCCTGACAGAGGCTTGGCATTGAAAAGAACGTAACGGGTCCGCGCCAGCTCCGGGAAGCGGCGGGACCCAAGAAAGGACTAGAAGCGAGATAGATTGTGCTGAGTGAGAAACGAGATCAAGCAATAGGAGAATTCCAGTAGGGGTCGTGCTGTAAGACCGGAGCAACACCCTACTGAGGCGCACTACCGGTGGCCGGAACGCCGAGGGAGTATTATAACATTCAGCTTCAAGCAATACTCTAAACAGCGGCAGGACAGTCAGTTTAAGGCGGGCTGTCTAACACATATCACCAATGAAGTCTTGGGAGGCAATTGCGGGAGAGGGGCGTCTCTAGGGTCCCGGAAGAACTCCAGGCCTATCCGACAAATGGGTGCCGTTCTAACTGTAACATCAGGAAGGGACGGAAGATTAGAAGAACATCATTTAATCGAGTTGTGAGGGAACTTAAGAAACAGACACAACGGTTGTGGGGTACTTTCCGTAAGCACAGCAGGGAAGGACTACAACACATAGCGCTAAGAAGGAAGGCACCGATTTCCACCTGTGAAGTGAACTCTGGAGGTGCCATTGGACCGGCCGGACTTGCGCAGCCTGGTGAACCGTATTCTGGACTGAGGACTCAGAGATCTCCAGTAAAGAGGTAAAGAGACTGCAACCTGGTGTCCTCGTTATTTACCGCGACCTGCACCCCACAACTGCACCGTTACAACACCACTTATTGCACCGGACGTCCCCCACTGACAGACAGGGCCACGGACCGGGTCTAGCCACCGTGACAACTCCAGAGCAGAGACCCAGAGGCCCGGCTCCGGGTACCCCTCGGCCCTGCGGCGGTGTGGGGGCGCTCCAAACTTGGCGTCACGAACAGGATCTACTTAAGCCTGAAGAATCAGGTCATGTGTGCCTTGGAACTGTGATTTACTGTGCTTGGACTGTACTTTATTGCAAAGACTGTGTATTGCCACTTGCCGCCAAAAGAAAAGTTCCCGCCAAAACCGCCGCCATTACAGCGCTAAGAGGAGCGCAGGAGAAGAAGAAGGGCGTGGAAGTGGGCGTGAACAAGCTGAAGAGCGCGAAAGACAATGGCCGCCCAGTCTAAATATCTCGGCCCCTTGAGGACGTGTCCGTCAGCAGCCGAGATCCGCCTCCTGATCCTCAATGGTGGGCAGAGACAGAGAAAACGGAACCGCCCACGAAGGAGAGAGCGGGAAAAGGACCAGGAAGAAGAAGCGAGCAACATGGAGGACGCCATGGCCAGCCGCCCGGAGCCGGAGTGTGGGGTCGGAGCCGAGGACTCCCCCAGCTACCCGGAGAGGCACCGCAGCCAGACCTCCACAGTTGACGCTGACCTCCTGCAGACCGGAGCGGATGAGCTGATCCACCAACCCCGGCGGATGCAGCTGAGCACTGAGGCCGGGTGGAAGAAGACCATCATCGGGAGCCTCGCGAGACGTCTGTCGGCAGCCTCGTCTGGTCCGGAGCAAGAAAGAAATTCCAGCGCTCCGAAGCCAGAAAGCAGGGCCCTGCCGGAAAGCGAGATGCTGCAAGCAGAGATGACAACGCCGCAGCACAAGGCCCCGCAACCAGCGTTCCAGACCCCAGCGGAGGCGGAGCAGACCGGCACCGGAGGGACCGCATCTGAAGCAGGTATGAAGGACGACCCTGCCCTGACGACCGACACCACTCCAGCGACTGCTAGTGCCACAGCTGCTGACTCCGTTCCAGTGACTGATCTTGCAGCAGCCACTACCTCTGCTGCAGCAAATGCCCATACTCAAGCTGCGCAGACCTCCATCGCTGCGCATGATTTAATCGTACATGAAAGACGGATTAACGGCGTTTGTCCAGCACTGGGTGTAACCCTGGACCTCACTTTGCCCAGGCCAAGAAGGGTTAAGTGCCAGGTGCAGCCCTGGAAGCCGTCCAACTAAGCCTCGGAAACCTGAAACTGTAAATAGTTAACTGTTTATTTCCTTGCTATTTTGCTGCTAAAACCCGTCCTGGGTTAACTCTTAAAGGGATCCCTTTGTTTACCCGGGATCCCTATTGCTTTTTATTTTTGCTTTCACTTTCATTTTTGCTTTTTTGTTCCACAATGTTATAAGAACTGCCGTAATCATGAACAGTGCATGATACAAACTTCCTGTATATAGTTAGCACCTTATTAAAGGCGCTTCCTACTGGTTTTACTTAAAGACTCTTTGCGAAGATACCATACCGGAGCTTTTGCTGAGTAAGGACTGGTAGCTTGAGAAGAAATGCTACCTCATAGAGACTTGGTCCCCTCTTAAAGGGGATGTTCACGTGTTGCACTTAAAGAAGTGGTATTGCTTTAAGACTGATAGATAGCAATGATGTTTGATGAAAGAAAAAAATGATAATGTTGACATGTAAGAGATATATGTATTCCACTGTTTAACTGAAAAGAAATGTTGATAATGATCCTTAGAAGAAAGTGTGAGAGCTAGAAGAAAGATGCAGTAGGCCCGTAGGGGTAGACAGAGTGTCCTGCATAGTCGGAAGTAAGAAAGTATTAATGAAGGTTGATGATATAAGGAAATAGTTAATAATGTTGATAAGAAATGGGGATAGAAGGTAAACCCTGAGTCCTCCATAGTAAGTCAGTTGATGTAAAGAAAGAGTTAGTAATGTGTTACAGAGGACAGAAAGTGAACCCGTAGGGGTTAGGTAGTGAGTCCTCCTAGGAGCTATACGTAGATGGCTCAGTGCTCTTAAACAGAAAGTATGTTATGTTCTATACCATGTATAGCAGTTGAAAAGGCAGTAGGTCCTGGCTGAACGGGACGGTCCTGTAACAGAAAGGAGAGGCAGTAGGTCTGGTGCCGATAGGACAGGCGGTCCTGCAGATTCAAAGTAGGAGAATGAAAAAGTTAAAGTGCCTTATAATGTGATTATAGGAAGGTCTTTAGTGGATTTAGAGTGTGAGTCCTTAAAGGCAATGTTAAATTATTGTTCAACAATTTTGCACTTAAGTAGAATGCCCGGTTGGGTAACAGGAGTTATTTATAGCCTGTAATTTATAATGTTAACCATGTTTGTAACGTTCAAGTGTCCTCACCTCCCATAAAGGGAAGCTCTGTTCAAATATGCTTATTGTTATTGCACTCAACAAAATTGTATGTCTTTTTGCTAACTTGTATTGTTGTTTTCTTCCCAGTCCCGGAGTACTGTGTTTAACCAGGGGGGAGTGCAGCGCCCCAGAGTCCTGGTCGTTGCAGTACTGTGGCTCCGCCACTATGGGGAGTTACGGTGCGTCCGATGGCACTGAAGGAGTTCAACTGATCAGGTATCACAGACACCAATACATTTCACAGCCGGGCCTCCGGGGGGAGCTAAGGGTTCTATTCATTAGGCCACTCCCCACCATAGTGGGTAAACTGGGGGTCAGGCAGGAAGTTAGATCAGAAAGCTGACTGGATTGGACGAAGCAACACCTGGTGGCAGAGGGTGTTGTGGAGGAAGAGACAGTAGGGTCTCTGTCAGGGGTGGGATCCTGACAGAGGCTTGGCATTGAAAAGAACGTAACGGGTCCGCGCCAGCTCCGGGAAGCGGCGGGACCCAAGAAAGGACTAGAAGCGAGATAGATTGTGCTGAGTGAGAAACGAGATCAAGCAATAGGAGAATTCCAGTAGGGGTCGTGCTGTAAGACCGGAGCAACACCCTACTGAGGCGCACTACCGGTGGCCGGAACGCCGAGGGAGTATTATAACATTCAGCTTCAAGCAATACTCTAAACAGCGGCAGGACAGTCAGTTTAAGGCGGGCTGTCTAACACATATCACCTATGAAGTCTTGGGAGGCAATTGCGGGAGAGGGGCGTCTCTAGGGTCCCGGAAGAACTCCAGGCCTATCCGACAAATGGGTGCCGTTCTAACTGTAACATCAGGAAGGGACGGAAGATTAGAAGAACATCATTTAATCGAGTTGTGAGGGAACTTAAGAAACAGACACAACGGTTGTGGGGTACTTTCCGTAAGCACAGCAGGGAAGGACTACAACACATAGCGCTAAGAAGGAAGGCACCGATTTCCACCTGTGAAGTGAACTCTGGAGGTGCCATTGGACCGGCCGGACTTGCGCAGCCTGGTGAACCGTATTCTGGACTGAGGACTCAGAGATCTCCAGTAAAGAGGTAAAGAGACTGCAACCTGGTGTCCTCGTTATTTACCGCGACCTGCACCCCACAACTGCACCGTTACAACACCACTTATTGCACCGGACGTCCCCCACTGACAGACAGGGCCACGGACCGGGTCTAGCCACCGTGACAACTCCAGAGCAGAGACCCAGAGGCCCGGCTCCGGGTACCCCTCAGCCCTGCGGCGGTGTGGGGGCGCTCCACTAACATTGGTCCGAGTGCAATCCGATTATTTATCGGATTGCACTCGTCCGTTTTCCTCGCAAGTGGAAATGAGCCCTTAAAGTGTGATCTGCTTAGCCGGGGCCATATTACAGTCCATACGGATTGGGTTGCTACAACCCATGTGCTTTTACCCTAAAGAAGCTCTACACCCATGAAGAAAGAGGTTTTCCCAGTTTTCTTTCTGACATACAGGCCACATAGCTCGCACTCACCCCATTGTACAAGGAGCGGCTCCTCCAGGCTGCTGTGATCCACATAACAGGAGTAGCTGTCGCCATCTTTGGGGGTCACGTCCGCGCTGACCCTGATCTGGTAGGTGCCGTCAGGATTGGGGAGGACGTGTGTGGTCTCATATGAATGAACCTCGTCCTCCCCGTTCATCCACTTCACATCCACAGGTCGGGGGTGAAATCCGTACACCTGGCAGTGAAGCTTTGTGACGTCTCCTGATACCCGACCAGTGACCTTCACCCTCGGCCGAACTAAGAAGGAAAATGGAAACCATAAAATCAAATCTATATTGATACTAAAGCCCAACACAACTTACATATGTCATCACATTATCTCAAATGCCAGTAAGACCCCAAATAAAACAACTTTAATTACTATCTATTTTTTCTCTACATCATTTTATAACTTAGTGTCATGTTTAGGGGGCTTCTTATTGCAAAGTCTGCAGTCTAAAATGTCGTGCCTTCCATCCTGAGCTCTGCACTGTGCCCGAACAATCGGTTCCCCCACATACCGGCCGACGGGTGCCCTCAGGAGAAATCACGCTCAACCTGTGAGGTTCTTTTCCTCCCGATGTGCTGTATGAAAATCAAAAACTTGAGGACTAAAGCAACGTTTTTAGTGGAAAAAGGACATTTTTCATTTTCACTCCTCATTTCCATCATTCAGCCGACAGTTATCTAAAGTGTATGGGGGGATTAAACCCCTCTTTTTGGCCCATTTTATTACATTTGCCCTGAGATGTTTGCTGGACCCGAGGGACAGAGACTTTTAACTGATAGACATCAGTAATATGAATAACAGCAAATCAGAGCCAGCAAAATGTTCCTATGACACCGTGGCATACTGCTATAAATGGCAGACCATGCGATCGGTATGAGGCCTGTGACTTGGACCTGTGACACTGAGTGGCTTCAGCAGGGGCAAAATTCCAAGTTATGTAAGTAAGACATTTGGAACGAGACAAAAAAGTTAAGACCAAAATGTGTCGGTGCCAAATATTGCAGAGATGCATCAGGGAGAAGTCTTGTGGTGGTCTGGGCAGGATTGAGAAGAAAAGTCCCAATTCACTTTGATTCCACTTCTAGTTTTGCTTTCATAAACTCCATCAATATGTCACGTGTGAAGCATCATTTTTACCTCTCCGCTCCAGATCCTTTTTTCCGTACTTAATGAATTTCTTCAGGCGATCGATACAGGTATTCTCCAGGAAATTCTTGGCTGCCTCGCCCATTCTTACATCCAGACTGTTCCACCTCTGCGTGGTGATCTCGGCCTCACGCATTGTAGGGATATACGTCTCTCTCTGGGTGTCGAAGAACATGTACTCTCTGCCGTCATATCGGTACTGCTGATACCCTGAGACGCCGCCGTCATCTCTCAGCTCACAGCTCGTCATCACCTGCACAATGTGTAAACCTGCACAAACGGCAGGAACAATTACATGCGGGATATGGATATCATATTGGCCCTAGTTTTAAAAAGTAACATCAAAGAATAATGAAAAGGGCTGAGATAAACGTATGATCCGTCCCCGAAATATTAATAAAAGTAAAGTGAGAGAAGACAGTTATCAATATTTGAAGGTTGTGACTAGTTATAGGATTCTGTAGTAACAAGACCCGCTTTCTTCCATGCTTCTATTACCATCACACTTATGTTCCCGGACCCCGTCCTGAGCATACTCTTCAGGAGGGCAGGATATTCTGTAGGAAAGTGCAGAGTGGTCTCCACATCTTCATGCACATTGTGCTTTTCTGCAATTTCTCCAGACGTCTTTTGATGGACTATATAAGCGGTGTCACAGTCAGGGCCATCACCACTTCAAACTCCGCTCTTTAAAAGGGAATCTGTCACCAGGTTTTTGCCACCTAAACTAAGAGCAGCATAATGTAGGAGCGGAGACCCTGATTCCAGCAATGTGCCACTTACTTGGCTGCCTGCTGTAGCTTTTTTTTTAAATCATTGTTTTATCAGCAGGACATTATCACTAGAGGACCAGTAAACCTGATTGGCAGCTTTCTGCCTATTCACAGTATACACAAAAATCTGCCAATCAGTGCTGTGGGCAGGGTTATACTGAGTTCAGCATTCAGAGAACTGCAGCAGATAAAACTGATTTCATCAAAACTGTATCAAGCAGCCCAGTAAGTAACACATTGCCAGAATCAGGGTCTCTGCCCTACATCATGCTGCTCTCAAATGGGGAAGCAATAATCTGGTGAGATTCCTTTAATTGTCTCTGTGGTGGTTGTGCTCTATTCCTGGCAACCTGAGTCAATGATAATTATGAACCTGAAGACAGCGTATCCTTCTGTTATCCTCTGTTTTCCTTGGGTTTGTGACCACAATCTTTTTTTTTATGCTGGTTATGCTGCACATTTTTTCAAATAATTCCTATTAGTGGCTTTCCACCCGTATCCAGCTAAATTGTGGAAAAACACTACATAGGATAACGTAGAGGAGGGTTTTTTGGGCCTTGCAGCGCCGTTTACGGCTGTCTGCACGGTCTCCGTGTGAGTGCAGCTCGCCCTGTAGTCTGTGTGCAGCCACAGCTGGTTGTATCCAGCTCAGGGTGCGTCACTGCCTCATACCGTAAAATACATTGTCCTTTTTTGCAAATAGTGCAGGCTGCTGCACATTTTTTCAAATAATTCCTATTAGTGGCTTTCCACCCGTATCCAGCTAAATTGTGGAAAAACACTACATAGGATAACGTAGAGGAGGTTTTTTTGGGCCTTGCAGCGCCGTTTACGGCTGTCTGCACGGTCTCCGTGTGAGTGCAGCTCGCCCTGTAGTCTGTGTGCAGCCACAACCGGTTGTATCCAGCTCAGGGTGCGTCACTGCCTCATACCGTAAAATACATTGTCCTTTTTTGCAAATAGTGCAGGCTGCTGCACATTTTTTCAAATAATTCCTATTAGTGGCTTTCCACCCGTATCCAGCTAAATTGTGGAAAAACACTACATAGGATAACGTAGAGGAGGTTTTTTTGGGCCTTGCAGCGCCGTTTATGGCTGTCTGCACGGTCTCCGTGTGAGTGCAGCTCGCCCTGTAGTCTGTGTGCAGCCACAACCGGTTGTATCCAGCTCAGGGTGCGTCACTGCCTCATACCGTAAAATACATTGTCCTTTTTTGCAAATAGTGCAGGCTGCTGCACATTTTTCAAATAATTCCTATTAGTGGCTTTCCACCCGTATCCAGCTAAATTGTGGAAAAACACTACATAGGATAACCTAGAGGAGTTTTTTTGGGCCTTGCAGCGCCGTTTACGGCTGTCTGCACGGTCTCCGTGTGAGTGCAGCTCGCCCTGTAGTCAGTTCTGCAAAAAAAAAAAATTATAAAGTTCACCAAACACACCACTTTACAGTTGTGTAGGCCACATTAGCTCATATTAAAGTCTAGTCCACACTTTAGAAAATTAGTGTTTCTTATACTGTACCTGTTAGGAGCTGTTCAGGAATAAGCACACTAAGCCCTTAGTACTTTTCTGCTTATCTTTATCAGTCAACCAAGATGAAGAAGGCAGGGAGTAAGGCACGTGGGCGTGGGCGCGGAGCAGGGAGAGGACGTGGGGATTCTGTGCCTGCTGCGGGCACCGGTGACTCATCATCACCCAGTTTCAGGAGGGAACAGTCCTTCATGTGCAGCTTTGTCGGAGAGCGCCGTACACTGCTGCTGCGTGAAGACCAAATTGAAGCCGTTGTCGGATGGATGGCAGCTAACGCATCGACTTCAATTAGTGCCACATCCTCTCAGGCACAGAGCACTGGAGAGCACCCATCTGTCTCTTCACCACCTGCCAAATTGCCCAGGCAGTCAGAGAGCCCAGGACAGGAGCCGTCTCTACTTCTGTTCTCTGAATCTCTTGGCTTGGAAACAGGGGGCCAGCCAAGCAGCATTGGAGAAATGGAAGAAGAGGCAGTGTGCAGTGATGCGCAACAGCTTTGTCTCTCTGACTCTGAAGAGGCGGGTGGGCCAGTGCCTCCGGTCACCACACCGCAGTACGCATCTGATGACGACACTCACGTGCCACTTTCTGGTGCGTGCTGTGCTGCCGAGACTACCCAGGAGGAGCAGTTGGTGGCAGAGGGTAGTGTAGATGATGAGGTCCTTGACCCATCGTGGCATGAGGGACAGGAAGGTGGTGGGAGCAGCTCTGAGGAAGAGATTCCCCGAACGGGCCAAAGAGGGAGAGGGAGGGGGAAGACTGCGGAGCCTGTAGCCTCCACTTCGGCACCCGTTAGGAGCATGTCTCTTCCAAAAGACAAAAAGGGTGCTCCCAAGACTTGCAGTGCCTGGTCCTTTTTTGACACAGTTGCAGATGACATTTGCTTTGTCAAATGCAAGGTGTGTCATCATAAAATCAAAAGAGGGAGAAATGTCGGCAACTTCAATACCTCAAACATGTGGAAACATGTGCGGACCAGGCACGCGGTGGAGTTAGGCTAGGTTCACATTGCGTTAATGTGTGCACGCTAACGGACAGCGTTGCACGGCGAAAATGTCGCAATAAACGCCGTGCAACGGGTCCGTTAGAGCACCCATTGACAGCAATGTAAATTTTGCCTGTAGCGCATCACTAGCGCGTGCCTTTTTCGGCTCGCGCTAGCGATGTGCCGTTCTTTTGTAGCACGCCTCGGACGCTGCTTGCAGCGTCCGCGGCGCGCCCGAGGTCCGTTCCCCGCTCTCGCAGAGCTAGCAAGCGCTAGCGCTAAACGGATTGCCCTAACGCAATGTGAACCTAGCCTTACAAAAACACACTGAAGACCTAGGCCAACCAACAGCGGCAGCTACCACCTCTTCAGCTCGTGTTGCCTCTTCCTCCAGCTCACACACAGCTGGTTCGGCTTCCTCCCAGGATCGCCATGGAAGAACCTCTGGCACTGTTGTCCAGAGACCCGCTGTAATTCCACCCGCAGCACCACGTTCCCAGTCATCCTCACACTCCCAGCCAAGTCTACAGCCATCGGTAGTACAGGCATGGGAGAAAAGGCGGCCTTTCTCGGCAAACCACCCACGAGCACAGGCTCTGACTGCAGGCATTGCCAAACTTCTGTCACTGGAAATGCTGTCATTCAGGCTGGTGGAGACTGACAGCTTCCGTGACTTGATGTCATTGGCAGTCCCACAGTACAATGTGCCCAGCCGCTTTTATTTCAGCAGGCAAGCCGTCCCTGCCCTGCACAAGCATGTGGAGGGACACATAAAACACGCGCTACTGAACGCCGTCAGTAGCAAGGTCCACCTCACCACCGATGCGTGGACCAGTCACCATGGACAGGGGCGATACCTTTCCCTCACTGCCCATTGGGTTAATCTGGTTGAGCCGGATACAGATCATGCGAGTGGCGCAGGACGTGTCCTGCCCACTCCAAGGATTGCAGGAATCCAGTCTGTATGCATTATCTCCTCCTCATACACAAGTTCCTCTGAATCATCACTGCAGGAGCCGTCACAGTCCACCTCCACATGGACCCGTGAACGTTTACCTGTTACGACCGACATGAGCACAGCCGTGGCCAAACGTCAACAGACTGTCTTGAAATTAATTTCTTTGGGGAATCGAAGCCACACAGCTCAGGAGCTCTGAAATGCCATCAAGCAGGAGAGCGATGTGTGGTTTGTGGCAGCGAATCTCCAGCCAGGCATGGTAGTGTGTGACAATGGCCGAAATCTGGTGGCAGCTCTGGGCTTCGGCAACCTCACTCACATCCCATGTCTGGCACATGTGCTCAACTTGGTCGTGCAGAGTTTTTTGAGGGACTATCCGGATCTTGATGCACTGCTGCACAAGGTCCGCCTAGAGTGTGCTCACTTGCGGCGTTCCAGCACGGCAAGATCGCGCATTGCAGCTCTGCAGCGCCGATTCCGCCTTCCGGAACATCGCATCATATGTGACCTACCTACCAGGTGGAATTCCACGTTACATATGTTGGAGCGGTTGTGTGAGCAGCAGCAAGCAGTAATGGAGTACCAGCTGCATCAGGCGCAAAGAAGTCGCACTCCGCGCTGTTCAGACTTCACAACCACAGAGTGGGCCACTATGAAGGACGTCTGCCAGGTTTTGCGTCCCTTCGATTATTCCACGCGGATGGCGAGTGCAGATGATGCACTAGTCAGCATGACTGTCCCCCTTATCTGCCTGCTTCAACAAACACTGCAAGCGCTAAGGGATGATGTTGTGGAAGAGGTGGAGGATGAGGAGTCACCATTTCCATCAGCTTCTGGACAGTCAGCGCCACGTGGTTCCTCACAAACGCGTAGGCAGGGGACACTTTGTGAGGAGGATGAGGAGGAGTCAATGGAGGAGGAAGACATCCGTCCAGAGGAGGGAGTTACACAATTGTCCAGTAGTCAGTGTGTACAGCGAGGGTGGGGTGATGAAGAGCGGGCAGAGATCACGCCTCAAGCAGGGGACAGCGTTTCTTGGACAGTTGGCAGTCTGCAGCACATGGTTGATTACATGCTGCAGTGCCTGAGAAACGACCGCCGTATCGCCCACATTCTCAACATGGCTGATTATTGGGTGTACACCCTCCTCGATCCTCGCTACCGGGACAACGTACATAGCCTCATCACACCGTTGAACCGGGAGCGTAAAATGCGGGAGTACCAAGACACACTGGTGAATTCCATCATCTTCTCCAGTCCAACTGATAGAAGTGCTGCTAGTGCTTTACAAAGCAGCTCAGTGCGTTGAGGCAGTGGAGGAGGCTCTGCACAAAGAGGGAGCAGAAGCAGTGCCTCTGCCCAAGGCAAGACCAGTATGGCCCAACTGTGGCACAGTTTTGTGTGCCCGCCACAAATGTCTACACCATCACAGGCGGCTCCAGTCAGCAGGAGGCAACGGTTCCGTCAGATGGTGACAGACTACATGTCTTGCCCTCTTACTGTACTCCCAGACGGCTCTTCCCCTTTCAAGTTTTGGGTCTCTAAGCTGGATACATGGCCAGAGCTAAGCCAGTATGCATTGGAGGTGCTGGCTTGCCCTGCGGCTAGTGTATTATCGGAACGCGTCTTTAGTGCTGCAGGTGGTGTACTAACAGACCGTCGCATGCGACTATCCTCCGATAACGTTGACCGGCTTACTTTTCTGAAAATGAACCAGGCCTGGATCTCGCAGGAATTTGCCACTCCTGTTCCTGATTAAATAATTGGGTGACTGTCTACAGTATCCAGGTCTCCTGTTGTGTTCATCTTTCTACCACCTGAACTGTAATTCCTGGGCTTCAACACCGCCAGTTGAGGCTCAGAAGTGCAGGCTGCACAGTGAAAACATACGACCCAGTGTTATTGGGTTTCAGTAACGTCAGCTGATCCCCAGCTGTGTAGCCGGCAATGTTCCTGCGACCGCCACGCTGACACAACAACTGAAATTGAAGGGAACCTGTCCCCACCCCAGGCGTTTGTTACTGAAAGAGCCACCTTGTGCAGCAGTAATGCTGCACAAGGAAAAGGTAGCTATTTTAGTTTAGCTCCTTGCACACGCAGAACTTAACACTTATAAAATGTGTCCACTGATACCGTAAAACCGTCCCGAAGGTGGGACTTTCCTTCGTAATGTGACGCAGCACAGCCGTCATTCCTACCCCCTTGGTGCCATGCGCCGCCTCCTCAGCGTTGTTTGATTCTGTCCCGGAGCCTGCGCTGTTATGTTATCCCTTGGCCAGGGACACTTAGCGCTGCCCGTCTTCTGACATCATTTGTTGTCAGGCTGACTGCGCCTGTGCGGCCGCGCTGGCCGAGATCCCGCCTCGCAGTGTCTTCTGATTTAATCACACTGCGGGCCTGGGATCCATGGCCATGCGCAGTGCATATCTTCACCTCAGGCTCTCACTCATCTCCCTCCGCCTTCTTCAGACTGTGCGCCGTCAGCTGATCCCTAATAGCATGCCACGGCCGGGACGCCGCACAGTCTGAAGAAGCCGGAGGGAGGGGAGTGAGAGGCGAGGATATGCACTGCGCATGCCCATGGATCCCAGGCCCGCAGTGGGATTACATTAGACGACACTGCGAGGCGGGATCTCGGGCAGCGCGGCCGCACAGGCGCAGCCAGCCTGACACCAAATGATGTCAGAAGACGGGCAGCGCTAAGTGCGCCTGGCCAAGGGATAACATAACTGCGCAGACTCCGGGACAGAATCAAACAACGCTAAGGAGGCGGCGCACGGCACCAAAGGGGTAGGAATGACGGCTGTGCTGCGTCCCATTACGAAGGAAAGTCCCGCCTCCGGGACGGTCTCACGGTATCAGGGGAGACATTTTATAAGTGTTTAGTTCTGTGTTTGCAAGGAGCATAATTACAAGAGCCACCTTTTCCTTTTGCATCCTTAGTGCTGCACAAGATGGCTCTTTCAGCTACAAACGCCTTGGGGGGGAGGTTCCCTTTGCTCCAATCAGGCTTCGGCCTACACTGTGTTCCTCTGCTCCTCCTGCTGTCCCTGGGCTCTAACACCGCCAGTTGGTGCCTGGAAGTGCTGTCCGCACAGTCAACAGTCGCTCCTCTGTTATTGGGGTTCAGTAACGTCAGCTGCTCCCCAGCTGTGTGTGCGGCAATACCTCCAATCTGCTCCTCCTGCTGTCCCTGGACTCTAACACCGCCAGTTGGTGCCTGGAAGTGCTGTCCGCACAGTTAACACTTGCTGCCGTGTTATTGGGGTTCATTAACGTCAGCTGTTCCCCAGCTGTATGTGCGGCAATACCTCCAATCTGCTCCTCCTGCTGTCCCTGGGCTCTAACACCGCCAGTTGGTGCCTGGAAGTGCTGTCCGCACAGTCAACAGTCGCTCCTCTGTCATTGGGGTTCAGTAACGTCAGCTGTTCCCCAGCTGTGTGTGCGGCAATACCTCCAATCTGCTCCTCCTGCTGTCCCTGGGCTCTAAGACCACCAGTTGGTGCCTGGAAGTGCTGTCCGCACAGTTAACACTTGCTGCCGTGTTATTGGGGTTCAGTAACGTCAGCTGTTCCCCAGCTGTGTGTGCGGCAATACCTCCAATCTGCTCCTCCTGCTGTCCCTGGGCTCTAACACCGCCAGTTGGTGCCTGGAAGTGCTGTCCGCACAGTCAACAGTCGCTCCTCTGTTATTGGGGTTCAGTAACGTCAGCTGTTCCCCAGCTGTGTGTGCAGCAATACCTCCAATCTGCTCCTCCTGCTGTCCCTGGGCTCTAACACCGCCACTTGGTGCCTGGAAGTGCTGTCCGCACAGTCAACAGTCGCTCCTCTGTTATTGGGGTCCAGTAACGTCAGCTGCTCCCCTGCTGTGTATCCGGCAACGTGTCGTGCGACCGCCATGCTGGCACACTAACAGACATTTACATGCCTCCAGTGCAGGCTTCGGCCTACACTCTGCTCCTCCTGCTGTCCCTGGGCTCCAACACTGCTGGTTGCTGCCCGGAAGTGCTGTTTGCACAGAGCCAAACACCTCGCCAATGTGTTAGTGGGGTTCAGTAACGCCTGCTGCTCCCCTGCTGTGTATCCGGCAACGTGTCATGCGCCCGCCACAACTAATTTAAGGGAACCTGCCCACCCAGGCGTTTGTTACTGAAAGAGCCACATTGTGCAGCAGTAATGCTGCACAAGGAAAAGGTGCCTATTTTCGTTGTGCTCCTTGCACACGCTGAACCTAACACTTATGAAATGTGTCTCCTCACACCGTTAAACCGTCCCGGAGGTGGGACTTTCCTTTGTAATGTGACGCAGCACAGCCGTCATTCCTACCCCCTTGGCGCCGTGCGCAGCCTCCTCAGCGTTGTTTGATTCTGTCCCAGAGCCTGCGCTGTTATGTTATCCCTTGGCCAGGCACACTTAGCGCTGCCCGTCTTCTGACGGCATTTGGTGTCAGGCTGGCTGCGCCTGTGCGGCCGCGCTGGCCGAGATCCCGCCTCGCAGAGCCTTCTGATTTAATCACACTGTGGGCCTGGGATCCATGGCCATGCGCAGTGCATATCTTCACCTCAGGCTCTCACTCATCTCCCTCCGCCTTCTTCAGACTGTGGGCCGTCAGCTGATCCCTAATAGCATGCCACGGCCGGGACGCCGCACAGTCTGAAGAAGCCGGAAGGAGGGGAGTGAGAGGCGAGGATATGCACTGCGCATGCCCATGGATCCCAGGCCCGCAGTGGGATTACTTTAGACGACACTGCGAGGCGGGATCTCGGGCAGCGCGGCCGCACAGGCGCAGCCAGCCTGACACCAAATGATGTCAGAAGACGGGCAGCGCTAAGTGCGCCTGGCCAAGGGATAACATAACAGCGCAGGCTCCGGGACAGAATCAAACAACGCTGAGGAGGCGGCACACGGCACCAAGGGGGTAGGAATGACGGCTGTGCTGCGTCACATTACGAAGAAAAGTCCCACCTCCGGGATGGTTTTACGGTGTGAAGGGACACATTTCATAAGTGTCCAGTTCAGCGTTTGCAAGGAGCATAATTAAAAGAGCCACCTTTTCCTTTTGCAGCATTAGTGCTGTACAAGATGGCTCTTTCAGCAAACAAACGCCTGGGGGGGGGGGTAAAGGTTCCCTTTCAACTTGCTCCAGTGCAGGCTTCGGCCTACACTCTGCTCCTCCTGCTGTCCCTGGGCTCTAACTCTGCCAGTTGGTGCCCGGAAGTGCTGGCTGCACAGAGAAAAACACCCGCCAATGTGTCAGTGGGGTTCAGCAACGCCAGCTGTTCCCCCGCTGTGTAGCCGGCAACGTGTTCTGCAAACGCCACGCAGACACAAAACTGCCGCCAGTGCAGGCTTCGGCCTACACTCTGCTCCTCTGCTCCTCCTGCTGACCCTGAGCTCTAACACCGCCAGTTGGTGCCCGGAAGTGCTGGCTGCACAGAGAAAAACACCCGCCAATGTGTCAATGGGGTTCAGCAACGCCAGCTGTTCCCCTGCTGTGTAGCCGGCAACGTGTCCTGCAAATGCCACGCAGACACAACAGACCTAAAACTGCCTCCAGTGCAGGCTTCAGCCTACACTCTGCTCCCTCTCCTCCTGCTGACCCTGAGCTCTAACACCGCCAGTTGGTGCCCGGAACTGCTGGCTGCACAGAGAAAAACACCAGCCAATGTGTCAGTGGGGTTCAGTAACGCCAGCTGTTCCCCTGCTGTGTAGCCGGCATCGTGTCCTGCAAACGCCATGCAGACACTACAACTGAAATTGAAGGGAACCTGCCCCCCCCCCCAGGCGTCTGTATGTATAACAGCCACCTTGTACAGCAGTAATGCTGCATTTGTACAAGGTGGCTCATTAAGTTATTCTCCTTGCACACGTCGAACTCAAGACGTATAAAATGTGTCCCCTAATACCATTACACCGTCCCTGAGGTGTGACTTTCCTTTGTAATGACACGCAGCAACCCCCTTGGTAGCGCTGCCCGTCTTCTGACATCATTGGTTGGCTGGCTGCGCCTGTGCAGCCGCCCTGCCCGACACAACGCCCCTCAGTGTCTTATTTATTTGGACTGCGAGGGTGTGATTGATGGGCATGAGCAGTGCATATGTTCGCCTGTCACTCATCTCCTTCCGCCTTCTTCAGACTGTGCGGCTTCATGGCCGTGGCATGCGATAAGGGATCAGCTGACGCCGCACAGTCTGAAGCAGGTGTAAGGACATGAGTGAGAGGCGAACATATGTACTGCGCAAGGCCATGAATCCCAGCCCCGCAGTGTGAATTAATGAAAAGACACTGCGGGGCTGGGATTCATGGGCATCGCGAACCGCACCGGCCGACATGAAATGATGTCAGAAGATGGGCAGCGCTAACAGCGCAGGGCCAAGGGATAACACAACAGCGCAGACTCCTGTACAGCAAAATGCGACGCTCAGGAGGCCGCGTCAAGCACCAAGGTGTTTTTTTTTACAGCTGTGCTGCGTCTCATTAAGAAGGGAACTCACGCCTCCAAGACAGTTTTGACTGTATAAGGGGCTAAATTTTATACGTGTTTCATTCAGCGTGTGCAAGGAACAAAATTACAAGAGCAACCTTTGACTTGTGCAGCATTACTGCTGCACAAGGTGGCTCTTCTAGTTTGTAACACCTGAGGGGGGGGTTAAAGGTTACCTTTAAAATTGGTTCAATTAGGCTTCGGCCTACACTCTGCTCCTCCTGCAGACCCTGGGCTCTAACACCGCCAGTTGGTGCCCGGAAGTGCTGGCTGCACAGAGAAAAACACCCGCCAATGTGTCAGTGGGGTTCAGCAAAGCCAGCTGTTCCCCCGCTATGTAGCCGGCAACGTGTCCTGCAAACGCCACACAGACACAAAGCTGCCGCCAGTGCAGGCTTCGGCCTACACTCTGCTCCTCTGCTCCTCCTGCTGACCCTGGGCTCTAACACCACCAGTTGGTGCCCGGAAGTGCTGGCTGCACAGAGAAAAACACCCGCCAATGTGTCAGTGGGGTTCAGCAACGCCAGCTGTACCCCTGCTGTGTAGCCGGCAACGTGTCCTGCAAACACCACGCAGACACAACAGACCTAAAACTGCCTCCAGTGCAGGCTTCGGCCTACACTCTGCTCCCTCTCCTCCTGCTATCCCTGGGCTCTAACACCGCCAGTTGGTGCCCGGAACTTCTGGCTGCACAGAGAAAAACACCAGCCAATGTGTCAGTGGGGTTCAGTAACGCCAGCTGTTCCCCTGCTGTGTAGCCGGCATCGTGTCCTGCAAATGACACGCAGACACAAAGCTGCCTCCAGTGCAGGCTTCGGCCTACACTCTGCTCCCCCTGCTGACCCTTTGCTCCAACACCGCTAGTTGGGGCTCTAGGAAGACAATCTTGAATATGTCCCCATCCTGGTTCCAGTACCGTCAGCTGGTTCTGGGTAGAGCCTTTGGCTTAGGTGCCTCTGGAGCGCCCCCACACCGCCGCAGGGCCGAGGGGTACCCGGAGCCGGGCCTCTAGGTCTCAGTCCTGGGGTTGTCACGGTGGCTAGACCCGGTCCGTGGCCCTGTCTGTCAGTGGGGGACGTCCGGTGCAATAAGTCGTGTTGTAACGGTGCAGTTGTGGGGTGCAGGTCGCGGTAAATAACGAGGACACCAGGTTGCAGTCTCTTTACCTCTTTACTGGAGATCTCTGAGTCCTCAGTCCAGAATACGGTTCACCAGGCTGCGCAAGTCCGGCCGGTCCAATACCAGGCTGCGCAAGTCCGGCCGGTCCAATGGCACCTCCAGAGTTCTCTTCACAGGTGGAAATCGGTGCCTTCCTTCTTAGCGCTATGTGTTGTAGTCCTTCCCTGCTGTGCTTACGGAAAGTACCCCACAACTGTTGTGTCTGTTTCTTAAGTTCCCTCACAACTCGATTAAATGATGTTCTTCTAATCGTCCGTCCCTCCCTGATGTTACGGTTAGAACGGCACCCGTTTGTCGGATAGGCCTGGAGTTCTTCCGGGACCCTAGAGACGCCCCTCTCCCGCAATTGCCTCCCAAGACTGCATCGTTGATATGTGTTAGACAGCCCGCCTTAAACTGACTGTCCTGCCGCTGTTTAGAGTATTGCTTGAAGCTGAATGTTATAATACTCCCTCGGCGTTCCGGCCACCGGTAATGCGCCTCAGTAGGGTGTTGCTCCGGTCTTACAGCACGACCCCTACTGGAATTCTCCTATTGCTTGATCTCGTTTCTCACTCAGCACAATCTATCTCGCTTCTAGTCCTTTCTTAGGGCACCGCCGCTATTCTGAGCAGGCACGGTCCCGTTACGTTCTTTCCAATGCCAAGCCTCTGCCAGGATCCCACCCCTGGCAGAGACCCTACTGTCTCTTACTCCACAACACCCTCTGCCACAAGGTGTTGCTTCGTTCAATCCAGTCAGCCTTCTCCTCTAACTTCCTGCCTGACCCCCAGTTTACCCACTATGGTGGGGAGTGGCCTAATGAATAGAACCCTTAGCTCCCCCCGGAGGCCCTGCGGTGAAATGTCTTGGTGTCTGTGATACCTGATCAGATGAACTCCTTCAGTGCCATCGAACGCACCATGGCTCCCCATAGTGGCGGAGCCACAGTACTGCAACGACCAGGACTCTGGGGCGCTGCACTCCCCCCTGGTTAAACACAGTACTCCGGGACTGGGAAGAAAACAACAATACAAGTTAGCAAAAAGACATACAATTTTTGTTGAGTGCAAAACAATAAGTATACTTGAACAGGCTTCCCTTTATGGGAGGTGAGGACACTTTAACGTTACAAACATAATTAAATATCATAGCAACAGGCTACAATTAACTCTCATTACCCAACCGGGTATTCTACTAAGTGCAATTTAATGAACAATAATTTAACATTGCCTTCAAGGAACATACACTCCTAGCTCGCTAAAGGCCTTCCCATAATCACATTACAGGGCAAGTTAACTTTTCATTCTCCTACTTTGAACCTGCAGGACCGCCTGTCCCTATGGCACCAGACCTACTGCCTCTCCTTTCTTTTACAGGACCGCCCCGTTCAGCCAGGGCCTACTGCCTTTCTCTACTATACATGGTATAGATATAACATTCCTTTCAATTAGAGAACATGGAGCCGGCTCTACTTGGCTCCTATTAGGACTCACTCACTAACCCCTACGGGTTCACTTTCTGTCCTTAGTAACACATTATTAACTTTCTTACTTTCACTTAAGCAGAACTTTAAATCTGCCCCTACGGGCTTTCTGCATCTTTCTTTTTCAAAGAACATTATCTAGGTTTCACATTTTAAACAAATTGAACACACATAACTTTCCTATATGCAAAACAGTTACATTTCTTCCAGAGCATCATCATCAGTATTTCTTCACATTTTACTAGTTAAAACACATACAACTTTTCTCATTCCAACATTACCATGGCATTACTGTTCTTAAAACAGTATCTCTCGTAAGTACGCTGTTGGACATCCCCTTTAAAAGAGGATCAAGTCTTTCTGAGGTAGCTCGTCTTCTCAGCCTACCAGTCTTTGTTCAGCAAAGGTTCCAGAACGGTATCTTCGCAAAGAGTCTTTAAATAAAACCAGTAGGAAGCGCCTTTAATAAGGTGCAAACTATTTACAAGAAAGTTTGGATCATGCACTGTTCATGATTTCTCAGTTTGTAAAACTTGTGCAAAACTGTAGAAAAACAAACAATAAGGATCCCGGGTCAACTAAGGGATCCATAAATTGTTAACCCTGGACGGGTTTAGTAACAAACAATCAGGAACAGTAACTATTTACATTTTCAGGTTTCCGAGGTTTATCCTTATTCAGGCGGCCTTGGCCCCTGGGCCCCGTCCACGGTGGCACGGATTCCAGCGGCAAGCCCCGCAGGGGCCACCAGGTCACTCGTAGTCTGGATTTGAAGATTAACCCGGCGGGCAAGCTCGGGAGCTACTACAAAGCGCACAGTGGAGACAGTAACAAGATCCGGCAACTCTGGACCAACCGTAGTTGGGGCCACAGGTGAGACTCTCTCAGACTCACATCGCTGTACCTTCCGGGCACGCCATCCTTGCGCATTCTGGTGACGGGTGTACGTCACTTGATCTCCCTCCCATAGTGGCTCGCCTTCTCGATCACAGCAGGGAGTTTCCACGTCGTAGCCAGCAACGAAGATGCCAGTAGGTAGACCCGACTCCCAAATGGAGCCCCATCCTTTCTTGGGGTGGAAGGCCGACACAATTCCTCGTCTTACCACATCCATTCCACCATATATCAACTTCTTGCTTTGCAATTCCCGTTTTTCAACTTCGTTGCGCTGCCCCCAGTGCTGGAGCACGCATTGTTTGTACTGGTCCCAGGTAAGTATCGCAATAGTGAGACCATCCACTGGAACCCCATCCTGCTCGACCCAGGGGGTATCCCACCGAAACATCACTCCACCGGGGTCCATTTCTATGGGCTCTCCCCACTTAGTTGGTAATGGCGGTAACAACTTCCCGATCGCACTGGGGCCGAGGACCACCCGCTCAATAGTGAATGAATGATTACTGCTGCGGGGAAGATCGGTCGCGGGAGCGGGACCGAGCGTGGGGGCAGGGATATCTGTCGTACCTGGGCCTGATGTGGTTCCACTGGTGTCGAATCGGTCCGCTGACAAGAACGCTGGAGTCGGCTGCTGCTCGGTCCGCGGCTCTTCCAATGCGGACCCCGAACGCTGCTCCACTCGCTGGGGTTCCTCCTCCGCTGACTCCGAGGCCAGGATTGGGTGACTCGGCTCCGCTATCTGTTCCAAAGGCTTCGGATCTGCCGGCTGTAGAGGACACGGGTCCACCTCTAGTGAACGAGGGTAAGCCGGGACTGCTCCTTCCCCGTTCCGGCACTCGCTGTTCTTCATCATGATCTGTTGATCGGTGGCAATGCATGCATCTGACTCCGCCATTTCTCCGAGGTTGGGCTTCTCCATCACCCGCTTCCCGCCGTTGCAAATCAGGGGGTTGTCCTCTGCTTTGGGGCAGGTCATCTCCTTGCAGCCCGAAGCGCAGGGGGCGGTATCCATTTCTCGCGCCATTCTGGTAGTCTCCTCCCATAGCACGCCCTCCTTCTTCTCCGAAGTAGCAATGGCGGCGGCTTTTGGCGGGAACTTCTCTTGGTCAATGGTAGCACACAGTCTTGCAATAAAGTACAGTTCAAGCACAACAAATCACAGTCTCTAGGCACACATGACCTGATTCTTCAGGCTTAAGTAGATCCTGTTCGTGACGCCAAGTTCTGGAGCGCCCCCACACCGCCGCAGGGCCGAGGGGTACCCGGAGCCGGGCCTCTAGGTCTCAGTCCTGGGGTTGTCACGGTGGCTAGACCCGGTCCGTGGCCCTGTCTGTCAGTGGGGGACGTCCGGTGCAATAAGTCGTGTTGTAACGGTGCAGTTGTGGGGTGCAGGTCGCGGTAAATAACGAGGACACCAGGTTGCAGTCTCTTTACCTCTTTACTGGAGATCTCTGAGTCCTCAGTCCAGAATACGGATCACTAGGCTGCGCAAGTCCGGCCGGTCCAATACCAGGCTGCGCAAGTCCGGCCGGTCCAATGGCACCTCCAGAGTTCTCTTCACAGGTGGAAATCGGTGCCTTCCTTCTTAGCGCTATGTGTTGTAGTCCTTCCCTGCTGTGCTTACGGAAAGTACCCCACAACTGTTGTGTCTGTTTCTTAAGTTCCCTCACAACTCGATTAAATGATGTTCTTCTAATCGTCCGTCCCTCCCTGATGTTACGGTTAGAACGGCACCCGTTTGTCGGGTAGGCCTGGAGTTCTTCCGGGACCCTAGAGACGCCCCTCTCCCGCAATTGCCTCCCAAGACTGCATAGGTGATATGTGTTAGACAGCCCGCCTTAAACTGACTGTCCTGCCGCTGTTTAGAGTATTGCTTGAAGCTGAATGTTATAATACTCCCTCGGCGTTCCGGCCACCGGTAATGCGCCTCAGTAGGGTGTTGCTCCGGTCTTACAGCACGACCCCTACTGGAATTCTCCTATTGCTTGATCTCGTTTCTCACTCAGCACAATCTATCTCGCTTCTAGTCCTTTCTTAGGGCACCGCCGCTATTCTGAGCAGGCACGGTCCCGTTACGTTCTTTCCAATGCCAAGCCTCTGCCAGGATCCCACCCCTGGCAGAGACCCTACTGTCTCTTACTCCACAACACCCTCTGCCACAAGGTGTTGCTTCGTTCAATCCAGTCAGCCTTCTCCTCTAACTTCCTGCCTGACCCCCAGTTTACCCACTATGGTGGGGAGTGGCCTAATGAATAGAACCCTTAGCTCCCCCCGGAGGCCCTGCGGTGAAATGTCTTGGTGTCTGTGATACCTGATCAGATGAACTCCTTCAGTGCCATGGAACGCACCATGGCTCCCCATAGTGGCGGAGCCACAGTACTGCAACGACCAGGACTCTGGGGCGCTGCACCTCCTTCTGGGTATCTGAGTTCCACCAATGTCAGGTGGTCCTTGGTAGTGCTTTCAGGCATGGGTACCTTCTGCTTAGTAACAGGGTTCCAGTAACGTCAGCTGGTCCTCGGTAGTTCCATTGGCTCTTGGACCTTCGGCTACCCATCCGGGTTCCAGTACCATCAGCTGGTTCTCGGCAGTGTCTATTGCTCTTGTACCTTCTGCTCCCCATCCTGGTTCCAGTACCGTCAGCTGGTTCCGGGCAGAGCCTTTGGCTTAGGTGCCTCCTTCTGGGTATCCGAGTTCCACCAACGTCAGGTGGTCCTTGGTAGTGCTTTCTGGCACGGGTACCTCCTGCTTAGTAACCGGGTTCCAGTAACGTCAGCTGGTCCTCGGTAGTTCCATTGGCTCTTGGACCTTCGGCTACCCATCCGGGTTCCAGTACCGTCAGCTGGTTCTCGGCAGTGTCTTTTGCTCTTGTACCTTCTGCTCACCATCCTGGTTCCAGTACCGTCAGCTGGTTCCGGGCAGAGCCTTTGGCTTAGGTCCATCCTTCTGGGTATCCGAGTTCCACCAATGTCAGGTGGTCCTTGGTAGTGCTTTCTGGCACGGGTACCTCCTGCTTAGTAACTGGGTTCCAGTAACGTCAGCTGGTCCTCGGTAGTTCCATTGGCTCTTGTTCCTTCGGGTAGCCATCCGAGTTCTAGTTCCATCAGCTGGTTCTCGGCATTTTCTCAGCCTTCTTGTACCTTCTGCTACATTTCCAAGTTCAAGACCCTAAAGACGACGACCCGGAAGACCACCCCTAAGATGACGACGACACCAGAGACGACAACCACTGAGATGACGACGACCCTGGAGACGATGACCCTGAAGACCACCCCGATGACGACGACGACGACCCCGGAGACGACGACCCCGGAGACGACGACATGGAAGACCGAGAAGCAGAAGAACAAGAGGCTGCAGAACAAAGAACAGAAGAACATTAAGCATAACACTAAATATCAGAGCAAAAGATATTATCTAAATTATAAGCAGAAGAAGACTAAGCAGTGTATGGGGGTGAGTCCGTTCCTCCTCGTGGTGCCCCTGGAAAAAGCCTGATGCTGTAGGCCAAACTGAACGCGGACAAATGTAACTCTTTTGTGACAGGCAGAACGGAAGGTGTAATCTTCAAACTTTTATAGATAACAACTACAGGAATGCCTGTCACAAATAAGAATATGATGAAGAAGTAGAATATGAAGAAGAATAATAGTTGAATAAAAAGAATATGAAGAATGTAACAAAAAAAATAATAGGTAGAAGATGAAGAAGAAGATGAATAAGGTGAAGAAGAAGTTGATGTCAAAGATGCTGATGATGATGAAGAAGAAAGTGTGGGAGAAGTAAAAAAAAAGGTGAAGGGCGTGGAAGTAGTGAAACATCAATATCTGACAAAATAAAAAAATTCTTAACATAGTCAATATCTTTGTAACTCCGAACATCTTAAAAAAAAAATAAAAATTCCTGCTATTCTATTTGATTGGGCTAAACCTCTATGCCTTTAATGTCTCCGCCACCTCCCCCAATACATCCTACATTATTCTTAGTTGTTTTCCTTCATGTAGAATGAACCTACAAGGAAAGAAAGGGTTTATTTTAATTCCGATATTTTCATCCCATTGACTTGCATTGGTATCGGGTATCGGTATCGGCGAGATCCGATATTTTGCCGCTATCGGCCGGTACTTTCCGATACCAATACTTTCCGATATCGGAAGGTATCGCTCAACACAAATGATGACTATAATATTGCCGAGGTAGCACGCCCTGAAATTATCTGTACTGGATAGAAAGTAGGGGTTCCTATATCATCATAGAGTATGTGGCCTAAGAGAGGGATACCAGCGTCAAACCGAAACACACACACACACTCAAAGAAACCAGTTTCACTGGTGTCTGATGTTGCAGCGCTAAGCTTTGAGATCCTTACAAAGGGACAGGGGATTTATATTTTGTGACACACCTGTGATCAGGCCACAGGCCTCAGAATCACAATACAATGTTTAATGGAACACTCCCTAGCCCCACACATCCTAAGGCACTGCTTAAATTGGAACTGTCACCAGCATCGGCACGTTAAGCTGCCCACATCATGGAATATTGTCTGCAAAGCTAAAAAAAATCTTTTAAATTTTATTTCCTATCTTTGACATCAGCTTGTAAAGTGTAGATGCTAATTTATGGTAAGTTTAGGTGGGTGTTACCCGAGATTGTTCTCTGAGGGGGGTGTACTTTTCCTCCTGTATGATGTTGACCAATCATAAGCAGGAGGTGTCATGAATGTAAAAATAAAAATTGAAAGAAACAACCGCACTCAGGATATGGATTTGCGTCATAAACGTGAAATTTTTAATAGGGAACACCACAGTGATTAAATCAAGTGTTGAGGTAACGTTTTGACCCCTTGTTGGGCCTTTATCAAACCTCACTTTTAAGCAGTGGACAATAGGAGAGGAGGAGAACGATGTCCAGCACGGACACAGCGGCTCCACTGGAGAAGAAAATGTGAGGATCCGGAATGGCACGGACAGGGAAAGCGATCCCTACAAGTACTGTGGGTCCAGAGGCAGGAGGATTGGCGGTGTGAGAATGAATGTAAAAATAAACATGTTCTCAGATGGTCAAAAGAATATGCCTTCTGCTGTGAGATATCAAATGACAGACAGACCTGCTCTCAGTCCTGATCTCTGCAGAGCTGAGTGTGATTATAAAGAGCTTCAGCTTTCATCTCATGGCAGTCAGGCACATTGACTGCTGTGGTATAAAAGCCGAAAGTGTTTTTAATGACCCTCTACTCTGTTATAATTTGCACAGCAATTGCAGAGATCGGGCTGAGAGCAGGGCTGTCTATCACAGCATCTCACAAGACTTGACTTTCTGGAGAAGTGTTATTTTTTCCCCCTTCATGACATTTCCTGATTCTGATTGGTCAACATCATGCATGCACCCTGAGAAGAATGTCAAGTAACAACCTCTTCAACTTTTCAAAAATTCTAACCTAAAATTTACAAGGCAATATCTACACAACATATTGGAAAAATTAAAAAAATAAAAATTATTACTTTATTCAGCTCTGAGGCCACTAATCAATGGTGTGGCTAGTTTAACATGCTAAAACAGGTGATAGGTCCTCTTTAACTCTTTCATATTTGTTTACTAAAGGAAATGAGAATTATTACGGTACTCATTTTATTCTTTTCATGTTGGAGCCATGGGGAACATTGAGATATCAGGAGGTGGATTTGTGATCCTCGTGCACCAATCTCATGGTGGCAGAGATGGCTCTTGGTGGCACCGTGCCTCTGATCTAACCAGGGCCGGTTTTAGACAAAGTGGGGCCCTAGGCAAAAATTTAAAGTGGGGGCTCCAAATGATAACATTGCACTGTGGCCCCCATATTTAGGGGCCTTATATAGGCCAATGGGTCTGCCACTATTGGCTGTACGCAGGGGCGTTGCTAGGGTCAGAAAAGATTGGGGGCCCAAGACAAAGAATTGCCCCCAACCCCCTCTTAATTTTTTTTTAACTCTTCAGATAAAACAGTGCTAACTCTCTGAGAATACTGTAGATAATGTAGTAGATGTCACCTGCAGTCCTATGTAACACCACAGATAACACAGTGATATCTCTGAGTACAGATAATTTAGTATATATCACATGCAGTCCTATGTAACACCACAGATAGACATAGCGTTTCAGAGTAAGACTATGTTCACATGCAGCATTTTTTTTCAGTAGCTTCTTTCAGCAATTTTTTTCACCCATAGAAAGCAATGAAAAAGTTTAAAAAATGCTGCAAATGTTGCAATGTTGTTTTTTGCTGCGTTTTTTGTGACTAAGGCCATGTTCACACTTTGCGGTCTTTACCGCGGAACCGCCGCGATTTTGATGCTGTGGGTCCGCAGCAGTTTCCATAGCGTTTCCATTTACATGTAAACCCTATGGAAACCGCAAACCGCTGTGCACATGCTGCGGGAAAAACCGCTCAGAAACGCAGCGGTTTACAACCCGCAGCATGTCACTTCTTTGTGCAGAATCGCAGCGATTCTGCACCCATAGGAAAGCATTGAACCGCTTACTTCCCGCATGGGGCTGTGCCCACGATGCGGGAAGTAAGCGGATAATGTGCAGATGGTACCCAGGGTGGAGGAGAGGAGACTCTCCTCCAGGCCCTGGGAACCATATTTGGGTAGAGCAAAGCAATCTCTGTGTTGAGGATGTAAAAAACACAGTGGATACCACTAACAGTTAGTCATTATAAAGCATAAAGTGGATGTAATAAAACGTAACTTTTAATAAATATAAAGAAACATAAAAAATAGTCACCCAAGTGAAAACACAAATAAAGGTAATGTCTCAGCCAAATAGCAAATGGTAACAGAGACCAGTAATCTTTTATAGGATTAAAAGATTCCGAATGCGTCACTATTTACGGAATCAAAAGAACTATGGTGTAAAATTTATACAGATGCTGTAAACAAAGTACACAAGTAAAACAGCGTCAATTTATATACACACATAGCCGCATATGAGAACAATAGGTTGGCTACCTTCAACCATAGCAAAAAATGTAAGGCTGTTCATAATGGAAGGGATGACAGTCCCTATGCCAATCCCTATAGGGCTACCGTTAGGCTATCCCCAGAGCTCCTGCCCTTACAAGGGCAGTCTCACCAACTACCCCTGCACACACATGCCCTGCACTCTCCCTATAATGACATTATAGGGAGAGTGCAGGGCATGTGTGTGCAGGGGTAGTTGGTGAGACTGCCCTTGTAAGGGCAGGAGCTCTGGGGATAGCCTAACGGTAGCCCTATAGGGATTGGCATAGGGACTGTCATCCCTCCCTCCATCCGGACTTTCGCCTGATCAGGAAATATCCGGTGCTCTGTGGCCCACGGAATTGGTGAGACTGTTCCATTTTTTACCCTTTTCCATTATGAACAGCCTTACATTTTTTGCTATGGTTGAAGGTACGCTGTTTTACTTGTGTACTTTGTTTACAGCATCTGTATAAATTTTACACCATAGTTCTTTTGATTCCGTAAATAGTGACGCATTCAGAATCTTTTAATCCTATAAAAGATTACTGGTCTCTGTTACCATTTGCTATTTGGCTGAGACATTACCTTTATTTGTGTTTTCACTTGGGTGACTATTTTTTATGTTTCTTTATATTTATTAAAAGTTACGTTTTATTACATCCACTTTATGCTTTATAATGAACCATATTTGGGGTAAAAAAAAAGAATACAAATAAAAAATCATGTTATACTCACCTCTCAGCGCTGCACGCGGCCGGCCGGTCAGAGTTGCTGTGCGAACAGGACCTGCGGTGGCGTCGCGGTCACATGACCGTGACGTCGCGGTCACATGACCGTGACGTCACGAAGGGTCCTTCTCGCACATCATCTTTGGAACCGGACCGCCGGGTGCAGCGCCGAGGAGATCCGGACATCAGAGGGTGAGTATAACCAATTTTTATTATTTTTAACATTACTATTGATGCTGCATATTGCTGCATATGCAGCATCAATAGTATAGGCGGAAACCCGCAGCGGAAACCGCGGAACAAACCGCGATAAATCTGCAGGGATAACCGCAGCGGTTTTGCCCTGCAGATTTATCAAATCCGCTGCGGGAGAACCCGCAGAGGGACGCCGCAAAGTGTGAACATGGCCTTACACTAACTTTATTAAACATGTATTGTAGACAAAATGCATACTGTAAATAACAAACAGCAAAAGCTAAGGGTATGTGTCCACAATCAGTAAACGCTGCAGTTCGGCTGCTGTGTACTTGTACAGCGTCCAACCCGCAGTGGCCAGATGTTACAGTGTAGTGGATGGGATTTCAAGAAATTCAATCTCTACTATGTGTGCACTATCACCTGCACCTCACCCGCAGAGATGGACAAGGGGCGCGTCTGTCCAGGCTGCAGCATGTCAATTTATATGGCGTAGACACAAGTCTCCACCAGAGAAATCTCACCTCTGCAATGTATAGGATGCAGGGATTCCGCACAGATCAATGAACACATGCGGAATCACCTGTGTTCAAAAGATGGCAGCACTATGGACGCAGCACATGTCCACTGCCATTTCCGGATCCTCTGCACATACCCTAAAAAATGGGTGTTTTGAAAGCAGTGGTTTTACTGCCAAGAGAGCATGTTTTGGCTGCAAAAAAAATGCACGCTGATTCCTATGCACACCTGTACTTTATGTGCATAGTTTACCCTTATTGTTTCATGCGGGAATTCAATTATTTCTATATAATAAATGCCCTGATTCAGCAGACAATATTCCTGACTTGGGTCATCCAGACAGTAGTGACAGCAGGTCGCCCTGTCAGATTACAAGCAATGATTTTGTGGTCAGAGCCTACGCTGATGGCTGCTGTATCTGACTCTCAAACCTGATCCTACAGCAAACGGCACAGAGCTCCGGGACCACAGTGAGTAAATCACAGCACTGAGGGGGTCTCAAGGGGGGTTTGGGAGAGACGCTCTACTGCTGATTCACTGCTGTACACCCTCTGGGCACTTCATACAGGGGCTGCAGAGGTAGGGGGCCCCCCTTCTAGGTAGGGGCCCCAGGCGTCTGCCTGGTCTGCCTGTGCCAAACGCCGGCCCTGGATCTAACCATGGTTTCCCGAGAACAAGCTGCTAGACAATTGATGTGCACTGAATTTCTGACACTAACAAAGTCACTAAACAAAAGTTGAGGAAAAATTGGTGCTATAAGTGAAGTGTGGTTCAGGAGAGTATATTTTTTTTGGTATAGAAGAATCGGGTGTATTACAGTACAATGATTATTTAGGGTATTGGATGTCTCACCTCTGGTGTGGTTGAATCTTTTCATCACTGTCTTCACTTCGTGTCTGTACAACGCCTCATCTCTTTTACAAACCTGTGTTGTTCTCTCCCAGTACTCTGGATCCTCGTACTCCTTCATCCATGAAGCTACAGGGATACGTCTCTGAAGATCACTACTGTATATCTCAGTCAACTGGTCATCCAGATATCCAATGATGGAGAACTCAGGTATTCCAGGTAAAGGGACTGAGACCCCCGTGTAATAATAGCGCAGAGAGTGACTGTCTGAGAGACATACAGAGTGTTACATATAGCACCGATCAGATCATCTACTAGAGGGTAATACTCGTATATGTGTCTACCGTATGGCTAACAGCTGACTCAACTGGACATTCTCTTCTCAAAGAGATGAGGGTTCGGTAATCAGGTAAAATTACTGGGAAAATCTACCGGTCTATGGGACAATCCAGGGGAAGACTGATGTGCGAGGCTCATCGACATGCTTTTTAGGTTATATTGACAGGGGTGGTCCAAGTACGACTATTTTTTTAAACTGATTTTTTTCATTTAAAACACAAACCATCAAATTGGATGTGTTTTAGTTATTTCCAAAAGATAGATGGTACATAGCATTTTTGGAAAAATACTACGATGGATTTCTGCTGTCTATTTTTAGTATAATTTACTAGTCATCCTTTGAGTAATACTCATACATATTAAGCCACGGTCAATATACATAAACCCAGACTCATATTTAAAGGATAGCAAAAAACTAAAACTTGGCCCCTAAAGAGACAACTCCAACAAGATCATGTTTCAAAAAGGAGGACAGAAGGAGTGTTTAAAAAAGCATGCAGTAGTGCAGCGAAACGCGCGTCGGGGTTGTGCAATTTCAATTCAGTGTATTATCAGGTTGACATTTTTCATACAGGAACCTTGAGGAAATGGTTCAATTTAGAAATTAACCTTAGCCTTGTCTTTGACAGTAGCCACAGTAGGTTATAATCATTGTTGTTGCATCATATTACAGGCAACATGGTTTGAAGGTTCGGGTCTGTATGATTAAGGGTCGTTCCTCTTTTCCATATTATTTATATGTGATTACTATGATTGATATGGTACTGAATGCCACCTGGTGGTGTCCTTATTTTGCATCTTATATGTATGTGGTTTTTTAACCTATTTTCTAGTGTTTAATACAAATTGTATATTCACTTGCAAACACTCTTTTTTGAAATATTAAGCCATGGTGCAGGGAGGGATCAATACTATCAATCACTGACACAATCAGTGTAATCGTGATTCCAGGACCCTCAACCAGACAATGGATAAATATATAGCCAGAATTAATTTAGACGAGACCATTAAAATTCTCCAAATGTATCACAGTGACTATTGCTTTGGTTTGGCTTCTTGTTTACTTTCAATTTTCCTTCTCGCCTTCCAAGAGCTAAAGCATTTTTTTTCATTTTTCAGTCAATGAGAGTTGTATCAGCACTTGTTATTTTGCAGTACAAACTGTAGTTTTTATATTGATACCATTTTGGGGGCGATATGATTTTCTAGTCTCTATTTCTTCCATTTTTTGGAGGAGGTAAAGTAACAAACAACAGCAATTCTGCCATCTAAGTTTGAGGGGGGGGGGTTGTAATTTAAACCATGGGATAAATATTATAATGTTTCCTTAATTCGAACCAATGTCGGACTGTCCCACACAATATATAGGGAAATGTGGGGTCATAATACTGTATATAGGGACCTGGGGGGCCATAATACTGTGTACAGGGGGTCTGTGGGACATTATACTGTATATATGGACCTGTGGTGCCATCATACTGTACATAAGGAGCTGTGGGGACATGACACAGTTTATAGCAGGCTGTGGGAACATCGTACTGTATCTAAAGAGCAATGTGGGAATCGCTGTGTATAGGGAGATGTGGGGCCTTCATATTATTTATAGGAAGCTATAGGGGCATCATACTGTATATAGGGAACATTGTACTGTATATAGGGAGCTGTGGGGCCATTATACTGTATATAAGAAGCTTTACGGCAAACATTCTGTAAATAGGGGAGCTGTGCAAATATCTTACTGTTTATGAGTCGCCCGCCTGGGCCGTGGGGTACTCGGTACCGGGTCTGGTACTTAAAGGGGATGTCACGGTGGCTGCGACCTGATCCGTGGCCCTGGGCGCCCAAGTAAAGGGGAAGGTCTTTAAAGGGGTTTTAGGATAGAGTTTATGTTCTAGATGCCAACTGTGGTATTCATTCAGTAGGGACCGACGCTGCTTAAAGGGGTCCTCTGGGGTGATTGTATGGCAGCTAGATGGTAAAACTTCCCACAGGTGAAGTAGGTCCCCAGGGCTCCCAGTGTAGTGCACCGATGGTGTGGTGCATTGTATGGCAAAGAGCGAGGACGCAGGTTTGCAGTCTTTACCTGGTTTACTGATGGTAGCAGTCCTCAGTCCAGGGTACCAAGTGCAGGGATAGCTGTGGTCTGGCCGTTTTGGAGGCAATAGAGGGTCCCTCTCCCAGGTGAGGACCGTAAGCCTTTCCTAATTGCGCTACACTAGATGGCGAGGTACCTGCTGCTTGAAGCTTGCTGGCAAAGTCCCCTCTCTCCTGTCCTAAGACAGATGTCTGTACAATAGGCAGTGCGAGCTGTTTTATAGAGTCCCTATCATGACCCGGGCTCTCAGGTTACTGCTTCACCTCAGACTTGGTGTGGGCACTTGATATATAGTCCTATGCCTTACGGTTCTGTCGTGCGTCCCGGAGAACAACACGACCTTGGGCTCCCGGTGCCCGGTTTCTGCGTTCTGGCTCTGAGGGTGTCCGTCTGCTGTTCCCCTCTGAGCCTCTTCCTCCACTGTGCTCCTTTCCTCTAAGCTCCTCCACTAGTCAACACTTCAGGTTATCTCTCTTTCCAGAGGCTGCAGCTCCCACGTGGCTGCTCGGCCTCTCAGTCTGTTCCAGACGTCCTTCTCCTATCTCTCCCTCCTGGAGACTAACTCGCTCCTCCTCCAGACCAGGATGCCTATAGCTAAGGGAAGGTCCCCTGAATCCGGGTCAGAGCTCCCGCTTCTGGCCTGGATTCGGAATGTGTTGAATGTGAGTGCCTTACTTGGTCAAGAGAATCCTCCTTGCCTCCAAGCATGATATCACCCTCCGCGAAGGGAAGGCAACATCACTGTAACAATCAGTTACCTGGGGTGTTACATTTATAGGGAGCCATGATGGTATCATACTGAGAATAGGGGACCTGTAGGGGCATTATTCTGTATTTAGGTAGCTGTGGAGCCATAATACTATATATCAGAAGCTGTGAAGACATCATATTTTATATGTGGAGGCAGAGCTGTGGGAACATCATACTGTATATAGGGTACTGTGGAACATCATACCATGTATATGAAGCTGTGGGGACATCATATTGTATATAGGGAGTTGTGGGGCCATGATGAAGTATATAGGTGGGTGTGGGGCAATCCAACTATACATAGGGGGCTGTGGAGATATCATACTGTATATAGGGAGCTGTGGGTACTTCAATCTGTATAGAGGGAGTTGTGGGGACATCATACTATATATAGGGAGCTGTGGGGGTATCATACTGTATGTTGGGGAGCTGTGGGGATATTATACTGTGTTGCTGGGGCATTATACCTTGCTGGGGCCCCTTTGGGGTTATCATACAGTGTTTTTTTTAAGAATTCACTGTGGAAGTATCATACTGTGTTCTGGAGGGCATATTCAAAGGGAGCCATGAAAGAGATATCATAGTAGGTGAAAACATCAAGAAGCTTCAATAGGGGCACAATTACTGCTCCTATCTTGCTGCAACGCATCCCTTTGATGTCATCTACTAATCTGCTAATAATCCCTTTTTCACATGAGAAAAAATATATATAAAATATATGCAAGAAGCATTTTAAAAAACTGACACACAGACAAAAAATGGATCCAGCACACTGAAAAACAACACAGACCGTTTTCAAGGATGAAAAAAAAATGAAATGTGAAACCGGCCTTCCACTTATGCTTTCTGCTTCTCATTTTATCATGTGTTGCTCTTTATCTCTTCCTTTTAAACGTAGTTTCACACCATGTTCAAGCACAACATTTAACATTTAGTCGTGGCCAAAAGTCATGAGACTGAAACAAATTTTGCTTTTTTTCACAAACTGTGCCGTTTCAGATTTTCTTGCGGCAATTTACATCAACTCCAGATTGTTATGAAGAATGATCAGATGATTTGCAAAGTTATTCCTTTCTATGAAAATTAACTAATAAAAAAAAAATTCCACTGAATTTCAGCACAAAATGACCTGCTTACATTATTATTTCAGTGATCTTCCCATTAGAATAGGCAGGAGAAAGTGTTAACAAGGACAAGGTAGCTGATATCATTATGCTGATTGAATTATGAGAGCAGACTAGCAGAGTGGTTGCTTTAAAAGGGGAATGATTCTTGAAATCATTGTCTTCTTCTATTAACCATGGCTACCTCCAAGGAAACACTTGGCAGTCATCATTGCTTTGCATGAAAAGGGCTTTACATGCTAAGAGATTGCTGCTTGTAAGATTGCCCCTATATAAAGCATCTATCAAATCTTCAAGAATATTAAAAAGAGATTCAATTGTTGTGAATAAGACTAGAAGGCACCCAAGAAAGTCCAGCAAGTGACAGGACCATCTCCTAAAGAAGATTCGGCTACGGGATTAGTTCAACACTAGTGCAAAGCTTGCTCAGGAACGGCAGCAACTTCTCTGCAAGGAATACATCAAGTACATACCGACATTCTGCTAAAGTTGGATGGCTGAAAACTTGTCACACGGTGACTGTTCATGATTAGGGAAATGGGCCCTGAATCGTTCCTAGACCCTAACTATCCCAGTTCTCAAGGGTACCTTTAAAGGTGAGGAGGTTTGGGCCACCCGCCTAACTGTTCTTTTATTCCCTAAGACAGACAGGGATAACAGAAAGCAACAAACACTCAAAAGGTAGAGAGGTATGTAGGGAAGGACAGGAATATACCAACCAAATGGGAGTAGAACAATGAGGAAAGCATACACCCAAAAAACAGGACACAACAATCTCCAGTAGCAGCAACGATCTCCAATTCAGCACAATGTCTCCAAGGCGCTAGGAAGCAAAGCTTTCACTGGCAAGGCAGGGAAGGTCTGGCCACGTTTTATAGGGAGAGGTAATGACCAGATCAGAAGCAGATGAAATGAAGCTGCATGTTTCTGATAAAGGTCTGTTAACCTCTTCAGCACCAAAGAAAACCAAATCCATTTAATATGGGACATAAACACACAGACCAAATGGAAGATCTGCTATTCATGCTACATAGTGATCTTCTAATCCCAGATCTCCCAGGAGGACGTGACAAACTCATGACAAGACTGGGGTAAAGCTATTTCTCTGATGAAGCCCCTTTCAACTGTCTGGGACATTGGGAAAAATAATTACCCAGGAAAGAAAAGGTGATGCTGCCATGAGTTCTGCGTCATCAAAAAGTAAAGCCTTCTAAAATCATTCATGAGTAGGGGCTTTTCATTCATGGAAGGGCTCACTCATAATTACATCTAATACGGACATTTTTTTTCTCATTTGCCATCCATCTGTAATGCTTTTTTTTAGATTAGATGTTATTAAACATTTACGAGTCTAAATATGTTTTCCAGTTACATATTTGCAATGTATCCTTAAAAATCAGATGCAGAACTGTGACTCCTTGTCAATATAATTGTTTTACTCACCCAAAGACTTGAATGAGGGAGTCTCATCCAATTTATGGAAGAAACTATTGCATGCCGCAATTTTTGTCACACGCAGATTCTGTCAGTGAAAATCAATAACATACATCTGCACGGCCCCAATTAATTACATTGTTACTAGGTGTTGTCTGGTGTTCAAGAAAATACGGTTGTATGAACTAAAAGATCACAGAGCACAATCACATCATTTACAGTATATAAACTGTGCCGTCTGCTACACTTTTCAGACTTAAAAAAGTGATGCGCTCTTTAGAACACCGCAATCTATGGAAAGCTGATGCACCTGTATTGTCATACGCTTGTATCACTTTTTTCATGCTATTTTTTCAAAAAAGCAAGTCCCATGATCCCCTGATACTTCCCCTCCACGTCATTAAAAAAAACAAAAAGCGGATGCAAAATACATGTTTAAAAACAAATAAACACATAGACGTGCTTTATAATGCAGACATTAGAAACAGTTTTACAACAGATCTTTTTTTAATGACATAAACACGATGGCAGCCGGACTTATTATGACTAATATAATGGATATAACAGGTGCCTCCGTACTCACCAGAATACACTCCAGACACACCCAGAAATATCACGGCGTACACCTTCTCCATCCTGTATGTGATATAAATTACAAACTTGATGATGTTGTCATGGAGAAGCGTGAAGCTGAACAGCAGAAAACAAAAAATGGGCCGTACTATATATAAGGGAAGGAGCCGATCTCTGATTGGACAGTTGCTAAGTTTTCTCCAATAGGAAAATTAGTCTGAAAATGATCAGCAGTTGCTGGGCAGACTAAAGGAGGGCTTACAAACTAAAAGTGAAAGTATGATGTGATTCAGGAATGAAAGGGAACCTGTCACCATAGAAATGCCGCCCCGTCCACAGGCCCCATGTTATAGAGGAGCTGAGTAGATTGATATATAGTTTTGTGATAAAATATTCTGTATAACTCATGTTTGAACCATTTAATCCTCTGCACTCTAGCATGGCAGTGAGTGACAGCTTTCTTTCGAAGTGTGCAAACAGGCAGGGTCGGACTGGGGCACTGGGACACCAAACGATTCTCCGGTGGCCTGTGTCCTCGGCAGGACCCCGAGCAGGACGTAGAAGGGGCTGGCTAGTTTCAACTGAATGTGCGCACTTTCAGTTAAAATGTATTGGGGTGCAGAAAGTCTGCTCCCCAATGGTTAAAATGGCAGCCAACCTATTAGACGCCGGCCACTGATGTTAGTGCGCCAGTTTGCAGGTAGCGCATGACAGTGACCTCGACGGATGAGTGACCTCTGATAGGTCGGCAGCTATTTTAACACAACCCCGCAAGATCTGAAGAGAGAGCATGCCGGGCAGTGCCAGGAGCGCCGGCAGGGAAGAATTTTTTTTTTCTCTTCTTCCGTGGATGTGGCATGATGCGGGGCAAGGAGGGACATGAAACATGGAGCCCAGGGACATGGCCAGGGACATAGGGGCCAGCACCATGGACATAGATGCCAGCACAAGGGCTATGGGACCAGACCAATGGGACAAAGAGCATAGGGGCATGGGGCCAGGACATGGAGCTAAGGGCATGGGGCCAAGAGTCATGGTGCCAGAACCAGGGACATAGGGGCCAGCACCAGGGGCATAGGGACCAAGATCAGGGGCATGGGACCAAGGGCGTAGGGGCCAGCACGAGGGACATACGGGCCAGCACCAGTGACATAAAGACCCAAGATGAGGGAGCATAGGTGACCAAGATGGGGGGACATTATTAATTAAAGAGGCCAGGTTGAGGGACTTAATTACTGTATGGAGGCCAAAATGAGGAACCTTCATTATTAGTTTATGGTGGCAAGTTGGGGACATAATTACTGTAGTAGCCAATCAAGGAACATTATTGCTGTAATATAATTTACTTTTTATAATATGTCATATATGTAATATTGGTTTCCGCAACAGAGAGGAGCCAGAAGACCGCAGCATCTGATTGCGCCTACTCCTAAGCTGAAATAAAGTACTTCACCTTCTTTTTAAATGGTGTTTATTTATTTTGGCAGAACAGGGATTAATCGGCCATGTTGGAAGCTCTGGGAGTCTGAGCTCTCGGCTGAGCTCGGTTAGCCACTCCTATACCCCATACAATTTGGGTCTTGATTTAAACACGTCAGAGCTAGCTTATGCTGCATGGCTTGGAGGAGAGGTGTTTTGGTACCTATATGAGGAGTTTAGAGGAGTTATCTGTGACTGTTGCATGGGTTTGTAAGTGTGATAAATCCCTTCTCGTATTTTTTCCCCATCCTCCACTCCCCGCTGCATTCCTGTGTTACATGTGAGTGAATATTTGCATGCCTGGTATTTTCAATTATCCCTTGTTCGTGTTGCTTTGTTCATCAGGTTGGTGTACTGCGGTGCACAGCAGCTCCCCTCTTTCCTGGATGGGGAAAGGAACAGACAGAGGGCTGATTCAGGAGATAAGGCAAGGGTGGCGGCCCTGGCATCTTCACCTTCAGAAGTATCCCGGGGAATAGGGCCAGCTAGGGTGCCCAATAGTGTTAGGGACAGTGAAGGAGCCCCTGGTCCCGGATCACCTGACAGCAGAGTCCTGACAGTCTCCTTTTTTCTTCATCAGGCGTAGTTTATAAGTCTAGAAATAAGGGGGAAGAGTTGTCTGGACATGATCAGCTATTGATAACTGTGTGGTATTTTCTGGAGAGACGAGTCCTAGCTGGAAGAATTGATGGTGGTCTGTACCAGATTAAGAAGAAAAAAAGCGAAGATGAAGTACTTCACCTTGAGACGTCACTGGTGAGAGTCCCTATATTGCCTGTAAACTTACACTATACACTATATACAGTGCTCCTGTGTATAATGTAACTGGTGATCCCTGTATTACCTGTACACTGACACTATATACAGAGCTCCTGTGTATAATGTCACTGGTGATCACTATATTACCTGTACACTGACAATATATACAGAGCTCCTGTCCATGTCACTGGTGATCCCTGTATTACCTGTACACTATACACTATATAAAGAGTTCCTGTGTATAACATCACTGGTGATCTCTGTATTACCTGTACACTGATACTATATTGTCACACACAGTATAGGAAGACTAAGTGCAACATGAGGGGAAGGAAGCCCAAATGCTAGGGAAATGGGGAGTGGAGACCCCTAGGCAGATCTAATGGCACCCTGCCTCCCCAACAGTCCCTATATTGGTTCCAGACCAATCACCAAGCAGGAACCTAAGCCCTGTATATCCCTACAGCTAGGCCCTGAATAGGGAAGTACGGGGGTAAGCACTGGTCAGTCCCTCACTGAACACTAAAGAGAAGGGAGACAAACAAAGGGGAAGCAACTTAGCTTGAGTATACTCAGAGAGTTAACACCAAACGTCCTTCAACAGCACCAGAGAGGAAGTTAGCCGACTGCTATTGCTCCAAGCCTTCAAAAGGGAAAATGTGAATATTACCGGTGACTCCCTGAAGCAGACTGGGAGTTAATAAACACCCAGGTCCAGGTGTCTCAATTAGAGCCGGAGGGAGGTTGCCACTGGGTCAAAAAGTCATAAGGATTAAGAAGGTGTCTGCAATGCCAAACACAGAGACCTTCTGCAGCCAGATGCAGAGCGGCTGCCTGTACCATCTGAATACAGAAATACATAAATACAGAGCCCCTGTGCATAATGTCACTGGGAACACTATATTATCTGCACACTTACACTATACACACTTGTATGTTTGGTCACTACGTGGTGGTAATATGTAGTCCAGTCATTTTGTGGCGGTATTTGGCACTTGTATGTGGTATTATTCAATTACCGTGTAGCGGTATTATGTGGTCTATTCATGCTGTGGCGGTATTTCTCCCTTGTTTGTGGTATTATTGGTTTTGGTATAGTGGATTGTGTTGTGTATGGCGGTCAATTGTTCTCTCTAATATTAATTAGAAGATTATTTATTTCCGTTAGTGATTAAATACTTGGAACAAGATGCACCTACAGGGGTTCTCCAGCGAAAACAAGTAATAATCACATCTCCACTGGATAAGTGATAAGTTATTGATTGGTGGGGTCTGTGACTGCTGGGACCCGCACCGATCGGCAAAATGTGGAGCTTTTATCCCCATTAGATTGGAGCGGCATGTGCGATTTGACCACTGATCTGTTCATTCCCCCAGTGGCTGCGAGCACTGCTCTTGTTTTTTTCTGAAAGCCCCAAAGAGAATTAATGGATCTGAGGTCAGACATCCCACCTGCCTCTGCATTTTAAAATGGGGATAAAAGTGCCCTGTCAGGGATAAAACTTCACAGTTCTTCCGATTGGTGCGGTTTCCAATGGTCGGATGCAAACGATCAATAAGTTTTCACCTATCCTGTGGAGCCAATGGACCCGTTTGTTTTAAACAAAGAACCCTTTAATGCAAACTACCGTAATTGTAAATCCCAGTTATGGTGGCACACAGTAGATGAGCAGGAGCTGCCTGTGTTTTACAGTCAATGCTCCACTATAACAGGGATAACGACTTACAGGTATTTGCATATAGCTGTAAGATGGGCCCCTAGGGTCAGTTCCTCCTGTGGGCCCCAAGACATCCCAGTTCGACGCTGCATACAGGTACAGCTGTCAGTCACTGATAGGACCGCCCTCGGACCAAAAATCCCAGAAAGAGGATTAAATAATTAAAACACAAGTCTTTCTCACAAAAGTATATACAGTATCAGTCTGCTCCACTCCTCCTGTTCTATATTATGGTACTTGCATTTCATTATGACAGGATCCCTTTAAGATGTGGTCATTCAAGCTTCTTTCCAACAATTAACAAAAAAAACTCAACTTAAAATGCAGATTGTTGGTTTTTTTTATGGTAAAAAAATCTGAAACATCAAGAAATATAGGTCACGTTCACACCTTCAGTATTTGGTCAGTATTTTACATCAGTATTTGTAAGCCAAAACCAAGAGAGGGTGATAATTTGGGCAGCACGGTGGCTCAGTGGTTAGCAATGCAGTGCTGGGGTCCTGGGTTCAAATCCCACCAAGGACAACATCTGCAAGGAGTTTGTATGTCTATCATTTTGTGTATATTTCTATTTTACTGATTATCATGTGTTCTCTTGTAGTATTAGTTATTTGCCAATTGATGAATGGCTGTTATTTGCCATCTAATATCAGCCCCCACATTCCTGCACTGTTATCTCTCCACAGGGTCAGTGAATAAACCTGTTTGCTAATATGCTAATGAATATTGAACTAGCTTGTTGAAACAATGACCCCCTGTAGTGCCTTAATCCACCAGGCACCTTTGTCAGGTGTAAGAGGCCTGAAAACCACCCCAACCTGTCTGACGACTTCTGGACATAAGAAGAGGACAGGAGCTGAGGGGAAGCCAGTCTTGTTTCGGAACTATGAAGTGAACACAGCACGTCAGAGAGAGGAAGAAGGGAATATGGACTGTTATCCTCTGTGCTGGATTGTTGGACTTTTATCCTGTAACTGAACTGCATTTTTGTTCTGGAATATTTTTATCCTTTGTGTGGTGGATCGTATATGGACCTTTCGTACTTTTGCCTAAATAAAGGTTTTGGGATTGTTCACTCTTCGCTGGCTCTGTTGATTGTGTAGTACCGGAGAAGGAACCTGTGACAACTGGTGGCCAGCAGCGGGATCAACAGAGCATAACCTAATGGAGAACCACCCACAGAGTGAGTACAGAAATTGGACTGTATGCAGTTTACAGGAGAGAGCCAGAGACCTGGGCCTGAACTACCAGGGATTGACTAAAGAGGCCTTGATTGACCTACTGGTGGGTGCCAGCCCAGCCACCTCCTCCCATATGTCTGAACGACGAGCACTGGAGACGAGGACCCCCACCCCAAAAAGCCAGTGGGTGGTGTGGTACGAAGAAGAGATGGCGGTTCTGGGCCCAGGCGTCTCTCAGGAGTACAAGGAGGAGGCTGCCCGCCGAGCACAGCGGAGACAAGAAGCAATGGAGCTTGAAAGAGGGAGTACCGCAATGTGGAATGTAAACCCAACTATCCGGGAGCCTGTACGGATCACCCGGACAGAGTTTAAGCCATTTGATGAGGCTTCCGGAGATGTGGAGCGGTTCTTCATGAACTTTGAGCAGCAGTGTGCTGTGATGGAGGTGCCCCACTCTGGCTGGATGCGTTTGTTAGTGGGATTCCTGAATGGTAGCCAGGCGGAGGCTTACCGAAGCATTGACTCACAGCGGAATCGGGATTATAACATTGTAAAGCAGACTATCCTGGATTACCATGCTATCACCCCAGACTCATATAGGGCCAAGTTCCGAGACCTCCCATGCACTACAGGGGGATCGTTTAGGATGTATGCACATAAGATGTCCCAGGCATGTCGGAGATGGCTGGAAGCAGAAAACGCCTTTACTGTGGAAGATGTTATACAGGCGTTCCTTATAGAACAATTTCTTGCCAAGTGCCCCACAGAGGTACGGTAATGGGTCCGGGAGCGCACGCCGTGCACCGTGGATAGAGCTGCAGCCCTGGCCGATGAAGCCCTTACTATCCGACCGCAATGGAGGAGGCTTCTGGACAATGAACCACGGCCTTCTCCCGCGCCCCGTCCCCCTCCGATTATATCTGCCCCTCCACCCAGCCGCAGGCCGATGACAATCACAGCTTACAATCCTGGGCCCCAACAGTTCCGACCACGACCTGGGGGTATCACAGAGAGATGTTACGGGTGTGGGCAACCTGGACATTTGCAGTCTGGCTGTCCCTCAAGGATTTGGAGGGAGCCCCACACAGCCCTACCTCATCCAGTTCATCTTGTGCACTGCATCCCGCCTGAGGAAGAGCTACCACCACCCCCACAAGAGTGGACCACTGACCACGACACCATAGATACCCCTCCTGGAGTATACGGACTCCTGCCTTTGTCCATCAGAAATACAGAGCAACGGCATTGCTACCTGCAGGATGTCTTAAATGATGGATACAAAGTGTCGGGATTTAGAGACACGGGGGCATTCCTGACTATCGCTGACCCCCGTGTGGTTCGACCCGAGGCAATTCACCAGGGCCCGGGAATTCCCATTGTCCTGGCGGGGGGTGTCCGCAAATATATACAGCGAGCTTTGGTACGTTTGGATTTTGGTTTTGGAGAAAAACTGTGTTGGATTGGCGTTATGGGAGGACTTCCTGCAGATATCCTCTTTGGAAATGACATTGTAGAGTTACAAAGTCATTTTGTGGGAGCAGAAGGTCCGTGGACCTCTCACTCTTCTGAAAGAACAATTGGAGGGAGATATCGCAGATACGGTAATGCCCATCATTCCCTCCGTTCTAGAGTTTAGAGGCTGTCTCGCCCAGCTAGCTACCTTGGCTAGTGAACATCAGCGAACGGCCCAGTCCAGTCAAAAAGCCTGGTATGACCATAAAGCCAGGACCCTGGAATTTATGGACAAGTGCTCATGATTATGGCAACCTCTACCACTGTACAAGGAACTATAAACAGTGGAGCAAAGTGGACTAAAGTGAGCAGGCCAGTGGTCTGTATAGACCTAATGGCGTGCTCACTTATTATGAGGGGGGAGCGGTTGTGATGGTGTGATATGTTATGTGGCTATCATTTTGTGTATATTTCTATTTTACCGATTATCATGTGTTCTCTTGTAGTATGAGTTATTTGCCAATTGATGAATGACTGTTATTTGCCATCTGATATCAGCCCCCACATTCCTGTACTGTTATCTCTCCACAGGGTCAGTGAATAAACCTGTTTGCTAATATGCTAATGACATATTGAACTAGCTTGTTGAAACAATGACCCCCTGTAGTGCCTTAATCCACCAGGCACCTTTGTCAGGTGTGGGAGGCCTGAAAACCACCCCAACCTGTCTGACGACTTCTGGACATAAGAAGAGGACAGGAGCTGGGGGGAAGTCAGTCTTGTTTTGGAACTATGAAGTGAACACAGCACGTCAGAGAGAAAAAGAAGGGAATATGGACTGTTATCCTCTGTGCTGGATTGTTGGACTTTTATCCTGTAACTGAACTGCATTTTTGTTCTGGAATATTTTTATCCTTTGTGTGGTGGATCGTATTAGGACCTTTCGTACTTTTGCCTAAATAAAGGTCTTGGGATTGTTCACTCTTCGCTGGCTCTGTTGATTGTGTGGTACCGGAGAAGGAACCTGTGACAGACAGGGTATGTTCCCACGGTCAGTAAACTCTGTGCAACTGTTAACAGATAGGAATGCGATGAGGATGTGTCCTATTTACTGTGGGAAAACCTGGAAAAGGGGCGGGTGGTGAATTTCACTGACCTCTGATCTTTTACAGAACAGAAAGAGGGACAACTGTGCAGTGCACTTAGGGAGCTGCGGAATATTCAGACCACGCCCTTAGCCACACCCATTCACTATTTCTTCCTCCCCTGGCATGAGGACTAGTCAGAGGGGTGGTGGCAGTGAGGGACATTCAGCAGACGCCCGGGACTTCAGGATGTAGTTTCAAATCCGGGACTGTCCGCTGTACCCAGGATTGTTGGAACCTACGGATTTCTTTTTTGTTCACTCAGCCACAGTTGTAGCAGCCAGAACTTTCCACTTTTTATATAAGATTCACTTTATGAGGTCTTGCTTTTTGTGTGCGTAATGCGGTGTTCACACGTTGTGTAAATACAGTGAGTTGTTTTTTCTTGCACGTTTTCTGCTGGTGTCTGCACCCAGCTACTCATAACAATCTTCTTTCATTATTGCATTTTTGATGCATTTCTTCAGTGTTTGAAGCAGTGTTTTAATGTCTTTTTATAGTTTAGAAAAGCTTTGATCATGCACTTAAAAAAGCAACTGTGTTTTTTTTACATGAGTTTTTTTTACATGTGTTTTTTTCAGGCTCCCTACAGAACCTCTACAGAAAAAAATGTGCTATTTGCTGTTGAACTTTGCTGCTTTGGTGCTTTTCGTTCTGTAAGCTTCTATGTTGAGCCTGAAAAAAAGCATTATACAGTGGGGAAAATAAGTATTTGTTACACTGCCGATTTTGCAAGCTTTCCCACCTACAAAGAATGACTGTGGAGACCTGAGTGTCGTAACCAGTGCCTTCCCCCCTCCCATCAATCCCGTAATGAAACACACACAGTCCTAGGTGGGTTGAACAGGTCGGTCACAGTTTATTAATTAAATAAGCAGAGAAAGGCAATTACATATCGTAACGGGCGGCTCGCGCCGAGCTCCTGTCCGTGATCGACAGGGGAATTGGCCCAACGAGCGGTTACGACCTTTGCCCTCCTCCGCTTCTTCCGCTGTGACTTAATAAAGGTTACTAGGGTTAGCTATATCACATACCTATATATATATATATTTTTTTTATATATATATTACAATAGCATTTACAAATTTACATTATCCCGCAGGTTAGTATCATCATTAGCCTTTAAAAGGGAGGGAGGGTGGGACAAAAGCTTCCAGGTGTCTGCCGAGAAGAAAAGAGGAAGTTCCCGCCCGGACACCTGGATTTAACCCCTGTAGGAGTGGCCGTAAGACCCCCTCCCCTCTAGTGACCACTGGCCGGCTGGGGGTCTCCTAATTAGTGCATCACTAAGGGGGAGTGATGCTAGGGGGAACTGGCACGGACATTATTTTAATGCTGCTCTATCTGCGTGCTCCCCAGAGACGCGCACCGTATTCAGTACCGCGTCTGCCAGACTGTGGAGACCTGAGTGTCGTAACCAGTGCCTTCCCCCCTCCCATCAATCCCGTAATGAAACACACACAGTCTTAGGTGGGTTGAACAGGTCGGTCACAGTTTATTAAATAAGCAGAGAAAGGCAATTACATATCGTAACGGGCAGCTCGCGCCGAGCTCCTGTCCGTGATCGACAGGGGAATTGGCCCAACGAGCGGTTACGACCTTTGCCCTCCTCCGCTTCTTCCGCCACGGAAGATCCCGTGTATTACCTACGCGGGACTCCGACCCCACCCATCAATGTTAGGGCCTGTTCAACCCCATCCTGTAAACCCGACAAAAAAATATCGAGGCCAATGTCCGTTAGGTGAACTCCATCCGGTCTTAATTGTGGCGTGTTATCCCCTTGTAGCGGGCGGTGACGAATCACGACACCGCCTCTTCCTCTCACATATTTTCCGATCCTCGCGTTGAATTTACCCCTTGTCCGCTCTATGGCTTTTTTATCTCTTGCTCCTCGCCATAAGGCCCGTGGTGTTATATCCGACCACACCAGTATTATGTTCCTGAATAGACAGCTGAACCATTCCATATCCGTTGTCACCCATTTGTACAATTCGGCCACCTTTTGTTTGCCAAGGTCATTGCCACCCGCGTGTACCACCATTATCACAGGGCGTTCCGCCATCCTTGCTAAGCCAACCATCTCCTTGAACACCTGTTTCCACTGGAGGCCTCTGAGACCCCTCCAGTTAACTTTTATGCCTGGGAGGTAAAGATTTGTTCCTCCTGGCCGCAGTTTGGCCCTCTCTTCGGCCCAGTATACGTAGGAATCTCCTACAACCCAAACTTCAACTCCTGTAAGAGACAACACATGTTAATTAAGCAAGTCAGGTCTGATGTATCTGGCGAAGCATGCAGACTTCCAGCGACCCATTCTCTGCACTTCGGCCTCTGACACTCCTGCCCTAGCTGCCTCTGTGGCCGCCCCTATCCGGAATGAATGTGTTCCGTACTCCTTTGGATTTGCGCCGTTTTTTTCCAAGCATAGCCTAAACATTGCCTGGAATTGGTACTTGGTCAGAGGAGACCCGTCTGGATGAGTGAAGAAAAATCTACCAGCGTGTCTTATCACGGCGTATCTTTTAACAATTTTTAGAGGGCAAGCTGGGCCCTCTGTAGAGTTAACCAGGACCCATGTGCCCCTACCGGTGGGATCGCATTTGGATTTTCTAACCCTGATGCGCAGGGCGTCACTGCATATAACTATGTCCTCATTAATTAGGCCCCCTTCCGACGAGTTTTTTGACCGCGGTAGCAATTCGCTGATACGCAGTGCTCCGAAAAAGACGGTCGCAAAAGCTGCCGATATGAGGGCCGCCTCATATTGCGATGAGCAGACTGATGGGGATATCGCAATCAGGTCCTGCAATAGTCTCAGAGAAATGGGGCGGCGACATTCTTGGCTTGGCTGAAGCCTTTTCCAACCTTTTATGGCTTGTCGTATGCAGAAGGACTTAGTTACGTCTACCCATCCCAATAATTGAAAGAAAAATGCTAGCCCCGATAATTTCCGTTGTGCCGAGGTACCCGACGCCCCGCCTTCCCTCATCCGTAATAGGAAATCAGTTGTCACCGCGCTTCGCGCTCCGTCGCTTTCGTCGACTGGCCTACCCTGAATTAGTGAGCACCACTCCTCCCAAGCCTTACCATACACCTGCCAGGTAGCTGGCGAAACGGAGGCCCGGGTTAAGGGCATCAATGATTGGCCACTGTGTCCCACAGGGACAGTGGACACAGAATACCCCGGGGTTGCGCGTTGGGCTGCTGGATTCTGAAAGCCTGCCAATTGGAAAATAACAGTGGGTTAATGATATTATCGTCAACTTCCGCCACCATGGTGGCTCTACACCAGATATTGTTTTCAAGGCATATCAGCGCTAGCCGGCGCAAGAGAGCGAGTATGGGCAAGGATGAAGAAGACATGTGATTTAAACTTTTCGCTGTTTTCACATTTTTTGTTTGGAAACGAATGTTCATGTTTCTCAACTGATCGGCCCATAACTCCAATGCCGTTACAACCGCAAACAATTCCCATAGGGCTGGATCTTGGCCCCACTTTGTTGTCGTCCATTGCTCTGGCCAATCAGATTTGCACCATTGGTTTTTATAAATTGCTGCAAAACCCTCTGTTTTGTTCCACCCTATTGTCAGCCCTAATTCCTTGCTTGTGATCTCTCTAGCCATGACGCACGTGTGACCGTTGTACGATTGTAGGAACGTCTGCCATACTAGCAGATCTGCTTTTAGCGAACGAGTGAGCCTAATTCTATGGCCGGGCTGCGAACCACCTTTTGTTGCCAAGGAAAGTATGTGCGAGAATGCTCTGCCGACCGGCATTACGCGGCAGGCGAACGTCAGTAGGCCCAATAATGCCTGCATTTGCTGTAGGGTTACCTTGTCCAGGTGTCCGCCGAGAAGAAAAGAGGAAGTTCCCGGCCGGACACCTGGATTTAACCCCTGTAGGAGTGGCCGAAAGACCCCTCCCCTCTAGTGACCACTGGCCGGCTGGGGGTCTCCTAATTAGTGCATCACTAAGGGGGAGTGATGCTAGGGGGGAACTGGCACGGACATTATTTTAATGCTGCTCTATCTGCGTGCTCCCCAGTCAGAGACGCGCACCTTATTCAGTACCGCGTCTGCCAAGAGAGATCTGTAATTTTTATCGTAGGTACATTTCACCTGTGAGAGACAGAATCTGAAAATAAAAACCAGAAAATCACATTGTATGATTTTTACACGATTAATTTGCATTTTATTGCATGATATAAGTATTTGATACAATAGAAAAACAGCAATTAATATTTTGTACAGAAACCTTTGTTTGCAATTACAGAGGTCAGAGGTTTCCTGTAGTTCTTGACCAAGTTTGCACACACTGAAGCAGGGATTTTGGCCCCCTCCTCCATACAGATGTTCTCAAGATCTTTCAGGTTTTGAGGCTGTCACTGGGCAACTTTGAGTTTCATTTCCATCCATAAATTTTCTATTGGATTCAGGTCTGGAAACTGGCTAGGCCACTCCAGGAACTTTAAATACTTCTTATGGAGCCTCTCCTTAGTTGCCCTAGCTGTGTGTTTTGGGTCATTGTCATGCTGGAAGACCCAGCCACGACCATTCTTCAATGCTCTTACTGAGGGAAGGAGGTTGTTGGCCAAAATTTTGCGATGCATGAACCCATCCATCCTCCCTTCAATATGGTGCAGTCGTCCTGTCCCCTTTTCAGAAAAGCACCCATAAAAGTATGTTTCTCCCACCGTGCCAAATGGTTGGGATGATGTTCTTGGGCTTGTATGCATCCTTCTTCCTTCAAACACGGTGAGTGACATTGATACCAAAAAGTTCTATTTTGGTCTCATCTGACCCCATAACCTTCTCACATGCCTCCTCTGGATCATCCAGATGGCCATTGGCGAACTTCAAATGCACCTAGACATGTGCTGGTGTGAGCAGGGGGATCTTGTGTGCCCTGCAGGATTTTAATCCATGTCGGCATAGCATGTTACTAACGGTAATGATTGAGACTGTGAACCTAGCTTTCTGCAGGTCATTGATCAGTGTAGTTCTGGGCTGATTCCTGACCTTTCTCAGAATCAACCTTACCCCATGAGGCGAGATCTTGCATGGAGTCCCAGACCAAGGAAAATTGACAGTCATCTTGTGTTTCTTCCATTTTCTAATAATTGTGCTAACAGTTGTTGCCTTCTACCAAGCTGCTGCCTTTTGTCCTGTAGCCCATTCCAGCCTTGTGCAGGTTTACCATTTTGTCCCTGGTGTTCTTAGACAGCTCTTTAGCCTTGGCCATGGTGGAGAGGTTGGAGTGTGATTGATTGATTGAGTGTGTGGACAGGTGTCTTTTATATAGGTATCGAGTTCAAAAAGGTGCAATTACAGGCAATGAGTGCAGAGTAAGAGGGCTTCTTAACCCCTTAACAACCGCTGATATGCCTTTTAAAGGCGGCAGTTAAGAGGCCTTATTCCTCATAACTTCTTTTTAACAGCGCTGAGATATAAGGGTATAGCGTTCTTCAGTGTCAGGAAAATTTCCAGGGTCTCGGCTACCTACCTTTGGGTAGCTGAGATCCCGGAGAACATGATTCGGGTTGTTTTTTACCATCTGAATAACGACGACTGCAAAAAAAAAAAAAAAGTCTGATTTCCCATTCATTTCTCTCTGCTCTGATATGATCTAGCATACCAGAGACAAGAGAAATGGGGTCCCCGGAGCCCCCCTCAGGTACCTCTGCCATCCCTGGACCCTCCGGCTCTGTCCCCCGACCCTCGGCATCTTCTTCCTAGGTAGAAAATGGTGGGCGCATGCGCAGCTCTCGAACAATACCTGCGCTGTTTTATTTCTTACCTGCAGGATGACTGGGTGAACTATTTACCAACAGCGGAATTTGCCTATAATAATTCCAAGCACAGTTTTACATTCCAAAATCCATTTTTTGCCAACTATGGCTTGCAACCGGTATTTTTTCTTAATCTTCCATTGAATACTTTGGTTTCTGGTGTTACTGACAAACTTACAAAGTTGCGGAAAGCTCAGGAAGAATTAATTCAGATGTTACAATAAACCCAAGAAGATTACAAAGAAACTGTGAATAAACATCACAAAGCCCCTTCTACCCTTCAGGCTGGTGGCAAGGTTTGGATTTCCACAAAAAAATCTGAAAATGAGCGTACCATCTTCTAAATTGGGTAAAGAATTCATAGGTCCTTTTAAAATCTCTGCACAAATTTACCCAGTTGCTTTCTGCTTAAAACTTCCTAAAAACCTGAAAATTCACTGTGTATTCCATGCATCCTTGCTCATACCATTCAGCGAGAACCCGTTTCCAGGAAGAACTCCACATCCTCCACCAGAAAAAGTCCATGGTGAAGAAGAGTACAAAATTCTGGACTCTAGGAGATTTAGAGGAAGATTGCAATATTTGGTGCAATGGAGGGGATACGGACCAAAAGATAATTTATGGGAGCCAGAGAGCAATGTCCATGCACCCAGGCTTATAAGAGTCTTTTACCATAGACATCCATAGAAGCCAACACCTGAGATATCAAGAGGCCATCCTGGAAGAAGAGGAGTACTGTCAGGACTTGAACCCAGCAGCTCTTGTGTACCAGGCAGTAGCTCTTTATTCTAAGCTATTTAGCTCGCTAGGCAGTTCCTTGCTAAACCAGATACTTGTACCTGTGCTGTTCCCACTTGTCTCCATCCTGATTTAATGATTGTCTCCACCCCGAGTTCCTGATTGGCTCAATCCTGTGATCTCCTGATTGAACACCCTACTTAAATCTGGCACTGCACTTCTGTCCTTGTGAGACTACTGGTCTCCCAATCTTTAGTATAGGCCCAGTCTCCTCCTCTCCCCACTTGCTGCTTATACTCAAGAATCTACTGCTGCTCCATGTACCAACCTCTGGCTATTTCGTGACAACGCTACTACCTGCTGGTGCTGCCCCTAGTGGTTGCAATATCACTACACCAACTCAGGTCAGTCCATAACACATACCCATTATAGCCTATCGGTGAAACCAATGAATATAACATAGAAATAAAAAATGTCTAAATGAGATCTTAGGATGAGCCAGACTGTCTTCATCGATGTGTTTATTTGATCTAGTCTGGGCATGAAGTGGCACAATTATTATTAATGATTTTCATAATGTAACTACAGTGTAATATTTGCCATAATCAACAAGATGGTATAAAGTGCAACCAAAGCGTTATATCAGGTTCTACCTGGATTATTTCACATCTAGTTGTCTGCATGGAAACATGGCCGAAGATCAGGTGTAATCAGTTTTTGAAAAGATATAGAGTGCTCTCAGTGGGAGAAACAAAACAGGAATCTTGTGGGTGTGATACTTTTTAATGGCTAACAAAATATAGTGAATGATGGTACAAAGCAAGCTTTCGAGACTGCTTAGGTCTCTTGCAAGCATTTAAATATCCATGTATCACAGCATGCCTGTGCTCGTTACTGTATATAATTGGTTTACCTCAAATATCTTGTCATATCAGCCTGATGAAGAGACCTAAGCAGTCTCGAAAGCTTGCTTTGTACCATCATTCACTATATTTTGTTAGCCATTAAAAGGTATCACACCCACAAGATTCCAATTTTGTTTCTCCCACTGAGAGCACTCTATATGTTTTGTTTTTTCTACTGGCTAACACGGTACCAAACCACTTTTTTCATTTAACAGTTTTTGAAAGATACACCCCGCTTCTATCTAACATACAAGCAAAAAATGACAGATGTTGGAAAAAGTTATTGTGCGTCTTCATCAAGAGAAAAAAAAACAATATTTCAATGTAATAGCACCAAACAAATTGTATAATTACACTTGAAAATATGCTGCCTAATGTTATTATTTCTGATCACTTTTTGCTCAAATTATTTTTATCTTTTAAGTATAAATTAATGAAACTTGTCTTGTTATACTTACCCGGTGATTTTTTTTTTTTTTCCTAAGGAACCAAACATCAAAATATGAAACATCCATGCAAGAAGTAAACTCTTTCCGTTAGGTTTTGTGTTTGTTACAGATTTATAAGAAACTCAAATGCAAAGTAAAAATATTTACTGTGTGTGTGAGGCATTGAGGGGATCATATGCGAGGGTCGATATGTGACCCCCAGGATGCGAACGGAGTCTTATTAGACCCATTGGGGTGCATTGCAGTCACAGATATAGTTGTGGCTGCAGTGCAAAATAAAAGTAAGTGTGGATCTGGTCATTTCACCAAGGCAATGTTTAGGAAAACCCGTTAAAGGCTTTTATTTTTGCAGCGAAATACAGGATGGTAGTGGTGCAGTTCGCTCCCTCCAGACTGAGTCTTACAAGTGGCCCGTGGCCACAGATTCAATTGAAAAACCCTGCAGCAAGGGGATAGGTGTGTCAGTTTGCACTCCTAAGCATGACACGGTGGTGCAGTCGCCCATGGCAATCGGTCTCGGATACAGACTGTCTTGACGCCCCCGGCTGCGATCCAGAGGATACCCTTTGTTTTCCATTTGTGAGTTACGTTGGACATTAAAGACACTTTGTTTTGAATTTTCCTGTGGTTACTGCCTATCTGTCGCACTGCACCAACCCCGCTGCACTACACTGTGTTAATAATTATTTATGAACTTGAAATGCATTAGTTGTTACAGAAGATGTCAGAATATGCCCTGAGGAAGGATGTCCAGTGTTGTAATACATGTTACTTCTTATAGATTGTAAGCTCTTGTGGGCAAGGACTTCACGCCTATTGTGTCACAGATTTACCATGACAGAGAGGAGCCAGAAGGCCACTGCATTTGATTTCTCCTACTACTGCACTGTTTAAAAGCAATTCACCTTCATATTAAACGATGCAGGTTTCTTTTAGCAGTGCAGGGTTTAATCTGCTCAGTTGAGAGCTCCTGGAAGCTTTCCTGCATTAAAGCTCTCAGCTGCACACTGTTAGCCACTCCCATCTCCGATATAATCTGGGCCCTGGCTAGCGCTCAATGTCAGCACTAGCTTATGCTGCATGGTTAATAGATGGTGGTTGGAGGTTGTTGTTTGAGAAGGCATTTGGTGGATTTATCTGAGACTGTTGCTAGATTTTGAGTGTGTGATAATTCCCTTTCTTCTCCTACTTTGGTTTAACCCCATCCTCCATGCCCCGATGTTTACCTGTGTTATGTGTGTATATTTGTATGATTGGTATTTTCCTTTATCCCTGTTCATATTACCTTGTTAGTCTGGTTGGTGTATTACACTACTACTTCACTCTTCCCTGGGTGGACTGAGGGCGGATTCAGGAGATAAGGCAAAGTATGTGGCCCTGGCATCTTCACCATCAGAAGTAATCATGGAACAGGGAGAGCTAGGACACCCCTAGCGTTAGGGACATGGAAGGAGCCCCGGTCCCAGGATACCCAACTACAGAGTTGTGACATATTGTTTTAGTATATTATCATACAATGTCTTATAATGTGCGTACAAAGACAGATTTGGTTGCTTCCATTTTAGAAAGTTTTATTTGAAGAATAGCTTAAAACAGAGCAGACCGTGCATTACAGAGGGAATATTAAATGCTCCATATATTATTATTGTGTATCTACATCGCATTACATCCCAGGTCACAAAATAAATAAACACTGTATATACTCGTGTATTGTAATGAACAGCAGGGGGAGTATGGAGGGAGGCAGCAATCTCGCGATGGAGCGTGCGGCCACAGCAGAGCGCGAGCAGCACGAGAGCAGGACCTGAGACACATGACCACCGGGGAGTGGCTGGAGGTGGAGTCAACTCCTGTATGAGAGAGAAAATGAAAGCGGGATCTGGCGGTCCGGGAGAGATGTCAGACAAGCCGAGTTCAGTAACCGGAGAGTAGAGCAGTGTCCCAGGGATGAGGCAGAGGAATGGTACAATACAAGCCGAGGTCAGAAACCAGACAGGAGACTCAGTAACCAGGGGCGCAGACAGGAGGGAAGTCAGAGAACTTAGCCAAAGGTCAGAACCGGAGAATACTAAGAAGTACAGAATCACAATGCAGACACAATCCGAGGGACAAGTTGAATCATACACAGAACAAGCACACAGAGGAACAAGCGGTATACACTAGAGTCGCTTAGGTCAGCTGCTCAGCTGAGAATGGATGTATCATTGACAGAGAACTCAGCACCGGAGTGGGTTAAAATAGCCCTACCCAAACCAAAGGGAGGCCAAGCAGAGTTAACTCCAACAAGCCCAGGACAGGGAAGGAAATCCCGTCCTAAGCCAAGACATGAATAAGTCGACCCGAGAATAAGCCGAGGCACATAATTTAGCCTCGAAAAATTGGGAAAACTGATTGACTTGAGTATAAACCGGGTATGCATTGTCCCATTCATCCCTATTCTGGTATGCATGGTTCCTCATCCACATCCTTGTATGCAAGGCTCCTTATTCCCATCCTTGTCTGCAGGGCTCCTTATTGCCATCCTTGCATGTATGGCCCCCATGAGAAAAGCATTAAAAAAAACAACATCCTACTTACCTTTGATGCTCACTGTCACAGCATCTCGATCTGGCTTCCAGCAGCTCCTGCGGCCAGGTGATCATGTGTCACCGCTCATTAAGATAATGAATATTCACCTCTCCACTCCCATTCACCTCTCTACTTTTTAATGAGCAGTGACAAGCAGGAGCTGCTGGAAGCCGGAATGAGATGCTGCGAGGGCACACAGGAAAGATAAGTTGGATGTTTGTTTTTTTATACTGGAAGTACAGTACAGACCAAAAGTTTGGACACACCTTCTCATTTAAAGATTTTTCTGTATTTTCATGACTATGAAAATTGTACATTCACACTGAAGGCATCAAAACTATGAATTAACACATGTGGAATGATATACTTACCAAAAAATGTGAAACAACTGAAAATATGTCTTATATTCTAGGTTCTTCAAAGTAGCCACCTTTTGCTTTCATGACTGCTATGCACACTCTTGGCATTCTCTTGATGAGCTTCAAGAGGTAGTCACTGGGAATGGTTTTCACTTCACAGGTGTGCCCTGTCAGGTTTAATAAGTGGGATTTCTTGCCTTATAAATGGGGTTGGGACCATCAGTTATGTTGAGCAGAAGTCTGGTGGATACACAGCTGATAGTCCTACTGAATAGACTGTTAGAAGTTGTATTATGGCAAGAAAAAAGCAGCTAAGTAAAGAAAAATTAGTGGCCATCGTTACTTTAAGAAATGAAGGTCAGTCAGTCTGAAAAATTGGGAAAACTTTGAAAGTGTCCCCAAGTGCAGTGGCAAAAACCATCAAGTGCTACAAAGAAACTGTCTCACATGAGGACCACCCCAGGAAAGGAAGACCAAGAGTCACCTCTGCTTCTGAGGATAAGTTTATCTAAGTCACCAGCCTCAGAAATCGCAGGTTAACCGCAGCTCAGATTAGAGACCAGGTCAACGCCACGCAGAGTTCTAGCAGCAGACACATCTCTACAACAACTGTTAAGAGGAGACTTTGTGCAGCAGGCCTTCATGGTAAAACAGCTGCTAGGAAACCACTGCTAAGGACAGGCAACAAGCAGAAGAGACTTGTTTGGGCTAAAGAACACAAGGAATGGACATTAAATCAGTGGAAATCTGTGCTTTGGTCAGATGAGTCAAAATTTGAGATCATTGGTTGCAACCACCATGTCTTTGTGCGAGGCAGAAAAGGTGAACGGATGGACTCTACATGCCTGGTTCCCACTGTGAAGCATAGAGGAGGAGGGAACCAGACACTGTTGGGGATTTATTCAAAATTGAAGGCATACTGAACCAGCATGGCTACCACAGCAATCTTGCAATTCCATCCGGTTTGCATTTAGTTGGACCATCATTTATTTTTCAACAGGACAATGACCCCTGTTATGGTTCTCAATGGCAAGAGAACATAGCCCAGCAAACATAAGAACTAGCTCTTGGAAGGATGGAAACTAAACTGACCATGAACTAAACCTGCCGCACAACTAACAGTAGCCGGGTAGCGTTGCCTACGTTTTTATCCCTAGACACCCAGCGCCGGCCGGAGGACTAACTAATCCTAGCAGAGGAAAATATAGTCCTGGCTCACCTCTAGAGAAATTTCCCCGATAGGCAGACAGAGGCCCCCACATATATTGGCGGTGATTTTAGATGAAATGACAAACGTAGTATGAAAATAGGTTTAGCAAAATTGAGGTCCGCTTACTAGATAGCAGGAAGACAGAAAGGGCACTTTCATGGTCAGCTGAAAATCCTATCAAAACACCATCCTGAAATTACTTTAAGACTCTAGTATTAACTCATAACATCAGAGTGGCAATTTCAGATCACAAGAGCTTTCCAGACACAGAAACGAAACTACAGCTGTGAACTGGAACAAAATGCAAAAACAAACGAGGACAAAAGTCCAACTTAGCTGGGAGTTGTCTAGCAGCAGGAACATGCACAGAAAGGCTTCTGATTACAATGTTGACCGGCATGGAAGTGACAGAGGAGCAAGGCTAAATAGCGACTCCCACATCCTGATGGAAACAGGTGAACAGAGGGGATGATGCACACCAGTTCAATTCCACCAGTGGCCACCGGGGAAGCCCAAAATCCAACTTCACAACAGTACCCCCCCCTCAAGGAGGGGGCACCGAACCCTCACCAGAACCACCAGGGCGATCAGGATGAGCCCTATGAAAGGCACGGACCAGATCGGAGGCATGAACATCAGAGGCAGTCACCCAAGAATTATCCTCCTGACCGTATCCCTTCCATTTGACCAGATACTGGAGTTTCCGTCTGGAAACACGGGAGTCCAAGATTTTTTCCACAACGTACTCCAACTCGCCCTCAACCAACACCGGAGCAGGAGGCTCAACGGAAGGCACAACCGGTACCTCATACCTGCGCAATAATGACCGATGAAAAACATTATGAATAGAAAAAGATGCAGGGAGGTCCAAACGGAAGGACACAGGGTTAAGAATCTCCAATATCTTGTACGGGCCGATGAACCGAGGCTTAAACTTAGGAGAAGAAACCCTCATAGGGACAAAACGAGAAGACAACCACACCAAGTCCCCAACACAAAGCCGAGGACCAACCCGACGCCGGCGGTTGGCAAAAAGCTGAGTCTTCTCCTGGGACAACTTCAAATTGTCCACTACCTGCCCCCAAATCTGATGCAACCTCTCCACCACAGCATCCACTCCAGGACAATCCGAAGATTCCACCTGACCAGAAGAAAATCGAGGATGAAACCCCGAATTACAGAAAAAAGGAGACACCAAGGTGGCAGAGCTGGCCCGATTATTGAGGGCAAACTCCGCTAAAGGCAAAAAAGCAACCCAATCATCCTGATCTGCAGACACAAAACACCTCAAATATGTCTCCAAGGTCTGATTCGTCCGCTCGGTCTGGCCATTAGTCTGAGGATGGAAAGCAGACGAGAAAGACAAATCTATGCCCATCCTAGCACAGAATGCTCGCCAAAATCTAGACACGAATTGGGTTCCTCTGTCAGAAACGATATTCTCCGGAATACCATGCAAACGGACCACATTTTGAAAAAACAGAGGAACCAACTCGGAAGAAGAAGGCAACTTAGGCAGGGGAACCAAATGGACCATCTTAGAGAAACGGTCACACACCACCCAGATGACAGACATCTTCTGAGAAACAGGAAGATCCGAAATAAAATCCATCGAGATGTGCGTCCAGGGCCTCTTCGGGATAGGCAAGGGTAACAACAATCCACTAGCCCGAGAACAACAAGGCTTGGCCCGAGCACAAACGTCACAAGACTGCACAAAGCCTCGCACATCTCGAGACAGGGAAGGCCACCAGAAGGACCTTGCCACCAAATCCCTGGTACCAAAGATTCCAGGATGACCTGTCAACGCAGAAGAATGAACCTCAGAAATGACTTTACTGGTCCAATCATCAGGAACAAACAGTCTACCAGGTGGGCAACGATCAGGTCTATCCGCCTGAAACTCCTGCAAGGCCCGCCGCAGGTCTGGAGAAACGGCAGACAATATCACTCCATCCTTAAGGATACCTGTAGGTTCAGAGTTACCAGGGGAGTCAGGCTCAAAACTCCTAGAAAGGGCATCCGCCTTAACATTCTTAGAACCCGGCAGGTAGGACACCACAAAATTAAACCGAGAGAAAAACAACGACCAGCGCGCCTGTCTAGGATTCAGGCGTCTGGCGGACTCAAGATAAATTAGATTTTTGTGGTCAGTCAATACCACCACCTGATGTCTAGCCCCCTCAAGCCAATGACGCCACTCCTCAAAAGCCCACTTCATGGCCAAAAGCTCCCGATTCCCAACATCATAATTCCGCTCGGCGGGCGAAAATTTACGCGAGAAAAAGGCACAAGGTCTCATCACGGAACAATCGGAACTTCTCTGCGACAAAACCGCCCCAGCTCCGATTTCAGAAGCGTCGACCTCAACCTGAAAAGGAAGATCAACATCCGGCTGACGCAACACAGGGGCGGAAGAAAAGCGGCGCTTAAGCTCCCGAAAGGCCTCCACAGCAGCAGGGGACCAATCAGCAACATCAGCACCCTTCTTAGTCAAATCAGTCAATGGTTTAACAACATCAGAAAAACCAGCAATAAATCGACGATAAAAGTTAGCAAAGCCCAAAAATTTCTGAAGACTCTTAAGAGACGAGGGTTGCGTCCAATCACAAATAGCCTGAACCTTGACAGGATCCATCTCGATGGAAGAGGGGGAAAAAATATATCCCAAAAAGGAAATCTTTTGAACCCCAAAAACGCACTTAGAACCCTTCACACACAAGGAATTAGACCGCAAAACCTGAAAAACCCTCCTGACCTGCTGGACATGAGAGTCCCAGTCATCCGAAAAAATCAAAATATCATCCAGATACACAATCATAAATTTATCCAAATAATCACGGAAAATGTCATGCATAAAGGACTGAAAGACTGAAGGGGCATTTGAAAGACCAAAAGGCATCACCAAATACTCAAAGTGGCCCTCGGGCGTATTAAATGCGGTCTTCCACTCATCCCCCTGCTTAATTCGCACCAAATTATACGCCCCACGGAGATCTATCTTAGAGAACCACTTGGCCCCCTTTATGCGAGCAAACAAATCAGTCAGCAGTGGCAACGGATATTGATATTTTACCGTGATTTTATTCAAAAGCCGATAATCAATACACGGCCTCAAAGAGCCATCTTTCTTAGCCACAAAGAAAAAACCGGCTCCTAAGGGAGATGACGAAGGACGAATATGTCCCTTTTCCAAGGACTCCTTTATATATTCTCGCATAGCAGCATGTTCAGGCACAGACAGATTAAATAAACGACCCTTAGGGTATTTACTACCCGGAATCAAATCTATGGCACAATCGCACTCCCGGTGCGGAGGTAATGAACCAAGCTTAGGTTCTTCAAAAACGTCACGATATTCAGTCAAGAATTCAGGAATCTCAGAGGGAATAGATGATGAAATGGAAACCACAGGTACGTCCCCATGCGTCCCCTTACATCCCCAGCTTAACACAGACATAGCTTTCCAGTCAAGGACTGGGTTATGAGATTGCAGCCATGGCAATCCAAGCACCAACACATCATGTAGGTTATACAGCACAAGAAAGCGAATAATCTCCTGATGATCCGGATTAATTCGCATAGTTACTTGTGTCCAGTATTGTGGTTTATTACTAGCCAATGGGGTGGAGTCAATCCCCTTCAGGGGTATAGGAGTTTCAAGAGGCTCCAAATCATACCCACAGCGTTTGGCAAAGGACCAATCCATAAGACTCAAAGCGGCGCCAGAGTCGACATAGGCTTCCGCGGTAATAGATGATAAAGAACAAATCAGGGTCACAGATAGAATAAACTTAGACTGTAAAGTGCCAATTGAAACAGACTTATCAAGCTTCTTAGTACGCTTAGAGCATGCTGATATAACATGAGTTGAATCACCGCAATAGAAGCACAACCCATTTTTTCATCTAAAATTCTGCCGTTCACTTCTGGACAGAATTCTATCACATTGCATATTCTCTGGCGTCTTCTCAGTAGACACCGCCAAATGGTGCACAGGTTTGCGCTCCCGCAGATGCCTATCGATCTGGATAGCCATTGTCATGGACTCATTCAGACCCGCAGGCACAGGGAACCCCACCATAACATCCTTAATGGCATCAGAGAGACCCTCTCTGAAATTCGCCGCCAGGGCGCACTCATTCCACTGAGTAAGCACAGCCCATTTACGGAATCTCTGGCAGTATATTTCAGCTTCGTCTTGCCCCTGAGATAGGGACATCAAGGCCTTTTCCGCCTGAAGCTCTAACTGAGGTTCCTCATAAAGCAACCCCAAGGCCAGAAAAAACGCATCCACATTGAGCAACGCAGGATCCCCTGGAGCCAATGAAAAAGCCCAATCCTGAGGGTCGCCCCGGAGCAAGGAAATCACAATGCTGACCTGCTGAGCAGGATCTCCAGCAGAGCGAGATTTCAGGGACAAAAACAACTTGCAATTATTTTTGAAATTTTGAAAGCAAGATCTATTCCCCGAGAAAAATTCAGGCAAAGGAATTCTAGGTTCAGATATAGGAACATGAACAACAAAATCTTGTAAATTTTGAACTTTCGTGGTGAGATTATTCAAACCTGCAGCTAAACTCTGAATATCCATTTTAAACAGGTGAACACAGAGCCATTCCAGGATTAGAAGGAGAGAGAGAGAGAAAGGCTGCAATATAGGCAGACATGCAAGAGATTTAATTACAAGCACACTCAGAACTGAAGGGAAAAAAAAAAAAAAAATCTTCAGCAGACTTCTCTTTTCTCTCCTTTCTCAGTCAATTAATTTAACCCTTTGGGGGCCGGTCAAACTGTTATGGTTCTCAATGGCAAGAGAACATAGCCCAGCAAACATAAGAACTAGCTCTTGGAAGGATGGAAACTAAACTGACCATGAACTAAACCTGCCGCACAACTAACAGTAGCCGGGTAGCGTTGCCTACGTTTTTTATCCCTAGACGCCCAGCGCCGGCCGGAGGACTAACTAATCCTAGCAGAGGAAAATATAGTCCTGGCTCACCTCTAGAGAAATTTCCCCGATAGGCAGACAGAGGCCCCCACATATATTGGCGGTGATTTTAGATGAAATGACAAACGTAGTATGAAAATAGGTTTAGCAAAATTGAGGTCCGCTTACTAGATAGCAGGAAGACAGAAAGGGCACTTTCATGGTCAGCTGAAAATCCTATCAAAACACCATCCTGAAATTACTTTAAGACTCTAGTATTAACTCATAACATCAGAGTGGCAATTTCAGATCACAAGAGCTTTCCAGACACAGAAACGAAACTACAGCTGTGAACTGGAACAAAATGCAAAAACAAACGAGGACAAAAGTCCAACTTAGCTGGGAGTTGTCTAGCAGCAGGAACATGCACAGAAAGGCTTCTGATTACAATGTTGACCGGCATGGAAGTGACAGAGGAGCAAGGCTAAATAGCGACTCCCACATCCTGATGGAAACAGGTGAACAGAGGGGATGATGCACACCAGTTCAATTCCACCAGTGGCCACCGGGGAAGCCCAAAATCCAACTTCACAACAGACCCCAAAGACACCTCCAGGCTATGTAAGGGCTATGTGACCAAGAAGGAGAGTGATGGGGTGCTAAGCCAGATGACCTGGCCTCCACAGTCACCCAACCTGAACCCAATCGAGATGGTTTGGGGTGACCTGGACCGCAGAGTGAAGGCAAAAGGGCCAACAAGTGCTAAGCATCTCTGGGAACTCCTTCAAGATTGTTGGAAGACCATTTCCGGTGACTACCTCTTGAAGCTCATCAAGAGAATGCCAAGAGTGTGCAAAGCAGTCATCAAAGCAAAAGGTGGCTACTTTGAAGAACCTAGAATATAAGACATATTTTCAGTTGTTTCACACTTTTTTGTTAAGTATATAATTCCACGTGTGTTAATTAATAGTTTTGATGCCTTCAGTGTGAATTTACAACTTTCATAGTCATGAAAATACAGAAAAATCTTTAAATGAGAAGGTGTGTCCAAACTTTTGGTCTGTACTGTATATAGGAAATACTGTGGCAAGAGAAACTGTACATATTGGAGCTACAATAGGAGAGAGATGCATCAGTAACGCATTGTAGTTTCCTAGTTAAAAACAAAAATAAACAAAAAATAATTGCCAAAAAATATTTTTAAATTTCCGGGTTACATACTGCTCTTTCTTAGCACCTTCAAACTTCACCACAAAATTAAATATTGACGATATCCACATGTAACTCCGCAATAACATTATAGAACATATGACTGCAGAGTTGGCAGCTGCACGGTTATCATGCAGCTGCTGCCTTGGGGCGCCTGCTGTTAGACATCGCTTCACTCTGCATAGAAAAGGCAGAGATGGTTTATTACCATCTCTGCCTTCCTGATCACTATATGCACAGTGCTGAAGGAGTGTTGTGTACACCGTTTAGGAAATGCTATCAGCACTTCTTCTTCCCATCCTAACAATCACATGAACACCAAGTGCCAGGAGGGAGCAATAACTGCTGAGAACTCACAGACACAGATCAGTTGTGCAGTGCAGACATAAACCTGGATTTTTCCTATAACTGGAGCTAATATATCAACTCTGGCGACAGGGAAAATCAGCAATACAAAGAAAATGTATTTAAATGCTGAAATGCTCACCCAAAGATCTTTTGTCACCGTTTTATGACCTTTTATAACCCTAATAAAAAAGCAAAACAAAATAAAAAAGGAAAAAAGGAGCCGTCAGTCCAAATTGCTGTTTCTAGCCCCTCAACCATGGAAAAAGACATGTTTCCAATACATAAAATAATTGCTACGGAAAAGGGAAACACAATATAAAAATATAAAATGTATCTTAGTCCCTTGAGGTTGTAAAAAAAGGTAAAAAAAAGTTAAAAATGGACGAACAAAAAATTTGAATATCCAAGCAAGAAGGACATGTAGGAAAAAGAAAATTAAAATGTGCCTGACAATAATAGGGGTAACAAATGACAGCGGTATGGAAGTGGTTAAGGGCAATTTAAAGTAACAGATGCTGTACATGTATTACTGAATAATAATGTGACCTCGCCTGTATCTATGATGATCGGTGATCAGAAGGTCACAGAGACTGCACTTTCTTTGTAAACAATTTCCTTACAATATTTCTACCCACAGAATTTTTTTTCCTTATATCTCAGGTTATTTCAATGCCTGAACCGATATAACTGAAGAGTAACAGACTGAAAAACGTGAATGAATGTCTCAGAATTCCTCATCTTCGCCTGAAGATAAAACAAATGCAAAACAGAGTTATTTATACCGTTCCTATAAAAGCCTTTAGCCTATAATATTTTATTACAGTGGGCAAGAGCCATTATTATCAGTATCCAGTGTAGTGCAGCTGGGGGGGGGGGTGCAGTGTGATAGGCAGCGACCACAGGGAAAGGTCACAGCTAAACGTGTTTAATGTCAAAAACTCACACAGTGTACAGCATCCGGTAAACGAGACAGTCCATAAATGCGTCCGGTTCCCGAGGGCAACTGCACCACCGTATCACGCTGTGTGTGCCATGACTTCGGTCTGCAGGGCTCTGTGTTACTCTCACACAGGCTGAGCTTTTGCAGAGCGGTCTGCTCCGCTCGCTGCAAACTCCACACTGACACACCCAACCCTCTGCTTCAGGGGTATTTACAAGCAACCCGTGGACCTAGGCTACCTGGAAAACCCGGCCCGGAAGGAAACGGACTGCCCTATTGCCATCCTGTAGTTCGTTTAATAAATAAAAGCCCAGCAGGTTTTCTTAAATTGCTTGTCCAAGACCAATACTCACTTTTATGCTGCATTGCAATCGCAGCTACACCTGTGACTGCAATGCACTTCCAGGGCCTCAGTATGCTTCTGAGCGCATTCTGGGGAACACATAGTGACCCTTGCAAATAACACCGGTCGCTGCCTCACACCAGATATTCAGTTACAGTCACACAGGTTTATCAGAGTAACAGGACAGTTCTGAAGCTGCGAAAATGTTAATAATGTAAAATAACAGCAGAAAATGGCAGAATTACAATAAATAAACCCGAAGTATGTCTTATCTTAGTTCTGCCTATACACTTATAGATAGCACCGGAATAAAGTCTTATTTAATAAGGGTCTCTCCAGTTTGTGCTCTTATTCATGCTGCTCTCCTAAATATACTACTTGTTTCCTTTTTTCGAATTCTCCATACGGTTCCATGGATCTGGGGCTTTTCATTCTGTGCACCCAATTTGCAAATGTTCATGGTCTTTACAAAGGGGTTGTGAGTCGCCCGCCAGGGCTTGGGGTACTCGGTACCGGGTCCGGTTGCATTTAAAGGGGATGTCACGGTGGCGGCGACCCGGTCCGTGCACTGGGCACTCAAGCTGATGGGGGAAGGTCTTTAAGGGGTTAATAAAGTCTATATTCGTGACGCCACCTGTGGTTCTCGGTCAGAGGGGATCGACACTGCTTAAAGGGGTCCTCTGGGGTGATGTTACTGTAGCAAGGTGGTGATGCTTCCCACAGGTGAAGCGGGGTCCCCAGGGCTCCCAGTGTAGTGGGCAAGGATGGTGGGTTGCCAGTAAATAAACGAAGGACACAGGGTTGCAGTCTTTACCTGGTTTTCTGAGGGTAGCAGGCCACAGTCCAGGGTACCGGAAACAGGTGTAGATGGAGTCCAGGCAGCCTGAAGACAGGTGGAAACCCCCTTGACAGGTCAGTTTGGGAGCCTTCCACTATGCGCTGGTCTATTAACCCCTTCACCCCCAAGGGTGGTTTGCACGTCAATGACCGGGCCGATTTTTACAATTCTGACCACTGTCCCTTTATGAGGTTATAACTCTGGAACGCTTCAACGGATCTTGGCGATTCAGACATTGTTTTCTCGTGACATATTGTACTTCATGATAGTGGTAAAATTTCTTCGATATAACTTGTGTTTATTTGTGAAAAAAATGAATATTTGGCGAAAATTTTGAAAATTTCGCAATTTTCCAACTTTGAATTTTTATGCCCTTAAATCACAGACATATGTCATGCAAAATACTTAATAAGTAACATTTCCCACATGTCTACTTTACATCAGCACAATTTTGGAACCAACATTTTTTTTTGTGACGGAGTTATAAGGGTTAAAAGTTGACCAGCAATTTCTCATTTTTACAACACCATTTTTTTTTTAGGGACCACATCTCATTTGAAGTCATTTTGAGGGGTCTATATGATAGAAAATACCCAAGTGTGACACCATTCTAGAAACTGCACCCCTCAAGGTACTCAAAACCACTTTCAAAAAGTTTATTAACCCTTCAGGTGTTTCACAGGAATTTTTGGAATGTTTAAATAAAAATAAACTTTAACTTTTTTTCACACAAAATTTATTTCAGCTCCAATTTGTTTTATTTTACCAAGGGTAACAGGAGAAAATAGACCCCAAAATTTGTTGTACAATTTGTCCTGAGTACGCTGATACCCCATATGTAGGGGTAAACCACTGTTTGGGCGCATGGCAGAGCTCGGAAGGAAAGGAGCGCCATTTGACTTTTCAATGCAAAATTGACTGGAATTGACATGGGACGCCATGTTGCATTTGGAGAGCCCCTGATGTGCCTAAACATTGAAACCCCCCACAAGTGACACCATTTTGGAAAGTAGACCCCCTAAGGATCTTATCTAGATGTGTGGTGAGCACTTTGACCCAACAAGTGCTTCACAGAAGTTTATAATGCAGAGCCGTAAAAATAAAAAATCATATTTTTTCACAAAAATGATCTTTTCGCCCCCAATTTTTTTTTTCCCAAGGGTAAGAGAAGAAATTGGACCCGAAAAATTGTTGTGCAATTTGTCCTGAGTACGCTGATACCCCATATGTGGGTGTAAACCATTGTTTGGGCGCAGAGCAGAGCTCGGAAGGGAAGGAGCGCCATTTGACTTTTCAATACAAAATTGACTGGAATTGAGATGGGACGCCATGTTGCGTTTGGAGAGCCCCTGATGTGCCTAAACATTGAAACCCTGTACAAGTGACACCATTTTGGAAAGTAGACCACTTAAGGAACTTATCTAGATGTGTGTTGAGCACTTTGACCCAACAAGTGCTTCACAGAAGTTTATAATGCAGAGCCGTAAAAATAAAAAATCATATTTTTTCACAAAAATGATCTTTTCGCCCCCATTTTTTTATTTCCCCAAGGGTAAGAGAAGAAATTAGACCACAAAAGTTGTTGTGCAATTTGTCCTGAGTACGACGATATCCCATATGTGGGGGTAAACCACTGTTTGGGCGCATAGCAGAGCCCGGAAGGGAAGGAGCGCTATTTTACTTTTCAATGCAAAATTGACTGGAATTAAGATGGGATGCCATGTTGCGTTTGGAGAGCCCCTGATGTGCCTAAACATTAAAAACCCCCACAAGTGACACCATTTTGGAAAGTAGACCCCCTAAGGAACTTATCTAGATATGTTTTGAGAGCTTTGAACCCCCAAGTGTTTCACTACAGTTTATAACGCAGAGCCGTGAAAATAAAAATTCTTTTTTTTTTTCACAAAAATGATTTTTAGCCCCCAGTTTTGTATTTTCACAAGGGTATCAGGATAAATTGGACCCCAAAAGTTGTTGTCCAATTTGTCCTGAGTACGCTGATACCCCATATGTGGGGGGGAACCACTGTTTGGGCGCATGACAGAGCTCGGAAGGGAAGGAGCGCCATTTGGAATGCAGACTTAAATGGATTGGTCTGCAGGGGTCACGTTGCATTTGCAGAGCCCCTGATGTACCCAAACAGTACAAACCCCCCACAAGTGACCCCATATTGGAAACTAGACCCCCCAAGGAACTTATTTAGATGTGTTGTGAGAACTTTGAACCCCCAAGTGTTTCACTACAGTTTATAACGCAGAGCCGTGAAAATAAAAATTATTTTTTTTTCACAAAAATGATTTTTAGCCCCCAGTTTTGTATTTTCACAAGGGTATCAGGATAAATTGGACCCCAAAAGTTGTTGTCCAATTTGTCCTGAGTACGCTGATACCCCATATGTGGGGGGGAACCACTGTTTGGGCGCATGACAGAGCTCGGAAGGGAAGGAGCGCCATTTGGAATGCAGACTTAAATGGATTGGTCTGCAGGCGTCACGTTGCATTTGCAGAGCCCCTGATGTACCCAAACAGTACAAACCCCCCACAAGTGACCCCATATTGGAAACTAGACCCCCCAAGGAACTTATTTAGATGTGTTGTGAGAACTTTGAACCCCCAAGTGTTTCACTACAGTTTATAACGCAGAGCCGTGAAAATAAAAATTATTTTTTTTTCACAAAAATGATTTTTAGCCCCCAGTTTTGTATTTTCACAAGGGTATCAGGATAAATTGGACCCCAAAAGTTGTTGTCCAATTTGTCCTGAGTACGCTGATACCCCATATGTGGGAGGGAACCACTGTTTGGGCGCATGACAGAGCTCGGAAGGGAAGGAGCGCCATTTGGAATGCAGACTTAAATGGATTGGTCTGCAGGCGTCACGTTGCATTTGCAGAGCCCCTGATGTACCCAAACAGTACAAACCCCCCACAAGTGACCCCATATTGGAAACTAGACCCCCCAAGGAACTTATCTAGATGTGTTGTGAGAATTTTGAACCCCCAAGTGTTTCACTACAGTTTACAACGCAGAGCCGTGAAAATAAAAAATATTTTTTTTCCCACAAAACTTATTTTTTGGCCCCCAGTTTTGTATTTTCCCAAAAGTAGCAGGAGAACTTGGACCCCAAAAGATGATGTCCAATTTGTCCTGAGTACGCTGATACCCCATATGTTGGGGTAAACCCCTGTTTGGGCACACGGGAGAGCTCTGAAGGGAAGGAGCACTGTTTTCCTTTTTCAACGCAGAATTGGCTGGAATTCAGAACGGATGCCATGTGTTGTGGATTCTGTTTGTGGGCTCCCTCTGGTGGTTACTGCTGGTACTGGGTGACTTTGGTGGGTTGCGGCCTTTGGTTTCCACCTGTCCATCAGAGGCTGGGTGTTTCCTATTTTACCTGGCCTTTCTGTCATTCCCTTGCCGGCTATCAATGTATTCAGTTGTGCTCTGTTTGGTTCCTGCCTACCTGCTCCCAGATCTTTCAGGATAAGCTAAGTGCTGATTTTCAGTTGTTTGGTTTTTTGTCCAGCTTGCTTATTATGTCTCTATGCTAGCTGGTAGCTCTAGTGGACTGAGGTTCTCCCCATGTGCCATGAGTTGGCACATGGGTTCTTGTAATCTCAGGATGTTTTTTTTTTGATTAGGGTTTTTTGCTGACCGCTCAGTCCCCTTTTGTATCGTTCTGCTTTCTAGTTCACAGTGGGCCTCAATTTGCTAAAGCTATATATATCATCTCTATGTGTGTGCCTTCCTCTCATTTCACATGTACATGTGGGGGGCAACTATATCTTTTGGGGTCCATTCCTCTGGAGGCAAGTGAGGTCTTATTTTCTCTGCAGTGCTAGTTAGCTCTTAGGCTGGTGCGTGGCGTCTAGAACCAACGTAGGCACGCTCCCTGGCTATCTCTAGTTGCGTTTGTCAGGCGTAGGGCAGCGGTCAGCCCAGGTTCCATCACCCTAGAGCTCGTCCGTTATTTATTTGTACTTGCTTGTCCTGTGCTATCCCTAGCCATTGGGGATTCATGACAGTATAGCCGGCCCACAAAGTGTTAATTGTTTGGGCTGAAGCAGGAGAAAAAGAAGTGTTTAAGGGAAATTTTTTTTTTTTTTTCCCTTCAGAGTTTTGCTGCCTAGCCCTTAATTGCTGTCTAGCTGCTTCTTACCTCCTCTTAACCCTTGAATGGCTCTGATCTTAGCTGTTTAACATGGATGTCCAGAGTTTGGCTTCCAGCCTGAGTAATCTCGCGGCAAAAGTTCAAAACATACAGGATTTTGTTGTTCACACTCCCATGTCTGAACCTAGAATTCCTATTCCAGAGTTCTTTTCTGGAGATAGATCTACCTTCCTGAATTTCAGGAACAATTGTAAATTGTTTCTTTCTTTAAAGTCTCGCTCCTCTGGAGACCCTGCTCAACAAGCCAAGATTGTAATATCTTTCCTGCGGGGCGACCCTCAGAATTGGGCATTTGCATTGGCACCAGGGGATCCTGCGTTGCTCAGCGTGGATGCGTTTTTTCTGGCATTGGGATTGCTCTATGAGGAACCTAACCTGGAGATTCAGGCTGAAAAGGCTTTATTAGCCCTCTCTCAGGGGCATGATGAAGCGGAAATATATTGTCAAAAATTTCGGAAATGGTCGGTGCTTACTCAGTGGAATGAGTGCGCCCTGGCTGCAAACTTCAGAAATGGTCTTTCTGAGGCCATTAAGGATATTATGGTGGGGTTCCCCACGCCTACAGGTCTGAATGAGTCTATGGCTATGGCCATTCAAATTGATCGGCGTTTGCGGGAGCGCAAACCCGTGCACCAGTTGGCGGTGTCTTCTGAACAGGCACCTGAGACTATGCAATGTGATAGAATTCAGTCCAGAAGTGAACGGCAAAATTATAGGCGGAAAAATGGATTGTGTTTTTATTGTGGTGATTCAGCTCATGTTATATCAGCATGCTCTAAACGCACAAAAGGGGTTGATAAATCTTTTGCCATTGGTACTCTGCAGCCTAAGTTCATTTTGTCTGTGACTCTGATTTTTTCACTGTCTTCCATTTCCGTCGATGCCTATGTGGATTCGGGCGCTGCCCTACGCCTGACAAACGCAACTAGAGATAGCCAGGGAGCGTGCCTACGTTGGTTCTAGACGCCACGCACCAGCCTAAGAGCTAACTAGCACTGCAGAGAAAATAAGACCTCACTTGCCTCCAGAGGAATGGACCCCAAAAGATATAGTTGCCCCCCACATGTATTGACGGTGAAATGAGAGGAAGGCACACACATAGAGATGATATATATAGCTTTAGCAAATTGAGGCCCACTGTGAACTAGAAAGCAGAACGATACAAAAGGGGACTGAGCGGTCAGCAAAAAACCCTAATCAAAAAAAAACCATCCTGAGATTACAAGAACCCATGTGCCAACTCATGGCACATGGGGAGAACCTCAGTCCACTAGAGCTACCAGCTAGCATAGAGACATAATAAGCAAGCTGGACAAAAAACCAAACAACTGAAAATCAGCACTTAGCTTATCCTGAAAGATCTGGGAGCAGGTAGGCAGGAACCAAACAGAGCACAACTGAATACATTGATAGCCGGCAAGGGAATGACAGAAAGGCCAGGTAAAATAGGAAACACCCAGCCTCTGATGGACAGGTGGAAACCAAAGGCCGCAACCCACCAAAGTCACCCAGTACCAGCAGTAACCACCAGAGGGAGCCCACAAACAGAATCCACAACAGCCATGTCCCGTTTGGAGAGCCCCTGATGTGCCTAAACAGTGGAAACCCCCCAATTATAACTGAAACCCTAATCCAAACACACCCCTTACCCTAATCCCAACAGTAACCCTAACCATTCCTCGAACCCAGACACACCCAACCCTATTCCCAACTGTAAATGTAATCCAAACCCTAACCCTATCTTTAGCCCCAACCCTAACTGTAGCCCCAACCCTAGCCCCAACCCTAGCCCCAACCCTAGCCCCAACCCTAGCCCTAACCCTAGCCCTAACCCTAGCAATAACCCTAGCCCTATCACTAGCCCTAACACTAGCCGTAACACTAGCCCTAACCCTAGCCCTAACCCTAGCCCCAACCCTAGCACTAACCCTAGCCCTAACCCTAGCCCCAACCCTAGCCCTAACCCTAGCCCCAACCCTAACCCTAGCCCTAACCCTTGCCCTAACCCTAGCCCTAACCCTAGTCCTAACTCTAGTCCTAACTCTAGTCCTAACTCTAGTCCTAACCCTAACCCTAATGGGAAAATGAAAATAAATACATTTTTTAATTTTTTTATTTTTCCCTAACTAAGGGGGTGATGAAGGGGGGTTTGATTTACTTTTATAGCGGGTTTTTTAGCGGATTTTTATGATTGGCAGCCGTCACACACTGAAAGACGCTTTTCATTGCAAAAAATATTTTTTGCGTTACCACATTTTGAGAGCTGTAATTTTTCCATATTTGAGTCCACAGAGTCATGTGAGATCTTGTTTTTTGTGGGACTAGTTCACGTTTTTATTGGTAACATTTTCGGACACGTGACATTTTTTGATCGCTTGATTTTTGTGAGGCAGAGTGATCAAAAACCAGCTATTCATGAATTTCTTTTGGGGGAGGCGTTTATACCGTTCCGCCTTTGGTAAAATTGATAAAGCAGTTTTATTCGTCGGGTCAGTACGATTACAGCGATATCTCATTTATATCATTTTTTTATGTTTTGGCGCTTTTATACGATAAAAACTATTTTATAGAAAAAATAATTATTTTGGTATCGCTTTATTCTCAGGACTATAACTTTTTTATTTTTTTGCTGATGATGCTGTATGGCAGCTCGTTTTTTGCGGGACAAGATGACGTTTTCAGCGGTACCATGGTTATTTATATCAGTCTTTTTGATCGCGTGTTATTCCACTTTTTGTTTGGCGGTATGATAATAAAGCGTTGTTTTTTGCCTCGTTTTTTTTTTTTTTTCTTACGGTGTTTACTGAAGGGGTTAACTAGTGGGGCAGTTTTATAGGTTGGGTCGTTACGGACGCGGCGATACTAAATATGTGTACTTTTATTGTTTTTTTTATTTTATTTAGCAAAAGAAATGTATTTTTGGGAATAATATATATATTTTTTTTCTTTATTTAGGATATTTTTTTTATTTATTTTTTTACACATGTGGGGAATTTTTTTTTAACTTTTTTACTTTGTCCCAGGGGGGGACATCACAGATCATTGATCTGGCAGTGTGCACAGCACTCTGCCAGATCTGCGATCTGCTGTGCAGGGCTGCAGGCTTACCAAGTGTCTGCTCTGAGCAGACACTCGGTAAGCCACCTCCCTCCCTGCAGGACCCGGATGCCGCGGCCATCTTGGATCCGGGACCTGCGGCGAGGAGGGAGGTAGGAGACCCTCGGAGCAACGCGATCACATCGCGTTGCTCCGGGGGTCTCAGGGAAGCCCACAGGGAGCCCCCTCCCCGCGCGATGCTTCCCTATACCGCCGGTACACCGCGATCATGTTTGATCGCGGTGTGCCGGGGGTTAATGTGCCGGGGGCGGTCCGTGACCGCTCCTGGCACATAGTGCCGGATGTCAGCTGCGATATGCAGCTGACACCCGGCCGCGATCGGCCGCGCTCCCCCCGTGAGCGCGGCCGATCGCGTATGACGTACTATCCCGTCAGTGGTCATACGGGCCCACCCCACCTCGACGGGATAGTACGTCAGATGTCAGGAAGGGGTTAATGCCTTGCTATCTGTAGTGTCCTAACAAGGTCCTCGTTCTCTCCTGTCCTGGGACAGTCCCTGCATGGTAGGCAGCTTGAGTCGTTCCTCTGGGGTCTCTTTGCACGGTGACTCCAGGCTCAAGAATGCTGTTGTACCTCAGGTGTGGTGTGGCCAATTTACATATAGTTCTATACCCTCCCGTTCTGCTATGTGTCCTGAAGTACAAAACAGCCTCGGGCTCCCGGTGCCCGGCTTCTGCGCTTCAGCTCTGAGGGGCTCAATCACAGCCCTCCTCAAGCTCCTAATCACTTCTTTGTGCTCCCTCACTCTCTCGTCTGCACCACACATGTGCTCTCTCTGGTCTCCCTGCACCAACTAACTAGCTCCTCCAGACCAGGATGTTAATGGAGGGAAGCTCTCCCCTAAAGCTGGGTGTAGAGCTCCCCTTCTGGCCTGGATTCAGAATGTGTTGTGTGTACAGTTTACCTGCCAAAGGGATCCCTTCTGTCTCAAGGCATGACATTACCCTCCCCAAAAGGAGGGCAACATCACTGTGGTACCTGAACTCCTGGGGTGCCACATTCGTGCTCACAGGGTAATTATGTGGAGCAGCACAAAGAAGGACACAGGGTTGCAGTCTTTCCCTGGTTTACTGATGGTAGCAGGCCACAGTCCCGGGTACCGGCAACAGGTGTAGATAGAGTCCAGGCAGCCTGAAGACAGGTGGAAACCCCCTTGACAGGTCAGTTTGGGAGCCTTCCACTATGCGCTGGTCTATTAGTGTCCTAACAAGGTCCTCGCTCTCTCCTGTCCTGGGACAGTCCCTGCATGGTAGGCAGCTTGAGTCGTTCCTCTGGGGTCTCTTTGCACAGTGACTCCAGGCTCTAAAATGCTGTTGTACCTCAGGTGTGGTGTAGCCAATTTATGTATAGTCCTATGTCCTCTGGTTCTGCTATGTGTCCTGAAGTACAAAACAGCCTCGGGCTCCCGGTGCCCGGCTTCTGCGCTTCAGCTCTGTGGGGCTCAATCACAGCCCTCCTCAAGCTCCTAATCACTTCTTTGTGCTCCCTCACTCTCTCGTCTGCACCACACATGTGTTCTCTCTGGTCTCCCTGGACCAACTAACTGGTACCTTCTCCAGACCCGGATGTTAATGGAGGGATGCTCCCCCCTAAAACTGGGTTTGGAGCTCCCCCTTCTGGCCTGGATTCAGAATGTGTTGTGTGTACAGTTTTCCTGCCAAAGGGATTCCTCTTGTCTCCAGGCATGACATTACCCTCCCCGAGAGGAAGACAACATCACTGTGGTACCTGAACTTCTGGGGTGCCACATCCCCCCCATTAAATCCAGTACTCCCGGACTGGGAAAGAAAACATAAACAGTACAGGTTAGATAATGCAAAACATTTTGAAAAACATTTCAACAAGTATAAACTTTTTCTTCCCTTATGGGAGGCACAGTTCTTGAACGTTGCAAACATATTTACAAAAGTACAACTGGTCTTATGCTAGGGTGTCCTTGTTCAAAAAACAAAAGTACCGTTGCGAGGGATCCATCATAAACCCCCAATGTAGGTCTTAGGCGGGCTACAAGGCGTATCCAGATCCGGTGTGCCACGCCAGACGTTTTTTCTTGGCTACAGGTCTGTGAGCAAACAAGGCCCAACCCACGCTGGCAATGTGGGTAGAACAAAGGTGCACCTTGGAGGTGCCAACTATGTACAGTGACAGTTTTTGGGCAATCCACTGTCCATTACCCTATTGTCCATTTTAAACCTGTAACAAGTATAAGCAAACATTTCAAACAGGTAACAGCAATTATTGACATTTTTAGTCACTGTAACCGGCTGGGATTTGACCTCTGGTACTACGGGTGGACCTACGCAGTTCCTTGTCTAACATGTCTGCTGTTGCTGTTGTGAACCCACTAGTGTCTGTGCTACTTGTAGGCCTGCATTGTATTGGCAAATTGGGCAAACGTCTGCGACTTCTTAGGTTCACTGTGGGTCTGACAGATTCACTGATAGCAGAGGGTAGATTCTCTTGTTCCACTGCTGGTGTGGTGTTTGCTGCTGGAGCCTGTTGGTGTAAAGTCTCTTCTATTTCAGGACGGTTCTGGATCACTTCTTCTGGTATTTCCAGCTGCAGAAAAGTCAAGACTGGTATCACTATGGCTTGATGTACTTGAGTCCAAGACTCTGGAAAATCTCCAAGAACGGTATGGATTTTCTTTTCCTCTTCTTCCATAGATTGAGAAATACTTGGGTCTTTTTCCTTGTCTCTCAGTTTGTCAGGGCACACTTTGAGATGATCTCTGTATACGGCAGTCGATGTTTCTCCTGCATCTTTGCTTATGAGACAGACTTTAGTATTGTCAAAGTTTGACAGTAAGATGGTATATGGTTCTGCTTCCCATTGGTCGTCAAATTTATGCATTCTTCTTTTTCGCTTTAACACTTGTTCACCTGGTGACAAGGGAAATGCAGGGGCACGTTGATTGTAATTTCTCTCTTGTTTTTGTCTTGCCTGGGACAAGCTTCTTTCTACACACTCTTGTACTTGGCGGTATTTCTGTTGTCGCTCGGTATCCCAATCTGTATCTGGTGAGGTTGTTTCAGGTGTTAAGACTTCCATTTCCAGATCAACAGGTAATTTGCTAGATCTTCCTCTCATCAGGTATGCTGGAGTGCAGTTGGTGGAATTCACTGGGATGTGATTGTACAAATCTACTAAGTCTGGCAACTTCTCAGGCCATAAGTTTCTTTCTTCTAAAGGCAAGGTTTTCAGTAAGTCAATTACAACTTGATTCATCTTTTCACACATACCATTTGTTTGAAGGTGGTACGGTGTTGTTCTGATCTTCTTACACCCGTACAGGTTGCAGAACTCCAGGAAGACTTCCGCTTCAAAGCCTGGGCCTTGGTCGGGGAGTACCTTTTCAGGGTGTCCGTGTGGTCGACAAAAGTGTTGTTGGAAGGCTTTGGCTGACGTCTTCGCTGTCTGATCCTTGACAGCCACGACTACCAGGAATCTGGAATAATGATCCACAATGGTCAGAGCATAGACATAGCCTGACCGGCTTTGAGTTAGCTTCACATGGTCTAAAGCCACCAGTTCAAGTGGCTGTTTGGTGACTATGGGCTGTAGGGGAGCCCTCTGGCTGTCAAGGTCCTTTCTGCGCAGGTTGCATGGGCCACACTCTCGGCACCACTTTTCGATGGCTTTTCTCATGCCAATCCAGTAAAACTTCCAAGAAGTAGGATCTCTAACTTCTTCCATCCGAAGTGTATAAACCGACAAAAAAGGAGTGGAATGGATCGATAAATACTATATGAGTGATGTTAATACTCATTAACTCACAGTACTATTATGTAAAAAATCCAAACCAGATAGGGGTTAATTAGATAAATACAAAAATACTTTATTTCAAGAACATAACATATAAATATAAAATTCATACAAAGTGCAAGGTGAGACAAGAAATGACAGCTAAAACTCAATGTGGATAGATGGTAATAAACCACATTGGTAAAAAGCACATATGTCCTGAAGCTACGCCTGCAATATACGTATCATACCATAAAGTGGATATAGCTAACATTTACGTGCACAGAGGGCCATATTGGGAAAATAAACTTTAATAGCCAATCAGGGAATCCTCAGAGCATTTATGTCACTAAAAGGTTTAGGCATACTGTAAGTGAATGAGTCCCAGGTAAAAAGATAAAAGTGGACCTATGTCAATAATAATTCTAGGTTCATACCTTGAGACATGGTGGTGAAAGAATGCAGGCGTGCTGACAGGACAGGAGAAAGCCTCAACGCGTGTTTCACCACCTTGGCTTCGTCAGGAGGTGTGGTTAAGTAAGAGGGGCTGCGAGTATTTATGTCGAATAAGGGGGACCCTCAGCAAATCGGCGAGCAAGCCCATCATGATGCGTCCACTCTGGCGGCGGGGCGGGCCGCCGTGAGCCACGGACGATGGGAAGGAGGATGTACGTCATCACTAACCATCTCCATGGCAGTGCTTCAAGCCAGCGACGCCGCCAGAGCGGCACAGCGCATGCGTGGGGCGCGTCTGCGTCTGAAGAGATTTGTTAGAAACGAACATGAATTTCTTCTGATCGAGATGCCTGTAATGCTGTGTACCCAGCCGTAGCTGAGAAGGGCATACCGTAAGTAGAGAATAAATTATGTGACATTGCTATAAAGGCGCCTTCGGCATCATAGCCAATATATAAAAAATATGGCAGGACAAAGGAGAATTTTTTATATAGATAATTACATTAAGTTTGTTTAAACTCAGACTGAAGCATTAAATCTGAGTACACTTGCTCCATAAAGTAAATGACTGTCTAGCAATAAAGACAACCACAGCTGTGACAGGCATGAGTTACAAGAGAAAATAAAAAAGAGAAAAAGAAAGAAAGAAAACATATGCCAGTATATAAGCATAAACCCGAAAAACAATGTATGCAAGAGAATAGTAAACATATTCCATATCTATCAAAAAGCACATTGTGTTGTCATATACAATCGGAATATAATGGAACCCAGATCCTAAGAACACAATAATATAAAAAATATTTTGTCATGTAACATTAGGGTATCATAAACCTAATAGGTCCATGAGACCAAATAGGGAGATAAATGTTCCAATTGGATAGGCAGGAGCAGTAATAAACGATTTTAGGCATACGATTCAATAACATGACATTATGAAGATATTACCATTAGTCAAAAAATAAGAAGTCCAAAAGTTTCTTTCTGTTATGGCAAATTAGAGTAGTGTCCATAATGAGGTTCCCTCTGATGGTTAGGCAAAAGAAGAGTTTGCACGAAGAAAATTCCATGAAATATCAACATCTAAATCAAATAAGAAAAAATATATTAAACACAAAATTACATGACCAACACAAAAATTAAAAAACATCACAGCACCAGAAAGATTAAAAAAGAATATCAAAGATATTCAAAGAAAAGACTTGAAACTGATGGCTTCATTGAGACCTTTTGGTGAAAGCATGTCTAATGTAACCATCCATCGTGTTTCTTTTTTAAGCAATTTTTGTTTTAGGCTCCCGCCACGGATCCCCATATAAACGTGATCGATACCACACACTGCAAAACCTTTTGAATTGCTGTTGTGGGTTTCGAAAAAGTGTTTAGGAATCGTTTTAAGCAGGTCTGGTTCAGGGCAATTAACTGAATTTTTTATGTCCATAACATGCTCCTGCACACGGACTTTCAAGGGCCTTGTCGTCATGCCAATATAAATGTGATCACAAGGGCAGCGAGCATGATATATCACTGCCTCTGTGTTGCACGTAATATGATGCACAATTTTAAAGATTTTATCTCCAACTGAGTTCTTAAAGGGAACCTGTCACCCCCTCAGGCATTTGTAACTGAAAGAGCCACCTTGTGCAGCACAAATGCTGCATTCTGACAAGGTGGCTCTTTTAGTTATGATGCCTGCACACGCTGAAATAAACGTTTATAAAATGTGCCCCCTCATACCGTGAAACCGTAGTTTCGCTGCCCTTCGTACTTACAGCGCAGGCTCCGGGGATAATAATGCAGCAAGAGGAGGCAGTGCCCGGCGCACACAGGCCCGGAGTGACGGCTGTGCTGCGTCTGATTAGGAAGGAAAGTCCCGCCTCCTGGACTGTTTCATGGTATGAGGGGGCACATTTTATAAGCGTTTATTTCAGCGTGTGCAGGGAGCATAACTAAAAGAGCCACCTTGTCAGAATGCAGCATTTGTGCTGCACAAGGTGGCTCTTTTAGTTACAAACGCCTGAGGGGGGTGACAGGTTCCCTTTAAAGTCTTTTGTTCTTAAAATAAAATGACAGGCCGAACAATCTCCGCATGGAAAACAGCCCCATGGGGGACCCTTCTTATTAGAGCCCAAAAAGTTGTTTTTCGGGGGAACATAATGGCTGTTACACAAAATATCACCTAAAGTGCGTGACTTCCGCCACGTAATAAGAGGGTAAGGTGTTAGTTGGTTATGCAAATCCCTGTCCATGAGCAGCACTGACCAATGTTTTTTAAAAATGTTGTTGATATCGGTCCAATTGGAATTGAATCTAGTAATAAATCTTGGTGCTGATTCTAGATTCCTATTTGTGCTATTGGTCGGCTTAGCTAAGAGGGTAGATCTGTGGTTGTTGGACAGTAGCCCTTCAATGAACTGTTCCTTTACGAGCTTGTCCCCATCCTGCATGCTGTTAGGGTCAACCTGTTTGATGGCCCGTAGTGCCTCTTGCAGATTAAGGGCATAGTCCCCTATGCTATCCTGCGTTCGTTGTTTGCACCCGAAAAACCTCATTTTGATTTCCGCAGTGGTGCGGGTGTCAAAAGTGGTTTTAAGTTTGGCAAATATCTGCTGAACAGTTCCTTTCTCCATATCTGGCCAGGATTTTACTTCTCTTAGGGCTGCGCCAATCAGTTGGCCAGTTAGAATGCTGACTTTTTTATGTTCTGTCAGGGGATAAACTTCAAATAGGCTGCAGAACCTTTCCTTAAAATCACTGAGTGTATGGGACTCCCTAGAATATTGTGGAAGCCAGGCTGCTCCTGGTATATAGGGCATGGAGAGCGGCATTATGGGCGCTGTTACTGTGGCGGGCTCCAGCCTGTTTACAGGAGCTGCAGGCACTGCAGAGCCTGGGGGCACCATGGGGCCTGCATCCTGTTGGCATATGCAACAGATTAGGACTTATTACACAGGTCAACAAAAAAAAAATTTTTTTCTGGTGTCCAAAATATTTTAATGAATTTGGGGTATTTTTGGGGTGCTGATTCTGAATATGCTATCAGTTTTGCCAGATTGGCTCAAGTTTTTGACATTTTTGGTATCTTATTTATAGCACTTGTTGGTAAATGCGACGCATCATCTCATTAATTTCTTTGGATTAGTACTTGAACTGAGCAGTTCTCAATATAGTTTTGTGTTAATTAGTGTTCTAAAAGTTTGTTCATAGCTTGATTTTTGCACTAACTTTATGTTGTTGTCTGTTTTCCAGTGAAAAGCATGAACTCATCAAGAAGAAGTTGTCTTAACGATCCAGACTCATTCTGTTACATTTGTGGTGAATACACACTGCCAAAACATAGAAGAAACATAACAGACTTCGTAAAAAAAGTGTATTTTGCCTATTTTGGGGTTATGCTTGGGGACCAAGACAAGTTTTGGGCACCACACATAGTGTGCAAAGCATGTATCGAATTATTACGAAAATGGAGCAAAGGACAAAGAAAAAGCTTCAAATTTGGTGTTCCAATGGTGTGGAGAGAGCCAAAAAATCATCATGATGACTGTTATTTCTGTGCAGTGCAAGTGCAAGGATTCAATAAGCATAAGAAACGAAAATGGGAGTAACATGGAATCTGCAAGAAGGCCTGTCCCTCATTGTGAAGATGTGCCTGTACCTGTGTTTACCATAAATAACAGTCATCATGATGATTTTTTGGCTCTCTCCACACCATTGGAACACCAAATTTGAAGCTTTTTCTTTGTCCTTTGCTCCATTTTCGTAATAATTCGATACATGCTTTGCACACTATGTGTGGTGCCCAAAACTTGTCTTGGTCCCCAAGCATAACCCCAAAATAGGCAAAATACACTTTTTTTACGAAGTCTGTTATGTTTCTTCTATGTTTTGGCAGTGTGTATTCACCACAAATGTAACAGAATGAGTCTGGATCGTTAAGACAACTTCTTCTTGATGAGTTCATGCTTTTCACTGGAAAACAGACAACAACATAAAGTTAGTGCAAAAATCAAGCTATGAACAAACTTTTAGAACACTAATTAACACAAAACTATATTGAGAACTGCTCAGTTCAAGTACTAATCCAAAGAAATTAATGAGATGATGCGTCGCATTTACCAACAAGTGCTATAAATAAGATACCAAAAATCTCAAAAACTTGAGCCAATCTGGCAAAACTGATGACATATTCAGAATCTGCACCCCAAAAATACCCTAAATTCGATGAAATATCTTTGGCACCAAAAATGCTGTTGACCAGTGTTATAAGTGAAAGGAGGACTTTACACTAACCAGACAGCAGATGGCGATAGTGTGTAAAGTTATATACTTGCTGTAATGTGAGGAGGGAAACTCTCTGTTGTTGGTTGTTTTTCTTACTTCCTGATTCTTCCTTCTTCTTCTTGAATATATTGTGTTCAGTGCATGGTCTGTGTGACACTGAATTGTATCTCATGTTTACCAGTATGAAGTAAATACTGTTTACTCAAGATATCTTGCTGATTGAAGCTCTCCTAAGGGTACCGTCACACATTGAAATTTCCATCGCTACGACGTTACGATTCGTGACGTTCTAGCGATATCGTTACGATATCGCAGTGTCTGACACGCAGCAGCGATCAGGGATCCTGCTGAGAATCGTACGTCGTAGCAGATCGTATGGAACTTTCTTTCGTCGCTTGATCACCCGCTGACATCGCTGGATCGTTGTGTGTGACAGCGATCCAGCGATGTCTTCGCTTGTAACCAGGGTAAACATCGGGTAACTAAGCGCAGGGCCGCGCTTAGTAACCCGATGTTTACCCTGGTTACAAGCGTAAACGTAAAAAAACAAACCGTACATGCTCACCCGTCGGTGTCCTTCAGGTCCCTTGCCGTCTGCTTCCTGCTCTGAGTGCCGGCCGGAAAGTGAGAGCAGATCACAGCGGTGCTGCGCTCTGCTCACTGTACGGCTGCACTCAGAGCAGGAAGCAGACGGCAAGGGACCTGAAGGACACCGACGGGTGAGTATGTACTGTTTGTTTTTTTACGTTTACGCTGGTAACCAGGGTAAACATCGGGTTACTAAGCGCGGCCCTGCGCTTAGTTACCCGATGTTTACCCTGGTTACCCGGGGACTTCGGCATCGCTCCAGCGCCGTGATTGCAACGTGTGACCGCAGTCTACGACGCTGGAGCGATATTCATACGATCGCTGCGACGTCACGGATCGTGCCGTCGCAGCGATGAAAATTTCAATGTGTGACGGTACCCTAACTACAGCCGTGACTGCAAGAAAACGCACTCTGCAACAGGTTATGGGCCCAGGCACCCCAGACACTACAGGTCTGTACTACAAGCCTTGGCAGAAGGATTCTGGTTTATAACCCCAGATAACAACGGAGCACACAGATAAGCTCTGTAAACAGAAGGAAATCCAGACACAGAGTGACAGAGGAAGTCATCCTCCCAGGAGCTGGACATACAGGAGAATATCTTCAGAACAACTCTCTAAACAAGTAAGACTATATAAAGATGATGAGTAACACAGAACTGACATTTACAGTAGCTAAACTGAATAGTGAAAATTAGTACAGTAGAGATGTTGTTATCTAAGGATGATCTATGGAAGTAATTGTTACAGCAAGACCAGATCAAGATAATCAGACATGGGATAATAAGAATAGAAAAGCTAAAGCCACCATTAGCTTATTAGTGGATGATGCTCAATTAATACATATAAGAAATGAAGAAACAGCTAAGGAAATGTGGGAAGCATTAAGAAAACTGTATGAAAGACCTAGCTTGAATCACAAGTTATTTTTATTAAGAAAGCTGTACAGTATGAGATTGAGTGCAAATGACGATATGCAGAAGCACATATTTTCAATGATGGAAGTGATATCACAGCTAAGATCTATTGGTGAAGATGTTAAAGAAAGTCATGTAGCAGCTATATTGTTGTGGAGTTTACCAGATTCATATACAGCCTTGATAAATGCCCTTGAGACGAGACCAGAAACTGACATTACATTAGATTTTGTGAAAACAAGACTAATAGATGAATATCAGAGAAGAAAAGAACAAAGAAATGATTCTTCTACTGAAAAGGACAGTGAAAATGCTCTTAAAGCTACAGAATTCAAAAAACTCTATAATAAAGAGACAAGCGAATGCTTCAGATGTAAGAAAAAAGGTCATTTAAAGAAAGACTGTACCATATGGAAAGCAGAACAACAAAAATTACAACATAAACAGCATACACAGAAAGTAAAAAACACAATTTCCGATTCATGTGAGAATAATTGGAATGGCACATTTAAAGTAACAGACAAGAAATCATCACTTGGTTTGTTTATTGATTCAGGAGCAACGAGTCATATGACAAGTGACAAGAATTTCTTTACTGATCTTGATTTAGATAAGAAAGAAGCCATTTATCTTGCAGATGGAAGCAAAATAACCGCAGAAGGTATCGGACAAGGTATGCTAAATTGTTCAAACAAGTTCGGGCAAGATTCAAAGATACTTGTACAAGATGTGTTGTATGTTCCAAAATTGGAAGGCGGATTATTATCTGTGAAACTTTTAACAGCAAAAGGACTTACAGTGAAATTCAAAGACAATGAGTGTGCAATTATTGCAGGAAACAAGGTGATAACCAAAGTCAAGGCAGATGAACAATTATACCATTTTGACACACCAAAGGAACAGATGAAGGTATGTACACATGATCACAAAAACTGTATTCACATGTGGCATAGACGTCTAGGACATAGACACACTGACAGTATAAGGGAACTACAAAGAAAAGAATTGACAAAAGATTTAAAGATATCAGATTGCTCAATTACCATAAGATGTGAATGTTGTATAAAATCCAAAGCCACAAGGATATCTATTCCAAAAGAAAGTGAGATGAAAAGCGAAAGACCACTTGATTTGGTGCATACTGACGTATGTGGACCCATGAAAGTGACTACATCAGGAGGCAATAGATACTGCCATCCCGCTCAGGTCATCCCCACTTTCCACACTTATAGAAACATACAGGCCATTAACACCCAGAAACTTATGAAGAACTTGCAGTCTTCATTGGCCCCAATCTCCTCCATCTCTTGTCCTGATTCTGCTCTGAAGCATTACAATGAAACCCTGCAAAGTGCCCTGGAAGAAGCTGCACCTCCTATACATAGAACAACTCGGCACAGACGGCGACAACCGTGGCACACGCTGCAAACACGTTTCCTGCAGCGGTGCTCCAGGTGTGCCGAACGTCTGTGGAGAAAATCTAATCTGCCCGAAGATTTCATCCATTATAAGTTCATGCTAAAAACATACAACTCTGCCCTTCACCTCTCCAAACAAACCTATTTCAACACCCTCATCACCTCGCTGTCCAATAACCCTAAACGTCTCTTTGACACTTTCCGGTCCCTACTCAACCCAAGAGAGCAGGCCCCAACCACAGATCTCCACGCTGATGATCTGGCCAATTACTTCAAAGAAAAAATTGACCACATTCGACAGGAAATCATTTCCCAATCTCTTCATACCAAGCACTGTCCTCCCTCCCCCACTGCATCTAGTTCACTCTCTGACTTTGAACCAGTTACAGAAGAAGAAGTAAGCAGGCTCCTTGCATCTTCTCGCCCGACCACTTGCACCAGCGACCCCATTCCGTCGCATCTCCTCCAGTCCCTTTCCCCGGCTGTCACCTCTCACCTAACAAAAATATTCAACCTTTCCCTCACTTCCGGTATTTTTCCCTCCTCATTTAAGCATGCCATCATACATCCACTACTTAAAAAGCCCTCCCTCGATCAAAATTGTGCCGCTAATTATAGACCTGTCTCTAATCTTCCCTTCATCTCTAAACTCCTGGAACGCCTGGTCCACTCCCGTCTTACCCGCTATCTCTCAGATAATTCTCTTCTCGACCCTCTTCAATCTGGTTTCCGCTCTTTACACTCTACTGAAACTGCCCTCACTAAAGTCTCTAATGACCTACTAACAGCTAAATCTAATGGTCACTATTCCATGCTAATTCTCTTGGATCTCTCCGCAGCATTCGACACTGTGGATCATCAGCTCCTCCTCACTATGCTCCGCTCCATCGGCCTCAAGGACACCGTTCTCTCTTGGTTCTCCTCCTATCTCTCTGGCCGATCCTTCACTGTTTGTTTTGCTGGTTCCTCCTCCTCTCACCTTCCCCTTACTGTTGGGGTTCCTCAAGGATCAGTCCTAGGCCCCCTCCTCTTCTCTTTGTATACTGCCCCTATTGGACAAACAATCAGTAGATTTGGTTTCCAGTACCATCTCTATGCTGACGACACCCAATTATATACCTCTTCTCCTGTTATCACGCCGACCTTTTTAGAAAACACCAGTGATTGTCTTACCGCTGTCTCTAACATCATGTCCTCCCTCTATCTGAAACTGAACCTGTCAAAAACTGAACTCCTCGTGTTCTCTCCCTCTACAAACCTACCTTTGCCCGACATTGCCATCTCTGTGTGCGGTTCCACCATTACTCCAAAACAACATGCCCGCTGCCTTGGAGTCATCCTTGATTCCGAGCTTTCATTCACCCCCCACATCCGATCACTGGCTCGCTCTTCTTATCTGCATCTCAAAAACATTTCCAGAATTCGCCCTTTTCTTACTTTCGACTCTGCAAAAACTCTTACTGTCTCACTTATTCATTCTCGTCTGGACTATTGTAACTCTCTACTAATTGGCCTACCTTTTACCAGACTCTCCCCGCTCCAATCTGTCCTGAATGCTGCTGCCAGGATCATATTCCTCGCCAACCGTTACACCGATGCCTCTACCTTGTGCCAGTCATTACACTGGCTACCCATCCAATCCAGAATCCAGTACAAAACTACTACCCTCATCCACAAAGCACTCCATGGCTCAGCACCACCCTACATCTCCTCTCTGGTCTCAGTCTACCAACCTACCCGTGCCCTCCGCTCTGCTAATGACCTCAGGTTAGCATCCTCAATAATCAGAACCTCCCACTCCCGTCTCCAAGACTTTACACGTGCGGCGCCGATTCTTTGGAATGCACTACCTAGGTTAATACAATTAATCCCCAATCCCCACAGTTTTAAGCGTGCCCTAAAAACTCATTTGTTCAGATTGGCCTACCGCCTCAACGCATTAACCTAATTATCCCTGTGTGGCCTATTAATAAAAAACAACAACATAATCACGTTCCTCCATCATGTTCTCATACACTTTATGCAGTTAATAGCCTCTGTGTCTGTACTGTTACATACTTAGGCAGTTAACTGGTTCATGCAGCTTTACATGAACACCCGAGCCTTACACTATGGCTGGTCCAAATAACTAAAGCAATTGTTACCATCCACCTCTCGTGTCTTCCCTTTTCCTCATAGATTGTAAGCTTGCGAGCAGCAGGGCCCTCATTCCTCCTGGTATCTGTTTTGAACTGTGATTTCTGTTATGCTGTAATGTCTGTTGTCTGTATAAGTCCCCTCTATAAGTTGTAAAGCGCTGCGGAATATGTTGGCGCTATATAAATAAAATTATTATTATTATTATTACATGTTGACTTTTATAGACGATTACTCAAGATACACAGTCACATACTTAATTAAAAACAAAAGTGAAGTTTTTGATAAACTTGTAGACTATGTAACAAGATCAAGTAACAAATTTCAAAGGAAGCCAATTTGTTATGACCCCAATGGCAGAGGGTCTCAGGAATAAATACCAAGTCTGCAAACACAAAAAACCAGCTCATAGGGCAGTGGTAACTGGGCTGACCATATATCTAATCCTAGCACCACAAATAGAAGTAGCCGGGGAACGTGCCTACGTTGGTTCTAGACGTCTCGCGCCAGCCGGAGAACTAACTAACCCTAGAAGGGAAAAGAAAGACCTTTCTTGCCTCCAGAGAAAAGACCCCAAAAGTTGGATACAAGCCCCCAACAAATAATAACGGTGAGGTAAGAGGAAAAGACAAACATAAGAATGAGCTAGGTATTTAGCAAAGAGAGGCCCACTAGCTAATAGCAGAATATAGTAAGATGACTTATATGGTCAGCAAAAACCCTATTAAAATATCCACGCTGGATATTCAAGAACCCCCGAACCGTCTAACGGCCGGGGGGAGAACACCAGCCCCCTAGAGCTTCCAGCAAGGTCAGAAATCACATTTAGTACAAGCTGGACAAAAATAGTAGCAAAGCAAGTAACTAAAAAAACAAAGAAGCAAGACTTAGCTTAATTTTGCAAGAGCCAGGACCAGCAGACAGGAGCAACAGAAGGATCTGATTACAACGATGCCAGGCACTGGACTAAGGATCCAGGAAGTTAATATAGCGACACCCCTGGACTAACGACCCAGGTGAGTGCCAAACAGAAAAAAGACAATCCCAGAGTCATACCACTAGTGACCACAAGAGGGAGCCAAAAAGTCTAATTCACAACAGTACCCCCCCCTTAAGGAGGGGTCACCGAACCCTCACCAAGACCACCAGGGCGATCAGGATGAGCAGCGTGAAAGGCACGAACTAAATCGGCCGCATGCACATCAGAGGCAACCACCCAGGAATTATCCTCCTGACCATAGCCCTTCCATTTGACCAGATACTGAAGCCTCCGCCTGGAGAGACGAGAATCCAAGATCTTCTCCACCACGTACTCCAACTCGCCCTCAACCAACACCGGAGCAGGAGGCTCAACAGAAGGAACCACAGGTACAACGTACCGCCGCAACAAAGACCTATGGAACACGTTGTGAATGGCAAACGACACAGGAAGATCCAAGCGAAAGGACACAGGATTAAGGATTTCCAATATCTTGTAAGGACCGAAGAAGCGAGGCTTAAATTTAGGAGAGGAGACCTTCATAGGAACAAATCGAGAAGACAGCCATACCAAATCCCCAACACGAAGTCGGGGACCCACACCGCGGCGGCGGTTGGCAAAACGCTGAGCCTTCTCTTGTGACAACTTTAAGTTGTCCACAACATGATTCCAGATCTGCTGCAACCTATCCACCACAGAATCTACCCCAGGACAGTCAGAAGGCTCCACATGTCCCGAGGAAAAACGAGGATGGAAACCAGAGTTGCAGAAAAATGGCGAAACCAATGTAGCGGAACTAGCCCGATTATTAAGGGCAAACTCAGCCAACGGCAAGAAGGTCACCCAATCATCCTGATCCGCAGAAACAAAACACCTCAAATAAGCCTCCAGAGTCTGATTAGTTCGCTCCATTTGTCCATTAGTCTGAGGATGAAAGGCAGACGAAAACAATAACTCAATGCCCATCTTAGCACAAAAGGATCGCCAGAACCTGGAAACAAACTGGGATCCTCTGTCAGACACAATATTCTCAGGAATGCCGTGTAAACGAACCACATTCTGAAAGAACACAGGAACCAGATCGGAAGAGGAAGGCAGCTTAGGCAAAGGTACCAAATGGACCATCTTAGAAAAGCGATCACACACCACCGAGATGACAGACATGCCCTGAGACACCGGGAGATCTGAAATGAAATCCATGGAAATGTGTGTCCAAGGCCTCTTCGGGACAGGCAAGGGCAAGAGCAACCCGCTGGCACGCGAACAGCAAGGCTTAGCTCGAGCGCAAGTCCCACAGGACTGCACAAACGACCGCACATTCCGTGACAAGGAAGGCCACCAAAAGGACCTAGCCACCAGATCTCTGGTGCCAAAAATTCCCGGATGCCCTGCCAACACCGAGGAATGAACCTCGGAAATGACTCTGCTGGTCCACTTATCAGGAACAAACAGTCTGTCAGGTGGACAAGAGTCAGGTCTACCAGCCTGAAATCTCTGCAACACACGTCGCAAATCCGGAGAAATGGCTGACAAGATAACTCCCTCTTTAAGAATACCAACTGGTTCTGCGACTCCCGGAGAGTCAGGCACAAAGCTCCTTGAAAGAGCATCAGCCTTCACATTCTTTGAACCTGGTAAATATGAGACCACAAAGTCAAAACGGGAGAAAAACAATGACCAGCGGGCCTGTCTAGGATTCAGGCGTTTAGCAGACTCGAGATACATCAAATTTTTGTGATCAGTCAAGATCACCACACGATGCTTAGCACCCTCGAGCCAATGACGCCACTCCTCAAATGCCCACTTCATGGCCAACAACTCCCGATTGCCAACATCATAATTCCGCTCAGCAGGCGAAAACTTCCTAGAGAAAAAGGCACAAGGTCTCATTACAGAGCAACCAGGGCCTCTCTGCGCCAAAACGGCCCCTGCCCCAATCTCAGAAGCATCCACTTCAACCTGAAAGGGAAGTGAGACATCAGGCTGGCACAAAACAGGCGCCGAAGTAAACCGGCGCTTCAACTCCTGGAAAGCCTCCACGGCTGCAGGAGCCCAGTTAGCAACATCAGAACCTTTCTTGGTCATATCCGTCAAAGGTTTAGCAATGCTAGAAAAATTAGCAATAAAACGACGGTAGAAGTTAGCAAAACCCAAGAACTTCTGAAGACTCTTAACTGACGTGGGTTGAGTCCAATCATGAATAGCACGGACCTTGACTGGGTCCATCTCCACCGCAGAAGGGGAAAAAATAAACCCCAAAAAGGGAACCTTCTGTACTCCAAAGAGACACTTTGAGCCCTTAACAAACAAAGCATTCTCACGCAAAACCTGAAACACCATCCTGACCTGCTCTACATGCGAGTCCCAGTCATCAGAAAAAAACAGAATATCATCCAGATAAACGATCATAAATTTATCCAGATACTTCCGGAAAATATCATGCATAAAGGACTGAAACACTGAAGGAGCATTAGAGAGCCCAAAAGGCATCACCAAGTACTCAAAATGACCTTCGGGCGTATTAAACGCGGTTTTCCATTCATCTCCTCGCTTAATGCGCACAAGGTTGTACGCACCACGAAGATCTATCTTGGTGAACCACTTGGCACCTTTAATTCGGGCAAACAAGTCTGACAACAGAGGCAAAGGATACTGAAATTTAACAGTGATTTTATTCAAAAGCCGATAGTCAATACAAGGTCTCAAAGATCCGTCCTTCTTGGCCACAAAAAAGAATCCCGCACCAAGAGGGGAAGAGGAAGGACGGATATGCCCCTTCTCCAGAGATTCCTTGATATACGAACGCATTGCGGTATGCTCAGGTACAGACAGATTAAATAGTCTTCCCTTAGGAAATTTGCTACCTGGAATCAAATCTATGGCACAGTCACAGTCCCTATGAGGAGGCAGAACACTGGACCTGGACTCGCTGAACACATCCTGATAATCAGACAAATACTCAGGAACTTCCGAAGGAGTAGAGGAAGCAATAGACACCGGCGGGGAATCACCATGAATACCCTGACAGCCCCAACTTGACACAGACATTGCCTTCCAATCCAAGACTGGATTATGAGTCTGTAACCATGGCAACCCCAAAACGACCAAATCATGCATTTTATGCAGAACAAGAAAACGAATCACCTCCCGATGTTCAGGAGTCATGCACATGGTTACCTGTGTCCAAAACTGCGGTTTATTTTCCGCCAATGGCGTAGCATCAATACCCCTCAGAGGGATAGGATTAACCAACGGCTCAAGAACAAAACCACAGTGCTTGGCAAATGACAGATCCATAAGACTCAGGGCAGCACCTGAATCCACAAACGCCATAACAGGGTAGGAGGACAATGAGCAAATTAAAGTCACAGACAAAATAAATTTAGGTTGCAAATTACCAATGGCGACAGGACTAACAACCCTTGTTAGGCGTTTAGAGCATGCTGATATAACATGTGTAGAATCACCACAGTAAAAACACAACCCATTCTGACGTCTATGATTTTTCCGCTCATTTCTGGTCTGAATTCTATCACATTGCATCAAATCAGGTGTTTGTTTAGACAACACCACCAGAGGATTAGCGGTTTTGCGCTCCCGCAAACGCCGGTCAATTTAAATAGCCAGCGCCATGGAATCATTCAGACTTGTAGGAATGGAGAAACCCACCATCACATTCTTAATGGCTTCAGAAAGGCCATTTCTGAAGTTTGCGACCAGAGCACACTCATTCCACTGAGTAAGCACGGACCATTTCCGAAATTTTTGGCAATACACTTCAGCTTCATCCTGGCCCTGAGAAATAGCCAGCAAGGCTTTTTCTGCCTGAACCTCAAGATTGGGTTTCTCGTAAAGCAATCCGAGCGCCAGAAAAAACGCATCAATATTTGCCAATGCCGGATCTCCTGGCGCTAGCGAGAAGGCCCAATCCTGAGGGTCGCCCCGTAAAAAAGAGATAACAATTTTAACTTGCTGAACTGAGTCTCCAGATGAACGGGGTCTCAGGGATAGAAACAATTTACAATTATCCCTGAAATTCCTAAACTTAAATCGGTCTCCAGAAAACAGTTCAGGAATAGGTATTTTAGGTTCAGACATAGGACTACTGGTAACAAAATCTTGTATGCTTTGCACACGAGCAGCAAGCTGGTCCACACTTGTAATCAAGGTCTGGACATTCATGTCTGCAGCAAGCTCAAGCCACTCAGAGGTAAAGGGGAGGAAGAGAGGAAAAAAAAAAAATTCAGAATTTCCTTTCTTATATCCCACTTCTGCAATGCATTAAATATTCAATGTAGGCCTGGCATACTGTTATGACCCCAATGGCAGAGGGTCTCAGGAATAAATACCAAGTCTGCAAACACAAAAAAACAGCTCATAGGGCAGTGGTAACTGGGCTGACCATATATCTAATCCTAGCACCACAAATAGAAGTAGCCGGGGAACGTGCCTACGTTAGTTCTAGACGTCTCGCGCCAGCCGGAGAATTAACTAACCCTAGAAGGGAAAAGAAAGACCTTTCTTGCCTCCAGAGAAAAGACCCCAAAAGTTGGATACAAGCCCCCAACAAATAATAACGGTGAGGTAAGAGGAAAAGACAAACATAAGAATGAGCTAGGTATTTAGCAAAGAGAGGCCCACTAGCTAATAGCAGAATATAGTAAGATGACTTATATGGTCAGCAAAAACCCTATTCAAATATCCACGCTGGATATTCAAGAACCCCCGAACCGTCTAACGGCCGGGGGGAGAACACCAGCCCCCTAGAGCTTCCAGCAAGGTCAGAAATCACATTTAGTACAAGCTGGACAAAAATAGTAGCAAAGCAAGTAACTCAAAAAACAAAGAAGCAAGACTTAGCTTAATTTTGCAAGAGCCAGGACCAGCAGACAGGAGCAACAGAAGGATCTGATTACAACGATGCCAGGCACTGGACTAAGGATCCAGGAAGTTAATATAGCGACACCCCTGGACTAACGACCCAGGTGAGTGCCAAACAGAAAAAAGACAATCCCAGAGTCATACCACTAGTGACCACAAGAGGGAGCCAAAAAGTCTAATTCACAACACCAATTGTCATCAGAAGTGATAATGGAGGTGAATTTACAGGTCACAGAATAGAAGACTACTTAAGACAAAATGGAATAGAACACCAGAAAACGGTTCCATACACACCTGAACAAAATGGAGTAGCAGAAAGAAAAAACAGAACTCTAACAGAAATGATAAGATGTATGCTGACGGATTCCAAACTACCAGAGAAATATTGGGGTGAGGCAGCAATGACAGCTACATATCTACAGAACCGACTTTTTTCCAGAAAACTGACGAAAACTCCATATGAACTGTGGCAAGGTATGAAACCAAGTGTCAATCATTTAAAAGTTTTTGGATGTAAAGTTTTCATATTCATTCCAACAGAAAAACGTTCCAAACTTCAAAACAGATCCATGGAAGGAATATTTGTTGGATATAGTGAAAATTGCAAAGGATACAGAATCCTAGATCCCAAAACAGACAGAGTTACGGTGAGTAACAGTGTGACATTCATTGAAGATTTGAATGAAGATATTATGATTTCAGTTGAAACAAAAAATGAGAAAACCAATAGTGACACAACTGAAGAAATATCTGATGAGAAAGAAGCAGAAATTAACGAAGAGCAAAATACTGAAAGTGAAGAATCACATCTACAAACAGACACAGAATCAAGACGTTCAATGAGAGAGAACAAAGGAAAACCACCGAAATGTCTCTCATACAAGACAAGCACAAGAAAAATCTATGAGCCTACCTCTTGGGAAGACATATCTAATCTTCCTGTAGAAGAAGCTAATAAATGGATAGAAGCAAAAGAAACAGTCAATTGTGACCCTATCTTCAACAGAAGCAGAATATGTTGCCGCAGCACATGCGAGTCAAGAAGTACTGTGGTTAAGACAATTGTTGGCAGAATTAGGACAACCACAGTTGGCACCAACAAAACTGAAAGAGGACAATCAAGGATGTCTTGTTCTTGCTCAGATGGAAAGAGTCAATCCAAGAACCAAGCATATTGATGTGAAATATCATTTCTTGAGAGATCATCAGGAACAAGGAGTCTTGAAGTTAGAGTACTGTCCTACTGAAGAAAGGACAGCAGACATCCTGACGAAGGCGTTGAATGCTGATAAACATCAGAGACTAATAAAAAAGTTGGGTTTGATTGAATAAGTCCTTACTGTTGAGAAAGGGTGGTGGCATATGCAACAGATTAGGACTTATTATAAGTGAAAGGAGGACTTTACACTAACCAGACAGCAGATGGCGATAGTGTGTAAAGTTATATACTTGCTGTAATGTGAGGAGGGAAACTCTCTGTTGTTGGTTGTTTTTCTTACTTCCTGATTCTTCCTTCTTCTTCTTGAATATATTGTGTTCAGTGCATGGTCTGTGTGACACTGAATTGTATCTCATGTTTACCAGTATGAAGTAAATACTGTTTACTCAAGATATCTTGCTGATTGAAGCTCTCCTAACTACAGCGGTGACTGCAAGAAAACGCACTCTGCAACACATCCACCGCGGGGTCTGGGGGCATCCCCGGGCCTGCGGCTGCGACCACCGCCAATCCTCCTCCCGGGTCAGACATGTCCCTTCCCCCTTGCTAACCTTGCAGGGTTGACGTCTTGCCACCGGAGTCTGTAGTGGTTCCTCTGCGTGCGGTCGAGCGCTTCTCCCGGTCCTCCGTCCACCACTTTGGGGCATCCTCACTGGCGGTGGTGCTGCATGACGTCTCCACTTCTGGTTTTCCTCGCAGCGCGGCACCCACTTCATCTTCGCGCTCTTTTGGATCGCTCCGCCCACGAAGGTACGCCCCTTCTTCCCCTCGCGGTCCACGTGGCGCGGCAATGGTGATTTTGCAAGCAAACTGTCACAGTCTCTAGCACACAGTACCTGGCGATGCCAGAGCACGTTACCCTGTTCGTGACGCCAAAGCTGAGTCACCCACCAGGGCCTGGGGTACTTGGCACCGGATCTGCTCGCAATTAAAGGGGATGTCACAGTGGCTGTGACCCGGTCAGTCCCCTGGGCACTCAAGCTGATGGGGGAAGGTCTTTAATGGGTTAATGAAGTCTATATTCGTGACGGCACCAGTGGTTCTCGGTCAGAGGGGACCGACGCTGCTTAAAGGGGTCCTCTGGGGTAATGTTACTGCAGCAAGATGGTGACGCTTCCCACAGGTGAGAGATAAACTAAGGCACTCAACTTATGTGTAGTTTTTGCAATTTATTGTAGTCATCAAATAAACATTTCGGCGCAAATACACGACCTTCTTCAGTAACAATAACTTCAGGGACAAAGGAGCGTTTTCATGAACGTAATGGAGTATCAGCGGCACAATAGCAGTAAATGCTTGTAGCAAGGTATGATGTCCACGTTGGTGTGTCCAATACAAGTGGGAAGCCCTAGGAGATGTGCCGGCGTGTCTGGCAGTGACGCGGCATCCACCGCTTGTCATGTCTTATCTTAGTTCTGCCTATGCACTTATAGATAGCACCGGAATAAAGTCTTATTTAATAAGGGTCTGTCCAGTTTGTGCTCTTATTTTATTCACGCTGCTCTCCTAAATATACCACTTGTTTCCTTTTTTCGAATTCTCCATATGGTTCCATGGATCTGGGGCTTTTCATTCTGTGCACCCAATTTGCAAATGTTCATGGTCTTTACAAAGGGGTTGTGAGTCACCCGCCAGGGCTTGGGGTACTCGGTACCGGGTCCGGTAAAGGGGATGTCACGGTGGCGGCGACCCGGTCCGTGCCCTGGGCACGCAAGCTGATGGGGGAAGGTCTTTAAGGGGTTAATAAAGTCTATATTCGTGAACCACCTGTGGTTCTCGGTCAGAGGGGATCGACACTGCTTAAAGGGGTCCTCTGGGGTGATGTTACTGCAGCAAGGTGGTGATGCTTCCCACAGTTGAAGCGGGGTCCCCAGGGCTCCCATTGTAGTGGGCAAGGATGGTGGGTTGCCAGTAAATAAACGAAGGACACAGGGTTGCAGTCTTTCCCTGGTTTACTGATGGTAGCAGACCACAGTCCCGGGTACCGGCAACAGGTGTAGATAGAGTCCAGGCAGCCTGAAGACAGGTGGAAACCCCCTTGACAGGTCAGTTTGGGAGCCTTCCACTATGCGCTGGTCTATTAGTGTCCTAACAAGGTCCTCGCTCTCTCCTGTCCTGGGACAGTCCCTGCATGGTAGGCAGCTTGAGTCGTTCCTCTGGGGTCTCTTTGCACAGTGACTCCAGGCTCTAGAATGCTGTTGTACCTCAGGTGTGGTGTAGCCAATTTATGTATAGTCCTATGTCCTCTGGTTCTGCTATGTGTCCTGAAGTACAAAACAGCCTCGGGCTCCCGGTGCCCGGCTTCTGCGCTTCAGCTCTGAGGGGCTCAATCACAGCCCTCCTCAAGCTCCTAATCACTTCTTTGTGCTCCCTCACTCTCTCGTCTGCACCACACATGTGCTCTCTCTGGTCTCCCTGCACCAACTAACTAGCTCCTCCAGACCAGGATGTTAATGGAGGGAAGCTCTCCCCTAAAGCTGGGTGTAGAGCTCCCCTTCTGGTCTGGATTCAGAATGTGTTGTGTGTACAGTTTACCTGCCAAAGGGATCCCTTCTGTCTCAAGGCATGACATTACCCTCCCCAAAAGGAGGGCAACATCACTGTGGTACCTGAACTCCTGGGGTGCCACATTCGTGCTCACAGGGTAATTATGTGGAGCAACACAAAGAAACTCCCCCTGAGAACTCCACGAGCCACACCTCCTATTTTGGAAAGTTTTTTGGCAGTTTTGGAACACATATGAGGTACTCTTGCGTTTTAAAGTATTTGCATAAATTGTGGAGTTAGTTTTCTCCTGGTACTCTTGTGAAATTGACCAATTTGGGGCTAAGGCAATATTGTAGTGAAACAAATATAGATTTTTGGTACTTACCATAACATCTTTTTCTCATAGTCTTCATTGGGGGACAGAGAAACCAAGGGATAGCCTGCTGCCACCTGGAGGCTGACACTATTAATACATCAAATTGAAAATTGGCTCCTCCCCTTCAAAGTATACCTTGACTGCTAGCATCAGGCTTTTCAGTTTAGTGAGAAAGCAGTAGGAGAAGCCCAAAATAGAATTACATCATGAAAGGAAAGTAACCCAATTTCCTCTTGAAAGAAAAACAAAGTAAATGCATGCCCAACTGGGCAACCAAGAGTGGGTACTGTGCCCAACAATGAAGACTGAGAAAAAGATTTTACGGTGAGTACCAAAAATCTACTTTTCTCGTTCGTCTCATTAGGGCACACAGAAAGCATGGGACATCCTACAGCTGGAAAAAACACCAAGAAAAAAGGCAGAGACGCTTACCTGCCCAGGCCTCAAAAGAAATGCACTAACAGGGCGCAGTGGACCCATTTAAAGATGGCAGCTACACAGGTGCAGTAATACCAATGAGACAGCCAGCCTACAATCAAGGGATTGGCCTTTTGGAACACCAGTGCAAAAAAATTATGTCTGTATGTGGCAACATTCACACAGAAAATGCAGAGCATCTAGCTCACAGCCTATTAATGACACCCACACTCTTAGATCAGGCGGGCTGCCCAGTGCTAACTACTGTAGAATGCATCCTGTGTGAACAGAGGCCACAGTTTACAGAGCCATCTGGGCCCAACTGCACCTTGTAAAGATATAAAGTGCAAAAAACACATAGCAATATGTGTGAGGTATTAGTTGATATTCTGGCCAAAATACGGAAGCTCACAACCCACGTCACGGGTCCTCATGCTTGTGAGTCCTACTCTAACATCGAAACCACAAAAAGAGGACGTGGTAATCCTCCAAAAATCTGTAAAAAATACCAAGAAAAAAGGCAGAGATGTTTACCAGCCCAGGCCTCAAAACAAATGCACTAACAGGGCGCAGTGGACCCTGTTAGTGCATTTGTTTTGAGGCCTGGGCAGGTAAGCGTCTCTGCCTTTTTTCTTGGTGGTTTTTTTACAGATTTTTGGAGGATTCTCACATCCTCTTTTTGTGTTTTTGACATCCTAAAGCTGTCCCTGGGGTGGGAATAAAAAAACTAATATTATAATTTTATCACAGAAGTTATCTACTCTTGCTCAATCTGTCGCCTGGCCAACTGCTGACTGCAGTATCTTCCTGCCAAGACTTGCATCTGCAAACGTGTGGACTCTATAAAACCCAAGACAGGTCTGAGACAGACCTTTCCTCCAACCGACACTACCATAAACTGAAGAGCCTGATGCTAGCAATGTATAGTCTGCAGCAGAGGAGCCGATTTTGAATTAGATGTATCAATAGTGTCAGCGTCCAGGTAGCAACAGACTATCCCATGGTTTCTATGTCCCACAATGAGACAAACCAGAAATTACATTTTTCATTTTCATTCCACTTTGCGTTACTTCCTGTAAAGCACCTGGAGGGTTAAACTTCCCGACATCAGTATTGAATATTTTGATGGATGCAGTTTTTCAAATTGCATCACTTTTGTGTGTTTTTCGATATATAAGCCTCTTATCGTATATGCACATTTAAGACTCAGACGGACCCACCGTGGTCTTATCTTACAAATCCACAGCAGAAAAAAGCTGCCATCCTTTTTCCTGAACCGGCTTTGCTGGCAGTTTTGCCGCCGGTGACTTTTCTCTGTAATTTAACCCCTTTACGACTTTTGACATGTACGTCAAAAGTTGTGTCCTGCCTTTGATGCAGCCTCGCATGCTGAGCCCACATCTTTCCCCACACATGATGGCTGATTTAAAACTGTCACTGAAAGCTAAAATAACCAAACAAAATTTAGGTTAGTTTGGCCACATTATGTGGAGTCAGTCGTTGAGAGACACAAGGGTCAGTGGGTGCTCTTGTCTGCTGGAGCAGCTGTCTAAAGAAAGACTGCATGGATGAGGGCTCATCCCACTGAACGCCTGCACTCCTTTCTCATGAGCAGAATACTACTCAGATAACACAGGGCGATGGTAAAACAGTGTGGCAGTATTTTATTGAACCAACAGACAATAAAATGTAGAACAGTCCCAGTAAACACCCAAGATGGTGCAAAGACACAAAGTATCACCTGTCTGCTGACTCTCCGGCATTAGAACAGCTGCGACTTTGGGGCTTTTAGGGCCGACTACCCACACCAGTGGCACCCCGCTTTTTGAGGGCACCCACATAGAGAAGGTAACAACAATATTAGGAAACTGACAGTCCATTGAGGTACGTGGCCAGGTGGCCTGATTGTCCCAACCTGGCTTCTCTGAACATCTCCATGGAGTCAGGTGAATGCTGGGTCCCAACCTGACTTCTCCGAATGTCTCCATGGAGTCAGGTGACTGGAGGGTCCCAACCTGGCTTCTCCGAACATATCCATGGGTTCAGTGATGGTCAATGGAGTAGATTTGCATTCCTCCAGCTTGGAACTTTGTTCCTTAAGCTGGCATTCTGTAGAATTTAAAATCTGAATTCCTCTTGATGGAGCCATGGTGCCTTAGCTGTTGTTCTGTAGAGTCTCTTTGCAGAAGGATAGAGATCCCTTTTTATTCCCACATCTGTGGCTCAGGCCATCATCCACAGGTCAGGGAAAGGTGGATGAGATTTACTCTCATAGAATTGAGTATTTAATAAATCTGCATAGTTTGTCCTTCATTGTTTTGCATGTCAACAAGCTGCATGGACTTATACAATGGGTAATCAACATATTAGCAAACATCAATTGTTCATTGACCCTGCGTCCCTGTTCTTCAAAGATAACAAAACAATAAACTGTAGGAGCTGATATAAACAGAAGACATTCAACAATTCACAAACATCAATGCAAGAGTCTATTGTTCAGACTTATATGAACAATAGTTTATGCCTCTTGACCTACTAAAAATATATGTGTGGCATAATTAAGATTAAATGCTGTGTCATCACAGACATCATGCTTGGATCGGTCACTGGCAGAAGAAGATGACGGCCATGAAATCGCTGGATCAACGCCATCAGGAGTGACATGGGAATGACTATTGGTAAACCGAAAGAAACATTGCAGAATAGAAATGCCTGGCAAGAGATGAGGGATAGAATTAGTGGATAACAAAAGCATTATGTTCATCTTTTCAGGTTTGTGGCACCTTTTTCCAGACTGGTCCCAGGTGGAATCTTTTTGAAAAAGACACAATTTGCACATAACCTCAATGTAACTTCAAAACTGAAAAAACTTTCAGAGTTTGAAAATTGTGAATTGTGACAATTGAGAATGCCAAGAGTGTGCAAAGCAGTCATCAAAGCAAAAGGTGGCTACTTTGAAGTACCTAGAATAAAATACATATTTTCAGTTGTTTCACACTTTTTTGTTATGTATATAATTCCACATGTGTTAATTCATAGTTTTGATGCCTTCAGTGTGAATTTACAATTTTCACAGTCGTGAAAATACAGAAAAATCTTTAAATGAGAAGGTGTGTCCAAACTTTTGGTCTGTACTGAATATACATAACAAATATATTAACACACACTGCTAGTACAGCTTTGGCGAGCCATGCAGCTTGACAAATCTTAAGGTGGGAACTGTCCCTTAAACGCTAAATATGATGCCATTATTCTATCACTATATGTTGGTATTTTATAGTAGATCGCGTTGCAGCATTATTTACTCTTATATAGCAATGACATTAATTTTGCAGTAAATTCTGATTTTGAATATTTGTAATAGAAACCCCCTTCAGGAGAAAGTAGTTGTAAGGGGGCAGAATGGGCCTGTGGGCTTTCAAGTGCCAGGGCTGAATTTCTGTTTCAGTCTCGATCTTTTTAGCAGCGATGCATGTAAAGTGACACATGTCAGAAAAAAATGGAGCTTGATCACAAAGACAATTACATTGCTCAAGCAGCTTTTATTTCCACAAATAACCACAATGTAATGCATCAGGCTATGCTTTTATTGTGATATGCCACATACGCTCAACATTTTTTTACTATCTACAAATTGGAATGACTCTGTATACAGTACTAAGGGAGGACACTGTATATAATACACAATGTACAGCATGTGATAAGATATTATACTGAATATAAAAATGAGGACATTATATATAACTAGATGGTGGCCCGATTCTAATGCATTGGGTATTCTAGAATATGTATGTAGTTTATTTATGAAGTTTTCAGAATAATGCAATTTATACACAGGATTCGGCCGGCCGCAAACAATTAGCGAAGTGTGGTTCAAATTCCGCGCCAATTCGTGGAATCAGTGAAGCCAGGGCCTGCTCCAGGTTTTTGAGGGCCCCGGGCGAAAGAGTCTCAGTGGGCCCCCCTGTTTAACACATACCACGATTCATGATGCACAGATACAGCAGATAAATATACCACAGCCAAGTACATATACTCACATCATCCATCACCAAGGAGCTTTTAAACATCATCCGTCTGGAAAATCAGAGAAGCAACACCAAGACAGAGAACCCCTGGAAAATTCACAACACTGCACGGGCGTCCCCACTTATGCAGGTATCACAACACTGTACATGTAAGTACAGGTACACCAGCTTATGCTTCTGTCTTAGTCATGTTTTTCTGGTCTTATATAGTGATTTTCACTATGTGTAACTCTGGTTTCATCCCGCCCTTCAAGTGGCCAGCTTTCAAGGTGGGATGAGACTGAGATGCCATGGAATCATCAGACAATGAGCCATAAACCCATAGGGTACCGTCACACAGTACCATTTTAATCGCTACGACGGCACGATCCGTGACGTCGCAGCAATCGTATGATTATCGCTCCAGCGTCGTAGACTGCGGTCACACGTTGCAATCACGGCGCTGGAGCGATGCCGAAGTCCCCGGTAACCAGGGTAAACATCGGGTAACTAAGCGCAGGGCCGCGCTTAGTAACCCGATGTTTACCGTGGTTACCAGCGTAAACGTAAAAAAAACAAACAGTACATACTCACATTCCGGTGTCTGTCCCCCGGCGTTCTGCTTCTCTGCACTGTGTAAGCACAGCGGCCGGAAAGCACAGCGGTGACGTCAGACGTCACCGCTGGGCTCGCTTTCCGGCCGGCAGGCGCTCACAGTGCAGAGAAGCTGAGACGCCAGGGACAGACACCGGAATGTGAGTATGTACTGTTTGTTTTTTTTACGTTTACGCTGGTAACCACGGTAAACATCGGGTTACTAAGCCCGGCCCTGCGCTTAGTTACCCGATGTTTACCCTGGTTACAAGCGAACACATCGCTGGATCGCTGTCACACACAACGATCCAGCGATGTCAGCGGGTGATCAAGCGACGAAAGAAAGTTCCATACGATCTGCTACGACGTACGATTCTCAGCAGGATCCCTGATCGCTGCTGCGTGTCAGACACTGCGATATCGTAACGATATCGCTAGAACGTCACGAATCGTACCGTCGTAGCGATCAAAATGGTACTGTGTGACGGTACCCTTAGATACATAAAAGCCCACAAGGGTTAGATAAAACTACCAGTGACAGAGGTTAAATAAACCTTGTTTTACAATAACAAACAAACTTAAAACTGTTTGTAACCTCAAAGGTCTTCAGACAATAAATAAACAGTTCTCAGGATTGGGTCACAATGAGCATTGTCTGTCTGTAAATGTATTACAAGAAATGCTGCTATGTAATGGTCTGAATGCGTTCAGTATATTACAAAATGGACTCAAAATAGCCATTTTATATATTCACATTACATTCCACCCTTGGCTATTTTGAGCCAAACATTATTTATACAAGGTACCAAATCCTAAGGGGATGGTTTTAGTGGACGATTGGCATATGGATAATAATGGAAGTGTCCACTGTATACAACAGCACAAAGCAATGCATGCACAAATTATAGCAAGAGTACTATTATATGTAAAGTTTTAAGTCACATCTTCTTCTATGTCTTCATCTTGAGTTAGTACCCCCATCAGCTTTGTCCATAACTGTAAAGGGGTCCGTACTGCCACCAGACACGCTTCTAATATTTTGATAGCAGTAGTAGTCTTTGTCATATAAAAATGGCTAGTGTTCATCAGCTTAGCCAAGTAAATTCATAGATTCTGTTTGGTCTTCATTAAGCTCCACTTTCCATGGTTGGGCTCTTGGTTTTCTTTCTGAAGATCTCTTGAGTAGTGACCGAACTTGAAAGGACCATGCACTCGGTGGCTGCAACGATGCACCATTTCCAGATTTTGATCTAAAGGGAAAATATATATTATTCTCTGAGATAACACTTGTCTGTATAGACGTGTTCCCACTTGTCTTGCCCGAGCTTCATAACTATCAGCACATTATTTACTCCACGAGCAATTACTTCTGCAGGTTCTGGAGGACCTTTGTCCCCCAGATATTTACACCATCATTGATAGGATGTGAGAATCCAAATCCTTTAGCAAATCTAACCTGATGGGCACCTCTCTGGTCTGTGCCCATTGCTAAGTAGCTTTTTCTCCCAGGTGTCCATGTTTCTGGTGTGCCCACTGAGTCAATCCGAACCGTCCCTCAGTGGTGTCAGTCTTTGAACTGGATTCAGCGACTGATATTTTGGAATGTTCATCTGCTACTGAGTTGAAAAGTCTTTCCAGAGTACCTGAAGCACAATTAGCATCAACATTAAACACAGTCACTTTAATTCTTTGTACAATTAGCCAGATATCTTGCCACAACTCTTTCCCCACACTACAGGATTGTTCCATTCAGTAGTAGTAGGCACAAGCACACGGCTCTCTAATAAATTCTGTAATTATAACCTTGCGCCAACTGAACTATTTTGGATTTACATAAATCAAAATGGCCCCCACCCTTGTATCTACCAAAGCTTTAACATGTTGGCTGTTTTTATTTTTCCCGTTAATCACTAAATCTACATGAGGGCGTCTATCCATTTCTAGGGCATGGCCAGCTAGTTAATCACTCTTATTTCCCCTCCCCATTGATCCTCCATTTCAGATGAAGGCATCTTGGTAGGAGATAATGATAGCCCCCTCAGCTGGGCTTTGAATTCCTGTATCAAGGATTTCACTTCAGCATAAAGATCCTCAATCCCCGGTGCTATGGGCTTTGACGGAGACGAAAAGGGGGCGAGCGCTCTCTCTCCCCGTGTCCTCTCTGGCCCCTGCTGTGGAGATTCAGAATCTTTTACTGTAACCTTTTTATTATGTGACACAGCTGACTTTTTATTAATTCCTCTCTTTTGATACAATTTCCACATCTCGTCAGTACCATTCCCATCTATTTTATCCCTGTGGATGCCATCCTTTATTAAGGCCCTAAACATATATTTTCGGGTAATACGGGTCCTAGGATTGTAATTACTTTTGACATCGTCATGCTGCTCTTCAGAGGGAAAATTACCCTTTTGTTTGGGACCCCAATCTCCCAGATCCCTTAACTGTCGAATTGCCTCCAATGTACTGGCGATTGGATTCCCAGTCTGATTTACCATTAGCGTCATCATGATATGTTTATAAGCTGGAGGGGCATTTCTAATGATACGATTTCTAACAGATACACTTACAACAACTTGCATATAATCATCATAGGTGTTCGCTGAAATAGTATTTTTCATGACCTCCTCCTTCAACCTCTGAGCACAATCTTTTAACGTAAACCATGGTTTTTCAGTGGGCGGCCAGTCCGCCTCAGATGGGTATTTATGCTGCAACGCCATTGTCACAACATCAAGCATACTACACACCACATGTGGTCGCTGGATTATCAAAGTACGGAATGCCTCCTTCACTACAGGCTCATGACTGAGTTGGACAAATTTGGGGCCATCCACAGCGTCCACCTGTACTCCATGAGCCCCCATCTCCCATAATCTGACTGCCCAAGCTACCAGAGATTCATTTGACTTTTGAGAAAAGCGATCATGAAGGTCATTAAGCTCCTGCTGACTGTAATCCTCTACTGCAGTCTCATTCCGTCTGCCTGTCGCTGTCTCTACAATCCGTCTCCGATATATAGGATGAGCTTTCACTGGGTTAGGAGGAGGATCAATTTCCCTCTTCCCATGGAAATGTTCATCCTCAGACTCGGGATCGGTGATGTTTTCGGAGTCAGTTGAATTACACACATCACCATCCCACTGATCAGGGTTCCACTCTATCCCTGCTTTGGCTATGGCCAAAGCTACTTTGTTTTTATTCACCTTCCCTCGCCTCTTTCTGCACTTATACTCTGCTACACGTACGGCAGCCTTTTCTGCAACATGCTGATATCCATCACATCTGTCCATTAATAACTTATTCTGACATTGTGCTCTAACCAATGCATTCTGGGCCTCACACAACTGTTTTTCCAATTTCTGGACTTTTGTTAAGGCTACGTTCACATTTGCGGTCCTCGCCGCAGCGTCGGGCGCCGCAGCGGCGCCGCATGCATCATGCGCCCCTATATTTAACATGGGGGCGCATGTACATGCGGTGCACTTGCGTTTGGCGCCGCATGCGTCCCTGCGGCGCCCGCGTCGGGGCGCAGAGGACGCAGCAAGTTGCATTTTTGCTGCGTCCGAAATCAATGGAAAAAAGGACGCATGCGGCGCAAAACGTAGCGTTGTGCATGCGTTTTGCCGCGTTTTTGTTTGCGTTGTGCGCTGCGGCGCCGACGCTGCGGCGCACAACGCAAATGTGAACGTAGCCTAACATACGTATTCTTTCCTCATGCTGTTTTCTATATGCAGACAACAATATCCATCCGCGCCTAGCAACAGCGCCCAACTCTTTACCTTTCTCCACTTTCACTTTCTGTAAGCAAGCAACAATATCAGCAGGTTCAGCATCCTTCAAACATTTGTCCCATGCTTCACCCAAACCAGCACTGTGCGACCACTTGGTTGCCAAAATATGATAAGGAGCCTGTTACCAACCTGGAATCTCAATACACTCACTCACAGCCACCTTTTTCTTAAAGAGAGGCATGTTTTACACAATATCACACTATCACACACAGTCCTGTTAATATTATAAACTTCTGAGCCTTCTGCGTATCCTGCCGACTACGCCAATTATGTATTGCCAAGTTTTTAACACTAAGGTTCGGATACGGCTTTAAAGAAGGCTACTACTTGCAATATAACGCAATTTTATTTCAAAATACAAAATTAAAGGAATAATATGATTGGATAGTATGATTGCATACACATTTGTATATTTTAAGATACAAAGTACATATAAGGATTAAATACATATAATGATTAAGTACATATAAGGATTAAATTCATATAATGATTAAGTACATATAAGGATTAAATACATATAATGATTAAGTACATATACTCACATCATCCGTCACCAAGGAGCTTTTAAACATCATCCGTCTGGAAAATCAGAGAAGCAACACCAAGACAGAGAACCCCTGGAAAATTCACAACACTGCACGGGCGTCCCCACTTATGCAGGTATCACAACACTGTACATGTAAGTACAGGTACACCAGCTTATGCTTCTGTCTTAGTCATGTTTTTCTGGTCTTATATAGTGATTTTCACTATGTGTAAAGGTACCGTCACACTAAGCGACGCTGCAGCGATATAGACAACGATCCGATCGCTGCAGCGTCGCTGTTTAGGTCGCTGTAGAGATGTCAAACACAGCAGCTCCAGAACGATGCAGGAGCGATCCTGTGACGTAACGGTGACTCACTTATCGTTCTCACAGGTCGTTAGCTCCATGTTTAACATTGCTGGCATCGTTGCTTTTACTGTCAAACACGACGATACACGCCGACCTGACGACCAAATAAAGTTCTGGACTTCTAGCTCCGACCAGCGATATCACAGCAGGATCCTGATCGCTGCTGCGTGTCAAACTAAACGATATCGCTAGCGAGGACGCTGCAACGTCACGGATCGCTAGCGATATCGTTATAAAGTCGTTTAGTGTGACGGTACCTTAACTCTGGTTTCATCCCGCCCTTCAAGTGGTCAGCTTTCAAGGTGGGATGAGACTGAGATGCCATGGAATCATCAGACAATGAGCCATAAACCCATAGATACATAAAAGCCCACAAGGGTTAGATAAAACTACCAGTGACAGAGGTTAAATAAACCTTGTTTTACAATAACAAACAAACTTAAAACTGTTTGTAACCTCAAAGGTCTTCAGACAATAAATAAACAGTTCTCAGGATTGGGTCACAATGAGCATTGTCTGTCTGTAAATGTATTACAAGAAATGCTGCTCTGTAATGGTCTGAATGCGTTCAGTATATTACAAAATGGACTCAAAATAGCCATTTTATATATTCACATTACAGTAGTATATAGCACAGCCCACGTAGTATATAGCACAGACACATAGTATATAGCCCAGCCACGTAGTATATTACCCAGCCACGTAGTATATAGCACAGACCCGTAGTATATAGCAAAGACACGTATTATATTGCCCAGCCACGTAGTATATTGCCCAGCCACGTAGTATATAGCACGGAAACGTAGTATATACCACAGACACGTAGTATATTGCCCAGCCACTTACTATATTGCCCAGCCACATAGTATATAGCCCAGCCACGTAGTGTATAGCACAGACACGTAGTATATTGCCCAGCCATGTAATATATAGCACAGCCACGTAGTATATAGCACAGCCACGTAGTATATAGCACAGAGGCGTAGTATATAACACTGCCCATGCAGTATATAACCCAGGCCACGTAGTATAGAGAATAGCGATGTAGTATATTGCCTAGCCATGTAATATATACCACAGCCACGTAGTATATAGCACAGCCTACATAGTATATAGCACAGCCTACATAGTATATAGCACAGAGATATAGTATAAAACACAGCTCACGCAGTATCTAACACAGCCCACGTAGTATATAGCAATGTGGGCACCATATACCTGTTAAAGAATTAAAATAAAAAATAGTTATATACTCACCTTCCATCGGCCCCCGGATCCAGCCCAGGCGTTTACCGATGCTCCTCGCGATGCTCCGGTCCCAAGAGTGCATTGCGGTCTTGCGAGATTATGACGTAGCAGTCTCGCGAGACCGCTACGTCATCATCTCGCGAGACCGCAATGCATGGACCGGACCGTCGTGAGGAGCGGGAAAGGCCTGGGCTGGATCCGAAGGCCGACAGAAGATGAGTATATAATGAATTTTTATTTTTTTTATTTTTTTGAACATTAGATCTTTTTACTATTGATGCTGCATAGGCAGTATCAATAGTAAAAAGTTGGTCGCACAGGGTTAATAGCAGCGTTAACGGACTGCGTTACACCGCGGCATAACGCGGTCCGTTAACGCTGCCATTAACCCTGTGTGAGCACTGACTGGAGGGGAGTATGGAGTGGGCACTGACAGCAGGGGAGTAGGGAGCGGCCATACTGTGCCCGTCGCTGATTGGTCGCCATCAAACGGCCACGACCAATCAGCGACTTGGGATTTCTGTGACAGACAGAAAGCCAAACAGAAAGATGGAAGTGACCCTTAGACAATTATATAGTAGATAATATATGTATATAATCATAAGGGAGGACGCTGTTTATAGAAGGATCTATAATATAATGCTGGGAGCATCACTCTGTCCGAAGCCTTTATAGACTGTGCAAGCCCGAAGCACCTGCGCAGTCTGGACCCCACAGAGTTACCGCCCAGGGATGAGGATTGTGGCCCAGGAGGGTTGTGGCGCCGGAATCGGCGCCTGCACAGTTCGCGCTTTCCGGCGCCATTTTTATACTGCATCTATTTATAAAATATGTCAGCGGAGAAATCCAGGCAGTTTCTACTGAATATATATAGAAAATACATCAGCGCAGCAAGTCAGTGACTTTTTACTGCACATGCCAGAATGGGGGTGCAGGATGGGAGCAGCACATGACAGAATGGGGTGCAGGATGGGAGCAGCACATGACAGAATGGGGGTGCAGGATGGGAGCAGCACATGACAGAATGGGGGCACAGGATGGGAGCAGCACATGACAGGATGGGGGCGCAGGATGGGAGCAGCACGTGACAGAATGGGGTGCAGGATGGGAGCACATGACAGGATGGGGGCGCAGGATGGAAGCAGCACATTACAGAATGGGGGCACAGGATGGGAGCAGCACATGATAGAATGGGGGTGCAGGATGGGAGCAGCACATGACAGGATGGGGGCACAGGATGGGAGCAGCACATGACAGGATGGGGGCGCAGGATGGGAGCAGCACGTGACAGAATGGGGTGCAGGATGGGAGCACATGACAGGATGGGGGCGCAGGATGGAAGCAGCACATTACAGAATGGGGGCACAGGATGGGAGCAGCACATGACAGAATAGGGCGCAGGATGGGAGCAGCACATGACAGAATGGGGTGCAGGATGGGAGCAGCACATTACAGAATGGGGCGCAGGATGGGAGCAGCACATTACAGAATGGGGCGCAGAATGGGAGCAGCACATGACAGGATGGGGGAGCAGGATGGGAGCAGCACATTACAGAATGGGGGCGCAGGATGGGAGCAGCACATGACACAATGGGGGCGCAGGATGGGAGCAGCACATGACAGAATGGGGTGCAGGATGGGAGCAGCACATGACAGAATGTGGGAGCAGGATGAAAGCAGCACATGACAGGATGGGGCGCAGGATGGGAGCAACACATGACAGGATGGGGGTGCAGGATGGGAGTAGAACATGACAGGATGGGGATGCAGGATGAGAGCAGCACGTGACAGGATAGGGGTGCAGAATTGGAGTAGCACATACCAGGATGGAGGCAGCACATTACAGAATGGGGCGCAGGATGGAAGCAGCACATTACAGAATGAGGCGCAGGATGGGAGCAGCTACAGAATGGGGGCAAAGGATGGGAGCAGCACATGACAGAATTGGGGCGCAGGATGGGAGCAACACATGAAAGGATGGGAGTGCAGGATGGGAGCAACACATGATAGGATGGGGGTGCAGGATGGGAGCAACACATGATAGGATGGGGGTGCAGGATGGGAGCAGCACATGACAGAATGGGGGTGCAGGATGGGAGCAGCACATGACAAGATGGGGGTGCAGGATGGGAGTAGCACATGACAGGATGGGGGTGCAGTATGGGAGCAGCACATGACAAGATGGGGGTGCAGGATGTGAGCACCACATGACAGGATGGGGACACAGGATGAGAGCACCACATGACAGGATGGGGGTGCAGAATGGGAGTAGAACATGACAGGATGGGGATGCAGGATGAGAGCAGCACATGACAGGATGGGGGTGCAGAATTGGAGTAGCACATACCAGGATGGGAGCAGCACATGACAGAATGGGGGCGCAGGATGGAAGCAGCACATTACAGAATGAGGCACAGGATGGGAGCAGCTACAGAATGGGGGCACAGGATGGGAGCAGCACATGACAGAATGGGGGCGCAGGATGGGAGCAACACATGACAGGATGGGGGTGCAGGATGGGAGCAACACATGATAGGATGGGGGTGCAGGATGGGAGCAATACATGATAGGATGGGGGTGCAGGATGGGAGCAGCACATGACAAGATGGGGGTGCAGGATGGGAGTAGCACATGACAGGATGGGGGTGCAGTATGGGAGCAGCACATGACAAGATGGGGGTGCAGGATGTGAGCACCACATGACAGGATGGGGACACAGGATGAGAGCACCACATGACAGGATGGGGGCCCAGAATTGGAGTAGCACATACCAGGATGGGGGCAGCACATACCAGAATGGGAGTGCAAGATAGGAGCAGCACATGACAGGATGGGAGCACATGACAGGATGAGGGCACAGGAAGACAGTAGCATTCCTTGGAATGCACTACCCATGTTAATACGATTAATCGCCAGTCCCCACAGTTTTAAGGGTGCCCTAAAAACGCATTTGTTCAGACTGGCCTACCGCCTCAACGCATTAACCTAACTATCCCTGTGTTGCCCATTCAAAAAACGTAAACCATAATCTGGTTCCTCGCATCATGTTCTCATACACTTTGCAGTTAATTAGACCTCTGTGTCTGTACTGTTACATATTTAGGCTGTTAACTGATTCATGCAGCTTTCTTACACTATGGCTGGTCCAAACAACGAAAGCAATTGTTACCATCCACCTCTCCTGTCTCCCTTTTTCTTCATAGTTTGTAAGCTTGCGAGCAGGGCCCTCATTCCTCTTGGTATCTGTTTTGATCTGTGTTTATTGTTATGGTGTAATGTCTATTGTCTGTATAAGTCCCCTCTATAATGTAAAGTGCTGCGGATTATGTTGGCGCTATATAAATAAAAATTATTATTATAGCATATGACAAGATGGAGGTGCACAAAACAGGATGAGGGCACAGGATGGACTCTGCACATGACAGGAAGGGGGCACAGGATGGGGGCTGCATGACAAGATTAGGGGGCAGGATGGAAACAGCACATACCAGGATGGAGAGCATATACCAATACAAATGCTCGCCACCCGGGCGTAGAACGGGTTCAATAGCTAGTATAAAATATATTGAGGGATAATATTTTCTGAATTTGTAATTAAAAAAAACATATATAATAAGGGAGGACACTGTATAACATAAGGGAAGGCACTGTGTGTGTGAATAGAGTGTCGAGCTGGCTGTACTTACTCAGATCAGTGTGCTGCTGGTGAGCTCTGGTTTTCAGCTGCTACCTGCCCCATGGGCTGCACAGTGATGAGCTGTCTCGGTGGTCTTCTCCTTAGTTTGCCTGGTAGTGAGATAGTATATATTTACATTAAAGTTACCCTGTCAGGTCCTATAATGCTATTAACCTACAGGTTAACACTATATCTGAAGGTGATCGGCTGCAGTACTGACATTCAGCACCCGGGATTAAATTAACTATATTTTTTCCCAGAAGCTGCTATATTTTAGTCATATGGGAACCTGGAGACTCACGAAATAACTATCACCGTCCACAGCCCTGACAGCCGAGTCTGCACTGATCCATGACAGGTTCGCCTTAAATTGTAATTCAGTCTGTGCTGTATAACTGGGCAGCTACTTACTCATAGGGGTAATTGTCTTTGTAAGACAATATTTGTGGCATCTGTTTAAAGTGTACACCAGTAAATATATCTATAAGCACATACATATTCACACACACGCACTTGTGGACAATGGTGTTCAGTGGTATCCACTGCCCATCACATTTTATACTGTGTACTAATGTGTACAGTGGCGTTGTCTACTACGTTATTACACACTCTTCTTTCAGCGCTATATGTATACTGTCAGATGGAGGATAAAAGGACCCTCTTTTACGTTTGTGTGACAAATGGACTCCTATGATTGTCCATGTGTTTTCATGTGTTTGTTGAGCAGCGGAGCAGCAGCGGGTGACAGGAAGCCTAAGCATGTTCCCGTTGCTAAAGTGAAATGAATATTCACGCTTCCCCACGCCCCCATGGGCGTGGAGAGGAGTGACTTCATTTCACTTTAATAGCGGGCAGTGTTTGCCGCATGCTGCACACTTCACTGCCCGCTATCAGGGCCTGCAGACCAGAGCCCACACTCCCTCAGGGGTCCCCTCCCCAGCCCACGCGGCCGCTATAGGGCCGAAAGCCATGGGGTCCCGGAGCCAGCGCCGCCCCCCCAGAGCGCGTTAATGGAGTAGAGAGCGTCAGATGATGCTCCCTTTCCCGTTATTCCCCTCGCTTCTGACACACAGCGATGACGTCACTTCATCACATACCTGCTGTGTGCAAGGCCGACTGCAGCGCAGCTCCTGACATCGGAGCAGAGCCACTGCTGGAATCAGCGTGGGAGCGAGGAGGAGAGGTGAGTATTGTGGGTTGTTATTAATATATCAATGAGTCCTGGTTGTATGGGGGGGAAAGTGAGCTGCATGATGCCCTATGGGGGAGTGAGCTGCATGATGCCCTATGGGGGGGAGTGAGCTGCATGATGCCCTATGGGGGGAGTGAGCTGCATTAGGCCCTATGAGGGGAGTGAGCTGCATGATGCCCTATGGGGGGTGAGCTGCACGATACCCTATGGGGGTGAGCTGCACGATACCCTATGGGGGGATCTGCATGATACCCTATGGGGGGAGCTGCATGATACCCAATGGGGGGAGCTGCATGATACCCTATGGGGGAGCTGCATGATACCCTATGGGGGAGCTGCATGATACCCTATGGGGGGAGCTGCATGATACCCAATGGGGGGAGCTGCATGATACCCTATGGGGGAGCTGCATGATACCCTATGGGGGGGAGCTGCATGATACTCTATGAGAGGGGGCGGCATGATATCTTATGAGGGGGCAGTATGATAACCTATGAGAAGGGGGCAGCATGATACCCTATGGGGGGGCAGGATGATACCCTGAGGGGGGGCATCATGATACCCTATAAGGGGGTCACATTATATTCCATGAAGGGGCTGCATTATATCTTTTGGTGGGGCCTGCATTATACTCTGAGGGGGCTTCATTATATTCTGTGAGGGGGCTGTTTTATACTATTTGAAGGGGGCTGCATTATACCCTATGAGAGGGCTACATTATATTCTATGGGGAGGCTGCATTATGCCTAATGAGGGGGTTGCACTATACTCTAAGGGGGACTGCATTATTTGCTATGAGGGGGTACATTATCTATATATATAATTGTCTAAGGGTTTTTCCGTCTGTCTGTCTGTCTGTCTGTCTGTCCTGGAAATCCCACGTCTCTGATTGGTCGAAGGCCGCCAGGCCTCGACCAATCAGAGACGGGCACAGCATGGTGACGATGATGTCATAATGGAAATCCCGCGTCTCTGATTGGTCAAGGCAGCCAGGCCTCGACCAATCAGCGACGGGCACAGTATCGACGTAGATGTCATAATGGTTGCCATGGCGACGATGATGTCATAAAGGTTGCCTCGACCAATCAGCGACGGGCACAGTCTGCCGCGAATTCTGGAATCATCATTGTCCATATACTACGGGGACATGCATATTCTAGAATACCCGATGCGTTAGAATCGGGCCACAATCTAGTATTCTATATGAGGGCTGCATTATATTCTGTGAGGGGGCTACATTATACTATATGAGGGGGGTACTTTATATACTATGAGGGGGATACATTATATTCTAAGAGGGGGCTACTTTATATTCTATGAGGGGGGCTACCCCAACCCCTGCTACATACCATGTACTATCTTATATTATACCCTGATATTAGCGTGTTTTACCACACATTTGGTGGTCTTGTTTTTGTTTCTATGTAGCTACATAGTGGGCCCCAAGAATGATTTTCTCTGGTGGGCCCAAGGTGCTCCAGTCCGAAGCTGCATGCAGCCCATTTTTCTTCAAGTGCCTCCTTATTGTGCATCTTGAAACAGCCACACCTCAAGTTTTCAGAGAGTCCTGTATTTCAGTTGATGTTATTTGTGGGTTTTTCTTTGCATCCCGAACAATTTTCCTGGCTGTTTTGGACGACATTTTTGTTGGTCTACCTGACCATGGTTTTGTTTTTACAGAGCCCCTGATTTTCCATTTGTTAATCATAGTTTAAACACTGCTGACTGTCATTATCAATTCCTTGGATATCTTTTTGTATCCCTTTCCCGTTTTATACAGATCAACTACCTTTTGCCGTAGATCCGTTGACAATTCTTTTGCTTTCCCCATGACTCACAATCCAGAAACATCAGTGGCTGGATGAAAGATGCAAGAGTCTGTCTGGATCCCAGAAACTCACTCAGCTTTTATGCACACACACTGATTAGAAGCAATCAGGTCACAGTTGAGGATGTTACCTTTAGTAGCCATGCAAACCCATTTGTGTCAACTTCTGTGCCTGTTATCAGGCCAAAATCACCAGCATATATGAACTTTTGATGTTTTGGGTTGTCATTATGATTTAAAAAGAGAAAACACAGTAGTTTGACAATAAATGGCTTCATCCAACCACTAGCCATGAGTGGAGAAAAAGTTTTGGTGTTGTCATTCATATCCTCTGAAAAAAGGCCAAGAAAGCAAAAATTTTGCTGGGGTGTGTAAACTTTTGAGCACAAATGTCTAACTAAAGGAAAAGCAGCAGCACTGGCAATCTGAAGGAGGAGACGTCACCTCTATGGATTTGATCCAGCAATCACCAACAAATATGGAGATTGAGGTGAAATTATCCTTTTATTAACACATTTATGGGTTAATAATATGATATATACATAAATACACTATGTTCCAAATTATTATGCAAATTACATTTTTCTCTCATTTTCCTAAATGGTTGGTGCAAATGACAGTCAGTCTAATAAAAGTAATCACCCGTTAGAGTACACATCGAATTTTATTGAGTAAACCTCCCAATGATAACAGTATAATCTCCAAAATGAATAAAACCTCAAAATGCACTGTTCCAAATTATTAGGCACAGTAGAATTTCTAAACATTTGATATGTTTTAAAGAACTGAAAATGCTCATTTGTGGAATTTGCAGCATTAGGAGGTCACATTCACTGAACAAAAAGCTATTTAACTCCAAAACATCCTAACAGGCCAAGTTACATGTTACCATAGGAACCCTTCTTTGATATCACTTTCACAATTCCACCCTCATAGATCTTTTGCTGTATGATACTCCAAAGGTTCTCTATAGGGTTGAGGACAGGGGAAGATGGTGGCCACACCATGAGTTTATCTCCTTTTATGCCCATAGCAGCCAATGACTCGGAGGTATTCTTTGCAGCATGAGATGGTGCATTGTCATGCATGAAGATGATTTTTCTCCTGAAGGCACATTTCTGCTTTTATACCATGGAGGAAAGTTGTCAGTTAGAAACTCTATATACTTTGCAGAGGTCATTTTCACAGCTTCAGGAACCTTAAAGGGTCCTACCAGCTGTTTCTCCATGATTCCGGCCCAAAACATGACTCCTCCACCTCCTTGCTGTTGTTGCAGCCTTGTTGGCCATACACCAACCATCCACTACTCCATCTGCAGCGCCCCAGAGTCCTGGTCGTTGCAGTACTGATGCTCTGCCGCTAAGCGGGGCTATGGTACGTCTGATGGCACTGAAGGAGTTCACCTGACCAGGTATCACAGACACCAATACACTTCACAGTCTGGCCTCCAGGGGGAGCTAAGGGTACTATGTATTAGGCCACTCCTCACAATCTGGTAAAACTGGGGGTTGGATAGGAAGTTAGTTCAGAAGCTGACTGGGAATCGAACAGGCAACACCCTGTGGCAGAGGGTGTTGCGGGGAGAGACTCAGGGGGGTCCCTGTCAGGGGTGGGATCCTGGCAGAGACCTAGCGAACAGAGAACGTTACGGGACCGCGCCTGCACTAGATAGCGGCGGTGCCCTAAGAAAGGACAAGAAGCGAGGTATATTGTGCTGAGTGCGAAACGAGATCAACGCAACAAGGAGAAATACCATTAGGAGTCGTGCTGTAAGATGAGGCAACATCCTACTGAGGCGCGTAGCCGGTGGCTGGAACGCCGAGGAAGTACTAGGCTCCAAGCAATACTTCAAACCTACGGCAGGACAGTCAGCTATAGGCGGGCTGTCTCACACAAATCACCTATGAAGACACGGGGCACAACAGGAGAAGGGCGACACTAGGGTCCAGGAAGAGCTCCGAGCCTACCCGTCATACGGGTGCGTCCTAGCCATATCATCTGGGGGACGAAGAAGAACATCAGAATTGAGTTGTGAGGGAACACGAGAAACAGACACAACAGTTGTGGGGACTATCCCGTGAGCACAGCAGGGGAGGACCGCAACACACAAGCGCTAGAAGGTAGGCACAGATTTCCACCTGCAAAGGGAACTCTGGAGGTGCCATCGGACCGGCCGGACTTGCGCAACCTGGTTAACCGTATTCCGGACTGAGGATCCTGAAGCCTTCAGTAAAGAGGTAAAGAGACTGCAACCTGGTGTCCTCGTTATTTACTGTGACCAGCACTGCACCGCACTACCACCACCATCCACACCTTTCATTGGGCGCCCCTCAGCAGGATCACGGACCGGGTCTAGCCACCGTGACAACCCCAGAGCAGAGACTCAGAGGCCCGGTACCGGGTACCCCTCGGCCCTGCGGCAGTGGGGGCGCTACAACTTGACGTCACGAACAGGATCTACTTAAGCCTGAAGAATCAGGTCATGTGTGCCTTGGAACTGTGATTTATTATACTTGGACTGTGACTTATTGCAGGGACTGTGTATTGCCACTTGCCGCCAAAAGTTCCCGCCAAAATCCGTCGCCATTGCAGCGCCACAGGGAGCGCAGAGGAAGAAGAAGGGCGTGCCATGGGAGGAGACTACCAAAGCGGCGCCAGAAGTAGCGACCGCCCCCTCCGACTTCTGCTGCGAGATGACGACCTGCCCAGCAGCACAGGAGAACCACCCCCTGATTTGCAACGGCGGGAACGAGGTGAAGAGGGAGCTCGACCTTGGAGAAATGGCGGAGCCAGGTGCATGCGTTGCCGCCGAATGCCGGACAGCGATGACGATCAGCAAGTGCCCGAGCGGCGGCGAAGTGATCCCGGCTTGCCCTCACCCACCATAGGCGGACTCGCATCCACCGCCGCTGAAGGATCTGAACTCCTTGGAGCCGCCGGCGGAGGAGCCGAGCCTACCTATCCCGACCACGGAGCCATGGAGGGCGGAACCACATCAAGAGGCCATCTCGGAGGAACCGCAGTCCAGGCTGCGGCCAATTCCAGTGTCCTTGTCAACGGAACGGATCGACATCGGTGGAATCACATCAGGCGCAGGTATGGAAGGCGCCCCTACTCCCCCGGCCGATTCTGCTCTCCTGACCGATCCCGCGACCGCTCCTCACCCCAACAATAACCGTTTCCTCTCGGTGGGGTTGGCGGTGCTCACCCCCGACACGATGGGGAAGCTGATACCTCCATTATCAACCACGATGGAGGAACCCATAGATGTGAGCCCAGAAGGGGTGATCCTCCGGTGGGACACTCCCTGGACCGGGCCAGAAGGAGCGCGGGAAGAAGGCCTCACCCTTGCTGTGCTCACTTGGGAACAATATAAACAATGTCTGATCCTACATTGGAAAAACCGAAAGGAGACCGAACAGACTGATCCGCTAACAGTACGACACCCAAAGCCTGCGCACGGCAGGAGAGACATGGTAAAGCGGGGAACTGTGCTGGCCTTTCACCCAAAGCGGGGTTGGGGCTCCATACAGGAACCGGGACTACCGACTGACATCTTCGTTACCAGTTACAACGTGAAGACTCCCTGCCGCAACCAATATGGTGACCCAATATTGCAAAGGGGGATCAGGTGACCTACACCCGCTACCGGAGTGCACAAGGATGGTGCGCTCGGAACGTCCAACGATGTGGGCCTGAGGGGGTGTCACCTGTTGCCCCGACCATGACCGATCCGGACTTGACAGATCTTGTTACTATCGCCACTGTACGCCTTGTTGCGGCTACTGAGCTTGCAGCCAGGGTTAGCCTTCGAATCCAGACACCGGGTGATCTGACTGCACCCGAGAGACCAACCATTAACACTGACACTACATCGGCCGCAGAGGGCCACCTGCCAGGTAAAACCTCGGTGGGGGCAGCCAGAAACTGAGTAAGCAAGAATGCTTCATCGAATGTAAATAGTTAACTGTTTGTTCTCTTGCTGCTATGACCTGATTAGGGTAACTCTTAAAGGGATCCCTTTGTTTACCCGGGATCCCTTCTTCTGCTTTTTGTTTTTGTTTCCTGTTTTATCATTGTTGAAAGAACTGCTGGATCATGAACACTGCATGATTACAAACTCCTTGTAAATAGTTTGCACCTTCTTAAAGGTGCCGTCTACTGGTTTTATAAAAGAAAGGACTCTTTGCGAAGAAACTGTTCATGGAAGCAGTACCAGAGTCCTTGCTGCACACGGACTTGCAGCTTGAGAAGTTGCACTACCTCATAGAGACTTGGTTCCTTCTTAAAGGGAACGTTCACCCATAGCACTTAACGTATAATGATGACTTGAGAGAAATAGTGATAATGCTTACATGTAAAGTTATATGTAGTCAGACAGTTGATAGTAATAAATGTTTAATGATGTTGCTAGAAGAATGAGGACAGGAAGTGAACCCAGACGGGGTTAATCGGTGAGTCCTCCTAGGAGCCATACAGAGATGGCTCGGTGATCCTGAACTGAGAGATGGATGATACGTTCTATACTGTGTATAGTAGCAGAAAGGCAGTAGGCCCGGGCTGAAAGGGGCGGTCCTGCAACAGAATGAGAGGCAGTAGGCCTGGGGCAGATAGACAGGCGGTCCTGCAGATGTAAAGATGGGAAATGAAGAAAAAGTTGATTAGCCTTATAATGTTTTATAAGAAGGTCTTTAGTGGATTCAGCGTGTATGTCCTTAAAGGCAATGTTAAATTATTGTTCAGAAATTTGCACTAAGTAGAATACCTGGTTGGGTAAGGAAAGTTATTTATAGTAAGTTATTTAAAGTATTTAACCATGTTTGTAACGTTCAAGTGTCCTCACCTCCCATAAAGGGAAGCTCTGTTCAAATTTACTTATTGTTATTGCATTTCCAAAAGTGTATGTCTTTTTGCTGACATGTATTGTTGTTTTCTTCCCAGTCCAGGAGTACTGGATTTAACCGGGGGGAGTGCAGCGCCCCAGAGTCCTGGTTGTTGCAGTACTGATGCTCTGCCGCTAAGGGAGGCTATGGTACGTCTGATGGCACTGAAGGAGTTCACCTGACCAGGTATCACAGACACCAATACACTTCACAGTCTGGCCTCCAGGGGGAGCTAAGGGTACTATGTATTAGGCCACTCCTCACAATCTGGTAAAACTGGGGGTTGGATAGGAAGTTAGTTCAGAAGCTGACTGGGAATCGAACAGGCAACACCCTGTGGCAGAGGGTGTTGCGGGGAGAGACTCAGGGGGGTCCCTGTCAGGGGTGGGATCCTGGCAGAGACCTAGCGAACAGAGAGAACGTTACGGGACCGCGCCTGCACTAGATAGCGGCGGTGCCCTAAGAAAGGACAAGAAGCGAGGTATATTGTGCTGAGTGAGAAACGAGATCAACGCAACAAGGAGAAATACCAGTAGGAGTCGTGCTGTAAGACGAGGCAACATCCTACTGAGGCGCGTAGCCGGTGGCCGGAACGCCGAGGAAGTGCTAGGCTCCAAGCAATACTTCAAACCTACGGCAGGACAGTCAGCTATAGGCGGGCTGTCTCACACAAATCACCTACGAAGACACAGGGGGCACAACAGGAGAAGGGCGACACTAGGGCCCAGGAAGAGCTCCGAGCCTACCCGTCATACGGGTGCGTCCTAGCCATATCATCTGGGGGACGAAGAAGAACATCAGAATCGAGTTGTGAGGGAACACGAGAAACAGACACAACAGTTGTGGGGACTATCCCGTGAGCACAGCAGGGGAGGACCGCAACACACAAGCGCTAGAAGGTAGGCACAGATTTCCACCTGCAAAGGGAACTCTGGAGGTGCCATCGGACTTGCGCAACCTGGTTAACCGTATTCCGGACTGAGGATCCTGAAGCCTTCAGTAAAGAGGTAAAGAGACTGCAACCTGGTGTCCTCGTTATTTACTGTGACCAGCACTGCACCGCACTACCACCACCATCCACACCTTTCATTGGGCACCCCTCAGCAGGGTCACGGACCGGGCCTAGCCACCGTGACAACCCCAGAGCAGAGACCCAGAGGCCCGGTACCGGGTACCCCTCGGCCCTGCGGCAGTGGGGGCGCTACACATCCATTTGGACCATCCAGGGTTGCTCAACACTTATCAGTAAACAAGAATGTTTGGAAATCAGTCTTCATGTATGTGTGGGCCCAATGCAACCATTTCTGCTTGTGAACACTGTTTAAGGGTGGCCGAATAGTAGGTTTATGCACCACAGCAAGCCTTTGAAGGAGCCTACACCTTGAGGTTTGTGGGACTCCAGAGGCACCAGCAGCTTCAAATATCTGTTTGCTGCTTTGTAATGGCTTTTTAGCAGCTGCTCTCTTAATCCGATGAACTTGCCTGGCAGAAATCTTCCTCATTATGTCTTTATCAGCACAAACACATCTGTGCTCAGATACAGCCACAAATCTCTTAACAGTATGATGATCACGCTTAAGTTTTCAGGAAATTTCTAATGTTTTCATCCCTTCACCAAGGCATTGCACTATTTGATGCTTTTCAGCAGCAGAGAGATCCTTTTTCTTTCCCATGTTACTTGAAAACTGTGACCTGCTTAATAATGTGGAACATCATTTTTAAGTAGTTTTCCTTTAATTAGAATCACCTGGAAAACTAATTATCCCAAGTGTTTAAGATTGATTTCAGTGATCCATTGAGCCCTGAGACACAATACCATCCACGAGTTTATTTGAAAAACAAAACAATTAAATCTTTATCACACTTACCGTATATCCAATTTGCATAATAATTTGGGACACAGTGTATATGCATAACACAAAACTTACATTCACATAGGAGAAATCCAACAATGCCAACGCCCCCAATGATGACCACAGCTATGACCCAGACACTGGACATTTTTGGTTCTGGGAAGAAAACAGAAACACAAATTTAAGCTACAGGTTACACTGAGAATGTCATGATGTATCACTCACATTAGTCTTCTCTGTGGTGATGACGTATGTGAAGTGTCATCAATCGATCCTCCTAAAATTGGAAAAGACAGCCTATGTTGATAAGTTATCCTCCCGGTATGGACACTGCTCACCCCACATGATGTTCAGCGGCTCCTCCAGGCTGCTGTGATCCACATAACAGGAGTATCTGTCGCCATCTTTGGGGGTCACTTCCGCGCTCACCCTGATCTGATAGGTGCCGTCAGGATTGGGGAGGATGTGTGTGGTCTCATAGGAGTGAACCTCGTCCTCCCCGTTCATCCACTTCACATCCACAGGTCGTGGGTGAAATCCATACACCTGGCAGTGAAGCTTTGTGACATCTCCTTTTTCCTGACCGGACACCTTCACTTGGGGCCGAACTGAGAGGGAAGAAGAAGAGAGAAATGGAGACTGTGCAGATCTGACCCGTCCTCCTGTTTTGGGGGTCTTTACTAGGGTTGAGCGACTTTCATTTTTTAAAGATCGAGTCGGGTTTTGTGAAACCCGACTTTGTCCAGAGTCGAGTCGAGTGCAGTCGGCCGATTATCGCTAAAAGTGGAGGCCAGGAAAACACCTACAGTGCCCATTTTAATGCCAAAAACATCCATTCTTGTTTCTGAAGCTTGTCAATCTTAATTAACTTTATAATAATAGTTGTTCATTGGAACTTGGGGTCATTTGGCTAAAGTTGTGGGGGGTAGGGCTGGTTCAAGGTTTTAGTGGGCCCAGGAATCGTGGACTACGGCGGTGGAGCAGGGAGAGGTGTCATGATCTCAATGGCAAGAGATCATAGCATCAGCATATATAGGAACTAGCTCTTGGAAGATGGAAACTGAGCTGACCATGAACTAAACCTAACACACAACTAGCAGTGGCCGGGTAGCATGCCTACGTTGATTCTAGATGCCCAGCACCAGCCGGAGGACTAAATAAAACTAGCAGAGGAAAATATTAGTCCTAGCTCACCTCTAGAGAAATACCCCGAAAGGAGACAGAGGCCCCCCACATGTATTGGCGGTGAATCAAGATGAAATAACAAACGTAGTATGAAAATAGGTTTAGCAAATTTGAGGTCCACTTACTACATAGCAGAAGACAGGAAGGACACTTTCATGGTCAGCTAAAAACCCTATCAAAACACCATCCAGAAATTACTTTAAAACTCTGGCATTAACTCATAACACCAGAGTGGCAATTCCTGTTCACAAGAGCTTTCCAGACACAGTAACGAAACTACAGCTGTGAACTGGAACAAAAATGCAAAAACAAACATGGACAAGAGTCCAACTTATCTAGTAGTTGTCTAGGAGCAGGAACAAGCACAGAGAGGCTTCTGATAACATTGTTGACCGGCAAGCAACTAACAGAGCAGCAAGGTTATATAGCGACTCCCACATCTTGATGGGAACAGGTGAACAGAGAAGATGAAGACACCAGTTCAATTCCACCAGTAGCCACCGGGGGAGCCCAGAATCCAAATTCACAACAGTACCCCCCCCTCAAGGAGGGGGCACCGAACCCTCACCAGAACCACCAGGGCGATCAGGATGGGCCCTATGAAAGGCACGAACCAGATCAGAGGCATGAACATCAGATGCATTCACCCAAGAATTATCCTCCTGGCCGTATCCCTTCCACTTGACCAGATACTGGAGTCTCCGTCTGGAAACACGAGAGTCTAAGATTTTCTCCACAACGTACTCCAACTCACCCTCAACCAACACCGGAGCAGGAGGCTCAACGGAAGGCACAACCGGTACCTCATACCTGCGCAATAATGACCGATGAAAAACGTTATGAATAGAAAAGGATGCAGGGAGGTCCAAACGGAAGGAAACAGGGTTAAGAATCTCCAATATCTTATACGGGCCGATGAACCGAGGCTTAAACTTAGGAGAAGATACCCTCATAGGGACAAAACGAGAAGACAACCACACCAAGTCCCCAACACGAAGACGAGGACCAACACGACGACGGCGGTTAGCAAAAAGCTGAGTCTTCTCCTGGGACAACCTCAAATTGTCCACCACCTGCCCCCAGATCTGATGCAATCTCTCCACCACAGCATCCACTCCAGGACAATCCGAAGATTCCACCTGACCAGAGGAAAATCGAGGATGAAACCCCGAATTACAGAAAAACGGGGACACCAAAGTGGCAGAGCTGGCCCGATTATTGAGAGCGAACTCCGCCAATGGCAAAAAAGCAACCCAATCATCCTGGTCAGCAGACACAAAACACCTCAGATATGTCTCCAGGGTCTGATTAATCCGCTCAGTCTGGCCATTCGTCTGAGGATGGAAAGCGGACGAAAAAGATAAATCTATGCCCATCCTAGCACAGAATGCCCGCCAAAATCTAGACACGAATTGGGTCCCTCTGTCAGAAACGATATTCTCAGGAATACCATGCAAACGAACAACATTTTGAAAAAACAGAGGAACCAACTCGGAAGAAGAAGGCAACTTGGGCAGAGGAACCAAATGGACCATCTTAGAGAAACGGTCACACACCACCCAGATGACAGACATCTTCTGAGAAACAGGCAGATCTGAAATAAAATCCATCGAGATGTGCGTCCAAGGCCTCTTAGGAATAGGCAAGGGCAACAACAATCCACTAGCCCGAGAACAACAAGGCTTGGCCCGAGCACAAACGTCACAAGACTGCACAAAGCCTCGCACATCTCGTGACAGGGAAGGCCACCAGAAGGACCTTGCCACCAAATCCCTGGTACCAAAAATGCCAGGATGACCTGCCAACGCAGAAGAATGAACCTCAGAGATGACTCTACTGGTCCAATCATCAGGAACAAACAGTTTATCAGGTGGGCAACGATCAGGTCTATCCGCCTGAAACTCCTGCAAGGCCCGCCGCAGGTCTGGAGAAACGGCTGACAATACCACTCCATCCTTAAGGATACCTGTGGGCTCAGAGTTACCAGGCGAGTCAGGCTCAAAACTCCTAGAAAGGGCATCCGCCTTAACATTCTTAGAACCCGGTAGGTATGACACCACAAAATTAAACCGAGAGAAAAATAATGACCAGCGCGCCTGTCTAGGATTCAGGCGCCTGGCGGTCTCAAGATAAACCAAATTTTTGTGGTCAGTCAATACCACCACCTGATGTCTGGCCCCCTCAAGCCAATGGCGCCACTCCTCAAAAGCCCACTTCATGGCCAAAAGCTCCCGATTCCCAACATCATAATTCCGCTCAGCGGGCGAAAATTTACGGGAAAAGAAGGCACAAGGCCTCATCACGGAGCAGTCAGAACTTTTCTGCGACAACACTGCCCCAGCTCCGATCTCAGAAGCGTCGACCTCAACCTGAAAAGGTAGAGCAACATCAGGCTGACGCAACACAGGGGCAGAGGAAAAACGGCGCTTAAGCTCCCGAAAGGCCTCCACAGCATCAGGGGACCAATCAGCAACATCAGCACCCTTCTTAGTCAAATCGGTCAATGGCTTAGCAATATCCGAAAAACCAGCAATAAATCGACGATAAAAGTTAGCAAAGCCCAAAAATTTCTGAAGACTCTTAAGAGAAGAGGGCTGCGTCCAATCACAAATAGCTTGAACCTTGACAGGATCCATTTCAATGGAAGAGGGGGAAAAAATATATCCCAAAAAGGAAATCCTCTGTACCCCAAAAACACACTTAGAACCCTTCACACACAAAGAATTAGACCGCAAAACCTGAAAAACCCTCCTGACTTGCTGGACATGAGAGTCCCAGTCATCCGAAAAAATCAGAATATCATCCAGATACACAATCATAAATTTATCCAAATAATCGCGAAAAATATCATGCATAAAGGACTGGAAAACTGACGGAGCATTTGAAAGACCAAAAGGCATCACTAAATACTCAAAGTGGCCCTCGGGCGTATTAAATGCGGTTTTCCACTCATCCCCCTGCCTGATTCGCACCAAATTATACGCCCCACGAAGGTCAATCTTAGAGAACCACTTGGCCCCCTTTATGCGAGCAAACAAATCAGTCAGCAACGGCAATGGGTATTGATATTTAACAGTGATTTTATTCAAAAGCCGATAATCAATACATGGTCTCAAAGAGCCGTCTTTTTTTGACACAAAGAAAAAACCGGCTCCTAAGGGAGATGACGATGGACGAATATGTCCCTTTTCCAAGGACTCCTTTATATATTCACGCATAGCAGCATGTTCAGGCACAGACAGATTAAATAAACGACCCTTTGGGTATTTACTACCCGGGATTAAATCTATGGCACAATCGCACTCTCGGTGCGGAGGTAACGAACCAAGCTTAGATTCTTCAAAGACGTCACGATAGTCAGACAGGAACTCAGGAATTTCAGAGGGAATAGATGATGAAATGGAAACCACAGGTACATCCCCATGAGCCCCCTTACATCCCCAGCTCAACACAGACATAGCTTTCCAGTCGAGGACTGGGTTGTGAGATTGCAGCCAAGGCAATCCTAGCACCAAATCATCATGTAGATTATACAGCACCAGAAAGCGAATAATCTCCTGGTGATCCGGATTAATACGCATAGTTACTTGTGTCCAGTATTGTGGTTTATTATTAGCCAATGGGGTGGAGTCAATCCCCTTCAGAGGAATAGAAGTCTCCAAAGGCTCTAAATCATACCCACAGCGTTTGGCAAAGGACCAATCCATAAGACTCAAAGCGGCGCCAGAGTCGACATAGGCGTCCGTGGTAATAGATGACAAAGAGCAAATCAGGGTCACAGATAGAATAAACTTAGACGGTAAGGTGCAAATGGAAACAGATTTACCAAGCTTTTTAGTGCGCTTAGAGCATGCTGATATAACATGAGTAGAATCACCACAATAGAAACACAACCCATTTTTCCGTCTAAAATTCTGCCGCTCGCTTCGGGACAGAATTCTATCACACTGCATACTTTCTGGCGATTTCTCAGTGGACACCGCCAGATGGTGCACTGGTTTGCGCTCCCGCAAACGCCTATCGATCTGAATAGCCATTGTCATGGACTCATTCAGACCCGCAGGCACAGGGAACCCCACCATAACATCCTTAATGGCATCAGAGAGACCCTCTCTGAAAGTCGCCGCCAGGGCGCACTCATTCCACTGAGTAAGCACAGACCATTTACGGAATCTTTGGCAGTAAATTTCCGCTTCATCTTGCCCCTGAGATAGGGACATCAAAGTTTTTTCTGCCTGAAGCTCCAAATGAGGTTCGTCATAAAGCAACCCCAAGGCCAGAAAAAATGCATCCACATTGAGCAACGCAGGATCCCCTGGTGTCAATGAAAAAGCCCAGTCTTGAGGGTCGCCCCGGAGCAAGGAAATCACAATCCTGACCTGCTGTGCAGGATCTCCGGCAGAGCGAGATTTCAGGGACAAAAATAATTTGCAATTATTTCGAAAATTCTGAAACCCAGATCTATTCCCCGAGAAAAATTCCGGCAAAGGAATTCTCGGCTCAGATACAGGTGCATGACAAACAAAATCTTGCAAATTTTGTACCTTCGTGGCGAGATTATTCAAACCTGCAGTTACACTCTGAAGATCCATTGCAAACAGGTGAACACAGAGCCATTCAAAGGAGAGAAAAAAAAAAAAAAAAAAATTTCAGCAGACTACTTATTTCTCTCCATTCTCAGCCAAGGATTTTAACCCTTTAGTGGGCCGGTCAAACTGTCATGATCTCAATGGCAAGAGATCATAGCATCAGCATATATAGGAACTAGCTCTTGGAAGATGGAAACTGAGCTGACCATGAACTAAACCTAACACACAACTAGCAGTGGCCGGGTAGCATGCCTACGTTGATTCTAGATGCCCAGCAAAAGCCGGAGGACTAAATAAAACTAGCAGAGGAAAATATTAGTCCTAGCTCACCTCTAGAGAAATACCCCGAAAGGAGACAGAGGCCCCCCACATGTATTGGCGGTGAATCAAGATGAAATAACAAACGTAGTATGAAAATAGGTTTAGCAAATTTGAGGTCCACTTACTACATAGCAGAAGACAGGAAGGACACTTTCATGGTCAGCTAAAAACCCTATCAAAACACCATCCAGAAATTACTTTAAAACTCTGGCATTAACTCATAACACCAGAGTGGCAATTCCTGTTCACAAGAGCTTTCCAGACACAGTAACGAAACTACAGCTGTGAACTGGAACAAAAATGCAAAAACAAACATGGACAAGAGTCCAACTTATCTAGTAGTTGTCTAGGAGCAGGAACAAGCACAGAGAGGCTTCTGATAACATTGTTGACCGGCAAGCAACTAACAGAGCAGCAAGGTTATATAGCGACTCCCACATCTTGATGGGAACAGGTGAACAGAGAAGATGAAGACACCAGTTCAATTCCACCAGTAGCCACCGGGGGAGCCCAGAATCCAAATTCACAACAGAGAGGTAAGTATTTCAACGTTGCAAGTGCTGTCATCCTGAGCAAGCAGGGGGGGCCCACTCGTTCGCATTGGCACTGGCACAGGGCCCCTCAAAGTACAGTGGTGTGTTTGCATTGCGGGGGCGCCTCCCACCAGCAGCGACACTATTGCGTACTCTGAGGGGCCCTGTGCCAGTGACGTCGCCAACGAGTATGCCCCCCCACCTGATGAAGGAACCTGCACTTTCATCTGCACCTTCCTCTTTGTCCCTGTGTAAGGTGGTATAACATGCGGGAAGGGGAACCTTACTTTCAGCAGGGTCAGATTCTGGCTGTGTAGAGTGCAAGGGGAATGTAGTGGTCTAGGTCAATGTACCAGCAGACTCATCTAGCAGTGGCTGGGCAATGGGCAGGATGAGGAGAAAACAGATATAGGGCCAAAGAATAAAGTAGGCTAAATGCAGTTCAAAATTGGTAACAGGACTAAACAGGCGGCATTGCTTTGTTCAGTGGAGTAGCAAACCCAGGAGCAGCAGACACTGTTTTAAGGGCCCAAACACACTAATAGGCCAAATGCAGTTTAATATCTGATACTTTAGGCCAAAAGCCAGAAGGTTGAAGCTCAGCTTTATACAGTGGAGAACAACACCAGGGAGGGGCAGACACCGTTAGTAGGCTGTAACCACCAAGTTTTTTAAAAAACAGCACTTAATGAGAGCCAGAAGGTTGAAGCTCAGCTTTATACAGTGGAGGTCAACACCAGGGAGGGGCAGACACCGTTAGTAGGCCCTAACCACCAAGTTTTTAAAAAACAGCACTTAATGAGAGCCAGAAGGTTGAAGCTCAGCTTTATTCAGTTGAGGACAAACACCAGGGAGCGGCAGACACCGTTTGTAGGCCCTAACCACCAAGTTTTTAAAAAACAGCACTTAATGAGAGCCAGAAGGTTGAAGCTCAGCTTTATTCAGTTGAGGACAAACACCAGGGAGGGGCAGACACCGTTAGTAGGCTGCAACCACCAAGTTTTTTAAAAAACAGCACTTAATGAGAGCCAGAAGGTTGAAGTTCAGCTTTATACAGTGGAGGTCAACACCAGGGAGGGGCAGACACCGTTAGTAGGCCGTAACCAAAGTTGAAGGCCAAATGCAGTTTAATTTCTGATACTATAGGCCGAAAGCCAGAAGGTTGAAGCTCCGATTTAGACAGTGGAGGACATTTGAATTAAGGACTGCAGACAGACTTAGTAGGCTGTCCCCTGTGGACCATGCATCCACCACATTAACCCATTGCGCCGTAATGGACACGTAATCTTCCGTGGCCATGCCTACAGGTCCATGCGTCTGTTGTCAGGTGCACCTTTGTACTCACAGATTGCCAGAATGCATGGACAATGCGGTCTTTTACATGCTGGTGGAGGGTTGGGATGGCTTTTCTCGCAAAATAAGTGTCGACTGGTTAGCTTGTAGCGTGGTACAGCGTAGTCCATCATGACCTTATTAATAGTAAATAAAATATATAACTAGGCTCTATGAACTTTTAAATAGGTTCCAGGGGTACACGGGCAGCATTGGTGTGGTCAGTGGAGGAGTATTGCAAGTAGGGACCACAGACAGGCTAACAAAGGCCTAAAATAACAAACAATAGGCTCATGGCAGTTTTAAATCGGTTACATGGATACACAGGCAGGCACTCCAGGCAGCATTGTGGTCAGTGGAGGAGTATTGCAAGTAGGGACCGCAGACAGGCTAACAAAGACCTAAAATAACAAACAATAGGCTCATGGCAGTTTTAAATTGGTTACATGGATACACAGGCAGGCACTCGAGGCAGCATTGTGGTCAGTGGAGGAGTATTGCAAGAAGGGACCGCAAACAGGCTATCAAAGGCCTAAAATAACAAACAATAGGCTCATGGCAGTTTTAAATCGGTTACATGGATACACAGGCAGCTTTGTGGTCAGTGGAGGAGTATTGCAAGAAGGGACCACAGACAGGCTATCAAAGGCCTAAAATAACAAACAATAGGCTCATGGCAGTTTTAAATCGGTTACATGGATACACAGGCAGGCACTCCAGGCAGCATTGTGGTCAGTGGAGGAGTATTGCAAGAAGGGACCGCAGACAGGCTTACAAAGGCCTAAAATAACAAACAATAGGCTCATGGCAGTTTTAAATTGGTTACATGGATACACAGGCAGGCACTCCAGGCAGCATTGTGGTCAGTGGAGGAGTATTGCAAGAAGGGACCGCAGACAGGCTAACAAAGGCCTAAAATAACAAACAATAGGCTCATGGCAGTTTTAAATTGGTTACATGGATACACAGGCAGGCACTCCAGGCAGCATTGTGGTCAGTGGAGGAGTATTGCAAGAAGGGACCGCAGACAGGCTATCAAAGGCCTAAAATAACAAACAATAGGCTCATGGCAGTTTTAAATTGGTTACATGGATACACAGGCAGGCACTCCAGGCAGCATTGTGGTCAGTGGAGGAGTATTGCAAGAAGGGACCGCAAACAGGCTATCAAAGGCCTAAAATAACAAACAATAGGCTCATGGCAGTTTTAAATCGGTTACATGGATACACAGGCAGCTTTGTGGTCAGTGGAGGAGTATTGCAAGAAGGGACCGCAGACAGGCTATCAAAGGCCTAAAATAACAAACAATAGGCTCATGGCAGTTTTAAATCGGTTACATGGATACACAGGCAGGCACTCCAGGCAGCATTGTGGTCAGTGGAGGAGTATTGCAAGAAGGGACCGCAGACAGGCTAACAAAGGCCTAAAATAACAAACAATAGGCTCATGGCAGTTTTAAATTGGTTACATGGATACACAGGCAGGCACTCCAGGCAGCATTGTGGTCAGTGGAGGAGTATTGCAAGAAGGGACCGCAGACAGGCTAACAAAGGCCTAAAATAACAAACAATAGGCTCATGGCAGTTTTAAATCGGTTACATGGATACACAGGCAGGCACTCCAGGCAGCATTGTGGTCATTGGAGGAGTATTGCAAGAAGGGACCGCAGACAGGCTATCAAAGGCCTAAAATAACAAACAATAGGCTCATGGCAGTTCTAAATCGGTTACATGGATACACAGGCAGCTTTGTGGTCAGTGGAGGAGTATTGCAAGAAGGGACCGCAGACAGGCTATCAAAGGCCTAAAATAACAAACAATAGGCTCATGGCAGTTTTAAATCGGTTACATGGATACACAGGCTGCTTTGTGGTCAGTGGAGGAGTATTGCAAGAAGGGACCGCAGACAGGCTATCAAAGGCCTAAAATAACAAACAATAGGCTCATGGCAGTTTTAAATCGGTTACATGGATACACAGGCAGCTTTGTGGTCAGTGGAGGAGTATTGCAAGAAGGGACCGCAGACAGGCTATCAAAGGCCTAAAATAACAAACAATAGGCTCATGGCAGTTTTAAATCGGTTACATGGATACACAGGCAGGCACTCCAGGCAGCATTGTGGTCAGTGGAGGAGTATTGCAAGAAGGGACCGCAGACAGGCTATCAAAGGCCTAAAATAACAAACAATAGGCTGATGGCAGTTTTAAATCGGTTACATGGATACACAGGCAGCTTTGTGGTCAGCGGAGGAGGAGTATTGCAAGGAGTGTCTGACACAGTTAGTACTCCCAAAAAATAAATAGATGTTAATGTCTCGCAAAACAACAATAAATTAAAAAAGGGTGGCATGCTTAGGTACAGGGGTGGGCTCATCTGCAGAGTTTATGACAAAGTAATTTGGCAGTAAATTACTATTTACTGGTGTCAATATAGGACACTGACCCAGACTACTTTAACTAGCATCATCGATGTCAACAAATTGGTATTGTTTGTCAAGGCCAGGCATTGAATGATGTCAGCGCATAGACTAAACATTGGTGGAGCTGTGCGAGATAATTTTGAACGTGGTAGAGCACAGTTTGAGCTGGGGGGGAACTCTCTTGTGGCCGGCGGTACCGCCCCAGGGCCCCTCATGTTACAACGGTGTGTCTGACGTTGGGTGCGCACCACCACCGCCAGAGACACGTCATTGTACTATGAGGGACCCAGTGGCAGTGCCGTCGACCAAAAGCGGGCACACCCACCTCTTCAGACAAACAGCACTGTAACGGGTGCTTGCGCCAAGTGGCGAGACCACGGCCCCGTGGGGGGATTTTTCCCATTGGGGGAGGTGTAAACATGTTGTATGCTGGACAAACAGCTGCTGCAAATTAAGAGATTGGAACACTCAGTAAGACCAGCCCACAAGCAAGCAATGTTTATAGGAAAGCTAGGTGTCAGCCGGGAAAGGTGGGGCAAAATAATTTGAAATCCAGGAGTGGTTCATTTTAATGAAGGTGAGATCATCCACATTTTGGGTAGCCAGACGAGTCCTTTTTTCGGTTAATATTGAACCAGCAGCACTGAATACTCTTTCTGATAACACACTAGCTGCTGGGCAAGCAAGCTCCTGCAATGCATATTCTGCCAAGTCAGGCCAGGTGTCTAATTTGGATGCCCAGTAATCAAATGGGAATGATGGTTGAGGGAGAACATCGATAAGGGATGAAAAATAGTTCGTAACCATACTGGACAAATGTTGTCTCCTGAACACCAAAACCACCAAGGATAGGAGACTACCAGAAAATAAATGAGCATGGGAATAAATTTAGAGAATATGCCTTTATTAATAAGATTGGCAACAATTACATAAAATTTGTATATTGTATTTTAAAAATAACAATTAAAAACATATATAGTTTTTGTTTGCAAAGTCCAGGAAATATATACTCTTAATTACACCACTCCCAGTATAATAGCTTCTTTTTAGGCTATGCTATCATAAGGTACACAAGGTTAAAAAGAGTGATATAACACCCAAAAGGTTAAAAAATTAAATAATGTGCAAATAGCAATTTAAATTTGTAATGCTGTGCAAAAATTGCAAAAAAAAAAAAAAATGCTCCAAAATACTGTGCAAGATAGTGCAAAAGGGTGCTTGTTAGCAAGGGATATAAACAACCTAATAGTATAAAGTGCACACGTGTAACTGACTGTGGTCAGACCAAACAGTCCATAACTATATGTGGATAATAGGTAGCACAGCACTATATGGAAGAAATATATTGTCATATATACCTGGGGGGTAGAAGAGACCTGGACCTGCGTGCGCCCGACGCGCGTTTCGGATTTATGTCCTTCGTCAGGGGGGTGATCAGTTAATACACAGAGAGGGGTTTTTATAATGCGGAGCATAATGGACGCTGCGTCCCGAGTGTGTGCGGCGCATGCGCAGACTGGAGGTCCGAGAGTTCCGGTCCCCGCGTCACATGACCGGCCGCACAGGAACGGAGTACCCGGCGTCGCCCAGGCAACATGGACGCGGGGCGCCGCAGCCCACAGACACAGGCTGGGCATGCGCACAACCAGGGGTGCAGCGTGTAATAGGACGTAAGTATCAAACTAAATAATATAGCCAGCGTGCTACTTTAAAAGTGTGCGATTATAATACAAATAAATCCATAAAGGGACTGTATAAGAATGAATGATTTACCCAAAGTGCCCATACAATAAATAAGTGAGTATATATTTTCTACCAAAACAAAATCAAAAACTATATATTAAATATGGCAAATATAGCGCTCAATCAATACAAATATAACCAAGTGTTTAAAGGGAAATATATACAACATTCATAATTAGTTGATTTTCCCAAAGTGCCCATGCTGTAATTAAATAAATATATATTCTGCCAAATTGATATAGCAATATAAAAAATAAATACAGACAAAAAAGCCATAACAGCTATTTACATACATTGTGTATTTGCACATGTAGCATATTCTACACAGCTATATTCGGGCCAAATACGGAAAACAAATAAAAAGTGAGTAAATATGAATGGAGAATAAATATAATATATAAGTATAAAAAATAAAATTAATATGGACAAAAATTATTATAATTTCATAATAAATACAAATTCATTTCTATCTTCTCAGTATTCATCGCTTGAAGAAAATTGAAATGCACACCAGGCTCCGCAGTTCAATCATCCACCACGGCCTTCAACGTCCACAGTCCACAGCCCCACATGGTAAGTATGAAAAAAACTACAACAATATATTAAAAGAATAAAAGGTTAAAATACAATAAAATAATTAAAAATATGGTATTACATTCACGGTTTACAAAAAGGGTATAAAACTCAAGTTCTCATTCAATCCTTTAGGTGACACGGTATCAAGTGTCCATATCCATTTTGTCTCTTTTCTCGCCAGGGCCATACTTATTTCCCCACCTCTCTCATTGCTCTTAATCATGTCAATACCTGTCACTTTTAACAATGATGCATTGCAATCATGATGCAATTTAAAATGTTTAGGAATTGTTTTTAATAAGGATATCTCCTCCACCTCTTTAGCAGCAATGATTCCACGTATATGTTCCCTGGTACGTATTTTGAGCTGTCTAGTTGTCATTCCTACGTACACCAGGGAACAAGGACACACAGCATGATAAATCACAGCTTTAGAGGTACAGGTTATAGCCTGCTTAATTTTATATGTACTAGTACCATCATGATTGCAAAACGTATCAGTTCTTGTAATATTTGGACAAGCGATACAATGGCCGCAAGGTTTGCAGCCAGGTATAATTCTTGTATCTGTAAGAAAGGATGGAATTGCCGGATTATACGAATAATGACTCCTCACTAGTTGATCCTTCAAATTTCTGCATCTTCGATAAGTAATATTGGATGTCTCGCCAATATACTGCGATAGAACTGGATCAGCCTTCAGGATTGCCCAAGATTTATTAATATAGGCCCTCATTAATTCATTCTGCCCATGATATTGTGTAATGTACCTTACTATTTTATCATGTTTTGGTGGTTTATTTTCGTATAACGCCTGATGTCTTGTTATGTGCTTAGCACGGTTATATCCCTTTTTCACTGAGCGTTTACTATACCCTCTTTCAAAAAACCTCGCCTTAAGATCCAGTGCTTGCCTCTCAAAATCAGCCTCATTTGTACATATCCTCCTTAAGCGCAAAAATTGGCCTATAGGTATTGATTTGATCATTGTCGGAGGATGTGACGATGAGGCGTGTAGCAAAGAATTTACCGCTGTCGACTTCCGGAAAATATCACTATACAAGCAACCACTATCATCCCTATATACACCCACATCCAAAAATTCTATAAATTTCTTATCACATTTATAGGTCAAATGGATATTTAAAGAATTTTGATTTAATTGTTCCATAAAAGCCTGAAGTGATTCCATCGGCCCCTGCCAGATAAAAAATATGTCATCAATGAACCGCACCCAGATAGGGATGCGGTCCATTGATGACACTGGCTCGGTATGGAAGAGGTCCCTCTCCCACAGCCCCAGGAACAAATTAGCATATGAGGGCGCAAATGATGCGCCCATAGCTGTGCCCTGGAGCTGAAGGTAGAAGGACCCCTTAAAAAGAAAAAAATTCTTTTCTAAAGAAAATTTAAGTATGTCAATCGTGAATTGTCTCATGGATGTGGGTATATGTGAGGAATCCAAAAAATATTTAGCTGCCCGTATACCATCACAATGCCTGATGTTGGTATACAAACTTTCAACGTCACATGACACCAGAAGGGTATCGTCACCAACATAGAGACCATCTATTTTCTTCAAAAATTCATTAGTGTCTTTAATAAATGAGGGTAAGTTTTCAACTAGAGGTTGTAATTTGGAGTCTATGAATTTATTTATTTTCTCGACATAATTTCCACATCCCGATATTATGGGTCTGCCAGGTGGAATTTTTTGACCCTTATGGACCTTTGGAAGTAGATAAAATGTAGATATGGCAGGTTCTGGTACCTGTAGAGCTGCATGTAAATCCTTATTAATAGTGCCTATATCAAGAGCATCTTTTAAAATGACTGAGAGTTCTGTTTTAAATTTTCCCAATGGATTGAACGTCAATTTTTTATAATATGTAGTATTCTTTAACTGACGAAATACTTCAGATTCATACATCTGTTTAGGCCAGATCACGACGTTGCCCCCCTTGTCAGCCGGCTTGATCACAACATCAGTAAGTTTCTCCAAATTCTTAAGGGCCATTCTTTCGGTCCTATCAAGGTTCTCCATTGAAGGAAACCGTGGGATTTTGTTAAATTCTTTACTCACGGTTTTGACAAATGTGTCAATAACCGGACAGGCTGACAAGGGGGGAAATCTACGAGATCTTGGCCTAATAGATACAGGGATCTTACCTCCCATAGTGTCATTATGCTCCTGAGCAAGTTCCTCCAAATTCTCTAGTGTCTCCTGCTCCGCCTCTGTTGGAAATAATTGCAATAATTCTTCATTATGAAAATATTTTTTAAACATTAATTTCCTGGCAAATAAATGAAGGTCTTTGATAGCAGTAAACTTATCAAACTGTGCCGTAGGGCAAAACGTAAGACCTTTTTTTAAAACATTTATCTCAGTTTCAGACAAATTATGATTACTCAAATTAATCACCTTTAAACTATTTTCAGGAGTTAATCTATAGTTCCGTTTTGCTGGAATATATCTCGGCTCACGCTTGCGTTTGGGAGTCGAGACAGTTGATGCCAGAGTGGAAACAGAGGCGGACGAGGAGACACCAGACACATCCACTGAGGCTTGATTAGACGAAGTTGAATGAGTTCTATTACGTGTATTATCATCCAGTTGGTTCTTACGCCACCTGTACACTTTTCCACTGGAGAAGTCCCTTTGGTCTCTAACCAGTTTGTTTCTCTGGTTAGTTTGAATGTCTTTTATCCACTGGTCCATTTGTTTCTCCAGCAAGTTATCCATAGATGATAATTGCTCAGTTGACAGACAATTTTTAGCACTTGTATATATATCGTCCAGAGATTTATCAATGGTGACTAAATTATTAGAATTATATTTCACTAGCAATTCCATCAATTGTCTTGAGGCAGTGTTACAAATCTCCTCCCAATTTTTCACAAATTCCTTGTCAGTGACGGGAAATGCAGGGGTTACATGTATTCTCAGTCCCCTAGGGATTAATTGATGTTGAATATAGTTCTCTAAAAACGCCTTACTCCACCAAACCCGAGTTCTCTTATAAGTTAAATTTTTAATTGTCTTAAAAAATTCATCAAATTGCAAACCGTCAGTAACAACCATATTCGTGTTGCCTTTAGAAAAAACTGCATTGATCTGTCCCTGCCATGATAACTCTCTGGTTTTGAAATCCATATCCGGATGGTAGGGAAGAGCCTGTGCAGAACACAGTAATATATAATTGTTAAACACAGATTACCCAAACTGATCCACAGAATTAATTAGATCCAAAGAATATTCTTAATAAAGTTATAGCCGTGGTCAGGGTGCACTGTGAGTTATCACCAGTGGAAACCACTGTAATGGAAAAATGAACACCAAAACCACCAAGGATAGGAGACTACCAGAAAATAAATGAGCATGGGAATAAATTTAGAGAATATGCCTTTATTAATAAGATTGGCAACAATTACATAAAATTTGTATATTGTATTTTAAAAATAACAATTAAAAACATATATAGTTTTTGTTTGCAAAGTCCAGGAAATATATACTCTTAATTACACCACTCCCAGTATAATAGCTTCTTTTTAGGCTATGCTATCATAAGGTACACAAGGTTAAAAAGAGTGATATAACACCCAAAAGGTTAAAAAATTAAATAATGTGCAAATAGCAATTTAAATTTGTAATGCTGTGCAAAAATTGCAAAAAAAAAAAAAAAAAAAAAAATGCTCCAAAATACTGTGCAAGATAGTGCAAAAGGGTGCTTGTTAGCAAGGGATATAAACAACCTAATAGTATAAAGTGCACACGTGTAACTGACTGTGGTCAGACCAAACAGTCCATAACTATATGTGGATAATAGGTAGCACAGCACTATATGGAAGAAATATATTGTCATATATACCTGGGGGGTAGAAGAGACCTGGACCTGCGTGCGCCCGACGCGCGTTTCGGATTTATGTCCTTCGTCAGGGGGGTGATCAGTTAATACACAGAGAGGGGTTTTTATAATGCGGAGCATAATGGACGCTGCGTCCCGAGTGTGTGCGGCGCATGCGCAGACTGGAGGTCCGAGAGTTCCGGTCCCCGCGTCACATGACCGGCCGCACAGGAACGGAGTACCCGGCGTCGCCCAGGCAACATGGACGCGGGGCGCCGCAGCCCACAGACACAGGCTGGGCATGCGCACAACCAGGGGTGCAGCGTGTAATAGGACGTAAGTATCAAACTAAATAATATAGCCAGCGTGCTACTTTAAAAGTGTGCGATTATAATACAAATAAATCCATAAAGGGACTGTATAAGAATGAATGATTTACCCAAAGTGCCCATACAATAAATAAGTGAGTATATATTTTCTACCAAAACAAAATCAAAAACTATATATTAAATATGGCAAATATAGCGCTCAATCAATACAAATATAACCAAGTGTTTAAAGGGAAATATATACAACATTCATAATTAGTTGATTTTCCCAAAGTGCCCATGCTGTAATTAAATAAATATATATTCTGCCAAATTGATATAGCAATATAAAAAATAAATACAGACAAAAAAGCCATAACAGCTATTTACATACATTGTGTATTTGCACATGTAGCATATTCTACACAGCTATATTCGGGCCAAATACGGAAAACAAATAAAAAGTGAGTAAATATGAATGGAGAATAAATATAATATATAAGTATAAAAAATAAAATTAATATGGACAAAAATTATTATAATTTCATAATAAATACAAATTCATTTCTATCTTCTCAGTATTCATCGCTTGAAGAAAATTGAAATGCACACCAGGCTCCGCAGTTCAATCATCCACCACGGCCTTCAACGTCCACAGTCCACAGCCCCACATGGTAAGTATGAAAAAAACTACAACAATATATTAAAAGAATAAAAGGTTAAAATACAATAAAATAATTAAAAATATGGTATTACATTCACGGTTTACAAAAAGGGTATAAAACTCAAGTTCTCATTCAATCCTTTAGGTGACACGGTATCAAGTGTCCATATCCATTTTGTCTCTTTTCTCGCCAGGGCCATACTTATTTCCCCACCTCTCTCATTGCTCTTAATCATGTCAATACCTGTCACTTTTAACAATGATGCATTGCAATCATGATGCAATTTAAAATGTTTAGGAATTGTTTTTAATAAGGATATCTCCTCCACCTCTTTAGCAGCAATGATTCCACGTATATGTTCCCTGGTACGTATTTTGAGCTGTCTAGTTGTCATTCCTACGTACACCAGGGAACAAGGACACACAGCATGATAAATCACAGCTTTAGAGGTACAGGTTATAGCCTGCTTAATTTTATATGTACTAGTACCATCATGATTGCAAAACGTATCAGTTCTTGTAATATTTGGACAAGCGATACAATGGCCGCAAGGTTTGCAGCCAGGTATAATTCTTGTATCTGTAAGAAAGGATGGAATTGCCGGATTATACGAATAATGACTCCTCACTAGTTGATCCTTCAAATTTCTGCATCTTCGATAAGTAATATTGGATGTCTCGCCAATATACTGCGATAGAACTGGATCAGCCTTCAGGATTGCCCAAGATTTATTAATATAGGCCCTCATTAATTCATTCTGCCCATGATATTGTGTAATGTACCTTACTATTTTATCATGTTTTGGTGGTTTATTTTCGTATAACGCCTGATGTCTTGTTATGTGCTTAGCACGGTTATATCCCTTTTTCACTGAGCGTTTACTATACCCTCTTTCAAAAAACCTCGCCTTAAGATCCAGTGCTTGCCTCTCAAAATCAGCCTCATTTGTACATATCCTCCTTAAGCGCAAAAATTGGCCTATAGGTATTGATTTGATCATTGTCGGAGGATGTGACGATGAGGCGTGTAGCAAAGAATTTACCGCTGTCGACTTCCGGAAAATATCACTATACAAGCAACCACTATCATCCCTATATACACCCACATCCAAAAATTCTATAAATTTCTTATCACATTTATAGGTCAAATGGATATTTAAAGAATTTTGATTTAATTGTTCCATAAAAGCCTGAAGTGATTCCATCGGCCCCTGCCAGATAAAAAATATGTCATCAATGAACCGCACCCAGATAGGGATGCGGTCCATTGATGACACTGGCTCGGTATGGAAGAGGTCCCTCTCCCACAGCCCCAGGAACAAATTAGCATATGAGGGCGCAAATGATGCGCCCATAGCTGTGCCCTGGAGCTGAAGGTAGAAGGACCCCTTAAAAAGAAAAAAATTCTTTTCTAAAGAAAATTTAAGTATGTCAATCGTGAATTGTCTCATGGATGTGGGTATATGTGAGGAATCCAAAAAATATTTAGCTGCCCGTATACCATCACAATGCCTGATGTTGGTATACAAACTTTCAACGTCACATGACACCAGAAGGGTATCGTCACCAACATAGAGACCATCTATTTTCTTCAAAAATTCATTAGTGTCTTTAATAAATGAGGGTAAGTTTTCAACTAGAGGTTGTAATTTGGAGTCTATGAATTTATTTATTTTCTCGACATAATTTCCACATCCCGATATTATGGGTCTGCCAGGTGGAATTTTTTGACCCTTATGGACCTTTGGAAGTAGATAAAATGTAGATATGGCAGGTTCTGGTACCTGTAGAGCTGCATGTAAATCCTTATTAATAGTGCCTATATCAAGAGCATCTTTTAAAATGACTGAGAGTTCCGTTTTAAATTTTCCCAATGGATTGAACGTCAATTTTTTATAATATGTAGTATTCTTTAACTGACGAAATACTTCAGATTCATACATCTGTTTAGGCCAGATCACGACGTTGCCCCCCTTGTCAGCCGGCTTGATCACAACATCAGTAAGTTTCTCCAAATTCTTAAGGGCCATTCTTTCGGTCCTATCAAGGTTCTCCATTGAAGGAAACCGTGGGATTTTGTTAAATTCTTTACTCACGGTTTTGACAAATGTGTCAATAACCGGACAGGCTGACAAGGGGGGAAATCTACGAGATCTTGGCCTAATAGATACAGGGATCTTACCTCCCATAGTGTCATTATGCTCCTGAGCAAGTTCCTCCAAATTCTCTAGTGTCTCCTGCTCCGCCTCTGTTGGAAATAATTGCAATAATTCTTCATTATGAAAATATTTTTTAAACATTAATTTCCTGGCAAATAAATGAAGGTCTTTGATAGCAGTAAACTTATCAAACTGTGCCGTAGGGCAAAACGTAAGACCTTTTTTTAAAACATTTATCTCAGTTTCAGACAAATTATGATTACTCAAATTAATCACCTTTAAACTATTTTCAGGAGTTAATCTATAGTTCCGTTTTGCTGGAATATATCTCGGCTCACGCTTGCGTTTGGGAGTCGAGACAGTTGATGCCAGAGTGGAAACAGAGGCGGACGAGGAGACACCAGACACATCCACTGAGGCTTGATTAGACGAAGTTGAATGAGTTCTATTACGTGTATTATCATCCAGTTGGTTCTTACGCCACCTGTACACTTTTCCACTGGAGAAGTCCCTTTGGTCTCTAACCAGTTTGTTTCTCTGGTTAGTTTGAATGTCTTTTATCCACTGGTCCATTTGTTTCTCCAGCAAGTTATCCATAGATGATAATTGCTCAGTTGACAGACAATTTTTAGCACTTGTATATATATCGTCCAGAGATTTATCAATGGTGACTAAATTATTAGAATTATATTTCACTAGCAATTCCATCAATTGTCTTGAGGCAGTGTTACAAATCTCCTCCCAATTTTTCACAAATTCCTCGTCAGTGACGGGAAATGCAGGGGTTACATGTATTCTCAGTCCCCTAGGGATTAATTGATGTTGAATATAGTTCTCTAAAAACGCCTTACTCCACCAAACCCGAGTTCTCTTATAAGTTAAATTTTTAATTGTCTTAAAAAATTCATCAAATTGCAAACCGTCAGTAACAACCATATTCGTGTTGCCTTTAGAAAAAACTGCATTGATCTGTCCCTGCCATGATAACTCTCTGGTTTTGAAATCCATATCCGGATGGTAGGGAAGAGCCTGTGCAGAACACAGTAATATATAATTGTTAAACACAGATTACCCAAACTGATCCACAGAATTAATTAGATCCAAAGAATATTCTTAATAAAGTTATAGCCGTGGTCAGGGTGCACTGTGAGTTATCACCAGTGGAAACCACTGTAATGGAAAAATGAACACCAAAACCACCAAGGATAGGAGACTACCAGAAAATAAATGAGCATGGGAATAAATTTAGAGAATATGCCTTTATTAATAAGATTGGCAACAATTACATAAAATTTGTATATTGTATTTTAAAAATAACAATTAAAAACATATATAGTTTTTGTTTGCAAAGTCCAGGAAATATATACTCTTAATTACACCACTCCCAGTATAATAGCTTCTTTTTAGGCTATGCTATCATAAGGTACACAAGGTTAAAAAGAGTGATATAACACCCAAAAGGTTAAAAAATTAAATAATGTGCAAATAGCAATTTAAATTTGTAATGCTGTGCAAAAATTGCAAAAAAAAAAAAAAAAAAAAAAATGCTCCAAAATACTGTGCAAGATAGTGCAAAAGGGTGCTTGTTAGCAAGGGATATAAACAACCTAATAGTATAAAGTGCACACGTGTAACTGACTGTGGTCAGACCAAACAGTCCATAACTATATGTGGATAATAGGTAGCACAGCACTATATGGAAGAAATATATTGTCATATATACCTGGGGGGTAGAAGAGACCTGGACCTGCGTGCGCCCGACGCGCGTTTCGGATTTATGTCCTTCGTCAGGGGGGTGATCAGTTAATACACAGAGAGGGGTTTTTATAATGCGGAGCATAATGGACGCTGCGTCCCGAGTGTGTGCGGCGCATGCGCAGACTGGAGGTCCGAGAGTTCCGGTCCCCGCGTCACATGACCGGCCGCACAGGAACGGAGTACCCGGCGTCGCCCAGGCAACATGGACGCGGGGCGCCGCAGCCCACAGACACAGGCTGGGCATGCGCACAACCAGGGGTGCAGCGTGTAATAGGACGTAAGTATCAAACTAAATAATATAGCCAGCGTGCTACTTTAAAAGTGTGCGATTATAATACAAATAAATCCATAAAGGGACTGTATAAGAATGAATGATTTACCCAAAGTGCCCATACAATAAATAAGTGAGTATATATTTTCTACCAAAACAAAATCAAAAACTATATATTAAATATGGCAAATATAGCGCTCAATCAATACAAATATAACCAAGTGTTTAAAGGGAAATATATACAACATTCATAATTAGTTGATTTTCCCAAAGTGCCCATGCTGTAATTAAATAAATATATATTCTGCCAAATTGATATAGCAATATAAAAAATAAATACAGACAAAAAAGCCATAACAGCTATTTACATACATTGTGTATTTGCACATGTAGCATATTCTACACAGCTATATTCGGGCCAAATACGGAAAACAAATAAAAAGTGAGTAAATATGAATGGAGAATAAATATAATATATAAGTATAAAAAATAAAATTAATATGGACAAAAATTATTATAATTTCATAATAAATACAAATTCATTTCTATCTTCTCAGTATTCATCGCTTGAAGAAAATTGAAATGCACACCAGGCTCCGCAGTTCAATCATCCACCACGGCCTTCAACGTCCACAGTCCACAGCCCCACATGGTAAGTATGAAAAAAACTACAACAATATATTAAAAGAATAAAAGGTTAAAATACAATAAAATAATTAAAAATATGGTATTACATTCACGGTTTACAAAAAGGGTATAAAACTCAAGTTCTCATTCAATCCTTTAGGTGACACGGTATCAAGTGTCCATATCCATTTTGTCTCTTTTCTCGCCAGGGCCATACTTATTTCCCCACCTCTCTCATTGCTCTTAATCATGTCAATACCTGTCACTTTTAACAATGATGCATTGCAATCATGATGCAATTTAAAATGTTTAGGAATTGTTTTTAATAAGGATATCTCCTCCACCTCTTTAGCAGCAATGATTCCACGTATATGTTCCCTGGTACGTATTTTGAGCTGTCTAGTTGTCATTCCTACGTACACCAGGGAACAAGGACACACAGCATGATAAATCACAGCTTTAGAGGTACAGGTTATAGCCTGCTTAATTTTATATGTACTAGTACCATCATGTACTATCCTGAAGGCTGATCCAGTTCTATCGCAGTATATTGGCGAGACATCCAATATTACTTATCGAAGATGCAGAAATTTGAAGGATCAACTAGTGAGGAGTCATTATTCGTATAATCCGGCAATTCCATCCTTTCTTACAGATACAAGAATTATACCTGGCTGCAAACCTTGCGGCCATTGTATCGCTTGTCCAAATATTACAAGAACTGATACGTTTTGCAATCATGATGGTACTAGTACATATAAAATTAAGCAGGCTATAACCTGTACCTCTAAAGCTGTGATTTATCATGCTGTGTGTCCTTGTTCCCTGGTGTACGTAGGAATGACAACTAGACAGCTCAAAATACGTACCAGGGAACATATACGTGGAATCATTGCTGCTAAAGAGGTGGAGGAGATATCCTTATTAAAAACAATTCCTAAACATTTTAAATTGCATCATGATTGCAATGCATCATTGTTAAAAGTGACAGGTATTGACATGATTAAGAGCAATGAGAGAGGTGGGGAAATAAGTATGGCCCTGGCGAGAAAAGAGACAAAATGGATATGGACACTTGATACCGTGTCACCTAAAGGATTGAATGAGAACTTGAGTTTTATACCCTTTTTGTAAACCGTGAATGTAATACCATATTTTTAATTATTTTATTGTATTTTAACCTTTTATTCTTTTAATATATTGTTGTAGTTTTTTTCATACTTACCATGTGGGGCTGTGGACTGTGGACGTTGAAGGCCGTGGTGGATGATTGAACTGCGGAGCCTGGTGTGCATTTCAATTTTCTTCAAGCGATGAATACTGAGAAGATAGAAATGAATTTGTATTTATTATGAAATTATAATAATTTTTGTCCATATTAATTTTATTTTTTATACTTATATATTATATTTATTCTCCATTCATATTTACTCACTTTTTATTTGTTTTCCGTATTTGGCCCGAATATAGCTGTGTAGAATATGCTACATGTGCAAATACACAATGTATGTAAATAGCTGTTATGGCTTTTTTGTCTGTATTTATTTTTTATATTGCTATATCAATTTGGCAGAATATATATTTATTTAATTACAGCATGGGCACTTTGGGAAAATCAACTAATTATGAATGTTGTATATATTTCCCTTTAAACACTTGGTTATATTTGTATTGATTGAGCGCTATATTTGCCATATTTAATATATAGTTTTTGATTTTGTTTTGGTAGAAAATATATACTCACTTATTTATTGTATGGGCACTTTGGGTAAATCATTCATTCTTATACAGTCCCTTTATGGATTTATTTGTATTATAATCGCACACTTTTAAAGTAGCACGCTGGCTATATTATTTAGTTTGATACTTACGTCCTATTACACGCTGCACCCCTGGTTGTGCGCATGCCCAGCCTGTGTCTGTGGGCTGCGGCGCCCCGCGTCCATGTTGCCTGGGCGACGCCGGGTACTCCGTTCCTGTGCGGCCGGTCATGTGACGCGGGGACCGGAACTCTCGGACCTCCAGTCTGCGCATGCGCCGCACACACTCGGGACGCAGCGTCCATTATGCTCCGCATTATAAAAACCCCTCTCTGTGTATTAACTGATCACCCCCCTGACGAAGGACATAAATCCGAAACGCGCGTCGGGCGCACGCAGGTCCAGGTCTCTTCTACCCCCCAGGTATATATGACAATATATTTCTTCCATATAGTGCTGTGCTACCTATTATCCACATATAGTTATGGACTGTTTGGTCTGACCACAGTCAGTTACACGTGTGCACTTTATACTATTAGGTTGTTTATATCCCTTGCTAACAAGCACCCTTTTGCACTATCTTGCACAGTATTTTGGAGCATTTTTTTTTTTTTTTTTTTTTTTTTTTTTTTTTTTTTGCAATTTTTGCACAGCATTACAAATTTAAATTGCTATTTGCACATTATTTAATTTTTTAACCTTTTGGGTGTTATATCACTCTTTTTAACCTTGTGTACCTTATGATAGCATAGCCTAAAAAGAAGCTATTATACTGGGAGTGGTGTAATTAAGAGTATATATTTCCTGGACTTTGCAAACAAAAACTATATATGTTTTTAATTGTTATTTTTAAAATACAATATACAAATTTTATGTAATTGTTGCCAATCTTATTAATAAAGGCATATTCTCTAAATTTATTCCCATGCTCATTTATTTTCTGGTAGTCTCCTATCCTTGGTGGTTTTGGTGTTCATTTTTCCATTACAGTGGTTTCCACTGGTGATAACTCACAGTGCACCCTGACCACGGCTATAACTTTATTAAGAATATTCTTTGGATCTAATTAATTCTGTGGATCAGTTTGGGTAATCTGTGTTTAACAATTATATATTACTGTGTTCTGCACAGGCTCTTCCCTACCATCCGGATATGGATTTCAAAACCAGAGAGTTATCATGGCAGGGACAGATCAATGCAGTTTTTTCTAAAGGCAACACGAATATGGTTGTTACTGACGGTTTGCAATTTGATGAATTTTTTAAGACAATTAAAAATTTAACTTATAAGAGAACTCGGGTTTGGTGGAGTAAGGCGTTTTTAGAGAACTATATTCAACATCAATTAATCCCTAGGGGACTGAGAATACATGTAACCCCTGCATTTCCCGTCACTGACGAGGAATTTGTGAAAAATTGGGAGGAGATTTGTAACACTGCCTCAAGACAATTGATGGAATTGCTAGTGAAATATAATTCTAATAATTTAGTCACCATTGATAAATCTCTGGACGATATATATACAAGTGCTAAAAATTGTCTGTCAACTGAGCAATTATCATCTATGGATAACTTGCTGGAGAAACAAATGGACCAGTGGATAAAAGACATTCAAACTAACCAGAGAAACAAACTGGTTAGAGACCAAAGGGACTTCTCCAGTGGAAAAGTGTACAGGTGGCGTAAGAACCAACTGGATGATAATACACGTAATAGAACTCATTCAACTTCGTCTAATCAAGCCTCAGTGGATGTGTCTGGTGTCTCCTCGTCCGCCTCTGTTTCCACTCTGGCATCAACTGTCTCGACTCCCAAACGCAAGCGTGAGCCGAGATATATTCCAGCAAAACGGAACTATAGATTAACTCCTGAAAATAGTTTAAAGGTGATTAATTTGAGTAATCATAATTTGTCTGAAACTGAGATAAATGTTTTAAAAAAAGGTCTTACGTTTTGCCCTACGGCACAGTTTGATAAGTTTACTGCTATCAAAGACCTTCATTTATTTGCCAGGAAATTAATGTTTAAAAAATATTTTCATAATGAAGAATTATTGCAATTATTTCCAACAGAGGCGGAGCAGGAGACACTAGAGAATTTGGAGGAACTTGCTCAGGAGCATAATGACACTATGGGAGGTAAGATCCCTGTATCTATTAGGCCAAGATCTCGTAGATTTCCCCCCTTGTCAGCCTGTCCGGTTATTGACACATTTGTCAAAACCGTGAGTAAAGAATTTAACAAAATCCCACGGTTTCCTTCAATGGAGAACCTTGATAGGACCGAAAGAATGGCCCTTAAGAATTTGGAGAAACTTACTGATGTTGTGATCAAGCCGGCTGACAAGGGGGGCAACGTCGTGATCTGGCCTAAACAGATGTATGAATCTGAAGTATTTCGTCAGTTAAAGAATACTACATATTATAAAAAATTGACGTTCAATCCATTGGGAAAATTTAAAACGGAACTCTCAGTCATTTTAAAAGATGCTCTTGATATAGGCACTATTAATAAGGATTTACATGCAGCTCTACAGGTACCAGAACCTGCCATATCTACATTTTATCTACTTCCAAAGGTCCATAAGGGTCAAAAAATTCCACCTGGCAGACCCATAATATCGGGATGTGGAAATTATGTCGAGAAAATAAATAAATTCATAGACTCCAAATTACAACCTCTAGTTGAAAACTTACCCTCATTTATTAAAGACACTAATGAATTTTTGAAGAAAATAGATGGTCTCTATGTTGGTGACGATACCCTTCTGGTGTCATGTGACGTTGAAAGTTTGTATACCAACATCAGGCATTGTGATGGTATACGGGCAGCTAAATATTTTTTGGATTCCTCACATATACCCACATCCATGAGACAATTCACGATTGACATACTTAAATTTTCTTTAGAAAAGAATTTTTTTCTTTTTAAGGGGTCCTTCTACCTTCAGCTCCAGGGCACAGCTATGGGCGCATCATTTGCGCCCTCATATGCTAATTTGTTCCTGGGGCTGTGGGAGAGGGACCTCTTCCATACCGAGCCAGTGTCATCAATGGACCGCATCCCTATCTGGGTGCGGTTCATTGATGACATATTTTTTATCTGGCAGGGGCCGATGGAATCACTTCAGGCTTTTATGGAACAATTAAATCAAAATTCTTTAAATATCCATTTGACCTATAAATGTGATAAGAAATTTATAGAATTTTTGGATGTGGGTGTATATAGGGATGATAGTGGTTGCTTGTATAGTGATATTTTCCGGAAGTCGACAGCGGTAAATTCTTTGCTACACGCCTCATCGTCACATCCTCCGACAATGATCAAATCAATACCTATAGGCCAATTTTTGCGCTTAAGGAGGATATGTACAAATGAGGCTGATTTTGAGAGGCAAGCACTGGATCTTAAGGCGAGGTTTTTTGAAAGAGGGTATAGTAAACGCTCAGTGAAAAAGGGATATAACCGTGCTAAGCACATAACAAGACATCAGGCGTTATACGAAAATAAACCACCAAAACATGATAAAATAGTAAGGTACATTACACAATATCATGGGCAGAATGAATTAATGAGGGCCTATATTAATAAATCTTGGGCAATCCTGAAGGCTGATCCAGTTCTATCGCAGTATATTGGCGAGACATCCAATATTACTTATCGAAGATGCAGAAATTTGAAGGATCAACTAGTGAGGAGTCATTATTCGTATAATCCGGCAATTCCATCCTTTCTTACAGATACAAGAATTATACCTGGCTGCAAACCTTGCGGCCATTGTATCGCTTGTCCAAATATTACAAGAACTGATACGTTTTGCAATCATGATGGTACTAGTACATATAAAATTAAGCAGGCTATAACCTGTACCTCTAAAGCTGTGATTTATCATGCTGTGTGTCCTTGTTCCCTGGTGTACGTAGGAATGACAACTAGACAGCTCAAAATACGTACCAGGGAACATATACGTGGAATCATTGCTGCTAAAGAGGTGGAGGAGATATCCTTATTAAAAACAATTCCTAAACATTTTAAATTGCATCATGATTGCAATGCATCATTGTTAAAAGTGACAGGTATTGACATGATTAAGAGCAATGAGAGAGGTGGGGAAATAAGTATGGCCCTGGCGAGAAAAGAGACAAAATGGATATGGACACTTGATACCGTGTCACCTAAAGGATTGAATGAGAACTTGAGTTTTATACCCTTTTTGTAAACCGTGAATGTAATACCATATTTTTAATTATTTTATTGTATTTTAACCTTTTATTCTTTTAATATATTGTTGTAGTTTTTTTCATACTTACCATGTGGGGCTGTGGACTGTGGACGTTGAAGGCCGTGGTGGATGATTGAACTGCGGAGCCTGGTGTGCATTTCAATTTTCTTCAAGCGATGAATACTGAGAAGATAGAAATGAATTTGTATTTATTATGAAATTATAATAATTTTTGTCCATATTAATTTTATTTTTTATACTTATATATTATATTTATTCTCCATTCATATTTACTCACTTTTTATTTGTTTTCCGTATTTGGCCCGAATATAGCTGTGTAGAATATGCTACATGTGCAAATACACAATGTATGTAAATAGCTGTTATGGCTTTTTTGTCTGTATTTATTTTTTATATTGCTATATCAATTTGGCAGAATATATATTTATTTAATTACAGCATGGGCACTTTGGGAAAATCAACTAATTATGAATGTTGTATATATTTCCCTTTAAACACTTGGTTATATTTGTATTGATTGAGCGCTATATTTGCCATATTTAATATATAGTTTTTGATTTTGTTTTGGTAGAAAATATATACTCACTTATTTATTGTATGGGCACTTTGGGTAAATCATTCATTCTTATACAGTCCCTTTATGGATTTATTTGTATTATAATCGCACACTTTTAAAGTAGCACGCTGGCTATATTATTTAGTTTGATACTTACGTCCTATTACACGCTGCACCCCTGGTTGTGCGCATGCCCAGCCTGTGTCTGTGGGCTGCGGCGCCCCGCGTCCATGTTGCCTGGGCGACGCCGGGTACTCCGTTCCTGTGCGGCCGGTCATGTGACGCGGGGACCGGAACTCTCGGACCTCCAGTCTGCGCATGCGCCGCACACACTCGGGACGCAGCGTCCATTATGCTCCGCATTATAAAAACCCCTCTCTGTGTATTAACTGATCACCCCCCTGACGAAGGACATAAATCCGAAACGCGCGTCGGGCGCACGCAGGTCCAGGTCTCTTCTACCCCCCAGGTATATATGACAATATATTTCTTCCATATAGTGCTGTGCTACCTATTATCCACATATAGTTATGGACTGTTTGGTCTGACCACAGTCAGTTACACGTGTGCACTTTATACTATTAGGTTGTTTATATCCCTTGCTAACAAGCACCCTTTTGCACTATCTTGCACAGTATTTTGGAGCATTTTTTTTTTTTTTTTTTTTTTTTTTTTTTTGCAATTTTTGCACAGCATTACAAATTTAAATTGCTATTTGCACATTATTTAATTTTTTAACCTTTTGGGTGTTATATCACTCTTTTTAACCTTGTGTACCTTATGATAGCATAGCCTAAAAAGAAGCTATTATACTGGGAGTGGTGTAATTAAGAGTATATATTTCCTGGACTTTGCAAACAAAAACTATATATGTTTTTAATTGTTATTTTTAAAATACAATATACAAATTTTATGTAATTGTTGCCAATCTTATTAATAAAGGCATATTCTCTAAATTTATTCCCATGCTCATTTATTTTCTGGTAGTCTCCTATCCTTGGTGGTTTTGGTGTTCATTTTTCCATTACAGTGGTTTCCACTGGTGATAACTCACAGTGCACCCTGACCACGGCTATAACTTTATTAAGAATATTCTTTGGATCTAATTAATTCTGTGGATCAGTTTGGGTAATCTGTGTTTAACAATTATATATTACTGTGTTCTGCACAGGCTCTTCCCTACCATCCGGATATGGATTTCAAAACCAGAGAGTTATCATGGCAGGGACAGATCAATGCAGTTTTTTCTAAAGGCAACACGAATATGGTTGTTACTGACGGTTTGCAATTTGATGAATTTTTTAAGACAATTAAAAATTTAACTTATAAGAGAACTCGGGTTTGGTGGAGTAAGGCGTTTTTAGAGAACTATATTCAACATCAATTAATCCCTAGGGGACTGAGAATACATGTAACCCCTGCATTTCCCGTCACTGACGAGGAATTTGTGAAAAATTGGGAGGAGATTTGTAACACTGCCTCAAGACAATTGATGGAATTGCTAGTGAAATATAATTCTAATAATTTAGTCACCATTGATAAATCTCTGGACGATATATATACAAGTGCTAAAAATTGTCTGTCAACTGAGCAATTATCATCTATGGATAACTTGCTGGAGAAACAAATGGACCAGTGGATAAAAGACATTCAAACTAACCAGAGAAACAAACTGGTTAGAGACCAAAGGGACTTCTCCAGTGGAAAAGTGTACAGGTGGCGTAAGAACCAACTGGATGATAATACACGTAATAGAACTCATTCAACTTCGTCTAATCAAGCCTCAGTGGATGTGTCTGGTGTCTCCTCGTCCGCCTCTGTTTCCACTCTGGCATCAACTGTCTCGACTCCCAAACGCAAGCGTGAGCCGAGATATATTCCAGCAAAACGGAACTATAGATTAACTCCTGAAAATAGTTTAAAGGTGATTAATTTGAGTAATCATAATTTGTCTGAAACTGAGATAAATGTTTTAAAAAAAGGTCTTACGTTTTGCCCTACGGCACAGTTTGATAAGTTTACTGCTATCAAAGACCTTCATTTATTTGCCAGGAAATTAATGTTTAAAAAATATTTTCATAATGAAGAATTATTGCAATTATTTCCAACAGAGGCGGAGCAGGAGACACTAGAGAATTTGGAGGAACTTGCTCAGGAGCATAATGACACTATGGGAGGTAAGATCCCTGTATCTATTAGGCCAAGATCTCGTAGATTTCCCCCCTTGTCAGCCTGTCCGGTTATTGACACATTTGTCAAAACCGTGAGTAAAGAATTTAACAAAATCCCACGGTTTCCTTCAATGGAGAACCTTGATAGGACCGAAAGAATGGCCCTTAAGAATTTGGAGAAACTTACTGATGTTGTGATCAAGCCGGCTGACAAGGGGGGCAACGTCGTGATCTGGCCTAAACAGATGTATGAATCTGAAGTATTTCGTCAGTTAAAGAATACTACATATTATAAAAAATTGACGTTCAATCCATTGGGAAAATTTAAAACGGAACTCTCAGTCATTTTAAAAGATGCTCTTGATATAGGCACTATTAATAAGGATTTACATGCAGCTCTACAGGTACCAGAACCTGCCATATCTACATTTTATCTACTTCCAAAGGTCCATAAGGGTCAAAAAATTCCACCTGGCAGACCCATAATATCGGGATGTGGAAATTATGTCGAGAAAATAAATAAATTCATAGACTCCAAATTACAACCTCTAGTTGAAAACTTACCCTCATTTATTAAAGACACTAATGAATTTTTGAAGAAAATAGATGGTCTCTATGTTGGTGACGATACCCTTCTGGTGTCATGTGACGTTGAAAGTTTGTATACCAACATCAGGCATTGTGATGGTATACGGGCAGCTAAATATTTTTTGGATTCCTCACATATACCCACATCCATGAGACAATTCACGATTGACATACTTAAATTTTCTTTAGAAAAGAATTTTTTTCTTTTTAAGGGGTCCTTCTACCTTCAGCTCCAGGGCACAGCTATGGGCGCATCATTTGCGCCCTCATATGCTAATTTGTTCCTGGGGCTGTGGGAGAGGGACCTCTTCCATACCGAGCCAGTGTCATCAATGGACCGCATCCCTATCTGGGTGCGGTTCATTGATGACATATTTTTTATCTGGCAGGGGCCGATGGAATCACTTCAGGCTTTTATGGAACAATTAAATCAAAATTCTTTAAATATCCATTTGACCTATAAATGTGATAAGAAATTTATAGAATTTTTGGATGTGGGTGTATATAGGGATGATAGTGGTTGCTTGTATAGTGATATTTTCCGGAAGTCGACAGCGGTAAATTCTTTGCTACACGCCTCATCGTCACATCCTCCGACAATGATCAAATCAATACCTATAGGCCAATTTTTGCGCTTAAGGAGGATATGTACAAATGAGGCTGATTTTGAGAGGCAAGCACTGGATCTTAAGGCGAGGTTTTTTGAAAGAGGGTATAGTAAACGCTCAGTGAAAAAGGGATATAACCGTGCTAAGCACATAACAAGACATCAGGCGTTATACGAAAATAAACCACCAAAACATGATAAAATAGTAAGGTACATTACACAATATCATGGGCAGAATGAATTAATGAGGGCCTATATTAATAAATCTTGGGCAATCCTGAAGGCTGATCCAGTTCTATCGCAGTATATTGGCGAGACATCCAATATTACTTATCGAAGATGCAGAAATTTGAAGGATCAACTAGTGAGGAGTCATTATTCGTATAATCCGGCAATTCCATCCTTTCTTACAGATACAAGAATTATACCTGGCTGCAAACCTTGCGGCCATTGTATCGCTTGTCCAAATATTACAAGAACTGATACGTTTTGCAATCATGATGGTACTAGTACATATAAAATTAAGCAGGCTATAACCTGTACCTCTAAAGCTGTGATTTATCATGCTGTGTGTCCTTGTTCCCTGGTGTACGTAGGAATGACAACTAGACAGCTCAAAATACGTACCAGGGAACATATACGTGGAATCATTGCTGCTAAAGAGGTGGAGGAGATATCCTTATTAAAAACAATTCCTAAACATTTTAAATTGCATCATGATTGCAATGCATCATTGTTAAAAGTGACAGGTATTGACATGATTAAGAGCAATGAGAGAGGTGGGGAAATAAGTATGGCCCTGGCGAGAAAAGAGACAAAATGGATATGGACACTTGATACCGTGTCACCTAAAGGATTGAATGAGAACTTGAGTTTTATACCCTTTTTGTAAACCGTGAATGTAATACCATATTTTTAATTATTTTATTGTATTTTAACCTTTTATTCTTTTAATATATTGTTGTAGTTTTTTTCATACTTACCATGTGGGGCTGTGGACTGTGGACGTTGAAGGCCGTGGTGGATGATTGAACTGCGGAGCCTGGTGTGCATTTCAATTTTCTTCAAGCGATGAATACTGAGAAGATAGAAATGAATTTGTATTTATTATGAAATTATAATAATTTTTGTCCATATTAATTTTATTTTTTATACTTATATATTATATTTATTCTCCATTCATATTTACTCACTTTTTATTTGTTTTCCGTATTTGGCCCGAATATAGCTGTGTAGAATATGCTACATGTGCAAATACACAATGTATGTAAATAGCTGTTATGGCTTTTTTGTCTGTATTTATTTTTTATATTGCTATATCAATTTGGCAGAATATATATTTATTTAATTACAGCATGGGCACTTTGGGAAAATCAACTAATTATGAATGTTGTATATATTTCCCTTTAAACACTTGGTTATATTTGTATTGATTGAGCGCTATATTTGCCATATTTAATATATAGTTTTTGATTTTGTTTTGGTAGAAAATATATACTCACTTATTTATTGTATGGGCACTTTGGGTAAATCATTCATTCTTATACAGTCCCTTTATGGATTTATTTGTATTATAATCGCACACTTTTAAAGTAGCACGCTGGCTATATTATTTAGTTTGATACTTACGTCCTATTACACGCTGCACCCCTGGTTGTGCGCATGCCCAGCCTGTGTCTGTGGGCTGCGGCGCCCCGCGTCCATGTTGCCTGGGCGACGCCGGGTACTCCGTTCCTGTGCGGCCGGTCATGTGACGCGGGGACCGGAACTCTCGGACCTCCAGTCTGCGCATGCGCCGCACACACTCGGGACGCAGCGTCCATTATGCTCCGCATTATAAAAACCCCTCTCTGTGTATTAACTGATCACCCCCCTGACGAAGGACATAAATCCGAAACGCGCGTCGGGCGCACGCAGGTCCAGGTCTCTTCTACCCCCCAGGTATATATGACAATATATTTCTTCCATATAGTGCTGTGCTACCTATTATCCACATATAGTTATGGACTGTTTGGTCTGACCACAGTCAGTTACACGTGTGCACTTTATACTATTAGGTTGTTTATATCCCTTGCTAACAAGCACCCTTTTGCACTATCTTGCACAGTATTTTGGAGCATTTTTTTTTTTTTTTTTTTTTTTTTGCAATTTTTGCACAGCATTACAAATTTAAATTGCTATTTGCACATTATTTAATTTTTTAACCTTTTGGGTGTTATATCACTCTTTTTAACCTTGTGTACCTTATGATAGCATAGCCTAAAAAGAAGCTATTATACTGGGAGTGGTGTAATTAAGAGTATATATTTCCTGGACTTTGCAAACAAAAACTATATATGTTTTTAATTGTTATTTTTAAAATACAATATACAAATTTTATGTAATTGTTGCCAATCTTATTAATAAAGGCATATTCTCTAAATTTATTCCCATGCTCATTTATTTTCTGGTAGTCTCCTATCCTTGGTGGTTTTGGTGTTCATTTTTCCATTACAGTGGTTTCCACTGGTGATAACTCACAGTGCACCCTGACCACGGCTATAACTTTATTAAGAATATTCTTTGGATCTAATTAATTCTGTGGATCAGTTTGGGTAATCTGTGTTTAACAATTAAATGTTGTCTCCTGTCACTTTGAATAGATGCTGCAGTACCTGTCCTGTCTGCGGTCATTGCGAAATCACTCCACAACCTGGTCAGAAAACCCCTCTGTCCAACGCCACTTCTGATCTGTGCACTTCTAACACCTCTGCCATGTAGCCCCCTGCAGCTTGTGTGAGAACCATCACCGACGCTGTGTGCTGGGAATGCCTGAATCAAACGGCAAACGGAGTAGCTTGTTTGGTTGCTAATATTTGTTCGAGGTTCTCCTGTGGCATAATATTTTGCAATTTGCCTTTATAGCGAGGGTCAAGGATGCAGGCCAACCAGTAATCATCATCGCTCATCATTTTTATAATGCGTGTGTCCCTTTTGAGGATACGTAAGGCATAATCCGCCATGTGGGCCAAAGTTCCAGTTGTCAAATCTGCGGTTGTGCTGGTTGGAGGGGCAGTTACAGGCAAATCTACGTCACTTGTCTCCCTTAAAAAAACAGAACCCGGCCTTGCAATGCCACTAATTTCTGTTGGCCCAGGAGAAGCTTCCTCATTCAAAAAGTACTCATCCCCATCATCCTCCTCGTCCTCCTCCTCCTCCTCTTCGCCCGTTACCGCGTCCTCTACACGGCCCTGACCAGACAATGGCTGACTGTCATCAAGGCTTTCCTCTTCCTCGGCTGCAGACGCCTGCTCCTTTATGTGCGTCAAACTTTGCATCAGCAGACGCATTAGGGGGATGCTCATGCTTATTATGGCGTTGTCTGCACTAACCAGCCGTGTGCATTCCTCAAAACACTGAAGGACTTGACACAGGTCTTGTAGCTTCGACCACTGCACACCTGACAACTCCATGTCTGCCATCCAACTGCCTGCCCGTGTATGTGTATCCTCCCACAAAAACATAACAGCACGCCTCTGTTCGCACAGTCTCTGAAACATGTGCAGTGTGGAGTTCCACCTTGTTGCAACGTCGATGATTAGGCGATGCTGGGGAAGGTTCAAAGACCGCTGATAGTTCTGCATACGGCTGGAGTGTACGGGCGAACGGCGGATATGCGAGCAAAGTCTGCGCACTTTGAGGAGCAGGTCGGGTAACCCCGGGTAACTTTTCAGGAAGCACTGCACCACCAGGTTTAAGGTGTGAGCCAGGCAAGGAATGTGTTTCAGTTGGGAAAGGGCTATGGCAGCCATGAAATTCCATCCGTTATCACTCACTACCTTGCCTGCCTCAAGATGTACAGTGCCCAGCCATGACTGAGTTTTATTCTGCAAGAACTCGGACAGAACTTCCGCGGTGTGTCTGTTGTCGCCCAAACACTTCATTGCCAATACAGCCTGCTGACGCTTGCCACTAGCTGTCCCATAATGGCACACCTGGTGTGCAACAGTGGCAGCTGCGGATGGAGTGGATGTGCGACTGCGGTCTGTGGATGAGCTCTCGCTTCTGCATGAGGAGGAGGAAGAGGAGGAGGGGGGGCGAACGCCTACAGCCAACTCTTTCTTTTTTTGGGCTAGGCAGAACTGTCCCAATATTGCTGTCCCCTGTGGAGCCTGCATCCACCACATTCACCCAGTGTGCCGTGATGGACACGTAACGTCCCTGGCCATGCCTACTGGTCCATGCATCTGTTGTCAGGTGCACCTTTGTAGTCACAGACTGCCTGAGTGCATGGACGATGCGGTCTTTAACATGCTGTTGGAGGGCTGGGATGGCTTTTCTAGAAAAGAAGTGCCGACTGGGTAGCTCGTAGCGTGGTACAGCGTAGTCCATCAGCGCTTTGAAAGCTTCGCTTTCAACTAACCGGTAGGGCATCATCTCTAATTAGATTAGTCTAGCAATGTGGGCGTTCAAACCCTGTGTATGCGGATGCGAGGATGAGTACTTCCTTTTCCTAACAAGAGTCTCATGTAGGGTGAGCTGGACTGGAGAGCTGGAGATCGTGGAACTAGCGGTGGTGCCGGTGGACATGGGTGACTGAGAGAGGGTTGGAGATGGTATTTTTGCCGGTGCCCTACATGCAGTGTTTCCTACTGCAAACCTGGTGATTCCCTGACTGCTTTGGCCTGGCAACGAAAGCTGCACAGATACTGCAGGTGGTGCGGGAAATGGTGGGTTGACAGTGAGGGAAGGGATGTAGCGTTGCTGACTAGCTTCATTGGCCGAGGGTGCTGCAACCTTTAGGGACATTTGGTAGTTAGTCCAGGCTTGCAAATGCATGGTGGATAAGTGTCTATGCATGCAACTTGTATTTAGACTTTTAAGATTCTGACCTCTGCTTAAGGTAGTTGAGCATTTTTGACAGATGACTTTGCGCTGATCATTTGGATGTTGTTTAAAAAAATGCCAGACTGCACTCTTTCTACTATCGGATACCTTTTCAGGCATTGCAGACTGAGCTTCTTTAACCGGATGGCCACGCTGTCCTCCAACTGCTTTTGGTTTTGCCACACGTTTTTTGCCAGATACGGGCCCGGCAGATGGAACCTGTTGTGATGTTGATGCCTGCTGCGGCTCCTCCTCCTCCGCTTCAGAACTACTGCCGCCTGCACCCTGTTCCCCCAATGGCTGCCAATCGGGGTCAACAACTGGGTCATCTATGACCTCCTCTTCTATGTCGTGTGCAACTTCGTCTGTGTCACCGTGTAAGCCGGTGGTATTGCGTTCGTGACGGGGCACCATAGTCTCCGCTGGGTTTGATTCTGCCTCAGTACACTGCGAGGGCAATGTTCTGGTCTGAGTCAAAGAAACAGCATAGTAATCTGGCTGTGGCTGTGCATCTGTGCACTCCATGTCCGATTCAACTTCGAATGGGCATGGCCTGTTAACTGTTTCACTGTCTAACCCAGGAACGGTATGTGTAAAGAGCTCCATGGAGTAACCTGTTCTGTCGACTGATGCATCCTTCACTGTTGTTCTGGGTGAAGGACACAAGGAAGCGACTTGTTCCTGACCGGGAGCATCCACTGACGATGCACTGCTCTGACATTTGGCACTTTCCGAGGAGGAGGCGAAAGAGCTAGAGGCAGAGTCAGCAATGAAAGCCAATACTTGTTCCTCCTGCTCTGGCTTCAAAAGTGGTTTTCCTACTCCCAGAAAAGAGAGCGTTCGAGGCCTTGTGTAGCCAGACAACGAACCTGGCTCAACAACTCGAGACTTAGGTGCTGTACTGCTTTTACCACGACCACCTGATGCTCCACCACCACTACCATCATTACCAGCTGACAATGACCGCCCACGGCCACGACCTCTTCCACTAGACTTCCTCATTGTTTGCAAAACGTAACCAACGTAACGCTATTTGTTACTGTAAATCAACTTATAAGGTGAACTCAAACTTCTGTAGGATTTATATATATCTTTATAGGTGCCTGACACTGAAAGGAAAATCAGGCCCAATGTTACACACTAGGTATTCTGTGCCCCAATAATTTGAGACAGATGGCACACACAGGACCAGCACTCAAGCAGAAATGCCAATCTTAATCTCCCACTAATTTTTTTTTTTGAAAAGGGAGAATGTACCCCAAAAAAAAAAAAATGGCCAAGTATTACACAGTGGTTTTCGGTGGCACACAATGAGAGACAGATGCCACACACAGCAATGGCACGGAGGCAGACTTGCCAATATTTATCTCACACTAATTTTTTTTTTTGAAAAGGGAGAATGTACCCCCAAAAAAAAAAAAATGGCCAAGTATTACACAGTGGTTTTCAGTGCCACACAATGAGAGACAGATGCCACCCACAGCAATGGCACGGAGGCAGACTTGCCAATATTTATCTCCCACTAATTATTTTTTTTTGAAAAGGGAGAATGTACCCCCCCCCCAAAAAAATGGCCAAGTATTACACAGTGGTTTTCGGTGCCACACAATGAGAGACAGATGCCACCCACAGCAATGGCACGGAGGCAGACTTGCCAATATTTATCTCCCACTAATTATTTTTTTTTTAAAAGGGAGAATGTACCCAAAAAAAAAAAAATGGCCAAGTATTACACAGTGGTTTTCGGTGGCACACAATGAGAGACAGATGCCACACACAGGACTGGCACAGAGGCAGAGTTGCCAATATTTATCTCCCACTAATTTTTTTTTTTTTGAAAAGGGAGAATGTACCCAAAAATAAAAAAATGGCCAAGTATTACACAGTGGTTTTCGGTGCCACACAATGACAGACAGATGCCACCCACAGCAATGGCACGGAGGCAGACTTGCCAATATTTATCTTGCACTAATTTTTTTTTTTGAAAAGGGAGAATGTACCCCCCCAAAAAAAAATGGCCAAGTATTACACAGTGGTTTTCGGTGGCACACAATGAGAGACGGGTGCCTGTTGTGAATTAGACTTTTTTGGCTCCCTCTTGTGGTCACTAGTGATATGACTCTGGGATTGTCTTTCCTCAGTTTGGCACCCACCTGGGTCGTTAGTCCAGGGGTGTTGCTATATGAACTTCCTGAATTCTCAGTCTGGTGCCTGGCATCGTTGTAATCAGTCCTTTCTGTTTGCTCCTGTCTGCTGGTCCGGGTTCTTGCAAAATTAAGCTAAGTCCTGCTTCCTTGTCTTTTGGTTATTTGCATTGCTCTTATTTTTTGTCCAGCTTGTACTAAATGTGATTCCTGATTTTGCTGGAAGCTCTAGGGGGCTGGTATTCTCCCCCCGGGCCGTTAGACGGTTCGGGGGTTCTTGAATATCCAGCGTGGAAATTTTGATAGGGTTTTTGCTGACCGTATAAGTCATCTTACTATATTCTGCTATTAGTCAGTGGGCCTCTCTTTGCTAAATACCTAGTTCATTCTTACGTTTGTCTTTTCTTCTTACCTCACCGTTATTATTTGTTGGGGGCTTGTATCCAACTTTTGGGGTCTTTTCTCTGGAGGCAAGAAAGGTCTATCTTTTCCCTTCTAGGGTTAGTTAGTTCTCCGGCTGGCGCGAGATGTCTAGAACCAACGTAGGCACATTCCCCGGCTGCTGCTATTTGTGGTGCTAGGATTAGATATACGGTCAGCCCAGTTACCACTGCCCTATGAGCTGGTTTTTTGTGTTTGCAGACTTGGTATTTATTTCTGAGACCCTCTGCCATTGGGGTCATAACAGTATGCCAGGCCAACATTGAATGTTTAATGCATTGCAGAAGTGGGATAATAAGAAAAGAAATTCTGAGTTTTTTTTTTTTTTTCCTCTCTTTCTTCCTCCCCTTTACCTCTGAGTGGCTTATGCTTGCTGCAGACATGAATGTCCAGACTTTGATTACAAGTGTGGATCAGCTTGCTGCTCGTGTGCAGAGCATACAAGAGTTTGTTACCAGTAGTCCAATGTCTGAACCTAAAATACCTATTCCTGAACTGTTCTCTGGAGACCGATTTAAGTTTAGGAATTTCAGGAATAATTGTAAATTGTTTCTATCTCTGAGACCCCGTTCGTCTGGAGACTCAGCTCAGCAAGTTGGAATTGTTGTCTCTTTCTTGCGGGGTGACCCTCAGGATTGGGCTTTCTCGCTAGCGCCAGGAGATCCGGCATTGGCGAATATTGATGCGTTTTTTCTGGCGCTCGGATTGCTTTACGAGGAACCCAATCTTGAAATTCAGGCAGAAAAAGCCTTGCTGGCTATTTCTCAGGGCCAGGATGAAGCTGAAGTGTATTGCCAAAAATTTCGGAAATGGTCCGTGCTTACTCAGTGGAATGAGTGTGCTCTGGCCGCAAATTTCAGAAATGGCCTTTCTGAAGCCATTAAGAATGTGATGGTGGGTTTCTCCATTCCTACAAGTCTGAATGATTCCATGGCGCTGGCTATTCAAATTGATCGGCGTTTGCGGGAGCGCAAAACTGCTAATCCTCTGGTGGTGTTGTCTGAACAGACACCTGATTTAATGCAATGTGATAGAATTCAGACTAGAAATGAACGGAAAAATCATAGACGTCAGAATGGGTTGTGTTTTTACTGTGGTGATTCTACACATGTTATATCAGCATGCTCTAAACGCCTAACAAGGGTTGTTAGCCCTGTCGCCATTGGTAATTTGCAACCTAAATTTATTTTGTCTGTGACTTTAATTTGCTCATTGTCTTCCTACCCTGTTATGGCGTTTGTGGATTCAGGTGCTGCCCTGAGTCTTATGGATCTGTCATTTGCCAGGCGCTGTGGTTTTGTTCTTGAGCCATTGGTAAATCCTATCCCTCTTAGAGGTATTGATGCTACGCCACTGGCGGAAAATAAACCGCAGTTTTGGACACAGGTAACCATGTGTATGACTCCTGAACATCGGGAGGTGATTCGTTTTCTTGTTCTGCATAAAATGCATGATTTGGTCGTTTTGGGTCTGCCATGGTTACAGACCCATAATCCAGTCTTGGATTGGAAGGCAATGTCTGTGTCAAGTTGGGGCTGTCAGGGAATTCATGGTGATTCCCCGCCGGTGTCTATTGCTTCCTCTACTCCTTCGGAAGTTCCTGAGTATTTGTCTGATTACCAGGATGTATTCAGCGAGTCCAGGTCCAGTGCTCTGCCTCCTCATAGGGACTGTGACTGCGCTATAGATTTGATTCCAGGTAGTAAATTTCCTAAGGGAAGACTATTTAATCTGTCTGTACCTGACACACTCATCATTTGGAGGGGCGATGTATCTGTCATACCAGAATTTATCTCATACATTAACAATAATGAGTTCAATATTAAATTTACTTTTGTTCATGATTTACTTAAAATTTCATTTCTTGATTTAGAACTCACGGGAGTGGCGAATGAATTGATTTCTACCCAGACTTATTTCAAACCATTGGCAGGGAATTGTATATTGCACGCCAAAAGTAGCCATCCCAAACATACTGTTCGATCGGTTCCGGTTGGTGAGTTCATCAGATTAAAGAGGAATAGTAACAATAACAATTTTTTCAAACAGGACATTGCCAGGTCTTGTGCTAAATTCAATAAAAGAGGTTATCCCAATTGGATGCTCAACAGAGCTTTCAACATTGCATCTCCCATTATTCATTCGAATTCTGATAGCATTGATAGCTCGGGAAAAACAAAAAATACTAATTCAAATAAAAATATTTCATCTAGTTCTAAATTGGTTAATAATCAAAGGAGTGATAAACCATTTGTTTGTTTACAATATAGTCCACAATTTTATAATATTAAAGCTCTTATTAACAAATTCATTCCAATTCTATATGAAGATCCAATTTTATTTAAAATTTTACAAGGTGGATGCAATGTTGTAGCTAGGAGAGCACCCACCCTTGGGAACATTTTATCACCTAGTTTGTTTATTTCTGAGAAACCGCAACCTACATGGTTAAATTGTAAGGGTAGCTATAAATGCAATGTCCGCAATTGTTCCACCTGCAAACATGTAATCACTACCAAATCCTTTACTGATCATACGGGTTCTAGCGTTTTTCATATAAATAAATTTATCAACTGTAATACCCGGTATGTAATATATAAAATTGATTGTGTTGCTTGTAATAAGTCTTATGTTGGTTGTACTATTCGTAAGCTAAAAAATCGGATTTCAGAGCATTTGCACGATATCTCTAATGAAAGAAATTTTACTCGTAATATCTCTTCTGCAGCTAAGCATTTTATAGATCATCATTCACGGGATATTTCATCCTTTAGAGTCTCTGGCATTGAAAGAGTGAATAGATCTCATCGCGGAGGTGACTTACATAGAACGTTACTTACCCGGGAGGCGTATTGGATCTTCATGCTGGGCACAAGATTCCCTGACGGACTCAACCGCAGAAATGAGATTATGTTTCATTACTGATATCCGTCTTTTTCCAATTTTGTATATATATTATATAGTTTGGATCATGTTTCGTTTTGTATATTTGTATATTATTTCTTATGTTTATTTTTGCACATATATGTCAAATTCTTTTGCAATTTTTGTATTTTAATTGTTGTAGTTGTGCTTCAATGACACATATTTTCTTAGGACCTGTTGATTGATCATGCCATGTGATTTTCACACGGCATCCTTATTGGTTGTCAGGTCCTTAAATAACGGTGTCTGTATAGGGAAAATTAGCTTGGATAAAGACTGCTTGTCAGTCGAAACGCGTCGCTCACCCTCTGGGGGTTATGGTGGGTCCATGGAGCCTGTACTGTCATTTTAATTTATTGGATTAAATTTTGTATTTTATCAAGAGCAAGCTGGAAAATTTTCGTTTTTTTCTATTTATCTACGCTCCATTGGGACTGCTTCCGTGCTTCTCTCCAGGATCAGTGGGCTGGCTCCTCAACCTTTTTTCGTTTCACCTGAGCATACCGCAATGCGTTCGTATATCAAGGAATCTCTGGAGAAGGGGCATATCCGTCCATCCTCTTCCCCTCTTGGTGCGGGATTCTTTTTTTGTGGCCAAGAAGGACGGATCTTTGAGACCTTGTATTGACTATCGGCTTCTGAATAAAATCACTGTTAAATTTCAGTATCCTTTGCCGCTGTTGCCGGACTTGTTTGCCCGGATTAAAGGTGCCAAGTGGTTCACCAAGATAGATCTTCGTGGTGCGTACAACCTTGTGCGCATTAAGCAGGGAGATGAATGGAAAACTGCATTTAATACGCCCGAAGGTCATTTTGAATACTTGGTGATGCCTTTTGGGCTCTCTAATGCTCCTTCAGTGTTTCAGTCCTTTATGCATGATATTTTCCGGAAGTATCTGGATAAATTTATGATTGTTTATCTGGATGATATTCTGGTTTTTTCTGATGATTGGGACTCGCATGTAGAGCAGGTCAGGATGGTGTTTCAGGTCTTGCGTGAGAATGCTTTGTTTGTTAAGGGCTCAAAGTGTCTCTTTGGAGTACAGAAGGTTCCCTTTTTGGGTTTTATTTTTTCCCCTTCTGCGGTGGAGATGGACCCAGTCAAGGTCCGTGCTATTCATGATTGGACTCAACCCACGTCAGTTAAGAGTCTTCAGAAGTTCTTGGGTTTTGCTAACTTCTACCGTCGTTTTATCGCTAATTTTTCTAGCATTGTTAAACCTTTGACGGATATGACCAAGAAAGGTTCTGATGTTGCTAACTGGGCTCCTGCAGCCGTGGAAGCTTTCCAAGAGTTGAAGCGCCGGTTTACTTCAGCGCCTGTTTTGTGCCAGCCTGATGTCTCACTTCCCTTTCAGGTTGAAGTCGATGCTTCTGAGATTGGGGCAGGGACCGTTTTGTCGCAGAGAGGCCCTGGTTGCTCTGTAATGAGACCATGTGCTTTTTTCTCTAGGAAGTTTTCGCCTGCTGAGCGGAATTATGATGTTGGCAATCGGGAGTTGCTGGCCATGAAGTGGGCATTTGAGGAGTGGCGTCATTGGCTCGAGGGTGCTAAGCATCGTGTGGTGGTCTTGACTGATCACAAAAATCTGATGTATCTCGAGTCTGCTAAACGCCTGAATCCTAGACAGGCCCGTTGGTCATTGTTTTTCTCCCGTTTTGACTTTGTGGTCTCGTATTTACCAGGTTCAAAGAATGTGAAGGCTGATGCTCTTTCAAGGAGCTTTGTGCCTGACTCTCCTGGAGTCGCAGAATCTGTTGGTATTCTTAAAGAGGGAGTAATCTTGTCAGCCATTTCTCCGGATTTGCGACGTGTGTTGCAGAGATTTCAGGCTGGTAGACCTGACTCTTGTCCACCTGACAGACTGTTTGTTCCTGATAAGTGGACCAGCAGAGTAATTTCCGAGGTTCATTCCTCGGTGTTGGCAGGGCATCCGGGAATTTTTGGCACCAGAGATTTAGTGGCTAGGTCCTTTTGGTGGCCTTCCTTGTCACGGGATGTGCGGTCATTTGTGCAGTCCTGTGGGACTTGTGCTCGAGCTAAGCCTTGCTGTTCTCGTGCCAGCGGGTTGCTCTTGCCCTTGCCTGTCCCGAAGAGGCCTTGGACACACATTTCCATGGATTTCATTTCAGATCTTCCGGTGTCTCAGGGCATGTCTGTCATCTGGGTGGTATGTGATCGCTTTTCCAAGATGGTCCATTTGGTATCTTTGCCTAAGCTGCCTTCCTCTTCCGATCTGGTTCCTTTGTTCTTTCAGAATGTGGTTCGTTTACACGGCATTCCTGAGAATATCGTGTCTGACAGAGGATCCCAGTTTGTTTCCAGGTTCTGGCGATCCTTTTGTGCTAAGATGGGCATTGATTTGTCGTTTTCGTCTGCCTTTCATCCTCAGACTAATGGACAAACGGAACGAACTAATCAGACTCTGGAGGCTTATTTGAGGTGTTTTGTTTCTGCAGATCAGGATGATTGGGTGACCTTCTTGCCGTTGGCTGAGTTTGCCCTTAATAATCGGGCTAGTTCCGCTACTTTGGTTTCGCCATTTTTCTGCAACTCTGGTTTCCATCCTCGTTTTTCCTCGGGACATGTGGAGCCTTCTGACTGTCCTGGGGTAGATTCTGTGGTGGATAGGTTGCAGCAGATTTGGAATCATGTGGTGGACAACTTAAAGTTGTCACAGGAGAAGGCTCAGCGTTTTGCCAACCGCCGCCGCGGTGTGGGTCCCCGACTTCGTGTTGGGGATTTGGTATGGCTGTCTTCTCGATTTGTTCCTATGAAGGTCTCCTCTCCCAAATTTAAGCCTCGCTTCATCGGTCCTTACAAGATATTGGAAATCCTTAATCCTGTGTCCTTTCGCTTGGATCTTCCGGTGTCGTTTGCCATTCACAACGTGTTCCATAGGTCTTTGTTGCGGCGGTACGTTGTACCTGTGGTTCCTTCTGTTGAGCCTCCTGCTCCGGTGTTGGTTGAGGGCGAGTTGGAGTACGTGGTGGAGAAGATCTTGGATTCTCGTCTCTCCAGACGGAGGCTTCAGTAACTGGTCAAGTGGAAGGGCTATGGTCAGGAGGATAATTCCTGGGTGGTTGCCTCTGATGTGCATGCGGCCGATTTAGTTCGTGCCTTTCACGCTGCTCATCCTGATCGCCCTGGTGGTCTTGGTGAGGGTTCGGTGACCCCTCCTTAAAGGGGGGGTACTGTTGTGAATTAGACTTTTTTGGCTCCCTCTTGTGGTCACTAGTGATATGACTCTGGGATTGTCTTTCCTCAGTTTGGCACCCACCTGGGTCGTTAGTCCAGGGGTGTTGCTATATGAACTTCCTGAATTCTCAGTCTGGTGCCTGGCATCGTTGTAATCAGTCCTTTCTGTTTGCTCCTGTCTGCTGGTCCGGGTTCTTGCAAAATTAAGCTAAGTCCTGCTTCCTTGTCTTTTGGTTATTTGCATTGCTCTTATTTTTTGTCCAGCTTGTACTAAATGTGATTCCTGATTTTGCTGGAAGCTCTAGGGGGCTGGTATTCTCCCCCCGGGCCGTTAGACGGTTCGGGGGTTCTTGAATATCCAGCGTGGAAATTTTGATAGGGTTTTTGCTGACCGTATAAGTCATCTTACTATATTCTGCTATTAGTCAGTGGGCCTCTCTTTGCTAAATACCTAGTTCATTCTTACGTTTGTCTTTTCTTCTTACCTCACCGTTATTATTTGTTGGGGGCTTGTATCCAACTTTTGGGGTCTTTTCTCTGGAGGCAAGAAAGGTCTATCTTTTCCCTTCTAGGGTTAGTTAGTTCTCCGGCTGGCGCGAGACGTCTAGAACCAACGTAGGCACGTTCCCCGGCTGCTGCTATTTGTGGTGCTAGGATTAGATATACGGTCAGCCCAGTTACCACTGCCCTATGAGCTGGTTTTTTGTGTTTGCAGACTTGGTATTTATTTCTGAGACCCTCTGCCATTGGGGTCATAACAGGTGCCACACACAGCAATGGCACGGAGGCAGACTTGCCAATATTTATCTCACACTAATTTTTTTTTTTGAAAAGGGAGAATGTACCCCCCCCCAAAAAAAAATGATGGCCAAGTATTACACAGTGGTTTTCGGTGCCACACAATGAGAGACAGATGCCACCCACAGCAACGGCACGGAGGCAGACTTGCCAATATTTATCTCCCACTAATTTTTTTTTTGAAAAGGGAGAATGTACCCCAAAAAAAAAAAATGGCCAAGTATTACACAGTGGTTTTCGGTGGCACACAATGAGAGACAGATGCCACACACAGGACTGGCACAGAGGCAGAGTTGCCAATATTTATCTCCCACTAATTATTTTTTTTTGAAAAGGGAGAATGTACCCAAAAATTAAAAAATGGCCAAGTATTACACAGTGGCTTTCGGTGCCACACAATGAGAGACAGATGCCACCCACAGCAATGGCACGGAGGCAGACTTGCCAATATTTATCTCCCACTAATTTTTTTTTTTGAAAAGGGAGAATGTACCCCCCCAAAAAAATGGCCAAGTATTACACAGTGGTTTTCGGTGGCACACAATGAGAGACAGATGCCACACACAGCAATGGCACGGAGGCAGACTTGCCAATATTTATCTCCCTGCAGTTATCTCAGAAAAGTATGGCAGGCAGCTATAAAAAGGACTGCTGCACACAAAAGTGTGGACAAACACACAAGATAGCTGTGCAGAAAGGAAGGAAAAACAGGATTTGTGCTTTGAAAAAAGCAGTTGGTTTGCACAGCGGCGTACACACAGGCACAGCAACGCAGCTATCAGGGTCAGGGAGCCTTCTAGTGCAGCCCAATGAGCTACAGCACTGAGGAAAAAAAAATGTAGCTTCCACTGTCCCTGCAAACAAAAGGTGGTGTTGGACAGTGGAAATCGCTACAGCACAAGCGGTTTGTAGCTTTATGTACCCTGCCTAACACTATCCCTGCTTCTGAAGAAGCGGCAGCAACCTCTCCCTACGCTCAGATCAGCAGCAGTAAGATGGCGGTCGGCGGGAACGCCCCTTTATAGCCCCTGTGACGCCGCAGAAAGCAAGCCAATCACTGCAATGCCCTTCTCTAAGATGGTGGGGACTGAGATCTATGTCATCACGCTGCCCACACTCTGCGTCCACCTTCATTGGTTGAGAAATGGCGCTTTTAGCGTAATTGAAACGCGACTTTGGCGCGAAAGTCGCGTACCGCATGGCAGACCCCACACAGGGATCGGCTCGGTTTCATGAGACGCCGACTTTGCCAAAAGTCGGCGACTTATGAAAATGAACGATCCGTTTCGCTCAACCCTAGTCTTTACAACCAGCAGAACCCTTGCACTTTCTATAAGTCTAGGTTCAGATGAGCGGATTACCAGTCCGTGCACACAATACCTCACCAGTCTGATATTACACATGTGTGAGCTAGATGAGCACATAAAGCTGAAACAATCACGCAGTCCGACCCACAATCTGCAGACATGACGGGTCTGTGTATTTAACCATTAGTGTGAATGTAGCCTTACAGTGAAGGAACCTGGGAAGCGACCAATAACGAAATCTCTATTACTCGGCTGCTCCATTACAACCTGCAAGATGAAGATCAGCGCAATCACGTGACTTGTAATACTTATTTGTCCCTACCTCCAGATGGCGCTGTGTTTGCACCTCTGTATGACTACACTGAGGTATAGATGCAGGGGGAGGAAGGTGGAGGTGTCTATTCCTAACTAACATCCCATTATAATGACCTGACTTTACGTGAACGTCTGTATATTTACTGGTCTATATGTGGAGGGTTCACATTACTGTGGTCTCCCATGCCTGGTCCATTCATGTGCATCCACTGTACATGTATGATAGATGTCAGGAAGGGGATAGATGCAACATGGACACATGGGAGTAATGTACGACTAGGATGTGTGTGCACGTGTTTGTACATTACCATAATACTGCGACAGCGATCAGTGTCATTGATATCCTCCTCCCTATGGCCATGTCCCAGAGCAGATGGCAGAGCTGCGGTGCTGAGCGCTCACCTCTCCTCTCCAGATCTTCTCTCCCATCCTCCACATGTTTCTTCAGCAACACGATACAGTAATTCTCCAGAAAATTCTTGTATCTCTCCCCCTTATGTGTATCCGGACGGTTCCATCTCTGTGTGGTGATCTGCGCCTGCGCCATGGTGGCAACAAATGTGCCGGTCTGTGTGTCCAGGGCCAAGAACTCTCCCCCGTCATATCCATCCTGATAGTATCCTGTGATGGAGCCGTCATCTGTCCACTCACAGCCGTACATCACCTGGTAGACATGGAAACCTGCACACAAGACAGGGACATGTTACATACATCACATAACAGTATAATAGATGTGTAAGGGACCCGTGGAGGCGACGTTGCCTTGCGGTCCCTGAACACCCTGTTACGGTACTCCCAAGTGTGTGCAGTTTGCTCCTTACCCCTTCTTGGCCCACAAGCGGTATGATGGTATGGAGACCTTAAATATCTATGAAAAATCAGTGAGAACAGGATCCATTTTAAAAAGTTAGGAACGTCTTTACTGGAACTCTTTAATTAGGGTTTCAACACTTGGTAATTGGCATAAAGTTTCTTGAACATTCCTTCTGCATTAGGGAGTAGTCACACTGCCATATAACTCAGTCGAGAATCACATCATAAAGTTCGGAATTTCCAATTGTGGAAATTATTATTATTATTATATTATTATTACAAGAGCTATTGATTAAAATAAACTTTTGTTTGTGGGAAAACCCCTTTAAGTTGTGTTGCAAATGGCATAACGATGTTCGGTTACAATTGGGGAGTGACAGAGAACTTCTGTGAGCGTTCCAGTTCTGACTTTCCGCTTTCTATCCCCTCCACTACAGTGTGGTACCCTGTGATCTTCTGTGGTTGGAATAGGCTTTTCTAGATCTCCAGAGTTGGTTTACATATTGCCTTTATAGCCCACTCCTGGCTGCGTCGCCGAATCGTGCCTCCTTCAGCTGTTTAATGCTAGGCAGGTTCTCACTGATGATGAAAGGAACCTTCTTGCTACTTCTCATTCTATCTCCAGCCATTTAGGTAGTAATTAATTGATCTAGAACTTATTCTAAAACTTTCTTTAACCCTTCAATTCTTTTGTCGCTACACATTCTCCAACTTGTAGCGGTCTTCAGTAGCTTAGGCTACTTTCACACATCAGGTTTTTGCTATCAGGCTGAATCCGATGTCGCAACGGATCCAGCATAAATTGAGAAAAACTGATGAAACGGATCCGTTTCATCAGTTTTTCATCCGTTTCGTCTGTTTTTTTTATCCGTTTTACGATTGATCCTGTTTTTAAAAACACCCATGGGAGGCTCCCAAACGTGATTGGCGGAGCGTCTGATGGTGATTCTTTGGTAAGCCATTTCTATTGTATCTCCTCCTGTTAAAGCACACTTATAACTAATGTTGTTGCTGGTAGTTTTTAATTATTTTTATTGTATCTCCTCCTGTTAAAGCTGCCTTATAACTGTAATGTTATTGCTGGTATTTTGTACTAATTTTTACCTTTTTTTTCACAGATTCCTTGCAACTGGAGAATGGCAGGCGCTGTACTGTATAAGGAATGCGGCTCTGACTGTGGAGCCCATATAACAAACAACAATAAAATACGGTCAGTGCCCAGTTCCCTCTCGCACCACTCCCCTTGGTGATGCACTATTTGGAATGCCCCAGCCGGCCAATGGTCCCTACGGCCACTCCTACAGGGGTTAAATCCAAGTGTCCATGGCAGTAACTTCCTCTTTACCCCGGTGGACACCTGGAAGCTTTTGTCCCACCCTCCCTCCCTTATAGTGGTTAATGGGGGGTGAATGACCATACTAACCGGCGGAAAAATGTAAATTTGTAAATTTTATTGTAATATTAGAAAATGTATATACTGTACGTACAGCGGTATGTATGATGTGTGACATGTTACATAGGGCACATATATAATGTATGTACAGTGATATGTACGATGTGTGACATGTTACATAGGGCACATATATAATGTATGTACAGTGATATGTACGATGTGTTACATAGAGACATATATAATGTATGTACAGTGACATGTACGATGTGTGACGTGTTACATAGAGCACATATATAATGTATGTACAGTGATATGTACGATGTGTGACGTGTTACATAGAGCACATATATAATGTATGTACAGTGACATGTACGATGTGTGACGTGTTACATAGAGCACATATATAATGTATATTCTAAGCGTGGTTTACACACACACATATATAATGTATGTACAGTGATATGTACGATGTGTGACATGTTACATAGGGCACATATATAATGTATGTACAGTGATATGTACGATGTGTGACATGTTACATAGGGCACATATATAATGTATGTACAGTGATATGTACGATGTGTGACATGTTACATAGGGCACATATATAATGTATGTACAGTGATATGTACGATGTGTGACATGTTACATAGGGCACATATATAATGTATGTACAGTGATATGTACGATGTGTGACATGTTACATAGAGCACATATATAATGTATGTACAGTGATATGTACGATGCGTGTGACATGTTACATAGAGCACATATATAATGTATGTACAGTGATATGTACGATGTGTGACATGTTACATAGGGCACATATATAATGTATGTACAGTGATATGTACGATGTGTGACATGTTACATAGGGCACATATATAATGTATGTACAGTGATATGTACGATGTGTGACATGTTACATAGGGCACATATATAATGTATGTACAGTGATATGTATGATGTGTGACATGTTACATAGGGCACATATATAATGTATGTACAGTGATATGTACGATGTGTGACATGTTACATAGGGCACATATATAATGTATGTACAGTGATATGTACGATGTGTTACATAGAGACATATATAATGTATGTACAGTGACATGTACGATGTGTGACGTGTTACATAGAGCACATATATAATGTATGTACAGTGATATGTACGATGTGTGACGTGTTACATAGAGCACATATATAATGTATGTACAGTGATATGTACGGTGTGTGACATGTTACATAGGGCACATATATAATGTATGTACAGTGATATGTACGATGTGTGACATGTTACATAGGGCACATATATAATGTATGTACAGTGATATGTACGATGTGTGACATGTTACATAGGGCACATATATAATGTATGTACAGTGACATGTACGATGTGTGACGTGTTACATAGAGCACATATATAATGTATATTCTAAGCGTGGTTTACACACACACATATATAATGTATGTACAGTGATATGTACGATGTGTGACATGTTACATAGGGCACATATATAATGTATGTACAGTGATATGTACGATGTGTGACATGTTACATAGGGCACATATATAATGTATGTACAGTGATATGTACGGTGTGACATGTTACATAGGACACATATATAATGTATGTACAGCGATATGTACGATGTGTGACATGTTACATAGGGCACATATATAATGTATGTACAGTGATATGTACGATGTGTGACATGTTACATAGGGCACATATATAATGTATGTACAGTGATATGTACAATGTGTGACATGTTACATAGGGCACATATATAATGTATGTACAGTGATATGTACGATGTGTGACATGTTACATAGGGCACATATATAATGTATGTACAGTGATATGTACGATGTGTGTATGTGTGACATTATATACGGTACGATACACTTTATTGATCCCGAGGGAAATTATGGTATTACAGCAGAGTTACAAACAGCATTTCAAACATTACAACATTACAAATAGCATTACATAAAGTAATTACTAGACACAGATCTTGCACATGACTGTAATCACATTACGTAACAAACTAATTTGGGTGAATGCAGGTACTTAAATCTCTGATCATTGCCATTAGTGCACCAGCCATAGGTCATTGTCATCTTTCACCCTTAGGAAATTATTATACAGTACATCTCCATAGCAGTAGGCACAAACAATTTCCTGAATTTCTCCATAGTAGGATTAGACGGCTGCTGAATGTGCTCTTCTGTTTCAAGAACAGCTCGTATAGTGGATGTGTATTATTATTCATTATAGCCCCACACTTCTTCTAAATTCTATCCTCCAATACCTCCTCAAAAGAATCCAGATGGAGGCCAACAGCCGCTCTTGCCTTCTTGATAAGTTTGTTGAGCTTATTAGCATCAGATACTCGCACAATACTGTCCCAGCAAATGATAGCAAAAAAGATGCAAAAATGTAGAAAAAAGTGGGCACTCACCATCTGTTAATATTCAGTCTTTATTGTACCACATGCCAAATGCAGAAATAGCAGGGAGAAACGTGATATGAAAAGACGACGATCGTTTCGCGCTACTGCGCTTCCTCGGGTCTTAATTTAGACCCGAGGAATACAATAAAGACTGAATATTAGCAGATGGTGAGTGCCCACTTTTTTCTCCATTTTTGCTATTTTATGGATCATATCTCAGTGGCAGCACCCAAGTTCTGCAAGTGGCATATACGCTGGATACCTGACACACACATGTACAGGTGTTTTCACTAGCAGTTGGTGCGGCAATCTGTTTTTCTTTTTTGCTTTGAACTAGCAAAAAAGATGGCTCTTGCCACAACTGACTGGTAGAACATTTCCAGCATTTTACTGCACACATTGAACTAGCTGAGCTTCCAAAGAAGGTACAGTCTGCTCATTCCCTTCTTGTAAACCTTCTCCGTATGACACCTCCAATCAAGTTTGCAGTCAAACCTCCTGGTCAGCAATAGTGATCGGTAAGTAATCATCCTTTTTCCTGCAATTTTTCCTTCTACTTTTCTATTTTTCCTTCTACAGTTGTGTCCAAAAGTATTGACACCCCTGCAATTCTGTCAGATAATACTCAGTTTCTTCCTGAAAATGATTGCAAACACAAGTTCTTTGGTATTATTATCTTCCTTTAACCCCTTTCTGTCATTGGACGTACTATTCCGTCCATGTGGGGTGGGCCCTACTTCCCAAGGACGGAATAGTACGTCCAGCGCGATCGGCCGCGCTCTCGGGGGGGAGCGCGGCCGATCGCGGCCGGGTGTCAGCTATCGCAGCTGACATCCGGCACTATGTGCCAGGAGCGGTTACGGACCGCCCCCGGCACATTAACCCCCAGCACACTGCGATCAAACATGATCGCAGTGTGCCGGCGGTATAGGGAAGCATCGCGCATGGAGGGGTCTCCCTGCGGGCTTCCCTGAGACGATCGGTACAAGGCGATGTGCTCACCTTGTACCGAGCGTCTCCTCCCTGCAGTCCCCGGATCCAAAATGGCCGCGGGGCTGCATCTGGGTCCTGCAGGGAGGTGGCTTCACAGTGCCTGCTCAGAACAGGCGCCGGAAAGCCTCCCTGCTGTGCTGTGTGATCGCCGCTCTGACACAGTGCACAGAAAAGTGTCAGATCGGCGATCTGGCACTTTACTGTGATGTCCCCCCCTGGGGCAAAGTAAAAATGTAAAAAAAAAAAAAAATTACATGTGTAAAAAAAAAAAAAAAATTCCTAAATAAATAATAATAAAAAAAAATATTGTTCAAATAAATACATTCCTTTATCTAAATAAAAATAAAAAACAATAAAAGTACACATAATTAGTATCGCCGGGTCCGTAACGACCCGACCTATAAAACTGTCCCACTAGTTAACCCCTTCAGTGAACACCGTAAAAAAAAAAAAACGAGGCAAAAAAACAACGCTTTATTATCATACCGCCGAACAAAAAGTGGAATAACATGCGATCAAAAAGACAGAAATAAATAACCATGGTACCGCTGAAAACATCATCTTGTCCCGCAAAAAACGAGCTGCCATACAGCATCATCAGCGAAAAAGTCAAAAAGTTATAGTCCTCAGAATAAAGCGATGCAAAAATAATTATTTTTTCTATAAAATGGTTTTTATCGTATAAAAGCGCCAAAACATAAAAAAATGATATAAATGAGGTATTGCTGTAATCGTACTGACCCGAAGAATAAAACTGATTTATCCATTTTACCAAACGCGGAACAGTATAAGCGCCTCCCAAAAAAAGAAATTAATGAATAGCTGGTTTTTGGTCATTCTGCCTCACAAAAATCGGAATAAAAAGCGATCAAAAAAATGTCACATGCCCAAAAATGTTACCAATAAAAACGTCAACTCATCCCGCAAAAAACAAGACCTCACATGACTCTGTGGACCAAAATATGGAAAAATTATAGCACTCAAAATGTGGTAACGCAAAAAACATTTTTTTGCAATAAAAAGCGTCTTTTAGTGTGTGACGGCTGCCAATCATAAAAATCCGCTAGAAAACCAGCTATAAATAGTAAATCAACCCCCCCTTCATCACCCTTTTAGTTATGAAAAATTAAAAAATTAAAAAAATGTATTTATTTCCATTTTCCCATAAGGGTTAGGGCTAGGGTTAGGGCTAGGGTTAGGGTTAGGGCTAGGGTTAGGGCTAGGGTTAGGGTTAGGGTTAGGGCTAGGGTTAGGGCTAGTGTTAGGGTTAGGGCTAGGATTAGGGTTAGGGTTGGGGCTATGGTTAGGGCTACAGTTCGGGTTAGGGTTGGGGTTAGGGTTGGGGCTAAAGTTAGAGTTGGGGCTAAAGTTAGGGTTAGGGTTTGGATTACATTTACAGTTGGGAATAGGGTTGGGATTAGGGTTAGGGGTGTGTCAGGGTTAGGGGTGTGGTTAGGGTTACAGTTGAGATTAGGGTTAGGGGTGTGTTTGGATTAGGGTTTCAGTTATAATTGGGGGGTTTCCACTGTTTAGGCACATCAGGGGCTCTCCAAATGCGACATTGCGTCTGATCTCAATTCCAGCCAATTCTGCGTTGAAAAAGTAAAACGGTGCTCCTTCCCTTCCGAGCTCTTCCGTGCGCACAAACGGGTTTACCCCAACATATGGGGGGGTATCAGCGTACTCAGGACACATTGGACAACAACTTTTGGGGTCCAATTTCTCCTGTTATTCTTGGGTAAATACAAAACTGGGGGCTAAAAAATAATTTTTGTGTAAAAAAAAAAATATATTTTTTATTTTCACGGCTCTGCGTTATAAACTGTAGTGAAACACTTGGGGGTTCAAAGTTCTCACAACACATTTAGATAAGTTCCTTGGGGGGTCTAGTTTCCAATATGGGGTTACTAGCGGGGGTTTCTACGGTTTAGGTACATTAGGGGCTCTGCAAATGCAACGTGACACCTGCAGACCATTCCATCTAAGTCTGCATTCCAAATGGCGCTCCTTCCCTTCCGAGCTCTCCCATGCCCCCAAACGGTGGTTCCCCCCACATATGGGGTATCAGCGTACTCAGGACAAATTGGACAACAACTTTTGGGGTCCAATTTCGCCTGTTACCCTTGGGAAAATACAAAACTGGGGGCTAAAAAATAATTTTTGTGGGGAAAAAAAAGAATTTTTATTTTCATGGCTCTGCATTATAAACTGTAGTGAAACACTTGGGGGTTCAAAGCTCTCACAACACATCTAGATGAGTTCCTTAGGGGGACTACTTTCCAAAATGGTGTCACTTGTGGGGGGTTTCAATGTTTAGGCACATCAGTGGCTCTCCAAACGCAACAGGGCGTCCTATCTCAATTACAGTCAATTTTGCATTGAAAAGTCAAATGGCGCTCCTTCCCTTCCGAGCTCTGCCATGCGCCCAAACAGTGGTTTACCCCCACATATGAGGTATCAGCGTACTCAGGACAAATTGCACAACAACTTTTGGGGTCCAATTTCTTCTCTTACCCTTGGGAAAATAAAAAATTGGGGGCAAAAAAAATCATTTTTGTGAAAAAATATGATTTTTTATTTTTACGGCACTGCATTATAAACTTCTGTGAAGCACTTGGTGGGTCAAAGTGCTCACCACACATCTAGATAAGTTCCTTAGGGGGTCTACTTTCCAAAATGGTGTCACTTGTGGGGGGTTTCAATATTTAGGCACATCAGGGGCTTTCCAAACACAACATGGCGTCCCATCACAATTCCAGTCAATTTTGCATTGAAAAGTCAAACGGCGCTCCTTCCCTTCCGAGCTCTCCCTTGCGCCCAAACAGTGGTTTACCCCCACATATGGGGTATCAGCGTACTCAGGACAAATTGTACAACAACTTTTGGAGTCCAATTTCTTCTCTTAACCTTGGGAAAATAAAAAATTGGGGGCGAAAAGATCATTTTTGTGAAAAAATATGATTTTTTATTTTTATGGCTCTGCATTATAAACTTCTGTGAATCACTTAATGGGTCAAAGTGCTCACCACACATCTAGATAAGTTCCTTAGGGGGTCTACTTTCCAAAATGGTGTCACTTGTGGGGGGTTTCAATGTTTAGTCACATCAGGGGCTCTCCAAACGCAACATGGCGTCCCATCTGAATTTCAGTCAATTTTGCATTGAAAAGTCAAATGGCGCTCCTTTGCTTTTTGCTTTTTTGTGTAAAAAAGTTAAATGTTCATTTTTATTTAAATATTCCAAAAATTCCTGTGAAACACCTGAAGGGTTAATAAACTTCTTGAATGTGGTTTTGAGCACCTTGAGGGGTGCAGTTTTTAGAATGGTATCACACTTGGGTATTTTCCATCATATAGACCCCTCAAAATGACTTCAAATGAGATGTGGTCCCTAAAAAAAAAATGGTGTTGTAAAAATGAGAAATTGCTGGTCAACTTTTAACCCTTATAACTCCCTAACAAAAAAAAATTTTGGTTCCAAAATTGTGCTGATGTAAAGTAGATATGTGGGAAATGTTAGTTATTAAGTATTTTGTGTGACATATCTCTGTGATTTAATTGTATAAAAATTCAAAGTTGGAAAATTGCTAAATTTTCAACATTTTCGCCAAATTTTGTTTTTTTTTCACAAATAAACGCAGGTAATATCAAAGAAATGTTACCACTATAATGAAGTACAATATGTCACGAGAAAACAATGTCAGAATTACCAGGATCCGTTGAAGCTTTCCAGAGTTATAACCTCATAAAGGGACAGTGGTCAGAATTGTAAAAATTGGCCCGGTCATTAACGTGCAAACAACCCTTGGGGGTAAAGGGGTTAATTTGTCTTAAGTGAAAAAACACAAAAAGAATTGTCCTAAAGCCAAACTGGATATAATTCAACACCAAACATAAAAAAGGGGGTGGACAAAAGTATTGACACTGTTCGAAAAATCATGTGAGGCTTCTCTAATTTGTGTAATTAACAGCACCTGTAACTTACCTGTGGCACCTAACAGGTGTTGGAAATAACTAAATCACACTTGCAGCCAGTTGACAAGGATTAAAGTTGACTCAACCTCTGTCCTGTGTCCTTGTGTGTACCACATTGAGCATGGAGAAAAGAAAGAAGACCAAAGAACTGTCTGAGGACTTGAGAAACCAAATTGTGAGGAAGCATGAGCAATCTCAATGCTACAAGTCCATCTTAGAAAAATGAGATATAAGCCAGCTCACCCGTGATGCATAAACCAAACCTAGGGAGCACGGACCCGCTGTGTCCAAGCGTATAAAGTCCAAAAAAGAAGAGACTGACCTGGTCTCCAGAAACGCGTTGAGATTCTTACCCATATGGTTTGTGCTGAAGTATGTATCCTCTATGTTTAAAGTTTGTGAATAAAAAAACTCCTTTTTACGGATTCGGTGAAGCTGGACATTCTCTTCTTTTTACAAGTCCATCTCCAAAGACCCGAATGTTCCTGTGTCTACCGTGCGCAGTGTCATCAAGAAGTTTAAAGCCCATCGCACTGTGGCTAACCTCCCTAGATGTTAACGGAAAAGAAAAATTGACAAGAGGTTTCAACGCAAGATTGTGCGGATGTTGGATAAAGAACCTCGACTAACATCCAAACAAGTTCAAGCTGACCTGCAGTCCGAGGGTACAACAGTGTCAACCCGTACTATCCGTCGGCATCTGAATGAAAAGGGACTGTATGGTAGGAGACCCAGGAAGACCCCACTTCTTACCCCGAGACATAAAAAAGCCAGGCTGGAGTTTGCCAAAACTTACCTGAAAAAGCCTAAAACGTTTTGGAAGAATGTTCTCTGGTCAGATGGGACAAAAGTAGAGCTTTTTGGGAAAAGGCATCAACATATAGTTTACAGGAGAAAAAAAGAGGCGTTCAAAGAAAAGAACACGGTCCCTACAGTCAAACATGGCGTAGATTCCCTGATGTTTTGGGGTTGCTTTGCTGCCTCTGGCACTGGACTGCTTGACCGTGTGCATGGCATTATGAAGTCTGAAGACTACCAACAAATTTTGCAGCATAATGTAGGGCCCAGTGTGAGAAAGCTGGGTCTCCCTCAGAGGTCATGGGTCTTCCAGCAGGACAATGACCCAAAACACACTTCAAAAAGCACTAGAAAATGGTTTGAGAGAAAGCACTGGAGACTTCTAAGGTGGCCAGCAATGAGTCCAGACCTGAATCCCATAGAACATCTGTGGAGAGATCTAAAAATGGCACTTTGGAGAAGGCACCCTTCAAATATCAGGGACCTGGAGCAGTTTGCCAAAGAAAAATGGTCTAAAATTCCAGCAGAGCATTGTAAGAAACTCATTGATGGTTACCGAAAGCGGTTGGTCGCAGTTATTTTGGCTAAAGGTTGTGCAACCAAGTATTAGGCTGAGGGTGCCAATACTTTTGTCTGGCCCATTTTTGGAGTTTTGTGTGAAATGATCAATGTTTTGCTTTTGCTTCATTCTCTTTTGTGTTTTTTCATTTAAGACAAATTAATTGAAGATAATAATACCAAAGAATTTGTGTTTGCAATCATTTTCAGGAAGAAACTGAATATTATCCGACAGAATTGCAGGGGTGTCAATACAGTACTTTTGGCCACAACTGTATATGTATACAGTATGTGTGTGATATGATTTATATAAAGTGGGTGAAATAAGTATTGAACATGTCACCGATTTTCAAAGTAAAACTATTTCTAAAGATGCTATTGACATGAAATTGTCGCCTGATGTTGGTAACAACCCATCCAATACACACAGGCAAAGAAATCTAACCATTGATGTCCATAAACAATGTGTAATAATGAGAAATTACACAGGAAAAAACAATGAACACACTTACTGAAATTTATTTAATACTTCATACAGAAGTCTTCATGATGACAGCTTTAAGATGCCTCCTGTATGGAGCAACTAGTGGTATGCATTGCTCACACAAACACCCTTCAAATCCTGGAACTTCCACAGCTTCCTTCTATGATCTGTCATGGATTGGTCCTGGATTCAATCCCTTGAGCTAGTGTTCGGTGGTCGTCTTCTCTTTCCGCCGAGCCACAGAAGACACATCTTTTTTCTGGGTGTTTGGGTTCTGCTATTTTGGCTCATTTCTAGCTAGCTTAACACAGGTGTTTTCATTTATCTGCCTTAAATCTGCCTGCTTTAAATTCTGTCCCCCTATTCTGGCAATAGGTTCATGTGGATATTCTTACATTTTGCGGATGTTTGAAACCAGTGAAATTCCAGCTAAGGGTTTTCTCTTTGTTATTTCTTTAGTATACTTTCCATCTGTTTTCTGTTTGTCTTTAGGAAGTAAGCAGTATATATATACAGTGCCTTGAGAAAGTATTCGGCTCCCTGGAACTTTTCAACCTTTTCCCACATATCATGCTTTAAACATAAAGATACCAAATGTAAATTTTTGGTGAAGAATCAACAACAAGTGGAACACAATTGTGAAGTTTAACAAAATTTATTGGTTATTTAAAATTTTTGTGGAAATTCAAAAACTGAAAAGTAATCCTGATTATTTCTATGATGTGCTGTGTTTGCCTTGTGTCACTGTTATATTTTCATACTATGCCTGTCTTTTATGTGTAAATAAGTTCAGGGCACGCATAGGTTAACTTTGTGGGCTGGACTTGCAGCCAGGAGGAGAGAGGGAGCTGGTGCTAAGTTCCTCAGAACTTCCTGGGACTTCAACAGAGCAGATTCTGAGGAACACAGGGCATTGCCAGGCCTCCAGGATTAGAGGGAACTGCTGCCTTGAATTAAGGACTGGATGTTAAAGGCGAGGACTGCAATACGGGCCTAAGGAATTTCCAGAAAGGCCGCCTGTAGGGTTATGCCTGGCGTGTGGAATTCCTCTGGACTTGGACTGCTGCAATTGCTGTGGGTGCAGTTAGAGAGCATGACAGGGAAAGAATAGGAGGACCAGTGTTGTACTCTTGCCTTTACTTCATTCCACTTTTGTTCAATAAAAGTTATTTTCCCCTTTGGAATAAAAAGCATCCCTGGATCATCTTTTAACTGGACTGCTGTGACACAAGGAGAGAATGTAACTGCACCTGGGGGGACACAGCCTAATCCATCCCATATTGCATATTACAATGGGCCGGGGTGTTCACAGGCTGTGTTTAGTGGGTGAGCTCGGTCAGGACTATCACCCCGGTTCTCCCTTGTTACAGTTGGAGCGCCCCCACGTGTAAGGGCAATGGGTGTTGTGAATTAGACTTTTTTGGCTCCCTCTTGTGGTCACTGGTGATATGACTCTGGGATTGTCTTTCCTCAGTTTGGCACCCACCTGGGTCGTTAGTCCAGGGGTGTTGCTATTTAAGCTTCCTGGATTCTCAGTCCAGTGCCTGGCATCGTTGTAATCAGATCCTTTCTGTTTGCTCCTGTCTGCTGGTCTTGGTTCTTGCAAAATTAAGCTAAGTCCTGCTTCCTTGTTTTTTGGTTATCTGTATTGCTCTTATTTTCTGTCCAGCTTGTACTAAATGTGATTCCTGATTTTGCTGGAAGCTCTAGGGGGCTGGTATTCTCCCCCCGGGCCGTTAGATGGTTCGGGGGTTCTTGAATATCCAGAGTGGAAATTTTGATAGGGTTTTTGCTGACCGTATAAGTCATCTTACTATATTCTGCTATTAGTCAGTGGGCCTCTCTTTGCTAAATATCTAGTTCATTCTTACGTTTGTCTTTTCTCCTTACCTCACCGTTATTATTTGTGGGGGGCTTGTATCCAACTTTTGGGGTCTTTTCTCTGGAGGCAAGAAAGGTCTATCTTTTCCCTTCTAGGGTTAGTTAGTTCTCCGGCTGGCGCGAGACGTCTAGAACCAACGTAGGCACGTTCCCCGGCTGCTGCTATTTGTGGTGCTAGGATTAGATATACGGTTAGCCCAGTTACCACTGCCCTATGAGCTGGTTTTTTTGTGTTTGCAGACTTGGTATTTATTTCTGCGACCCTCTGCCATTGGGGTCATAACAGTATGCCAGGCCTAAGTTGAATGTTTAATGCATTGCAGAAGTGGGATAATAAGAAAGGAAATTCTGAGGTTTTTTTTTTTTTTTTCTCCTCTCTTTGTTCCTCCCCTTTACCTCTGAGTGGCTTGAGCTTGCTGCAGACATGAATGTCCAGACTTTGATTACAAGTGTGGATCAGCTTGCTGCTCGTGTGCAGGGCATACAAGATTTTGTTACCAGTAGTCCAATGTCTGAACCTAAAATGCCTATTCCTGAACTGTTCTCTGGAGACCGATTCAAGTTTAGGAATTTCAGGAATAATTGTAAATTGTTTCTATCTCTGAGACCCCGTTCATCTGGAGACTCGGCTCAGCAAGTTAAAATTGTTATCTCTTTCTTACGGGGCGACCCTCAGGATTGGGCCTTCTCGCTAGCGCCAGGAGATCCGGCATTGGCAAATATTGATGCGTTTTTTCTGGCGCTCGGATTGCTTTACGAGGAACCCAATCTTGAAATTCAGGCAGAAAAAGCCTTGCTGGCTATTTCTCAGGGCCAGGATGAAGCTGAAGTGTATTGCCAAAATTTTCGGAAATGGTCCGTGCTTACTCAGTGGAATGAGTGTGCTCTGGCCGCAAATTTCAGAAATGGCCTTTCTGAAGCCATTAAGAATGTGATGGTGGGTTTCTCCATTCCTACAAGTCTGAATGATTCCATGGCACTGGCTATTCAAATTGACCGGCGTTTGCGGGAGCGCAAAACTGCTAATCCTCTGGTGGTGTTGTCTGAACAAACACCTGATTTAATGCAATGTGATAGAATTCAGACTAGAAATGAACGGAAAAATCATAGACGTCAGAGTAGGTTGTGTTTTTACTGTGGTGATTCTACACATGTTATATCAGCATGCTCTAAACGCCTAACAAGGGTTGTTAGCCCTGTCGCCATTGGTAATTTGCAACCTAAATTTATTTTGTCTGTGACTTTAATTTGCTCATTGTCTTCCTACCCTGTTATGGCGTTTGTGGATTCAGGTGCTGCCCTGAGTCTTATGGATCTGTCATTTGCCAAGCGCTGTGGTTTTGTTCTTGAGCCTTTGGTTAATCCTATCCCTCTTAGAGGTATTGATGCTACGCCATTGGCGGAAAATAAACCGCAGTTTTGGACACAGGTAACCATGTGCATGACTCCTGAACATCGGGAGGTGATTCGTTTTCTTGTTCTGCATAAAATGCATGATTTGGTCGTTTTGGGTCTGCCATGGTTACAGACCCATAATCCAGTCTTGGATTGGAAGGCAATGTCTGTGTCAAGTTGGGGCTGTCAGGGAATTCATGGTGATTCCCCGCCGGTGTCTATTGCTTCCTCTACTCCTTCGGAAGTTCCTGAGTATTTGTCTGATTATCAGGATGTATTCAGCGAGTCCAGGTCCAGTGCTCTGCCTCCTCATAGGGACTGTGACTGCGCCATAGATTTGATTCCAGGTAGTAAATTTCCTAAGGGAAGACTATTTAATCTGTCTGTACCTGAGCATACCGCAATGCGTTCGTATATCAAGGAGTCTCTGGAGAAGGGGCATATCCGTCCATCCTCTTCCCCTCTTGGTGCAGGATTCTTTTTTGTGGCCAAGAAGGACGGATCTTTGAGACCTTGTATTGACTATCGGCTTCTGAATAAAATCACTGTTAAATTTCAGTATCCTTTGCCTCTGTTGTCGGACTTGTTTGCCCGGATTAAAGGTGCCAAGTGGTTCACCAAGATAGATCTTCGTGGTGCGTACAACCTTGTGCGCATTAAGCAGGGAGATGAATGGAAAACTGCATTTAATACGCCCGAAGGTCATTTTGAGTACTTGGTGATGCCTTTTGGGCTCTCTAATGCTCCTTCAGTGTTTCAGTCCTTTATGCATGATATTTTCCGGAAGTATGTGGATAAATTTATGATTGTTTATCTGGATGATATTCTGTTTTTTTCTGATGATTGGGACTCGCATGTAGAGCAGGTCAGGATGGTGTTTCAGGTTTTGCGTGAGCATGCTTTGTTTGTTAAGGGCTCAAAGTGTCTCTTTGGAGTACAGAAGGTTCCCTTTTTGGGGTTTATTTTTACCCCTTCTGCGGTGGAGATGGACCCAGTCAAGGTCCGAGCTATTCATGATTGGACTCAGCCCACGTCAGTTAAAAGTCTTCAGAAGTTCTTGGGTTTTGCTAACTTCTACCGTCGTTTTATCGCTAATTTTTCTAGCGTTGTTAAACCTTTGACGGATATGACCAAGAAAGGTTCTGATGTTGCTAACTGGGCTCCTGCAGCCGTGGAAGCTTTCCAAGAGTTGAAGCGCGGTTTACTTCGGCGCCTGTTTTGTGCCAGTCTGATGTCTCACTGCCCTTTCAGGTTGAAGTGGATGCTTCTGAGATTGGGGCAGGGTCCGTTTTGTCGCAGAGAGGCCCTGGTTGCTCTGTAATGAGACCATGTGCCTTTTTCTCTAGGAAGTTTTCGCCTGCTGAGCGGAATTATGATGTTGGCAATCAGGAGTTGTTGGCCATGAAGTGGGCATTTGAGGAGTGGCGTCATTGGCTCGAGGGTGCTAAGCATCGTGTGGTGGTCTTGACTGATCACAAAAATCTGATGTATCTCGAGTCTGCTAAACGCCTGAATCCTAGACAGGCCCGCTGGTCATTGTTTTTCTCCCGTTTTGACTTTGTGGTCTCGTATTTACCAGGTTCAAAGAATGTGAAGGCTGATGCTCTTTCAAGGAGCTTTGTGCCTGACTCTCCTGGAGTCGTAGAACCAGTTGGTATTCTTAAAGAGGGAGTTATCTTGTCAGCCATTTCTCCGGATTTGCGACGTGTGTTGCAGAGATTTCAGGCTGGTAGACCTGACTCTTGTCCACCTGACAGACTGTTTGTTCCTGATAAGTGGACCAGCAGAGTCATTTCCGAGGTTCATTCCTCGGTGTTGGCAGGGCATCCGGGAATTTTTGGCACCAGAGATCTGGTGGCTAGGTCCTTTTGGTGGCCTTCCTTGTCACGGGATGTGCGGTCATTTGTGCAGTCCTGTGGGACTTGTGCTCGAGCTAAGCCTTGCTTTTCTCGTGCCAGCGGGTTGCTCTTGCCCTTGCCTGTCCCGAAAAGGCCTTGGACACACATTTCCATGGATTTCATTTCAGATCTTCCGGTGTCTCAGGGCATGTCTGTCATCTGGGTGGTATGTGATCGCTTTTCCAAGATGGTCCATTTGGTATCTTTGCCTAAGCTGCCTTCCTCTTCCGATCTGGTTCCTTTGTTCTTTCAGAATGTGGTTCGTTTACACGGCATTCCTGAGAATATTGTGTCTGACAGAGGATCCCAGTTTGTTTCCAGGTTCTGGCGATCCTTTTGTGCTAAGATGGGCATTGATTTGTCGTTTTCGTCTGCCTTTCATCCTCAGACTAATGGACAAACGGAGCGAACTAATCAGACTCTGGAGGCTTATTTGAGGTGTTTTGTTTCTGCAGATCAGGATGATTGGGTGACCTTCTTGCCGTTGCCTGAGTTTGCCCTTAATAATCGGGCTAGTTCCGCTACTTTGGTTTCGCCTTTTTTTTGCAACTCTGGTTTCCATCCCCGTTTTTCCTCGGGACATGTGGAGCCTTCTGACTGTCCTGGGGTAGATTCCGTGGTGGATAGGTTGCAGCAGATCTGGAATCATGTAGTGGACAACTTGAAATTGTCACAGGAGAAGGCTCAGCGTTTTGCCAACCGCCGCCGCGGTGTGGGTCCCCGACTTCGTGTTGGGGATTTGGTATGGCTGTCTTCTCGATTTGTTCCGATGAAGGTCTCCTCTCCTAAATTTAAGCCTTGCTTCATCGGTCCTTACAAGATATTGGAAATCCTTAATCCTGTGTCCTTTCGCTTGGATCTTCCGGTGTCGTTTGCCATTCACAACGTATTCCATAGGTCTTTGTTGCGGCGGTACATTGTACCTGTGGTTCCTTCTGTTGAGCCTCCTGCTCCGGTGTTGGTTGAGGGCGAGTTGGAGTACGTGGTGGAGAAGATCTTGGATTCTCGTCTCTCTAGGCGGAGGCTTCAGTATCTGGTCAAGTGGAAGGGCTATGGTCAGGAGGATAATTCCTGGGTGGTTGACTCTGATGTGCATGCGGCCGACTTAGTTCGTGCCTTTCACGCTGCTCATCCTGATCGCCCTGGTCGTCTTGGTGAGGGTTCGGTGACCCCTCCTTAAATGGGGGGTACTGTTGTGAATTAGACTTTTTTGGCTCCCTCTTGTGGTCACTGGTGATATGACTCTGGGATTGTCTTTCCTCAGTTTGGCACCCACCTGGGTCGTTAGTCCAGGGGTGTTGCTATTTAAGCTTCCTGGATTCTCAGTCCAGTGCCTGGCATCGTTGTAATCAGATCCTTTCTGTTTGCTCCTGTCTGCTGGTCTTGGTTCTTGCAAAATTAAGCTAAGTCCTGCTTCCTTGTTTTTTGGCTATCTGTATTGCTCTTATTTTCTGTCCAGCTTGTACTAAATGTGATTCCTGATTTTGCTGGAAGCTCTAGGGGGCTGGTATTCTCCCCCCGGGTCGTTAGATGGTTCGGTGGTTCTTGAATATCCAGAGTGGAAATTTTGATAGGGTTTTTGCTGACCGTATAAGTCATCTTACTATATTCTGCTATTAGTCAGTGGGCCTCTCTTTGCTAAATATCTAGTTCATTCTTACGTTTGTCTTTTCTCCTTACCTCACCGTTATTATTTGTGGGGGGCTTGTATCCAACTTTTGGGGTCTTTTCTCTGGAGGCAAGAAAGGTCTATCTTTTCCCTTCTAGGGTTAGTTAGTTCTCCGGCTGGCACGAGACGTCTAGAACCAACGTAGGCACGTTCCCCGGCTGCTGCTATTTGTGGTGCTAGGATTAGATATACGGTTAGCCCAGTTACCACTGCCCTATGAGCTGGTTTTTTTGTGTTTGCAGACTTGGTATTTATTTCTGCGACCCTCTGCCATTGGGGTCATAACAAATGGGGTACTCGGTACCGGGTCTATCTCTCTCGGCTCTGGGGATGTCACGGTGACCCGACCCGGTCCGTAGCCCTTCTGAGGGGCGTCCACTTAAAGGAGTAGTTGTTTGTACGGTGTTTCGTGACGCCACCTGTGGTATTCGGTCAGGGTGACCGACGCTGCTAGGGGTCCGCTGGGGTGATGGAATGGCAGCTAGATGATATACCTTCCCACAGGTGAAGTATGTCCCCAGGGCTTCCCAGTTGTATAGATGGTGATGATGGACGTCGTAAGGCGCAATGAATAACGAGGACACAAAGGTTGCAGTCTCTTTACCTTTTACTGAAGACTTCAGAGTCCACAGTCCAGAGTACCGTTCACAGGGCAGGCAGAGTCCGGCCGGTCCGAAGGCACATCCAGAGTTCCCTTATCCAGGTGGAAATCAGTAGCCTTCCTACTAGCGCCTGTGTGTTGTAATACCTCCCTGCTGAGCACCACGGGATAGTCCTCACAACCTTTGTAGATGTTTCTGATGTTCTCTCTCTCTGTCCCCCAGATGATATGGATAGGACAACCTGTATGACGGGGTAGGCCTGGAGTTAATTTATAGGGACCCTAGAGATGCCCCTCTCCCACAATTGCCTCCGTGTCTTCTTAGGTATTTAGGTTGGGCAGCCAACTTGGAATTGACTGTCCTGCCGTTGTCTGGAGTAATGTGTAGAGTCAGTACTCCCTCGGTGTTCCGGCCACCGGCTACGCGCCTCGGAAGGAGGCTGCCGATCTCGGGGCAGGACTCCTCCCGGTATTATCTCCTTGTGCTGTGACTTCGGTTCTCACTCTCCACAATATACTTCGCTTCGTGTCCTTTCTTAGGATGCTGCCGCAATGATGTGCAGGCGCAGCTCCGTAACGTTCTATCTCTTGCTAGGCCTCTGTCAGGATCCCACCCCTGACAGGACCTCTCTGGGTCGAAGCCCAGTCTGCTTCTCTCTCTAACTTCCTATCCACCCCACCAGTTTTACCCGTGTGTGAGGAGTTCCCTAGTAGATAGAAGCTTTGCTCCCCCTGGTGGACTGGAGTGTAAAGTGTAGTGTGTGACTGTGATACCTGGCAAGGTGAACTCCTTTAGTACCATCAGACGTAACATCACTCCCCCTGGTGGAAGAGCGACATTACTGCAACGACCAGGACTCTGGGGCGCTGCACTTATGTTTGGGATAATTGTATTGCTGAAATGTCCACCCTCGTTTCATCTTTATCGTCCTGGTAGATGGTAGCAGATTTTTACGAAGAATATCTAGGCACATTTGTCCATTCATCCTTTCATTACATGAAATTTGCAAATGTCATATGCAGAAAAACAGGCCAACACCATGATGTGTCCACCTCCAAAATTCCCTTCGGTATGGTGTTTTAACAAGGTGTGTATTATGGCATCCAAAGAGTTCAATTATGGTCTCATCTGACAAGACCATATTCTTCCAGTATTTCACAGGCTTGTCTAAATGGTGTTGAGCATACCATAAATGTGCTTGAATATGCCATTTGTTTAGCAATGGAGTCTTGTGAGCGTGCATACAGGCCATGGAGGTTGCGTGGTGTGCGTGCATATAGGCCATGGAGGTTGACTCCATTACTTATTGTTACTTATTGTTTTCTATGAAACAATTGTACCTGCTGAGTCCAGGTTTTTCTGTAGATCTCCACAGGTGGTCCTTGGCTCTTGGTTTTTGATAATTCTTTTCACTCCTCTGTCTTATATCTCACAGGAAAACCAGGTTGTGGCTGCTTAATGCTTAAATGAAGTTCTTTCCCCTTCTGGATTATTGCCCCATAAGTGCTCACTGGAACCTTCAGTAGTTTTGAAATTCTTTTGTGAATGCCATTAGTATGTTTTGCAAAAATAAGGTTGCGAAGGTCTTGAGACAGCTCACTGATTTTACCCATAATGAGATTTTCACTAAATGGCAGGATTGCTTTCTAATTACTGATAGACTTCAGCGGGTGTCATGACTTTCCAGGGCTTTTTGCACCTCTTTCTTCATGTGTTCAGCACTTTTATCCTGTGTCATTTTTCATTATTATGCATAGCTTAGTTTATGGACATCTATGGTTTGACTTCTTTGCCTGTGTGGATTGGAGGGGTTATCAACATCTAGTGAGAATTTTATGTCCCTCGCACCTTTAGAAATGTATTCACTTGGGGGCGTGGCTATGGAGTAGGTGAGGAAGGACGCAATCAGGGAGAGCTCCTCAATATCCTGCTGCCATCCTGCATATTGGACCATTTGTGAGCGCATACCTCACCGCTGCCGAGACCCCTGGAGGTACAGAGGTTGCTGGCCCCTAAAGAGGGCTGAAGCGGTGACCAGAGAGCGTTGGCGAGGGAGGAAGGTCAGCGGTGCGGTGAGACCTGCATGTGACGGCGGCCATCTTCCAGGAGGACGCTCCTCTGTTACAGGGCACGGCGCTGCAGGTAACAGCGGCTGAAGATCCTCCTTAACCCCTGGAGGGCGGCGGACGCCTGCAGTTGAGAGCTGCGGGTCCCTGGCCCGGCGGGAGCGAAGAGGAAGATATCCTGGTGACGGGGGTGGCTGTGTGTGGCGGTCATTATTAAAGCGCGCGCTCCGGCAGCAGAAGAGTGCAGCGCAGTTCCTCATTGCCACAGCGCGGCTGAGCAGCACATATCTGCTCTCCATAAACTCAGGGACAACGTGGTGTGAGCTCTGAAAGATTGAGCCCCACGTTCTCCCATAAGTAATAACTCGGCCGGCTGTGCTTCTGATTGGAGACTTTTTGGGGCCTCCCTCTCACCGCTATCACCGTTGCTTAGACTTTCCCTATTGCAGGGACTGCCATTGATTTTCAGCCTGCATCTCCTGATGAGACATCAGTGCGCCTCCTGGTTATAAAGGCTCCCAGCAACACTGCATATTATATACAATAACTTTGGTGTGGCCACTAAATATTGCTGCGGTTCTGATTTGGAACACCCTGCTGTGTCACTCACCTGTCAATCATGCAGCGTACAAAGAATACATCTGCAGCTGACAAGCTAAGAGAGTTTGCTAGGGGCGATGCCCAAGATAATGCAAGATCTCTTAGGAATAGCTCCTCACAAGCCCAGCGGGGGAAAAACCGTCCTTCTGATAATATTGACGAGGTTGAGGAAGATGAACTGACTCTTACTCTTACGCAAGCATCTGCACAATTAATGCAAGCTATATCTCTGACTAGAACATCCCTTTCTGAGCAAATAGAGTATGTGCACACTGAGGTGGGACGTCTAAGACAAGACATGCAAGCTATGAAGGGACGTATGGCGGAAGTGGAAACAAGGGTGTCCCAGGTAGAAGATACCATTAAACCTATGGAGGCAAAATTGGCAAAAGTTGCTGGTTCCACGAATGCCTGGAAACAAAAGGCTGACGATCTTGAGAACAGAATGCGTCGCAATAACATTCGCATCATAGGTCTCCCGGAACATGCGGAGGGCCAACTGCCTGAAAAATTCCTGGAGGATTGGCTTAAGTCCTCGTTGGGAGATGCATTTTCCCCAATGTTCTCGGTGGAAAGAGCCCATAGAGTCCCCACTAGGTCCCTCCCTCCTGGAGCTCCGCTCAGACCTTTTCTGGCACGTATCCTCAACTGTAAAGACAGAGATACTATCCTGCGGCTGGCACGACAAAAGAGTCCCATTAAATTCGACGGTGCTACAATCTCGATATTTCCCGACTTCTCCGTTGAGCTCCAGAAACAGCGGGCAAGATTTGTGGATGTCAAGAAGCAACTTAGAGATAAGAACATTATCTACTCCATGATCTACCTGGCGCGTCTGCGGGTTGTCAGCAATGGCTCTTCCCTATTCTTCACTGACCCGTCAGAGGCAGCGGACTGGCTGCGTTCTCGAGGGAGGTCTAACGGAGCAGAACCCTGATAGGTTCTCAGCTGATTTGCAACTATTCAATTGTTAAATTGGAGCTCTCCCTGCGAGCGTTTGATATACCAATAATACCGGACGCTGGAATCAGCGGGGGTATCCCCAGATTTATTTGAGGATGGGAGCGTTGAATTAAGCTCCTGGATTATTCAGATCTTGTTAAGTTGTTGTTTTTTTTCCTTGTTAAAGTTAACTAGCCTCAGTAGGTATTTAGGTAAAAGCCGCCTTCGACACTGTTACAACCCTCTATGCGTAGTCTGTGGATTTTTATTACTATCAATGCACATCATGTCTTTAACGGGTGGGTATGGGGTCTGAGCTAATATGTATGGCATGGAACATACGGGGAATTAAGACACCCCGGAAGAAAATTAAGGTGTTTTCTCAAATAAGACGGTACCATCCCCATATTGTGGTCCTGGTGGAGACGCATCTGACCAGAGATACGGCCAGCTGTGTACAGAAGCCTTGGGTACAATGGCATGCTCACGCATTTCACACTAGCTACTCGAGAGGGGTGTCATTACTAGTACATAGAGATGTCCGGTGGGAAGCCCAGACGACTCGGCGGGATTTAGAGGGACGTTTTGTTTTTGTCCATGCTTTAATTAATTCCCGCGAATATGTCATATTGTGTATCTATAACCAACCCTCCTCCGGCCAGTACCTCAATACTTAAGATGGCAATGAGCTTTGCGTTAAATTACCCAGACGCGCAGGTTATTTGTATGGGTGACTTCAACCTAGTTATGGACAGTGATCTTGATAGAATGAGACTGGGAGATGAATCTCTTGGGGAACCCTTACCCTCCTCCCCTTCTTCGGCCCCGACTCAGCTGGCACTGTTCATGGAAAATAGCGGCTGGGTGGACCTGTGGAGGATGCGCCGCCGGGGGGAGAGGGGATATACCTGCCACTCATCCACTAAACGTTCTCTCTCACGTATAGATTATATTTTCGGATCAGACAACTTGGTACAGTGGGTGGATAGTGTGGAGCACGGTAATAGAGGAATCTCAGACCACAGCCCGATTACACTTAAACTCGTGTTTGGGGGAATGAATAATGGTAGAATATGGAAATTGAATCCCTTCTGGCTCAAACTAATAGATTCAGATGATAGGACGGTTGACCAGTTGAACTGCTACATCCAATCCCATTCAGATCTTCAGAATATTAATTTATTTTGGGATGCACTTAAGGCATATCTGAGGGGCTGTCTCTCTTCTACGATCTCTTATATTAAAAGGGTAACGTCACGGGAGGACGATGAGGTTGAGCGGCGCTTGAGAGATGCTGAGGCCGCGTATACAGTTGACCAGACTAACAGCAATAGGATTGAGTGGCTGACTTTACAAAGACTATATACCCAACACTTGGACACTAAATCTAAGCGTAAACTTTTTTTTACGCGGCAATCATATTTTGAAATGGGGAATCAGGCGGGGAAGTTTTTGGCTTACTTGGTGTGTCAGCACAACGCATCTAATATGATAATACAAATTTGCTCACCAGATAACTCATTAAATTCCACTACTGAGGAAATTCTTCAATGTTTTTAAAATTACTATAGAGAATTGTATGAATCTAAGAGTGGTTTTGGCATTTCTGATTGTCTAGATTATTTGTCCGATATAGCGTTCCCCACACTGAGCCCCACCCAGCAGGCCTTTATGGACGCTGAATTTACTTTGGAGGAAGTGGAGCAGGCTATAACGGATATGGCTTCTGTGAAGGCCCCTGGACCGGATGGTTTCCCTGTAGAGCTGTACAGGAAATACCGGGAGACGCTGGCTCCGCTTTTGCTGAAAGTATTTAAAGAGATATGGGAGGGTGGATGTCTACCTGATACTTTTTATGAGGCACATATTATCGTACTTAAGAAGGAGGGGAAAGATCCTTTGGAATGCGGATCCTATCATCCCATATCGCTGGTAAACGTGGATTATAAGATCTTTACTAAAATACTGGCGGAACAGACCAGGGCACTTTGTAAATGGATGCCTCATAATCATCTCCCTAACTCTGAAAGCCACCTGGTTAATTCTGTTGGGGCTAAGTGTCCACTGGGTCTTCTAGAGACGGAAAAAATAAATGCCCCCTGATTGTTGCCCATGATACGATTGGCGCGATCCACTTGGAAGAAAATTAAAAGGGTCATTGGGTTTGGGGACATTGTAGCTGAGATGCCTCTATGGGACAATGGTTATTTCCCTGCACTGATGAATCACCCGTCTGCAAATTTCTGGGTTTCCCACGGAGTCCTGTCAATAGGGGATTTGTATGATCAGGGGGTCTTTAAATCCTTTGAGCAACTACAAGTTGGATGTGGTCTTCCAAGATCTCAATTTTTCCGATACCTGCAACTCAGGTCTGCCATTCAGTCATTTGTTAGGAGTGTGGGAACAAACCGGAACATTTCATCTTTGCCCTTGATAGGTATCCTTAAGTCACAGGGACCTCAGGGTCTTATCTCGTCCCTATACACATATCTGCTATCAACGGGAGCGAATTCTGTTATAGACTCAGTGAGAGGTAAATGGGAGGGGCTTATCACTAATGTGCAGAGTGAGGAATGGGAGGATATTTTGGACTCCCCTCTCAAAGTCTCCCCGTCGGTCAATAATCGGATGACCCAACTATATATAATCCACCAGTCATATTTGACTCCACTGAGACTCTTTCGGATGGGTCGATACTCGACATCGGAGTGTTTGCGTTGCCACTCACCAGACACTGACTTTGTACATATGGTATGGCAGTGTCCCATTATTCTTAATTATTGGAGGGAGGTAACGTCACTATTGGCTTCCATACTGTCAATCCCGATTCCTCTTGAGCCTTTAGTCTGCCTGTTTGGAGTATGGGACGAGGAGGCTTGGGACCATTATGTGGGGATTTTTCTACGTGAAACCCTGTTTTTGGCGCGGAAGTTGTTAGCTCTGCGATGGATGGGGAACTCACCCCCTTCCATTAGATCCTGGGTCGAGTTGGTGAATGTGGTTGTGCCTTATGAGCGCACCCTTTATCAAAACAGGGGTTGCCTGGGTAAGTTCAACAAAATCTGGGATAGATGGAACACCTCTCATCTCACCCTGTGACATGACTAAAAGACAAAGACGTGGTTTATCTGACTTTGTACTGCAAGTACTGTGCAGTGGAGGGGGAAAATAATGTTCTGATATCGTTAAATGGCGGCTTAATAGTTTCAGAGGCTTAGTTTGGTTGTAGTTTTAAAGTTTTATGTTTATAACTTTATGTTTTGATTGTTTTATAATTATACACATATGTTTTCCTCCTGTGAAATGATTGGCATATGTATGTGTTGTCTTTGCCTTTCTTTGTAAATGTAACCATGCAGATTAATGATAAGGACAAACATGTATGCTATGCTTTATTTGCGTTTGAAAATAAACGAATTTAAAAAAAAAAGAAATGTATTCACTTAGAAAATTGGTGTCACGTTCAATACTTATTTCACTTGCTGTATGTAGTGTGTGTACTGTGTATACAGTATATCTGTCTCTCACCTCCGGTCTGGTTGAAGAGGCTCATCACCGTCCTCACATTATGTCTGAATAAAGCTTCCCATTCTTTACCGATCTGTGTCTCTGCCTCCCAGTATTCAGCCTCCATTTTCTCCATCCACTGGACCTTGGGTCGGATTCTGCCGCTGTCTGTGTTATAATTCACAATCTCCCGATCATCCACATATCCAACGATGGAGAACTCATGCAGCCCGGCCCCCGGAGCTGAAAACCCCGTCTTAAAATATCGCAGAGAGTGACTGTCTGAGAGAGACATAGAGAGTGTTACCTATTACACATAAAGAACACACAGGGCTCATAGGAGGAGATACAGTGGGTACGGAAAGTATTCAGACCCCTTTACATTTTTCACTCTTTGTTTCATTGCAGCCATTTGGTAAATTCAAAAAAGTTCACATTAACCCCTTAACCCCCAAGGGTGGTTTGCGTGTTAATGACCGGGCCAATTTTTACAATTCAGACCACTGTTCCTTTATGAGGTTATAACTCTGGAACGCTTCAACAGATCCTGATGATTCTGACATTGTTTTATCGAGACGTATTGTACTTCATGATAGTGGTAAAATTTCTTTGATATTACCTGTGCTTATTTGTGAAAAAAACAGAAATTTGGTGAAAATTTTGCAATTTTCCAACTTTGAATTTTATTGCCCTTAAATCACAGAGATATGTCACACAAAATACTTAATAAGTAACATTTCCCACATGTCTACTTTACCACAGCACAAGTTAGGAACCAACTTTTTTTGTTAGGGAGTTATAAGGGTTAAAAGTTGACTAACAATTTCTAATTTTTACACCATTTTGTTTTAGGGACCACATCACATTTGAAGTCACTTTGAGGGGTCTATATGATAGAAAATAACCAAGTGTGACACCATTCTAAAAACTGCACATCTCAAGGTGTTCAAACCACATTCAAGAAGTTTATTAAACCTTTAGGTGTTTCACAGGAATTTTTGGAATGTTTAAAAAAAAATGAACATTTAACTTTTTTTTACAAAAAATTTAATTCAGCTACAATTTGTTTTATTTTACCAAGGGTAACAGGAGAAATTGGACCCCAAAAGTTGTTGTACAATTTGTCCTGAGTACACTGATACCCCATATGTGGGGGTAAACCACTGTTTGGGTGCATGGCAGAACTCGGAAGGGAAGGAGCGCCATTTGACTTTTCAGTGCAAAATTGACTGGAATTGAGATGGGACGCCATGTTACCGTTGGAGAGCCCCTGATGTGCCACCATTTTGGAAAGTAGACCCCCTAAGGAACTTATCTAGATGTGTGGTGAGCACTTTGACAAAGTGCTTCACAGAAGTTTATAATGTAGAGCTGTAAAAATAAAAAATCATATTTTCACACAAAAATGATCTTTTCGCCCCCAATTTTTTATTTTCCCAAGGGTAACAGAATAAATTGGACCCCAAAAGTTATTGTCCAATTTTTCCTGAGTACGCTGATACCCCATATGTGGGGGGAACCACCATTTGGACGCATGGCAGAGCTCGGAAGGGAAGGAGCGCAGACTTAGATGCAGACTTAGATGGATTGGTCTGCAGGCGTCACGTTGCATTTGCAGAGCCCCTGATGAACCTAAACAGTAGAAACCTCCCACAAGTGACCCCATATTGGAAACTAGACCCCCCAAGGAACTTATCTAGATGTGTTATGAGAACTTTGAAACCCCAAGTGTTTCACTACAGTTTATAACACAGAGCCGTGAAAATAAAAAAATCTATTTTTTTTCCACAAAAAATTTTTTTAGTCCCCGGTTTTGTATTTTCCCAAGGGTAACAGGAGAAATTGGACCACATAAGTTGTTGTCCAATTTCTCATGAGTACGCTGATACCCCATATGTTGGGGTAAACACCTGTTTGGGTGCACAGGAGAGCTCAGAAGGGAAGGAGCACTGTTTTTTACTTTTTCAACGCAGAATTGGCTAGAATTGAGATCGGACGCCATGTCGCGTTTGGAGAGCCCCTGAACAGTGGTTGTGTGGGTGTGCCTAAACAGTGGAAACCCCCGAATTCTAACTGAAACCCTAACCCAAACACACCCCTAACCCTAATCCCAACCCTAACCACACCCCTAACCTGAACATGCCCCTAACCCTAATCCCGACCACACCCCTAACCCCAACACACCCCTAATCCTAATCCAAACCTTAACCACACCCCTAACTCCAACACACCCCTAACCCTAATCCCAACCCTAATTTCAACCGTAAATGTAATCCCCTAACTTTAGCCCCAACCCTAACCCTAACTTTAGCCCCAACCCTAACTTTAGCCCCAACCCTAATGGGAAAATGGAAATACATTTTTTAAATTTTATTATTTTTCCATAACTAAGGGGGTGATAAAGGAGGGTTTAATTTACTTTTATAGCGGGTTTTTTAGCGGATTTTTATGATTGGCAGCCGTCACACACTAAAAGATGCTTTTTATTGCAAAAAATAGTTTTGCATCTCCACATTTTGAGAGTTATAATTTTTCCATATTTTGGTCCACAGAGTCATGTGAGGTCTTGTTTTTTGCGGGACGAGTTGACGTTTTTATTGGTACCATACTCGGGCACATGACTTTTTTGATCGCTTTTTATTCTGATTTTTGGGAGGCAGAATGACCAAAAACCAGCTATTCATGAATTTCTTTTGGCGGGTGGCGTTCATACCGTTCCACGTTTGGTAAAATTGATAAAAAAGTTTTATTCTTTGGGTCAGTACGATTACAGTGATACCTTATTTATATTTTTTTTATGTTTTGGCGCTTTTATACGATAAAAACTATTTTATATAAAAAATAATTATTTTTGCATCGCTTTATTCTGAGGACTATAACTTTTTTAATGTTTCACTGATGATGCTGCATGGTGGCTCGTTTTTTGCGGGACAAGATGATGTTTTCATTGGTACTATGTTTATTTATATCCGTTATTTTGATCGCGTGTTATTCCACTTTTTGTTCGGTGGTATGATAATAGAGCGTTGTTTTTTGCCTCGTTTTTTTTTTTCTTTTTTTACGGTGTTCACTGAAGGGGTTAACTAGTGGGACAGTTTTATAGCTCGGGTCGTTATGGATGCGGCGATACTAAATATGTGTACTTTTATTTATTTTTTTATTTAGATAAAGAAATGTATTTATTGGAACAATATTTTTTTTTTCTTTATTTAGGAATTTTTTTTTTAACTTTTTTATTTTGTCCCACGGGGGGACATCATTCTATAGTGTCAGATCGCTGATCTGACACTTTGCAAAGCAGTGTGTCAGATCAGCGATATGACAGGCACTGCAGGAGGCTTGCCGGCACCTGCTCTGAGCAGGCGCTTGAAAGCCACCTCCCTGCAGGACCCGGAAGGAGCCCCGCGGCCATTTTGGATCCGGGCCTGCAGGGAGGAGGAGGTAGGAGACCCTCGGAGCAACGCGATCACATCGCATTGCTCCGAGTGTCTCAGGGAAGCACACAGGGAGCCCCCTCCCTTCGCGATGCTTCCCTATGCCGCCAAAACGCTGCGATCATGTTTGATCGCAGTGTTCTGGCAGTTAATGTGCCAGGAGTGGTTCGTGACCGCTCCTGGCACATAGTGCCGGATGTCAGCTGTAATAATCAGCTGACACCTGGCGGAGATCGGCCGCGCTCCCCCCGTGAGCGCGGCCGATCGCCTATGACATACTATCCAGTCACTGGGAATTAAGTCCCAGGTCACCTCGACGGGATAGTACGTCATATGGGATTAAGGGGTTAATGTACCCTCTGCACCCCATCTTGACTGGAAAAAACAGAAATGTAGAAATTTTTGCAAATTTAATAAAAAAGAAAAAGTGAAATATCACATGGTCATAAGTATTCTGTAGTTACTGGCTCTGTAGTTACTGGCATTTGGAGGAGGCACTGCCTCACATTATAACTTATTACAGGTGTCTATTATAACACAGCAGATGTCACACAACAGCCGCCGTATTACAGACTTGTGTTCTTCTCACTGTGGCTCACACAATCTGCAGCTTTCCTGGGGATTTCTGTGTTTTATAGACTACAACACACTGAAACATAAACTGCAAGGACAACATACAACATAAATAAGACGTAGTTGTAACACTATTCACGGATCATGGACAAGCCGTGAGGCAGAATAGTCAGATGTTCCGAGGTCAGATAGCAAGAGAGCACGTAATAAGCAAAAGTCAGGTCACGGTCCGAAGTCAGAATACCAGGAGAATAGCGGATCAGAGCAAAGGGGTTAGCAAGCGGATAGTGAGAACTAGGTCCAAAGTCAGGCAGCGATAAATCAATAAACAGAGCAGAGGTGGTGTTTAACCAAGCAAACAGCGCAACTGAGCAAATACTATGATTGGCTGAGATCTGTAGTAAGATCTCAGCTAAGTAGCAAGTAATTAATTAAAAACAGGGAGCACCTGCAAAAAAAGCACCACCCAGTCTCTGATTGGACAGCTGAGTAGTCAATCAAAGTACAGACGGCTCTGCAAGCCCCTGCACCTGATTAGCAATCACTCACTGCACCCATGACACGTTAAAGAGGAATCGTGACAGTAATACCATGTAATATAAGGTACAATCACTGGTCACCCTCCATACTCACCAGAACACACTGCAGACACATAGATAAGCAGCACAATGAGGGGAGACATCCTCCTTATCTCATCCTATATGAGGAGCCACAAGGAGGAAACTCAAGTATCATGTGAAACAAACACAATGTAACAGTATCACAGGCACTGTGCACCAGAGGGCGGAGCTCAGCTCTGATTGGACGGAAGGTGCAGCTTCCTCCAATAGGAAAATGAATTTCCATGTAAATCAGTAGTTACCGGGTAGATGGAGGCTGGAGAGGCGAGACACTGAAGAAAGTGAAAGTGCGAGCTGGAGAGTTGTGGAAGCCAGGGCCGGACTGTTACAAAAAAGCAGCCGTGCCACACAAACCCCACCAGTCCACTTACTATAACACTCCCCCCACACCCGATCATTAGATTTTGCTATACTTTGTCGTGCCCTGCAACACTCCTCTTAAAGGCGTTATTTGAAGAGCAATGTGCGAATGGCGCCGCAGTGAGCATGATTGACCACAGGTCCATTTACATGGTGCTCTTTAGAGCGCTGGTTCTCAAGATCATGGGGGTCCCAGTGGTCGGACCCCAGCGACTGCAAAGTTCTCAGGATAGGGGATTACGTGGGATAATCCATTTAAATGGGTTTTCCAATATTTCTTTTTTATTTTCCCATAGAAATACTGAAAAAAAATAAAGCAATATTAGCCCTATCAATGTCGCCTCTCTGACAACAGGACAGGAGTGAGACTGTGCAATGTATATATACAGGACAGGAGGAGTGGCACTGTGCAGTGTATATATGCAGGACAGGAGGAGTGGTGCTGTGCAGTGTATATATACAGGAGGAGGGGTACTGTGCAGTGTATATATACAGGAGGAGTAGTACTGTGCAGTGTATATATACAGGACAGGAGGAGTGGTACTGTGCAGTGTATATATACAGGACAGGAGGAGCGGTACTGTGCAGTGTATATATACAAGAGAGGTGCTGTGCAGTGTATATATGCAGGACAGGAGGAGTGGCACTGTGCAGTGTATATATACAGGACAGGAGGAGTGGTACTGTGCAGTGTATATACAGGAGGAGTGGTACTGTGCAGTGTATATATACAGGACAGGAGGAGTGGTACTGTGCACTGTATATATACAGGACAGGAGGAGTGGTACTGTACAGTGTATATATACAGGACAGGAGGAGTGGTACTGTGCAGTGTATATATACAGGACAGGAGAAGTGGTACTGTACAGTGTATATATACAGGACAGGAGAAGTGGTACTGTACAGTGTATATATACAGGACAGGAGGAGTGGCACTGTGCAGTGTATATATGCAGGACAGGAGGAGTGGTACTGTGCAGTGTATATATACAGGAGGAGGGGTACTGTGCAGTGTATATATACAGGAGGAGTAGTACTGTGCAGTGTATATATACAGGACAGGAGGAGTGGTACTGTGCAGTGTATATATACAGGACAGGAGGAGCGGTACTGTGCAGTGTATATATACAAGAGAGGTGCTGTGCAGTGTATATATGCAGGACAGGAGGAGTGGCACTGTGCAGTGTATATATACAGGACAGGAGGAGTGGTACTGTGCAGTGTATATATACAGGAGGAGTGGCACTGTGCAGTGTATATGCAGCGCCCCAGAGTCCTGGTCGTTGCAGTACTGATGCTCCGCCGCTAAGGGGGGCTATGGTACGTCTGATGGCACTGAAGGGGTTCACCTGACCAGGTATCACAGACACCAATACACTTCACAGTCTGGCCACCAGGGGGAGCTAAGGGTACTATGTATTAGGCCACTCCTCACAATCTGGTAAAACTGGGGGTTGGATAGGAAGTTAGAGAGAAGCTGACTGGGAATCGAACAGGCAACACCCTGTGGCAGAGGGTGTTGCGGGGAGAGACTCAGGGGGGTCCCTGTCAGGGGTGGGATCCTGACAGAGGCCTAGCGAACAGAGAGAACGTTACGGGACCGCGCCTGCACTAGATAGCGGCGGTGCCCTAAGAAAGGACAAGAAGCGAGGTATATTGTGCTGAGTGAGAAATGAGATCAACGCAACAAGGAGAAATACCAGTAGGAGTCGTGCTGTAAGACGAGGCAACATCCTACTGAGGCGCGTAGCCGGTGGCCGGAACGCCGAGGAAGTACTAGGCTCCAAGCAATACTTCAAACCTACGGCAGGACAGTCAGCTATAGGCGGGCTGTCTCACACAAATCACCTACGAAGACACAGGGGGCAACAATAGGAGAAGGGCGACACTAGGGTCCAGGAAGAGCTCCGAGCCTACCCGTCATACGGGTGCGTCCTAGCCATATCATCTGGGGGACGAAGAAGAACATCAGAATCGAGTTGTGAGGGAACACGAGAAACAGACACAACAGTTGTGGGGACTATCCCGTGAGCACAGCAGGGGAGGACCGCAACACACAAGCGCTAGAAGGTAGGCACAGATTTCCACCTGCAAAGGGAACTCTGGAGGTGCCATCGGACCGGCCGGACTTGCGCAGCCTGGTTAACCGTATTCCGGACTGAGGATCCTGAAGCCTTCAGTAAAGAGGTAAAGAGACTGCAACCTGGTGTCCTCGTTATTTACTGTGACCAGCACTGCACCGCACTACCACCACCTTCCACACCTTTCACTGGGCGCCCCTCAGCAGGGTCACGGACCAGGTCTAGCCACCGTGACAACCCCAGAGCAGAGACCCAGAGGCCCGGTACCGGGTACCCCTCGGCCCTGCGGCAGTGGGGGCGCTGCATATATATACAGGAGGAGTGGTACTGTGCAGGGTATATATACAGGACAGGAGGAGTGGTACTGTGCAGGGTATATATACAGGACAGGAGGAGTGGTACTATGCAGTGTATATATACAGGAGGAGTGGCACTGTGCAGGGTATATATACAGGACAGGAGGAGTGGTACTGTGCAGTGTATATATATACAGGACAGGAGGAGTGGTACTGTGCAGTGTATATATACAGGAGGAGTGGTACTGTGCAGTGTATATATATACATGACAGGAGGAGTGGTACTGTGCAGTGTATATATACAGGAGGAGTGGTACTGTGCAGTGTATATATACAAGAGAGGAGGTGTGGTACTGTGCAGTGTATATATACAGGACAGGAGGAGTGGTACTGTGTAGTGTATATATACAGGACAGGAGGAGTGGTACTGTGCAGTGTATATATTTAGGGCAGGAGGAGCGGTACTGTGTAGTGTATATATACAGGACAGGAGGAGTGGTGCTGTGCAGTGAATATATACAGGACAGGATGAGTGGTACTGTGCAGTGTATATATACAGGACAGGAGGAGTGGTACTGTGCAGTGTATATATACAGGACAGAGGGAGTGGTACTGTGCAGTGTATATATATATACATGACAGGAAGAGTGGTACTGTGCAGTGTCTATGGAGCGGCCCCCAAACGCAGGGCAGCGGGGTACTAGGTACCGGGTCCCTCGGTCTCGGTTCTGGGGATGTCACGGTGGCCCGACCCGGTCCGTGGTCCTGCTAAGGGGCGCCCAAATAAAGGTGTAGGTGAATGTTTGTCAAGTGTTCGTGACGCCACCTGTGGTATTCGGTCAGGGTGACCGACGCTGATAGGGGTCCGCTGGGTTGATGGAATGGCAGCTAGATGGTGTAACTTCCCACAGGTGAAGTATGTCCCCAGGGCTTCCCAGTAAGGTAGATGGTGATGGTGTAGGTCGCAGTAAATTATGAGGACACAGGGTTGCAGTCTCTTTACCTCTTTACTGAAGGCTTCGGCATCCACAATCCAGAGCACTGCTAACAGGGCTGGCTGAGACCGGCCGGTCAGAAGGCACATCCAGAGTTCCCTTTGCAGGTGGAAATCAGTAGCCTTCCTACTAGCGCCTGGGTGTTGTAGTACTTCCCTGCTGAGCACCACGGGATAGTCCCCACAACTGTCGTGAATGTTTCTGTTCTCTCTCTCCGTCCCCCAGATGATATGGATAGGACGCACCCGTATGACGGGGTAGGCCTGGAGTTATTTTATAGGGACCCTAGAGACGCCCCTCTCCCACAATTGCCTCCATTGTCTTCATTAGGTGTAAAGGTGAGACAGCCAACCTAGACTTAACTGCCCTGCCGTAGTTCAAAGTAATGCGTAGAGCCTATTACTTCCTCGGCGTTCCGGCCGCCAGCTACGCGCCTCAGAAGGATGTTGCTGATCTTGGGGCACGACTCCTTCTGGTTCTATCGCCTTTGTGCTGTGATCTCGTTTCTCACTTCTCCACAATATACTTCGCTTCGTGTCCTTTCTTAGGATGCCGTTGCAATGAGGTGCAGGCACGGCTCCGTAACGATCTGTCTTGTGCTAGGCCGCTGTCAGGATCCCACACCTGACAGGTCCTCCCTGGAACTCTCCCAGGCTGCTTTCTCCCTAACTTCCTATCCAACTCCCAGTTTTACCCATGTGTGAGGAATGGCCTAGTAGATAGGACCTTTTTCTCCCCCTGGTGGCCGGAGTGTGAAGTGTAATGTGTGACTGTGATACCTGGCAAGGTGAACTCTTTTAGTACAATCAGACGTACCATCACTCCCCCCGGTGGAAGAGCGACGTTACTGCAACGACCAGACTCTGGGGCGCTGCACTCCCCCCCCGTTAAATCCAGTACTCCCGGACTGGAAAAAGAACAACAACAATACATGTTAGTAAAAGACATACAAAATGTTTGAAATGCTATGAACAAGTAAATATAACAGTGCTTCCCTTTATGGGAAGTGAGGACACTTGAACGTTGGGAAAGTCTTGGTCATGCACAGTTCATGACTCCCAGTTCAGTGGGTACAAACTTGAAACAGCAGGGATCCCGGGTAAACAAAGGGATCCCTTTTGAAAGCTTTGGAGCAATTCACTGTCCGTTACTCCATTGTCCATTTTAAATCTGTAACAAAGATATATACACAAACATGTTTAGCCAATTAGCAGCTCCCGTTAATATTTCCAAGTTTTGTAGTGAATTGGGGATTGATTCTTGGTGCTACGTGTAGACCTCCGCAGTGCTGGGGTTGCTATTGACCTAACAGGGCCCGCTGCGCTTGCTATCGCTGGTGTAGTGCACTGTCTTCTAGCTACACTTCTAGTGAGTCTGGGTAGCACTGGTATGCTGGAGCTCTCAGGGCTGCGGCTACTAATTGTGGGTATGGCAGATTCACCGATAGCAGAGGGAGGACTTGCCGGTTCAACTGTTGGCATGGCATCCTCTGGTGGGGTCTGCTGTGATTGCGGTTCCGGACGATCTGGCATCACATTTGGTTCTGGCGGTTTCAGCTGACGAAACGTTAAAACAGGTACCACGATGGCCTGGTTTATTTGAGTCCAAGACTGGGGAAAATCGCCAAGAACAGTGTGTATCATCTTCTCCTCTTCTACAGGTGGAGAGGTTCCTGGATCTGTTTCCCTCTCTCTCAACTTATCAGGGCATATTTTAAGGTGGTCTCTGGATATTGCTGTTGAGGTTTCTCCTCCATCTTTGCTGATGAGACAGACCTTCGTATTGTCAAAATCAGATGGCAGGATGGTATACGGTTCCGCTTCCCATTGGTCGTCAAGCTTGTGTAATCTCCTCTTCCGTTTGAGTACTTACTCACTGGGTGACAAGGGAATTGCAGGAGCATGCTGGTTGTAGTCTCTTTCTTGTTTTTGTCTGGCTTGGGCTAGACTTCTTTCCACGCATTCCTGTATTTTGCAGTACCTTTGCTGCCTTTCTGTATCCCAATTTGCATCTGGTGAGGTATCTTCGGGGGTTAGGACCCCCATGTCTAGATCAACAGGAAACTTGCTAGACCTTCCTTGCATCAGGTATGCTGGAGTGCAGTTGGTGGAATTCACTGGGATGTGGTTGTACATGTCTACCAAGTCAGGCAACTTTGTTGGCCACAAGTTCCGTTCCTCCACAGGCAAGGTCTTCAGTAAGTCGATTACCACTTGGTTCATCTTCTCGCACATCCCGTTGGTTTGTGGATGGTACGGTGTTGTTCTGATCTTCTTACACCCATACAGATTGCAGAATTCCTGGAACACCTCCGCTTCAAATGCTGGCCCTTGATTGGTCAGTACCTTCTCCGGGTACCCATGTGGTCTACAGAAGTACTGCTGGAAGGTTTTGGCAGCCGTCCTGGCCGTCAGATCTTTGACAGGCACAACTACCAGAAATCTAGAGTAGTGGTCCACGATGGTAAGAGCGTAGACATAGCCTGACCGGCTAGGTGTTAGCTTCACATGATCTAGCGCGACCAGTTCGAGCGGCCGTTTGGTGATGATAGGCTGCAAGGGAGCCCTTTGGCTGTCACGGTCCTTCCTGCGTAGGCTACATGGGCCACACTCTCGACACCACTTTTCGATGGCTTTCTTTATGCCAATCCAGTAGAACCTCCCACAGAGTAGACTCTCCAACTTCCTCCACTCGAAGTGTCCTGCCCCATCGTGGTACGCTCCCAGAACCATTGGCGCATCTTGCCTTGGGACTACTATCTGCCATACCAATTCATGAGTGCGTGGGTCGATGCTTCTTCGGCACAGCTTACCATCGTGAATAAACAGTTTGCCTCTCCCCTTCCACAGCTGTTGTGTCTCTTGTGGATCATCCGGGCCGGGATGTGAACCTGTCTGCCTCAGGAGCTCTTTCACCCGATGGACCACGGGGTCACCATCCTGGGTCTCTGCCCATCCGTGGTGGGGCAGGGGATTCAGCATGGCGTCCTGCTTGTTCTTGCGCCTGTTCTCCACATGATGGGAACACTAGGTGGCCTTGGGGCGATGGAAAGCGGGCAGCTCTACCTCTTCAAGTGCTTCCGGGTCTTCTCCCGTTTCTGGCAAGTTGGGCATCCGGGACAATGCATCGGCATTCACATTCTTGTGCCCTGCCCGGTACTTGATGGTGAAGTCATAATTGAACAACAGGGCCATCCACCGCTGTTCCAAGGCACCGAGTTTTGCTGTGTCCAAATGTGTTAGTGGATTATTATCCATGAAGACGGTGAATTTTGCTGAGGCCAGGTAGTGCTTGAACCTCTCCATCACTGCCCAAACGATGGCGAGGAATTCCAGCTTAAAGGAACTGTAGTTGTCAGGGTTCCTTTCAGTGGGACGAAGTTTCCTGCTGGCGTAAGCGATTACCCTCTCCTTGCCTTTCTGGACCTGGGACAACACGGCTCCCAGTCCCACGTTGCTGGCATCCGTATACAGCACAAACGGTTTGGTCATATTCAGGGTAGGCCAGTACCTCTTCTCCCGTTAGCGCCAACTTTAAATAGGTGAAGGATCCCTCCAGTCCATCGTTCCAATCAAATGGGGTATTCTTACCCTTGGTTTTCTTGGATTGGCCCACCAACAGGTCTTGCAATGGCGCGGCCTTCTTGGTGAAGTCCTTGATAAACCTCCTGTAGTAGCCTACTACCCGAGGAACTGCCGGACTTCATGGAGGTTGCCGGGCTTCGGCCAGTCTTTGATCACAGTGACCTTGTCAGGGTCTGGGGCCACCCCTTCGGCACTCACTACATGGCCCAGGTACTGCACCTTGGGTTTTAGCAGATGGCATTTGGACGGTTTTACCTTTAGGCCAAAGTTGGACAGGGCTTTGAACACCTCAGCCAGGTGCTTCAGATGGTCCTCGTAAGTCTTGGAGAAGACAATGATGTCATCCAGATATAGCAACACGGTTTCAAAGTTCTTGTGTCCCAGACAGCACTCCATCATCCTCTGGAACGTTCCCGGGGCATTGCACAATCCGAAGGGCATGTAGTTGAATTCGCAGAGACCCATCGGCGTCGTGAAGGCCGTCTTTTCCTTGTCTGCCTCTGCCACGGGAACCTGCCAGTACCCACTGGTGAGATCCAAGGTAGAGAAGTAGTTAGCAGATTTTAAAGCAGCCAAGGACTCCTCTATCCTGGGCAGTGGGTATGCATCCTTATGTGTAATGCGATTTAGCTGCCTATAATCAACACACATCCTCATTGTGCCATCCTTCTTCCTGACGAGGACTAATGGAGCTGCCCAGGGGCTACAACTGTCTCTCACTACCCCAGCCTCCTTCATCTCTTGCAACATGTCTTTGGCACACTGATAATGAGCTGGGGGTACCGGACAGTATCTCTCTTTTATGGGTGGATGATCTCCTGTGGGGATATGATGTTGAATCCCTTTTACCTGCCCAAAATCTAGGGGGTGCTTGCTAAATACCCGCTCATACTCATGAACCACTCTGTAGGCCCCGTTTCTGGTGTGATGGGGTAGAGTCAGTGCCCACATGCAATTCCTGACACCAATCTTTTGGTTGCCCTGCAGAGCCGTTGTTCTCTGCCGGGTTGGACGGGACCCAGGGTTCTGGTGCCTGTCTCACACTATTATCAACAGTGAACAGTTTGGCAAGTGTGGCATATTTGGTTAGGTGGACTTCTTCCTCTCCACAGTTAAGGACACGTACTGGCACCCTCCCCTTGCGGACTTCAACCACCCCTCTGGCTGTCAGGAGGGTAGGCCTATTATCTGAATATACAGGCTCTACCAGAGCCTGGTAGTCCTTACCCCTGAGGCCTATTGCTGCCCAACACCATATTAACATTTCACTCCTGGGGGGTATCGCAATGGGGTTTGAATCACTCACTGTGACACGGCCAATTTCACCACCAGTCAGCTCTACCTGCTGTCTCTGCATCAGAGCTCTGATTTCTTTCTGCAGGGCACATTGTTCACCGTAACCAGCTGTTTCTGCTACCTGCTGTAACAAGACAATAACCTCTGCAAGACAATTTTCTATGACATTAGTACCAATGGTCATCATGGGGTTACATTCACGTCGGTCAATATCAACAATTACAATCCCTTGGGCCTCCAATTCTACCCGCCCCACTTTAATGGTGACCTCTTTGTACCCCACTTGTGGCAATGGCTGACCATTACTGGCTATTATGGTGAAATCATCATCGGGAAACGAGTGATGTCGGTGTCCTCCCAATAATGTTTATAAAGGATGTAAGGCATAGTCGTCACCTGAGAACTGGTGTCCAGCAAAGCGTTCATGGGGATACCGTCGATTACGATGGGAAGAACTGGTCGTCCTCCAATGTATTTGGCTCTCCAATTTTGCGGGCCTGGTCATCCTACTCCTGGGGGTTGGCCCTCTACCCCAGGGGTTGCTCGTTTAAATGACAGTACCTTGCAAGGTGGCCCACCTGGTGGCAGCGGAGGCAGATAGGTCGTCCATCCCGATGAAAGCGATCGTCGTCTCTGCCTCTGGTCGGCGGAATCCTCCTCTGTCGCCGCCAAGGGACATCCTCCGGTCTGGAAGCCAGCTGGATCTTCTCCTTGGGGGCCTCCTGTAGGGACTGTACGGTCCAGGCTAGGGCAGCAACGCCCTTGGTCAGCTCCTGCATCTGGAGGCGTAGTCCTGCAGGGGAATCGTCTTCCAGGATCTGGGCATCGGCCTCGGCAGTAACTGGAGCATCTGGCGCCACCTCCTGGTGGTACGTGAGAGCTTGACGCCTGGGAAGTACTACTGGGCTGTCACTCCTGTAGCACCTGGATGGCTTTATCTTTAAATTGCGCGAAAGTCAGGTCTGGATTCTGCATGGCCAGGAAGTGCAGTTGGGCCCTTTGGTGACTGCACAGGAGCCCCTCGATGAACCGCTCCTTTAGGACTTTATTCTCATCTTGCATGCTGTTTGGGTCATTCTGCTTGATGGCCCGCAATGCCTCCTGGAGATTAAGGGCATAGTCCCGTAAGCTATCCTGCAGCCTCTGCTTGCACCCATAGAACGTCAATTTAATTTCTGTGGCAGTGCGGGTGTCAAAGGTGGTTTTAAGCTTTGCAAAGACCTGCTGCGCAGTTCTCTTATCCGCGGCGGGCCAGTACTTCACTTCTCTCAGAGCTGCTCCAAAGAGTTGGCCTGTTACCATATCAACTTTCTGAGGCTCTGTCAGGGGATAAAACTCAAGCAGGCTGCAGATCCCTTCTTTAAAGTCAGTTAATGTATGTGATTCTCCAGAGTATCGCGGGAGCCAGGCTGCTCCAGGTAGGTATGGCATGGAGAAGGGCATTATGGCCGCCGTAGCCGCGGCAGTATCCGGCTGGCTGATGGGGGAGGCAAGCTCTGCGGGACCCGGCGGAGGTACAAGGCCCGCGGCTGCACCTACTGCGGGGCCCGGAGGTGCCTCTGAGTCTGCGGCTGCGACCACCGCCACCTCTCCTCCCGGATCAGACATGGCCGCTCCTCCCCTCTGCTAACCTGGTGGAAGTCGGGGTTCCTCTTCCGGAATCGGAACCTCACCGCGTCATCTTGCCTCGCGCTCTTTTCGGCTGGCTCTGCCCACGAAGCTATGGCTCCTCCCCTTGTGCTCCACAAGGCGCGGCGGATTTTGGCGGCAATTTGCAACGCACAGTCCTTGCAATAAATCACAGTTTGAGCACAACTCTGTCACAGTTCTAAGGTACACATGACCTGATTCTCAGGCTTAAGTAGATCCTGTTCGTGACGCCAAGTTTGGAGCGGCCCCCAAACGCAGGGCAGCGGGGTACTCGGTACTGGGTCCCTCGGTCTCGGTTCTGGGGATGTCACGGTGGCCCGACCCGGTCCGTGGCCCTGCTAAGGGGCGCCCAAATAAAGGTGTAGGTGAAAGTTTGCCAAGTGTACGTGACGCCACCTGTGGTATTCGGTCAGGGTGACCGACGCTGCTAGGGGTCCGCTGGGGTGATGGAATAGCAGCTAGATGGTGTAACTTCCCACAGGTGAAGTATGTCCCCAGGGCTTCCCAGTAAGGTAGATGGTGATGGTGTAGGTCGCAGTAAATGATGAGGACACAGGGTTGCAGTCTCTTTACCTCTTTACTGAAGGCTTCGGCATCCACAATCCAGAGCACTGCTAACAGGGCTGGCTGAGACCGGCCGGTCAGAAGGCACATCCAGAGTTCCCTTTGCAGGTGGAAATCAGTAGCCTTCCTACTAGCGCCTGGGTGTTGTAGTACTTCCCTGCTGAGCACCATGGGATAGTCCTCACAACTGTCGTGTATGTTTCTGTTCTTTCTCTCCGTCCCCCAGATGATATGGATAGGACGCACCCGTATGACGGGGTAGGCCTGGAGTTATTTTATAGGGACCCTAGGGACGCCCCTCTCCCACAATTGCCTCCGTTGTCTTCATTAGGTGTAAAGGTGAGACAGCCAACCTAGAATTAACTGCCCTGCCGTAGTTCAAAGTAATGCGTAAAGCCTATTACTTCCTCGGCGTTCCGGTCGCCGGCTACGTGCCTCAGAAGGATGTTGCTGATCTTGGGGCACGACTCCTTCTGGTTCTATCGCCTTTGTGCTGTGATCTCGTTTCTCACTTCTCCACAATATACTTCGCTTTGTGTCCTTTCTAGGATGCCGCCGCAATGAGGTGCAGGCACGGCTCCGTAACGATCTGTCTTGTGCTAGGCCGCTGTCAGGATCCCACACCTGACAGGTCCTCCCTGGAACTCTCCCAGGCTGCTTTCTCCCTAACTTCCTATCCAACCCCCTGTTTTACCCATGTGTGAGGAGTGGCCTAGTAGATAGGACCTTTTTCTCCCCCTGGTGGCCGGAGTGTGAAGTGTAATGTGTGACTGTGATACCTGGCAAGGTGAACTCTTTTAGTACAATCAGACGTACCATCACTCCCCCTGGTGGAAGAGCGACGTTACTTCAACGACCAGACTCTGGGGCGCTGCATATATATACAGGACAGGAGGAGTGGTACTTTGCAGTATATATACAAAAGAGGAGGTGTGGTACTGTGCAGTGTATATATACAGGACAGGAGGAGTGGTACTGTGCAGTGTATATATACAGGACAGGAGGAGTGGTACTGTGTAGTGTATATATACAGTACAGGAGAAGTGGTACTGTGCAGCGAATATATACAGGACAGGAGGAGTGGTACTGTGCAGTGTATATATACAGGACAGGAGGAGTAATACTGTGCAGTGTATATATACAGGACAGGAGGAGTGGTACTGTGCAGTGTATATATACAGGACAGGAGGAGTGGTACTGTGCAGTGTATATATACAGGACAGGAGGAGTGGTACTGTGCAGTTTATATATACAGGACAGGGGGAGTGGTACTGTGCAATGTATATATACAGGACAGGAAGAGTGGTACTGTGCAGTGTATATATACAGGACAGGAGGAGTGGTACTGTGCAGTGTATATATACAGGACAGTAGAGTTGAGCGACTTTTACTTTTTTAGTATCGAGTCGGTTTTTGTGAAACTTTGTCAAAAGTCGGGTCGGGTGAAATCGGCCGATCATTGCGAAAAGTCGGGGATCCGACTGAAACACGAAACCCAATGCAAGTCAATGGGGAAGCAAGGTCGGCAGTGAGTGGAGGACAGGAAAACACCTACAGTGCCCATTTTAATGCCAAAAACATCAATTCTTGTTACTTAAGCTTGTCAATCTTAATTTGCCTTATAATAATAGTTAGGCATTGAAAATTGGGGGTCATTTGGCTAAAGTTGTAGGGGGGTAGGGCTGGCTCAAGTTTTCCATGGGCCCAGGAAACGCGGACTACATCACAGATGTGGAGCAGGGAGAGGTAAGTATTTCAACTTTGCAAGTGCTGTGATCCTGAGCAAGTGGGGGGGCACACTCGTTCGCATTGGCACTGGCACAGGGCCCCTCAAAGTACGGCGGTGTGTTTGACGGCGGGGGCGCCTCCCACCGGCAGAGACACTTTTGCGTACTATGAGGGGCCCTGTGCCAGTGATGTCGCCAACGAGTATGCCCCCCCACCTGATGAAGGAACCTGCACTTTCATCTGCACCTTCCTCTTTGTCCCCGTGTAAGGTGGTATAGTATGCGGGAAGGGGAACCAGACTTTCAGCAGGGTCAGATACTGGCTGTGTAGAGTGCAAGGGGAATGTAGTGATCTGGGTCAATGTACCAGCAGACCCATCTAGCAGTGGCTGGGCAATGGGCAGGATAAGGAGGAAACACAGATATAGGCCCAAAGAATAAAGTAGGTTAAATGCAGTTCAAAATTGGTAACAGGACTAAACAGGCGGCATTGCTTTGTTCAGTGGAGGAAAACTGTAATGAGTGGCAGACACAGTTAGTAGGCCCAAGTAATAAAGTGGGCCAAATGAAGTTCAAAATTGGTAACAGGAGTAAACAGGCGGCACTGCTTCGTTCAGTGGAGAACAACAAGCAGCGGCAGACACCGTTAGTAGGCCCAACCAAACAAGTAGGCCTGTCACGATATGGTATGAAATATCATATAAGTTTAGTTTCTCCTATTAGCCCAGGCTGTGGGCTAAAACCCCCCTTCCCTTTCACTCAGGCAAGAGCTTGCCTTGTCAATGTATGTGGGGGAGTTTTATTGAAGAAAGGAATTTACGACCGGCATAGCTGCAGTGGAAAGTTGTGCTAGCAGAAACTGGTCTGATCCCCCTTTTAAAACATGAGGCTCCTTGTTCTGTTTTAGTAAGATATCGGGCCAACGGTTTTGTCTAGGAAAATGATGGGTCCAGTTTGTGAATCTCCATCGACGGTTCTGTCAGCCACACTAAACATGAGCTTCTAACTCCATCAAGTAAAAAGTAGAGATTTCTCTGTAATTATGCATCACAAATAGGACATATTTGATCTCATTAGAATGCCAACGTTAATACGAGATGAATGCTGAGTTTGTTATGACTATGACATGTTCTGTAGCGGAGTTATAGGCATTAGACAAATTTAGGTTGAATTTAGTTAAACTGAAGAGATAGGAGGGTCTGGGGAGCCAACCCTTTTTGTGATGTCACCGAGCTACACTTTATAAGTTTCTACCCTCACCCCAGCCTGGAGTCTGTCTGCTGGAGCCTATGTGAGTCTGACTTGAAGAGCTGTTCCTAACCAGAGTCCTGATGCATTGGGACATATGGGAACTCCGCCCACTAGCCTGGTTGCCTCAAATGATCTGAACACATGTAAGTGTTATTTCTCATTTAATCCCTGTTTGTTTTATAATTACCTTGTACATCTTTGCAATTGTCTCTTTTGTAACAACCTTGTAATATTTTTCTATTAACACTGCCTAAACTTTAATGGGGTATAATATTTAATACTAGATTCGTTCTTCATGCTCTAAAACGTACCTTAAGCCTTCTGAAGGGAATTACGCTACTGTTTTGGGTTAGCTTCCGACCCGTTTAATCGAAGCTGGTGGCAGCATCCCGTGTGCGGGCCTTTGGGTGTCGTTGTAGCGACTGCGGCGTGGATAATTATTGTTCCTGCCTGAGTGGGAGTATTTATATCGCCTCGTTGCAGCGTGCCCAATAGCCAGTACATAGCAGGCAGTCTTTCTGGCGACTAATTATCCTAGGTGCAGTACGTAATCTGACCTGAGGGTAAGGGGGGCGCGAGAGAGCTGCAGGTTTCAAGTGGAACTGTAAGCGGAATATACATAAATCCCTGAAGTTCGTGGTATATTGAAGAGCAGTGGGATACCTAAAATAAGCCCCTGCTGTAAACTAAGAGGTCAATAGCCTTGTGTGTGTTTTTTCATCACATTGTAGCAGTGGAGAGATAACTAAGATAAGCCCCATGCACATGTGATAGCCGTCTGTTGGCCTAAAGTCACACCGATCCGTGACGTAGGGGTGACGGTCACGGTGTGAATCGTGACATATTGGTGGCAGCGGTGTGGATTCGTAACAAGGCCAAATGCAGTTTAATATCTGATATAGGCTGAAAATTGAAGCTCAGCTTTGTTCAGTGGAGGAGAAAAGCAAAGAGCAGCAGACACCGTTAGTAGGCCCAACCAAACAAGTAGGTCAAATGCAGTTTCATATCTGATATAGGCTGAAAATTGAAGCTCAGCTTTGTTCAGTGGAGGAGAAAAGCAAAGAGCAGCAGACACCGTTAGTAGGCCCAACCAGACAAATAGGCCAAATGCAGTTTCATATTTGATATAGGCTGCAAGCCTGAAAATTGAAGCTCACCTTTGTTCAGTGGAGGAGAAAAGCAAGGAGCGGCAGACACCGTTAGTAGGCCCAACCAGACAAGTAGGCCAAATGCAGTTTCATATCTGATATAGGCTGAAAGCCTGAAAATTGAAGCTCAGCTTTGTTCAGTGGAGGAGAAAAGCAAGGAGCGGCAGACACCGTTAGTAGGCCCAACCAAACAAGTAGGCCAAATGCAGTTTAAAATTGGTTACAGGGGTACACAGGCGGCATAGGTTTGTTCAGTGGAGGTCAACTGTAAGGAGTGGCGCAGACAGACTTAGTAGGCCTAAAATAAAAAAGTAGGCTCAATGCAGTTTAAAATTGGTTACAGGGGTACACAGGCGGCATTCGTTTGTTCAGTGGAGGTCAACTGTAAGGAGTGGCGCAGACAGACTTAGTAGGCCTAAAATAAAAAAGTAGGCTCAATGCAGTTTAAAATTGGTTACAGGGGTACACAGGCGGCATTGGTTTGTTCAGTGGAGGTCAACTGTAAGGAGTGGCGCAGACAGACTTAGTAGACCTAAAATAAAAAGTAGGCTCAATGCAGTTTAAAATTGGTTACAGGGGTACACAGACGGCATTGGTTTGTTCAGTGGAGGTCAACTGTAAGGAGTGGCGCAGACAGACTTAGTAGGCCTAAAATAAAAAAGTAGGCTCAATGCAGTTTAAAATTGGTTGCAGGGGTACACAGGCGGCATTGGTTTGTTCAGTGGAGGTCAACTGTAAGGAGTGGCGCAGACAGACTTAGTAGGCCTAAAATAAAAAAGTAGGCTCAATACAGTTTAAAATTGGTTACAGGGGTACACAGGCGGCATTGGTTTGTTCAGTGGAGGTCAACTGTAAGGAGTGGCGCAGACAGACTTAGTAGGCCTAAAATAAAAAAGTAGGCTCAATGCAGTTTAAAATTGGTTACAGGGGTACACAGGCGGCATTGGTTTGTTCAGTGGAGGTCAACTGTAAGGAGTGGCGCAGACAGACTTAGTAGACCTAAAATAAAAAGTAGGCTCAATGCAGTTTAAAATTGGTTACAGGGGTACACGGGCGGCATTGGTTTGTTCAGTGGAGGTCAACTGTAAGGAGTGGCGCAGACAGACTTAAGGTATGTTTCCACGGTCAGGAAACGCTGCTTTTTTGACGCTGCGCAGAGCTGCAGCGTCAAAAAAGCAGCGTCCAGATGTTCCAGCATAGTGGAGGGGATTTTATGAAATCCCGTGTCCACTATGCGTGGAAACCCGCACGCGGCGGCCCTGCGACTCCGGACATGCTGCGCGTCTTTTCAGATCGTAGCATGCCCGTACACCTTGCGGGGACGCAGCGTCCCCGCAAGGCATATCACAGGGCCCTATGGGACAGAGCGATCATCCCGGATGTGAAGAGTTAACACATCCGGCATGATCGCGTCCCAGAAACTTAGTAGGCCTAAAATAAAAAAGTAGGCTCAATGCAGTTTAAAATTGGTTACAGGGGTACACAGGCGGCATAGCGTTGTTCAGCGGAGGACGATTGTAAGGAGTGGCAGACACAGTTAGTAGGCCCAAAAAAGTAATAGTCTAAATGCAGTTCAAAATTGGTAACAGCAGTAAACTGGCGGCATAGCTTTGTTCAGTGGAGGACAACTGTAAGGAGTGTCTGACACAGTTAGTAGGCCAAAATAATAAAGTGAGGTAAATGTCTGCCAAAACAATTTTCAAAAATAAACAGGTGGCATAGCTACGTACAGGGGTGGGCTCCTCTGCTGAGTAGCAGACAGTGGTAGTTGTCGCAAAGTATTAAATGGTCTAAATGGAGGCCAGGGCCCCTGTATATTTTAACTATCATCTATCATTTCAACAAATTTGTATTGGCAGTGCCATTGAAGGATTTATCAGCACAGACTACACAGTGGTGGAGCCGGGAGAGGTAAGTATTGCAAGTGGTAAAGCACTGTTCGACCTGGGGGGGGAACACTCTCTCGTAGGCGGCGGTACTGGCACAGGGCCCCTCATATTACAACGGTGTGTCTGACGTTGGTTGTGCACCACCACCGTCAGAGACACTTCATTGTACTATGAGGGACCCTGTGCCAGTGCCGTCGCCCAAGAGTGGGCACACCCACCTGTCCAGACAAACGGCACTCGCATGGGTGCTTGCGCTAGGTGGTGACCACGGCCCTGTGGGGGGAGTCAGTCCATTTAGGGAGGTAAAAAAATGGCCTATGGTGGACATTCAGCAGCTGCCAATGGAGGAATTGGAGCAGTCAGTAAGAGGAGGCCAAAAGCAAGACATTTTTCAGGCAAGCTACGTGTCAGCAGGGGAAGGTGGGGCAAAATAATTAGAAATCCATGATTGGTTCATGTTAATGAAGGTTAGATCATCAACATTTTGGGTAGCCAGACGAGTCCTTTTTTCGGTCAGTATTGAACCAGCAGCACTGAAGACTCTTTCTGATAGCACACTAGCAGCTGGGCAAGCGAGCTCCTGTAATGCATATTCTGCCAATTCAGGCCAGGTGTCTATTTTAGATGCCCAGTAATCAAAGGGGAATGACGTGTGAGGAAGAACATCGATAAGGGAGGAAAAATAGTTCGGAACCATACTGGACAAATGTTGTCTCCTGTCACTTTGAATTGATGCAGCAGTACCTGTCGTGTCTGCGGTCATTGCGAAATCAGCCTCTGAAGCATGTGCAGTGTGGAGTTCCACCTTGTTGCAACGTCGATTATTAGGCGGTGCTGGGGAAGCTTCAGAGATCGCTGATGGTTCTGCATACGGCTGTAGTGTATGGGCGACCGGCGGATGTGCGAGCAAAGTCTTCGCACCTTCAGGAGCAGGGCTGGTAACCCCGGATAACTTTTCAGGAAGCACTGCACCACCAGGTTCAAGGTGTGAGCCAGGCAAGGTATGTGTTTCAGTTCTGAAAGGGCTATGGCAGCCATAAAATTCCTTCCGTTATCACTGACTACCTTGCCTGCCTCAAGATGTACACTGCCCAGCCATGACTGAGTTTCTTGCTGCAAGTACTCTGCCAGTACTTCCGCGGTGTGTCTGTTGTCGCCCAAACACTTCATTTCCAGCGCAGCCTGCTGACGCTTACCACTAGCTGTTCCATATAGGGACACCTCGTGTGCAACACTGGCAGCTGCGGATGGAGTGGTAGGGCGACTGCGCTCTGTGGACGACCTTTTGCTTCTGGAGGAGGAGGAGGGGTGTCGAACGCCTTCAGCCAACTGTTTTCTGCCTAGCCCACGGTCTAGGACTGTCCCACTATGGCTGTCCCCTGTGGACCCTGCATCCACCACATTAACCCAGTGTGCCGTGATGGACACGTAACGTCCCTGGCCATGCCTACTGGTCCATGCATCTGTTGTGAGGTGCACCTTTCTCCTGACTGATTGCCTGAGTGCATGGACAATGCGGTCTTTGACATGCTGGTGGAGGGCTGGGATGGCGTAGGCCATCAGGGCTTTGAAAGCTTCGCTTTCAACCAACCGGTAGGGCATCATCTCTAACGAGATTAGTCTAGCAATGTGGGCGTTCAAACCCTGTGTATGCGGATGAGAGGATGAGTACTTCCTTTTCCTAACGAGAGTCTCTTGTAGGGTGAGCTGGACTGGAGAGCTGCATATGGTGGAACTAGCGGGGGTGGTGGTGGACATGGCAGATTGAGAGAGGGTTGGTGATGGTATTCTTGATGTTGGCCTACATATGCAGTGTTTCCTCCCAAGAACCTGGTGATTCCCTGACTGCCTTGGCCTTGCGACGATACCTCCACATTTGCTGCAGGTGGTGTCCTAAACGAATGGGGTTACAGTGAGGGAAGCAATGTAGCGTTGCTGACTACCTTCATTCTGAGCGGGTGCACCAACGTTACGGGACGTTACAGGAGGAGTGGTACTGTGCAGTGTATATATACAGGAGGAGTTGTACTGTGCAGTGTATATATACAGGACAAGAGGAGTGGTACTGTGCAGTGTATATATACAGGACAGGAGGAGTGGTACTGTGCAGTGTATATATACAGGACAGGAGGAGTGGTACTGTGCAGTGTATATATACAGAACCGGAGGAGTGGTACTGTGCAGTGTCCATATATAGGACATGAGAAGTGGTACTGTGCAGTGTATATATACAGGACAGGAGGAGTGGTAATGTGTAGTGTATATATACAGGAGGAGTGGTACTGTGCAGTGTATATATACACAGGAGAAGAGTAGTGGTACTGTGCAGTGTATATATACAGGAGGATTGGTACTGTGCAGTGTATATATACAGGACAGGAGGAGTGGTACTGTACAGTATATATACAGGACAGGAGGAGTGGTACTGTGCAGTGTATATATACAAGGACGGGAGAAGTGGTACTGTGCATTGTATATATACAGGACAGGAGGAGTGGTACTGTGCATTGTATATATACAGGACAGGAGTGGTACTGTGCAGTGTATATATACAGGACAGGAGGAGTGGTACTGTGCAGTGTATACATACGGGACAGGAGGAGTGGTACTGTGCAGTGTATATATACGGGACAGGAGGAGTGGTACTGTGCAGTGTATATATACAGGAGGAGTGGTACTGTGCAGTGTCCTCCCATCATATACAAGCTTTCCTTAGTGATACCAGTATCTGATCCGTGGATCTCACAGACTGCAGCGCCCTCTGTGAGGGGCAGAGACAGGGCCGCAGTCATGGCCGAGAGCATATTGCGTTAGAGTGCCCTGGTCTCCCTTCACATGAAAATAGTGTCCCCACTGCAGCCTACCTTGCACTTCACCTTCTGTACCATCGGGGTTCCTCGGGCTGGCTGAAGTTTCACTACTGCTGTTGTTCCATTTAAAAACACAGAGTCCGTTTCAAACTTTAAAGGCAAAAATTTACTTTCATGTTCTCGCAGCATATCCATTTTCATAACAGTCTCAACATCAGATTCAACATTACACGTTTCTTCCTCTTTCCCTGTACTTTCCTCCTTGCCACACAGCACGTGCCCGGGATGGACCGTATCATATGGTTCCTCAGCGTCCTCACTTTCCAGACTCTCTGCGCTTGGGTGTTCCCTCAGCCGTTTCGCAATGGATCTGAGGGCATCAGCGCATGCAATGATCTGCCACATGGTGAGCGACCTGCCCTTCGTTACTGCTGTGACTTCTTCTGCAGCTTCAACCCTTACTAACGCTGTCACTGCTGCTGTTCTGACCAACTGGCCCTGGATGGCTGGGCTTCCCTCTTAATGTTACGTGGTCACTGCAGTCCCAAGCATTAAGCCCTTCGAGACTATCTGGGCACTCAGGCCCTCTTGAGCTGTTCAGCTCCCAGGCTCTCTCAAGGAGGAAGCTCTCTGTCTTATCCCACAGTGGCCCCTCCTATATTAACTATTTACTATATAGAACTCCCATCCCATAGTATGTACACTATAATGCCCCATCTAGTGGCACTACTGAAGCACTTCACTTTCCCTAGTAATACTGCATAAATAACAGAGCAAACATATTAAAACAATTATATATTCAAGGCATACATAAATACATGAGAGAAAGTTGCGGAACATCACACGGTCCCTGTACACCCCTTATACCTCTACATCCCAGATTTATAATAAATAACAATGTGTGAAATATAGGACTGGAAAAATGTCATCTCCAAATTATTTCGGGGAAACTTCTTAAACATTTCTCTTCTTCATCTAAAATGACAAAAAAATGGTAACAGGAAATCACAAAAGATGCGCAAATTGTGTGATATAAGAAAAAAATTAATCTGCGTTCTCCTAGAAACAGCGCCTCCCCTGCATTCATGGTGGAGGCCAGTACTTGAGTACTAATCTGCGATATGTGACACGCAGCTATACACAAAAGTGACGTCGTTCCTGGAAGAAAGCAGCGATGATTTTCTAGTCTCAGGCTCTTGTATACTTTTGTATTTTAATTCCCCACTATGTAGGATCTCAGCTTGCTGCTGTGATTGGAAACATTAATTGTCTGCATTTATAAATCTCATCCTGATCTCGGTAATTGCAGCCGTGTGATGGCGGCGTTCTGCCTGTGTGAGCTGCACGGTCTGCCAGTGGTGAGAAGCAGAGATCTGGAAAATATTGGTAAATCGGAAAACGCAGACTGACTGCAGGCGGCCATACAGATTTCTCTCCTGACCCCCCTGTATATGGACGTTCAACCCCTACAGTAAACGCCATAAAGGAAAAACAGCAAAATTTCCTTTATTTTTGAAACCGCGCTGATCCCTCAAAAGAAAAACAGAAAATGATCCAATCATCGTATGTACAATGAAATGGAACCAAGAAAACCTACAGCTTGCCACAAAAAATACAACACCGTCCTGACACCAGTCCGACCACGAGAAGGAGAAAAAAGCTGCAGATCTCACAAAATGTGGCACAAACCTAAAAGATAAATATAAACCCTTCTCCGTACAAGATACAAGGTATCATCGCCTTAATCGTGCCGACCTGAGAAATCCGGGTCACTTATGGTGCACAATCAATGCCATAAACTGGCAAGCAGAAAAAAATCCTTATGGTGCAATTGCTATTTTTCACCATTTCAGCGCTGTTGGAATTTCTTCCCGTTTTTCAGCACATAAGGCTGTGTGCACACGTTGCAGATTTTTCGTGTTTTTTTAGCGTTTTTTCGCTATAAAAATGCATACATTATGCATCCCATCATTTAGAATGCATTCCGCAAATTTTGTGCACATGATGCGTTTTTTTCCACGAAAAAAATGCATGGCGGTAAAAAACGCAGCACGTTCATTAATTTTGCGGATTTTTTGCGGATTTCCCGCTATATTATTGCATTGGGAACCTCTGGAAAAATCCGCTAAAAAAACGCACCAAAAAAGCGGTAAAACGAGAGAAAAACGATGCGGATTTCTTGCAGAAAATGTCCTGTTTTGCTCAGGAAATTTCTGCAAGAAATCCTGAACGTGTGCACATAGCCTAAGTGATAAAAGTAATGGGATTGCACAAAACTATAACTCGTCTCACAAAAATAGTTAAATGGATGGAAAAATAAAAAAATATGACTCTCGGAAGAAGGGGAGGAAAAAAACAGTACAAAAATGAAAAATCGCCCGGTCATAAAGACGTAAAAAGGTTTAAATTTCACCAATCAGAAACCAATCAAAAGCAGCTGACGGGACCTCAACAGCGTCACAACAGAAACAGCGGCGGGTCCTCACCAGGCGATGTGTCCGCCACCTGCTAGGGAAGGTAAGTGTAATGACAACAGTTTCCCTGCTGAGATAATAATCACCGATACTCACACTCAGGCAGTGACTGATGTATTGGAGCCTGAGGAGACGTCCGAAGCTGCGAAAAGACAAAAGGGTTAATACTATATACACACAGGACACAACTAGTGCCATGGTCACATGAATGCCCAGGGATGAGGAGAGATGAGGAGGTCGCCATGGAAGCCTGCAGCCCTTTGTAAGCCACAAGCGTCAGCAGAGGAATCATTCAGGACACACAGACAACTCTTTAGAGATCAAAAAAAAAATTGCTACCCCCTCCACCCCCAGATTTATGGCCGATACCTATGTCTCCTTATTAAATATCACAAGTAGTGACAAGTCCCAGTATACTCACCGTTGGCCGCCGTGTAACGCCTCTTATTTTCTGAAATAAGAGGAAATAGAATTAGGAACAGAAAACTCCCTCCACAAACACGAATAATGGGCCCTTCCTGTTCTTATGATGGGATAATTGTCCCAAAATGTACGGTGCACCCGGAGAGCCCCAGGGATCCCTCCTGTACCTGTGTGCTCATATAGGACAACAGAGGAGCCATGTAATACTACATTTCTCCACCAGAGGCAGCAGCAATCCAAAAGGTTAAAGGAATAGTCCAGTGAATAAAAATTATTTTTAGCCTTTATATGACTGAGCATTTTTTTTTGTTTTTTTGTTTTGCGTTTTCAAGTTTTTCGTTCAACTTTTCTGAGACCCATAACTCTTTTATTTTTCTGTCACTGTAGCTTGGTGAGGGCTCGGTTTTTGCCTGATGAGCCGTGGTTTTTGGTTTGAACAATGTTTTCATTGACTTTTATTGCAGTTATGGAGGGATATGCAGCCACAAAAATTGCCAATTTTGGAGTTTCAATTTTTTTTGAACATTTAATATACAGGTCCTTCTCAAAAAATTAGCATATAGTGTTAAATTTCATTATTTACCATAATGTAATGATTACAATTAAACTTTCATATATTATAGATTCATTATCCACCAACTGAAATTTGTCAGGTCTTTTATTGTTTTAATACTGATGATTTTGGCATACAACTCCTGATAACCCAAAAAACCTGTCTCAATAAATTAGCATATCAAGAAAAGGTTCTCTAAACGACCTATTACCCTAATCTTCTGAATCAACTAATTAACTCTAAACACATGCAAAAGATACCTGAGGCTTTTAAAAACTCCCTGCCTGGTTCATTACTCAAAACCCCCATCATGGGTAAGACTAGCGACCTGACAGATGTCAAGAAGGCCATCATTGACACCCTCAAGCAAGAGGGTAAGACCCAGAAAGAAATTTCTCAACAAATAGGCTGTTCCCAGAGTGCTGTATCAAGGCACCTCAATGGTAAGTCTGTTGGAAGGAAACAATGTGGCAGAAAACGCTGTACAACGAGAAGAGGTGACCGGACCCTGAGGAAGATTGTGGAGAAGGACCGATTCCAGACCTTGGGGAACCTGAGGAAGCAGTGGACTGAGTCTGGTGTGGAAACATCCAGAGCCACCGTGCACAGGCGTGTGCAGGAAATGGGCTACAGGTGCCGCATTCCCCAGGTAAAGCCACTTTTGAACCATAAACAGTGGCAGAAGCGCCTGACCTGGGCTACAGAGAAGCAGCACTGGACTGTTGCTAAGTGGTCCCAAGTACTTTTTTCTGATGAAAGCAAATTTTGCATGTCATTCGGAAATCAAGGTGCCAGAGTCTGGAGGAAGACTGGGGAGAAGGAAATGCCAAAATGCCTGAAGTCCAGTGTCAAGTACCCACAGTCAGTGATGGTGTGGGGTGCCATGTCAGCTGCTGGTGTTGGTCCACTGTGTTTCATCAAGGGCAGGGTCAATGCAGCTAGCTATCAGGAGATTTTGGAGCACTTCATGCTTCCATCGGCTGAAATGCTTTATGGAGATGAAGACTTCATTTTTCAGCACGACCTGGCACCTGCTCACAGTGCCAAAACCACTGGTAAATGGTTTACTGACCATGGTATTACTGTGCTCAATTGGCCTGCCAACTCTCCTGACCTGAACCCCATAGAGAATCTGTGGGATACTGTGAAGAGAAAGTTGAGAGACGCAAGACCCATCACTCTGGATGAGCTTAAGGCCGCTATTGAAGCATCCTGGGCCTCCATAACATCTCAGCAGTGTCACAGGCTGATTGCCTCCATGCCACGCTGCATTGAAGCAGTCATTTCTGCCAAAGGATTCCCGACCAAGTATTGAGTGCATAACTGAACATTATTATTTGATGGTTTTTTTGTTTGTTATTAAAAAACACTTTTATTTGATTGGACGGGTGAAATATGCTAATTTATTGAGACAGGTTTTTTGGGTTATCAGGAGTTGTATGCCAAAATCATCAGTATTAAAACAATAAAAGACCTGACAAATTTCAGTTGGTGGATAATGAATCTATAATATATGAAAGTTTAATTGTAATCATTACATTATGGTAAATAATGAAATTTAACACTATATGCTAATTTTTTGAGAAGGACCTGTACAGCAAGAGGCTTGAAGGGGAGGGTTAATACATCTATCTACTGTATATATTATTATTTTTTCTTTTTTAATTAGATTTTTTGTAATTTATTTTTTAGTTCCCTTTGGGGACTTGACCCTGACATTGTCTGATTGCTTATTCTATGTACTGTAATTCCTCAGTGTTGCAGCATATTGTGAAACTGACATCTTATGCAGGCCGGCCACAGGCTGGACTTTACAGGAAACCAAAGATTACAGTGACGGATACATTCAGTTGGTTCATAGGTGCCACAACATTGCATTGGCACTACATGATTACAACCAACACTTATAAATGCTGCAATTAGTAATTGATAGTGGCATCTAAATGGTTAAGCAAGAACGATCGGAGCTTGTTTTCGCCGTTGCTGTTAGCGGCAACATTCGGCTTGTAAGCAGCCACCACTAGGGGGAGCTCATCAGCTTACTGCAGACCATTATTGACCTGTGACATATTCCTCCATCAGAGGTTGGGTGCAGATGTATGGCGAGGGCTCAAGAGCTGATTGCTATGTTCACTATATAATGCAAAACCGAAGTCAGTTCAAGTCATATGTAGGAAATAAAAAAAAAAATCTGTAAAAATGTAATAAAAGAAATATTTAAGAAATAAAATAAATACAATTTTGAATCATCCCTTTTTTTTCCCTATGAGAAAATAAAGACATTCAAAATAAATAAATAGATTTGGTGCTACCTCATCTGTAAATGTCCAAACTGTCAAAATGTAAAAAATTAATTAACCCATAAAGCAAACAGAGTGAAGATAAAATAAATCAAAATGCCAGAATTGCTATTTTTCACCTTCCCCTAAAGAGCAATAAAAACTGATCAAAACATTATATACACCAGAAACTCATATGTGTTGGGGAAATCAAGAGTTAAATGTTATAGTAAAATATATTTCCAATATATGTTCTCATATCAGGGACAAAAGAATGTTTTGCGACCTTGTGCAATAATGGGCTTATCTGCACCTGTGAGATAGAGCTCTGTGCCTGTTAGATAACGGCTGAAATATGTGAGGAGGACGTCTTCAATATGAGCAACTCTAAGTTTACTGAATTTCGAGAAAATTGCTTAAGCATATAGATTTTGGACCAATAAGGAATTATCCATCATATTGTAAGAGTATAAAAGGTCTGACGGTGCAAAAAAAGGTCAGACCATGCTTATGACCAATGCTTTGTCTAATTGCTGCAAGGTAAGAATAAAGAATAGAAACTATCTTGTTCCAGATGATACCGTGATTTGGGAGATAATTGTTCTTACAGCTTGGTCCTTCAAACCCAAGATCTCTCCCGCCCTTCAGGGCTGAGGGTGACACCGTGCACGGGGTGCCAAAGGCTCCTTATTCTAAGACCTCTGGCTGAATTGCCATAAAACGAGGCCAGTCTCTCTGGACACTGGGAGGGTGATGGGTTCTAGAACTGAGGATGGTTTCATCAGAACCAAGGTAGACAAAAAATATACTTGTTCTCTTTACATAAGCAAGCACATAAGAGTATCTTTGGAAGCTAGAGCAAGAAAGTATCTTATTCGGAGGAGGGAACAGGACTAGTTCTGGGAACCAGGGTCAATCCATTGTCTGTGTGAGAAGAGTGCAGGAATAAATAACCCCGCGTGCACGATAAGTTCATGAGTAAGCTTATCCTGAGGAAGGAATTAGGACTAGTTCTGGAAACTAGGAAATATATGTAACGGAGTACCACCCAAGCCCTAATTTCACAGACCATACTTCATTAACATTTCCTACCCTGCTTCTGGTGGGGGGCATTGTGTTCATTTGTTGCTCTCTGCAGGGGGCTTCTCAGACTGGCTGGGACAGTGGGACTGGACATTTGGAGCCTCTTTTGTACTTTCAGCTCCAGGTAACAAATGTTTGAGGGTGGGTGTGAGCCCCTCCACCCATCCAAGGGGCTGATCCCTAGAGGGTGGAACAATAAGCCCATTGATATACTATCATTCTTCTGGGACCTGTGTGGTGTGAGGAGCTAGGATCTGCTGCTCCGGCCAGATCCTGGTGCCTGTCTATGAACTAGTGTTTTGTTTTCCCTGGAGTCGGATTATCAGGTGTCGCCCTGGATTTGTTATTTTGTTGCGGCCTTATTGTAAGTTAAAGAACCTGATCACTGTTTGCCGGAATATTCTCTCAGTTGCAATAAAGGTCTCTTGGATTATTCATCGGTCTGCTGTCACTCCTTGCTCTGTCGCATACCCCGTCACAAACTGGTGGCAAGCAGCGGGATCAGAGCAGAGGGAATGGAGATCAGCGGCCCAGCAACAAATGGAACCAGAACCAAACAAGATACAGGAACTGGACTGTGATGAACCTACAGACAAAGGCCCGTGAATTAGGGGTCAGTTACAAAGGACTGTACAAGGATCAGCTGATTGAGGCTTTGGAAGCAGCTAACCTTCAAGATGGCACTGGAGAGGGACTCCCAGAGCAATTGGAGGAAAGACGGGACACACAGGGCATCCGCCCTATACAGCAGGCTTCTTACCGGGTACCAGAATCTGTTAGAAGCACCATGCAACATGAGCTGGAGGAGATGTTACAGCTGGGGGTAATTCAGGCCTCACAAAGTCCTTGGGCCTCTCCTGTGGTGTTAGTACCCAAGAAAGATGGCAGTACTAGATTTTGCGTGGACTACAGGTGATTAAATGACCATACCATTAGCGATGCCTACCCAATGCCCCGCATCGATGAACTTCTAGACCGACTAGCTGGGGCAAAATATGTCACCACCTTGGATCTCAGCAAGGGATACTGGCAAATCCCTCTAACGGAGGGAGGAACAGAAAGATCAGCTTTTATAACCCCCTATGGTCTGTTTGAATTCCTATACATGCCGTTCGGTATGAAGAATGCCCCTGCCACATTTCAGCGAATGGTGGACCAGATACTGTGGGGATGCGGCGACTTTGCTTGTGCCTACTTGGACGATATTGCTATATTTAGTCAAACATGGGAGGATCATTTGAGTCAAGTAGCTGTTGTTCTCAACCGGCTTTATGCAGCTGGCCTAACAATTTGACCTGATAAGTGCCAGTTGGGGATGGGCGAAGTACAATACCTGGGGCATAGGGTAGGAGGAGGGAAACTACGTCCTGAACCTGCCAAAATACAGGCTATCAGAGAATGGCCTGTACCCCAAACCAAGAAACAAGTTATGGCTTTTTTGGGCACTGCTATTACAGGAAATTTGTTTCTCATTTCAGTACTGTGGCCAAACTTCTTACGGACCTTACAAAGAAAGCCATGCCCAGAGTGGTGACCTGGACTCCAGCATGTGACGAGGCTTTTAACCTGCTGAAAAACGCCCTCGTCTGTGACCCTGTTCTTGCTGCCCCGGACTACAAGAGGAGGTTTATTGTGCAGACAGATGCCTCTTCTTATGGACTGGGAGCTGTTCTCAGCCAAGTGAATGCAGCTGGGGAGGAGCACCCCATTGCCTACCTTAGCAGGAAACTGCTGGACCGAGAAGTGGCCTATGCAACTGTAGAAAAGGAATGCCTGGCTGTAGTATGGGCCCTTAGAAAACTGAGGCCATATCTGTATGGTCGAGAATTTACTGTGGTTACTGACCACAATCTGCTCACTTGGCTGAATAGGGTTTCTGGGGACAATGGACGTTTACTGCGGTGTAGCCTGGCACTTCAGCCCTACAATTTCACCAAACAATACAGAAGAGGGAGCCAACACCAAAATGCTGATGGATTGTCCAGGCAGGATGAGTCATAAGTCATGTTGGCCATGTCTAAGTGTACTTGACAAGCAACCTGTTGAGGTCACTAGTCTGTAAACAATCTGAGAGGGGAAGGGGTTGTAACGGAGTACCACCCCCGCCCTGATTTCATAGACCATACTTCATTAACATTTCCTACCCTGCTTCTGGTGGGGGGCATTGTGTTCATTTGTTGCTCTCTGCAGGGGGCTTCTCAGACTGGCTGGGACAGTGGGACTGGACATTTGGAGCCTCTTTTGTACTTTCAGCTCCAGGTAACAAATGTTTGAGGGTGGGTGTGAGCCCATCCAAGGGGCTGATCCCTAGAGGGTGGAACAATAAGCCCATTGGTATACTATCATTCTTCTGCGACCTGTGTGGTGTGAGGAGCTAGGATCTGCTGTCCGGCCAGATCCTGGTGCCTGTCTATGAACTAGTGTTTTGTTTTCCCTGGAGTCGGATTATCGGGTGTCGCCCTGGATTTGTTATGTTGTTGCGGCCTTATTGTAAGTTGAAGAACCTGATCACTGTTTGCCGGAATATTCTCTCAGTTGCAATAAAGGTCTCTTGGATTATTCATCGGTCTGCTGTCACTCCTTGCTCTGTCGCATACCCCGTCACAAACTGGTGGCAAGCAGCGGGATCAGAGCAGAGGGAATGGAGATCAGCGGCCCAGCAACAAATGGAACCAGAACCAAACAAGATACAGGAACTGGACTGTGATGAACCTACAGACAAAGGCCCGTGAATTAGGGGTCAGTTACAAAGGACTGTACAAGGATCAGCTGATTGAGGCTTTGGAAGCAGCTAACCTTCAAGATGGCACTGGAGAGGGACTCCCAGAGCAATTGGAGGAAAGACGGGACACACAGGGCATCCGCCCTATACAGCAGGCTTCTTACCGGGTACCAGAATCTGTTAGAAGCACCATGCAACATGAGCTGGAGGAGATGTTACAGCTGGGGGTAATTCAGGCCTCACAAAGTCCTTGGGCCTCTCCTGTGGTGTTAGTACCCAAGAAAGATGGCAGTACTAGATTTTGCGTGGACTACAGGTGATTAAATGACCATACCATTAGCGATGCCTACCCAATGCCCCGCATCGATGAACTTCTAGACCGACTAGCTGGGGCAAAATATGTCACCACCTTGGATCTCAGCAAGGGATACTGGCAAATCCCTCTAACGGAGGGAGGAACAGAAAGATCAGCTTTTATAACCCCCTATGGTCTGTTTGAATTCCTATACATGCCGTTCGGTATGAAGAATGCCCCTGCCACATTTCAGCGAATGGTGGACCAGATACTGTGGGGATGCGGCGACTTTGCTTGTGCCTACTTGGACGATATTGCTATATTTAGTCAAACATGGGAGGATCATTTGAGTCAAGTAGCTGTTGTTCTCAACCGGCTTTATGCAGCTGGCCTAACAATTTGACCTGATAAGTGCCAGTTGGGGATGGGCGAAGTACAATACCTGGGGCATAGGGTAGGAGGAGGGAAACTACGTCCTGAACCTGCCAAAATACAGGCTATCAGAGAATGGCCTGTACCCCAAACCAAGAAACAAGTTATGGCTTTTTTGGGCACTGCTATTACAGGAAATTTGTTTCTCATTTCAGTACTGTGGCCAAACTTCTTACGGACCTTACAAAGAAAGCCATGCCCAGAGTGGTGACCTGGACTCCAGCATGTGACGAGGCTTTTAACCTGCTGAAAAACGCCCTCGTCTGTGACCCTGTTCTTGCTGCCCCGGACTACAAGAGGAGGTTTATTGTGCAGACAGATGCCTCTTCTTATGGACTGGGAGCTGTTCTCAGCCAAGTGAATGCAGCTGGGGAGGAGCACCCCATTGCCTACCTTAGCAGGAAACTGCTGGACCGAGAAGTGGCCTATGCAACTGTAGAAAAGGAATGCCTGGCTGTAGTATGGGCCCTTAGAAAACTGAGGCCATATCTGTATGGTCGAGAATTTACTGTGGTTACTGACCACAATCTGCTCACTTGGCTGAATAGGGTTTCTGGGGACAATGGACGTTTACTGCGGTGGAGCCTGGCACTTCAGCCCTACAATTTCACCAAACAATACAGAAGAGGGAGCCAACACCAAAATGCTGATGGATTGTCCAGGCAGGATGAGTCATAAGTCATGTTGGCCATGTCTAAGTGTACTTGACAAGCAACCTGTTGAGGTCACTAGTCTGTAAACAATCTGAGAGGGGAAGGGGTTGTAACGGAGTACCACCCCCGCCCTGATTTCATAGACCATACTTCATTAACATTTCCTACCCTGCTTCTGGTGGGGGGCATTGTGTTCATTTGTTGCTCTCTGCAGGGGGCTTCTCAGACTGGCTGGGACAGTGGGACTGGACATTTGGAGCCTCTTTTGTACTTTCAGCTCCAGGTAACAAATGTTTGAGGGTGGGTGTGAGCCCATCCAAGGGGCTGATCCCTAGAGGGTGGAACAATAAGCCCATTGGTATACTATCATTCTTCTGCGACCTGTGTGGTGTGAGGAGCTAGGATCTGCTGTCCGGCCAGATCCTGGTGCCTGTCTATGAACTAGTGTTTTGTTTTCCCTGGAGTCGGATTATCGGGTGTCGCCCTGGATTTGTTATGTTGTTGCGGCCTTATTGTAAGTTGAAGAACCTGATCACTGTTTGCCGGAATATTCTCTCAGTTGCAATAAAGGTCTCTTGGATTATTCATCGGTCTGCTGTCACTCCTTGCTCTGTCGCATACCCCGTCACAAACTGGTGGCAAGCAGCGGGATCAGAGCAGAGGGAATGGAGATCAGCGGCCCAGCAACAAATGGAACCAGAACCAAACAAGATACAGGAACTGGACTGTGATGAACCTACAGACAAAGGCCCGTGAATTAGGGGTCAGTTACAAAGGACTGTACAAGGATCAGCTGATTGAGGCTTTGGAAGCAGCTAACCTTCAAGATGGCACTGGAGAGGGACTCCCAGAGCAATTGGAGGAAAGACGGGACACACAGGGCATCCGCCCTATACAGCAGGCTTCTTACCGGGTACCAGAATCTGTTAGAAGCACCATGCAACATGAGCTGGAGGAGATGTTACAGCTGGGGGTAATTCAGGCCTCACAAAGTCCTTGGGCCTCTCCTGTGGTGTTAGTACCCAAGAAAGATGGCAGTACTAGATTTTGCGTGGACTACAGGTGATTAAATGACCATACCATTAGCGATGCCTACCCAATGCCCCGCATCGATGAACTTCTAGACCGACTAGCTGGGGCAAAATATGTCACCACCTTGGATCTCAGCAAGGGATACTGGCAAATCCCTCTAACGGAGGGAGGAACAGAAAGATCAGCTTTTATAACCCCCTATGGTCTGTTTGAATTCCTATACATGCCGTTCGGTATGAAGAATGCCCCTGCCACATTTCAGCGAATGGTGGACCAGATACTGTGGGGATGCGGCGACTTTGCTTGTGCCTACTTGGACGATATTGCTATATTTAGTCAAACATGGGAGGATCATTTGAGTCAAGTAGCTGTTGTTCTCAACCGGCTTTATGCAGCTGGCCTAACAATTTGACCTGATAAGTGCCAGTTGGGGATGGGCGAAGTACAATACCTGGGGCATAGGGTAGGAGGAGGGAAACTACGTCCTGAACCTGCCAAAATACAGGCTATCAGAGAATGGCCTGTACCCCAAACCAAGAAACAAGTTATGGCTTTTTTGGGCACTGCTATTACAGGAAATTTGTTTCTCATTTCAGTACTGTGGCCAAACTTCTTACGGACCTTACAAAGAAAGCCATGCCCAGAGTGGTGACCTGGACTCCAGCATGTGACGAGGCTTTTAACCTGCTGAAAAACGCCCTCGTCTGTGACCCTGTTCTTGCTGCCCCGGACTACAAGAGGAGGTTTATTGTGCAGACAGATGCCTCTTCTTATGGACTGGGAGCTGTTCTCAGCCAAGTGAATGCAGCTGGGGAGGAGCACCCCATTGCCTACCTTAGCAGGAAACTGCTGGACCGAGAAGTGGCCTATGCAACTGTAGAAAAGGAATGCCTGGCTGTAGTATGGGCCCTTAGAAAACTGAGGCCATATCTGTATGGTCGAGAATTTACTGTGGTTACTGACCACAATCTGCTCACTTGGCTGAATAGGGTTTCTGGGGACAATGGACGTTTACTGCGGTGGAGCCTGGCACTTCAGCCCTACAATTTCACCAAACAATACAGAAGAGGGAGCCAACACCAAAATGCTGATGGATTGTCCAGGCAGGATGAGTCATAAGTCATGTTGGCCATGTCTAAGTGTACTTGACAAGCAACCTGTTGAGGTCACTAGTCTGTAAACAATCTGAGAGGGGAAGGGGTTGTAACGGAGTACCACCCCCGCCCTGATTTCATAGACCATACTTCATTAACATTTCCTACCCTGCTTCTGGTGGGGGGCATTGTGTTCATTTGTTGCTCTCTGCAGGGGGCTTCTCAGACTGGCTGGGACAGTGGGACTGGACATTTGGAGCCTCTTTTGTACTTTCAGCTCCAGGTAACAAATGTTTGAGGGTGGGTGTGAGCCCATCCAAGGGGCTGATCCCTAGAGGGTGGAACAATAAGCCCATTGGTATACTATCATTCTTCTGCGACCTGTGTGGTGTGAGGAGCTAGGATCTGCTGTCCGGCCAGATCCTGGTGCCTGTCTATGAACTAGTGTTTTGTTTTCCCTGGAGTCGGATTATCGGGTGTCGCCCTGGATTTGTTATGTTGTTGCGGCCTTATTGTAAGTTGAAGAACCTGATCACTGTTTGCCGGAATATTCTCTCAGTTGCAATAAAGGTCTCTTGGATTATTCATCGGTCTGCTGTCCCTCCTTGCTCTGTCGCACACCCTGTCACAATATAATCCGAAACCCATGACAGAGAGGACTCGTCTCAACCTCAGTGAAGAAACCAACTACAAAAAGAGAGACAGGGTGATGGGGTTTAGACAGGTGGCAGTTATTCTGGGGATAATACTTTCTCTCCAAGGAAGATATATACCACACCCAAGGGCTTATGGTGATGTTGGTAAAAAAACAATAACCTTTCATTGGGGAGAGACATCTACAGTAGAGGTGGATTTCTGATAAAGGATAGTTGTGAAATAAGGGAAGATGCAGCGAAGCTCACATGGGCAGATAAGTATGTAAGTTATGTGGCCACATCAAACCCAAGATTAGTCTGGTGTAAGAGTTGGACACATGTCATATGGACCACGGGGAAAGATTATGGGTACTGAATACATTGTGGGGGGAACGAACCTGGATCCAGGGATACAACAGAGGTTCAAGATCATTATAAAAAGCTAGAATGCACGGAATCTGATGACTGCCATAAACTACTGATAACGTTAGAAATTGGGTAGACATACAAGAAGAATTAGGGCCGATAATCCTTTCTTATGAAATTACAATAAGTACAAGGATAAACAAGCATCAGATTAAGGGTACACAGAGAAAAATAAATGGTTAGTATGGATGAAGTACACTGCGAAAACTATGGCAAAAACGAATTGTATCGCCTGCACATGAGCTAAGCCCCAGTTAGGGTCTGAACCTTTTCAGTTAAATATGAACAATGATCCTGAGGGTCTGCAAAGCACTTTACTGCTGTAAAAAGACTCTAATGCCTCCACCCCTGACTGATGTTAAACCTTATATTTGTTGTATCCCCGGGTAACTGAAGAGATGTGTCCCCGCTGGCGGCAGCATACCCAGGAAACTACACATGCATGATCAGAGAAATGTAAAAATGCTTGGCAAGGACTTCTGTGCCTATTCTGTAAACCTCACAGAAACGGGCGGCAACTAAGGTACTCTACTGGCTGGTTTGAAAATCAGACCATCTCAAGGGCAGATTTATGGTGTCTGTGGTGAGACAGGAAACTGAGACCCATCCTCCTGACCAAATAGAAGGAGGGGATGGACCTTGGTAAATTCCTGATGATTTTCCACTTGTTCTTGACAGTGGATCCCACTGGGCCAAAGGAAGGAGGCCCCGTTGAAAGACTAGCACAGGTCCAAAAGAAGCATCAAGGGTGGGTCATTTCATCCCCTATTTTACATAGATGACATAGGGCTCCCCAGAGGCAGGAGCTTAACGGCCCCTGTCGCAGAGGCTACAACTGCAGCTGGGCCCGTGTGAGTGAGGGGCCCACTAATACCAGCGCAAACTTCAACTAAATGTGCTTTCTCGGACGCACATACAGCTGAAGTGTATTACGGCACAGAGATCCGGCAGGTTTGTGCTTGGCAATACACACTGTCAGCCAATCAGAGGCCAGCAGCTGACGTTAGCAAGCACATGACTAGGGACTCATGGCATTGGCGTCACGCGCTCCTGTAGCTTGCACTCTGAAGTCAGCTGCCGGCTACAGAAGAGGACGCCACGTGGGCCGCGGCGTTGGAGCGGACGGTAAGCGAGTATAATTGTTTATTTTTTTATGCATTCAAGTATAGCCGCAGAATGGGAGACATATTCCAGGATGGGGGATATATATGCAGCGCCCCAGAGTCCTGGTCGTTGCAGTACTGTGGCTCCGCCGCTAAGGGGGGCTATGGTACGTCTGATGGCACTGAAGGAGTTCATCTGACCAGGTATCACATACACCAATACATTTCAAAGTCGGGCCTCCAGGGGGAGCTAAGGGTGCTATTTATTAGGCCACTCCTCACCGTGTGGGTAAACTGGGGGTCAGGCAGGAAGTTAGTTCAGAAAGCTGACTGGGTTGGAACCAGGCAACACCTTGTGGCAGAGGGTGTTGTGGGGAAGATTCGGTAGGGTCCCTGTCAGGTTTGGGACCCTGACAGAGGCCTGGCAACAAGAAAGAACGTCACGGGACCGTGCCTGCTCAGCATAGCGGCAGTGCCCTAAGAAAGGATCAGAAGCGAGATATATTGTGCTGAGTGAGAAACGAGATCAAAGCAAGAAGGAGATTACCAGTAGGAGTCGTGCTGTTAGACCGAGGCAACATCCTTCTGAGGCGCAAACAGTCGGTGACCGGAACGCCGAGCAAGTAAGAGACTCTAAGTACTACTGCAAACCACGGCCGGACAGCCAGTTATAGGTTGGCTGTTTCACACAAATCACCTAAGCAGACAACGGAGGCAGCTGTGGGAGAGGGGCGACTCTAGGGTCCCGGAAGAACTCCAGGCTTCCCCGTCATACGGGTGCGTCCTACCATAACACCGGGAGGGACGGAGGATTAGCAGAACATCATCTAATCGAGTTGTTGTGAGGGAACACGAGAAACAGACACAACAGTTGTGGGGACTATCCCGTAAGCACAGCAGGGGAGGACCACAACACATAGCACACTTTTGACTTTTGTGTGCAGCAGTTCTTTTTATTGCTGCCTGCCATACTTTTCTGAGATTACTGTAGGGAGATAGTAATTGTAGTACAGTCCCTTTTTTTTTTTTTTTGTTATATCTCTTCAAGCCACTTTCTGCCACAGAAAATATACTCTAATACAGTGACCCAGATTTATTCACTAGTCTCCCTGAAAAAAAAAAAAAAGGGGCAGATTAAGATTGGCAAATCTGCATCAGTGCCAGTCCTGTGTGTGGCATCTGTCTTTCATTTTCTGCCACAGAAAACCTACTGTATAACAGTGGGCTTGATTTCTTCACAATTCTCCCAGAAAAAAAAAAACAAGTGGGAGATTAAGATTGGCAAATCTGCATCAGTGCCATTCCTGTGTGTGGCATCTGTCTTTGTTTTTCTGCCACAGAAAACCTACTGTATAACTGGGCCTGATTTCTTCACAATTCTCCCAGAAAAAAAAAAAACAAGTGGGAGATTAAGATTGGCAAATCTGCATCAGTGCCAGTCCTGTGTGTGGCATCTGTCTTTGTTTTTCTGCCACAGAAAACCTACTGTATAACAGTGGGCCTGATTTCTTAACAATTCTCCCAGAAAAAATAAAACAAGTGGGAGATTAAGATTGGCAAATCTGCATCAGTGCCAGTCCTGTGTGTGGCATCTTTTTTTTTTTTTTTTTCTGCCACAGAAAACCTACTGTATAGCAGTGGGCCTGATTTCTTCACAATTCTCCCAGAAAAAAAAGAAAAAACGTGGGAGATTTAGATTGGCAAATCTGCATCAGTGCCAGTCCTGTGTGTGGCATCTGTCTTTGTTCTTCTGCCACAGAAAACCTACTGTATAACAGTGGGCCTGATTTCTTCACAATTCTCCCAGAAAAAAAAACAAGTGGGAGATTAAGATTGGCAAATCTGCATCAGTGCCAGTCCTGTGTGTGGCATCTGTCTTTGTTTTTCTGCCACAGAAAACCTACAGTATAACAATGGGCCTGATTTCTTCACAATTCTCCCAGAAAAAAAAAAAAAGTGGGAGATTAAGATTGGCAAATCTGCATCAGTGCCAGTCCTGTGTGTGGCATCTGTCTTTCTTTTTCTGCCACAGAAAACCTACAGTATAACAGTGGGCCTGATTAAATCACTTGTCTCCCATATCCCAAAAAAAAATTAAAATAAAGGGAGAATAATCTTGCCAAATCTGTGCATCTGTGCCAGTGCTGTCTGTGGTATCTGTCAGTCATTTTGTGCCACAGGAACTATACTGTGATATAGTGGGCCTGATTAAATCCCTTGTCTCCCATATAAAAAAAAGAGGGAGATTTCTATTGCCAGTGTGTGCATCTGCGTCAGTCCTGTTAGTGTCATATCTGCCAGCCTCTTTCTGCCAATCAAACTGTGTAGTGTAATACAGTGGGCCTGATTTTTCCCTGCATTCTCCCACACATAAAGAGGGACATTTCTATTGCCAGTGTGTTTATCTGCGTCAGTCCTGTTAGTGCCATATCTGCCAGCCTCTTTCTGCCAATCAAACTGTGTAGTGTAATACAGTGGGCCTGATTTTTTCCTGCATTCTCCCACACATAAAAAAGGGAGATTTACATTCACAACAAGTTCACGTACACCTTCTACCTGGTTTTACAGGACCACATAACGGTTGTTAGTTTGGTAACATTTTTCCAAGAATGAGGAAGTCTGGTGGAAGAGGTCGTGGCCGTGGGCGTTCATTGCCAGCTGGTAATGATGGTAGTGGTGGTGGTCGTGGAGCATCAGGTGGTCGTGGGAAAAGCAATATAGCCCCTAAGTCTCGAGTTGTTGAGCCAGCGTCATCGTCTGGCTACACAAGGCCTCGAAGGCTCCCTTTTCTGGGAGTAGGAAAACCACTTTTGGAGCAGGAGGAACAAGTATCGGCTTTCATTGCTGACTCTGCCTCTAGCTCTTTCGCCTCCTCCTCGGAAAGTGCCAAATGTCAGAACAGTGCGTCGTCAGTGGATGCTCCCGGTCAGGAACAAGTCGCTTCCTTGTGTCCTTCACCCAGTACAACAGTGAAGGATGAATCAGGCGACACAACAGGTTACTCCATGGAGCTCTTTACACATACCATGCCTGGGTTAGAAAGGGAAATTGTTAACAGGCCATGCCCATTACAAGATGAATCGGACATGGAGTGCACAGATGCACAGCCACAGCCAGATTATTATGCTGTTCCTTTGACTCAGATCAGAACATTGCCCTCGCAGTGTACTGATCCAGAATCTGACCCCGATGAGACTATGGAGCCCCGTCACGAACGCTATAGCACCGGCTTACACGGTGACCCAGAGGAAGGTGCACAGGACATAGAAGAGGAGGTCATAGATGACCCAGTTGTTGACCCCGATTGGCTGCCATTGGGGGAACAGGGTGCAGGCGGCAGTAGCTCTGAAGCGGAGGAGGAGGAGCCGCAGCAGGCATCAACATCGCAACAGGTTCCATCTGGCAGGCGTGTATCTGGCCAAAAACGTGTGGCAAAAACAAAACCAGTTGTAGGACAGCGTGGCCATCCAGTTAAAGTAGCTCAGTGTGCAATCCCTTCCCTCACTGTAAGCCCACCGTTTACCACACCACCTGCAGGTAATGTGGCGGTTTCATCGCAAGGCCAAAGCAGTCAGGGAATCACCAGGTTTGTGGTAGGAAAAACTGTATGTAGGGCAACAGCAAGAATACCATCACCAACCCTCTCTCAGTCACCCATGTCCACCTGCACCCCCGCTAGATCCACCCTATGCAGCTCTCCAGTCCAGCTCACCCTACATGAGACTCTCGTTAGGAAAAGGAAGTACTCATCCTCGCATCCGCGTACACAGGGTTTGAACGCCCACATTGCTAGACTAATCTCGTTAGAGATGATGCCCTACGAAAGCGAAGCTTTCAAAGCCCTGATGGACTACGCTGTACCACGCTACGAGCTACCCAGTCGACACTTTTTTTCCAGAAAAGCCATCCCAGCCCTCCACCAGCATGTAAAAGACCGCATTGTCCATGCGCTCAGGCAATCTGTGAGTAGAAAGGTGCACCTGACAACAGATGCATGGACCAGTAGGCATGGCCAGGGGCGTTACGTCTCCATCATGGCACACTGGGTTAATGTGGTGGATGCAGGGTCCACAGGGGACAGTAATATTGGGACAGTTCTGCCTAGCCCATGGTCTAGGAAACAGTTGGCTGTAGGCGTTCGTCACCCCTCCTCATCCTCGTCCTCCAGCAGAAGAGAGAGCTCGTCCACAGACCGCAGTCGCACGACCACTCCATCCGCAGTTGCCACTGTTGCACATGAGGTGTCCAATTATGGAACAGCTAGTGGCAAGCGTCAGCAGGCTGTATTAGCAATGAAGTGTTTGGGCAACAACAGACACACCGCGGAAGTTCTGTCCGAGTTCTTGCAGCAAGAAACTCAGTCATGGCTGGGCACTGTACATCTTGAGGCAGGCAGGGTAGTGAGTGATAACGGAAGGAATTTTATGGCTGCCATAGCCCTTTCACAACTGAAACACATTCCTTGCCTGGCTCACACCTTAAACCTGGTGGTGCAGTGCTTCCTGAAAAGTTATCCGGGGTTACCCGACCTGCTGCTGAAAGTGCGCAGACTTTGCTCTCACATCCGCCGTTCGCCCGTACACTCCAGCCGTATGCAGAACCATCAGCGGTCTTTGAACCTTCCTCAGCATCGCCTAATCATCGACGTTGCAACAAGATGGAACTCCACACTGCACATGCTTCATAGACTGTGCGAACAGAGGCGTGCTGTTATGTATTTGTGGGAGGATACACATACGCGGGCAGGCAGTTGGATGGCAGACATGGAGTTATCAGCTGTGCAGTGGTCGAAGCTACAAGACCTGTGTCAAGTCCTTCAGTGTTTTGAGGAATGCACACGGCTGGTTAGTGCAGACAACGCCATAATAAGCATGAGCATCCCCCTAATGCGTCTGCTGATGCAAAGTTTGACGCACATAAAGGAGCAGGCGTCTGCAGCCGAGGACGAGGGAAGCCTTGATGACAGTCAGCCATTGTCTGCTCAGGGAAGTCTACAGGACGAGGTGGCGGGTGTTGTGAGTTCCGTTCTTGGGCTCCATCCTGTGGTTGCAAATGGTATTTTTGGGAGTTCTGCTCTTGGGCTCCCTCTGGTGGTTTCAAGTGGAACTTAGCAGCTGCTTTCACTAATCGGTTCCCTGGCTTTGTTATTTAACTGGGCTTTGGGCTGTAGTGGATGCCAGCTGTCAATGTTCCTTCCTGTGGATTCAGTCCTTTCCTGGAAGTTCTCTGTTGGCCAGTCCATTTCAGCTTAAGATAAGTTCTGATAGTTTTTGGGTGTTTCCCTGCCTATGACCTTTTGTTCAGTTTAAGTTATGTCTCTTTTGTACAGCTTGTCATCATGAAATATTCCGGCTAGTTGGAAGCTCTGGGGTTGCAGATTTGCCCCTCCACACCATGAGTCGGTGTGGAGGTTATTTTTGTAAACTCTGCATGGACATTTAGTTTTTATACTGACCGCACAGTAGCCTTTTCTTTCTCTGTCTATTTAGATAGTAGTGGCCTACTTTGCTAAAATCTAGTTTCATTTCTGAGTTTGTCATTTCCCTCTTCACTCACCGTCAATATTTGTGGGGGGCTATCTTTCCTTTGGGGGTTTCTCTGAGGCGAGATAGTTTTCCGTTTCCATCTTCAGGGGTAGCTAGTTCTTAGGCTGTGAAGAGGCGTCTAGGCAGAGATAGGAACGCTCCATGGCTATTTCTAGTGTTGGTGTTAGGAGTAGGGATTGCGGTCAGTAAAGTTACCACCTCCTCAGAGCTAGTACATTATTTGTTTTACCCACTATGTCATTTCAGTGCTGCTCCGTAATCACTAGGTCATATAGGTGATTACTGTCGAGCTGCCACCTCCTCTGAGCTTGTCCATGATTGGTTTTACCCACCAGGTCATCTCAGTACCACTCCGTAACCACCAGGTCATAACAGTACAGCTGGCCCACAAAGTGTTAAATGCATCTCAAAAGAGGGAAGAGAAAGTTCTGAGTCATAGTTTTTTTTTTCTTGTTGCTTGTTTCGTCTTTTTTTTTCCCCTTGATTTTTGGATGGTGCAGGAGCTTGGTACTGATATGGAGGTTCAGGGTCTGTCTGCGCGTGTTGATCATCTCGCTGCAAGGGTACAGAGTATCCAAGACTATGTTGTTCAAACTCCTGTTTCTGAGCCTAGAATTCTTATCCCTGATTTGTTTTCTGGGGATAGATCTAGGTTTTTCAATTTTAAAAATAATTGCAGATTGTTTTTTGCTCTGAGACCCCGTTCCTCTGGTGACCCCATTCAGCAGGTGAAGATTGTTATTTCTCTGCTGCGTGGTGACCCGCAGGATTGGGCATTCTCCCTTGAGCCAGGGAATCCTGCATTGCTCATTGTAGATTCATTTTTTCAAGCACTTGGATTGCTTTATGACGAACCCAATTCTGTGGATCAGGCAGAAAAAATTTTGCTGGCTCTGTGTCAGGGTCAGGAAGCGGCAGAGATATATTGTCAGAAATTTAGAAAGTGGTCTGTGCTTACAAAATGGAATGAGGATGCCCTGGCGGCTATTTTCAGAAAGGGTCTTTCTGAAGCTCCTAAAGATGTTATGGTGGGGTTTCCCACGCCTGCTGGTTTGAACGAATCAATGTCTCTGGCCATTCAGATTGATCGGCGCCTACGTGAACGTAAGGTTGTGCACCATATGGCGGTGTCCTCTGGGCAGAGTTCTGAGCCTATGCAATGTGATAGAGTTTTGACGAGAGCAGAACGGCAGGAGTTCCGTCGTCAGAATGGGCTGTGTTTTTACTGTGGTGACGCTACTCATGCTATCTCTGATTGCCCGAAGCGAACTATGAGGGTTGCTAGTTCGGTTACCATCAGTACTGTACAGCCTAAATTTCTCTTGTCTATTACCCTGAATTGCTCATTGTCGTCCTTTTCTGTAATGGCATTTGTGGATTCTGGCGCTGCCCTGAACTTAATGGACCTAGAATTTGCCAAGCGCTGTGGTTTTTCCTTGGAGCCTTTGCAGAGTCCTATTCCCTTGAGGGGGATTGATGCTATGCCATTGGCCAAGAATAAACCTCAGTACTGGACACAGTTAGCCATGAACATGGCTCCAGCACATCAGGAAAATATTCGTTTTTTGGTGTTGCATAATTTGCATGATGTGGTTGTGCTGGGGTTTCCATGGTTACAGGTACATAATCCAGTACTGGATTGGAAATCTATGTCTGTGACTAGTTGGGGTTGTCAGGGGATACATAGTGACATTCCTCTGATGTCAATTTCCTCGTCCCCTTCTTCTGAAGTTCCTGAGTTTTTGTCGGATTTCCAGGATATATTTGAGGAGCCTAAATCCAGTCCTCTGCCTCCTCATAGGGACTGTGATTGCGCTATTAATTTGATTCCTGGCTGTAAGTTCCCTAAGGGTCGACTTTTCAATCTGTCTGTGCCAGAGCATGCCGCTATGCGGACTTATGTAAAGGAGTCCTTGGAGAAGGGGCATATTCGCCCGTCTTCGTCACCGTTGGGAGCTGGATTCTTTTTTGTTGCCAAGAAGGATGGCTCCTTGAGGCCCTGTATAGATTATCGCCTTCTCAATAAGATCACGGTCAAATTCCAGTACCCTTTGCCTTTGCTCTCTGATTTGTTTGCTCGGATTAAAGGGGCTAGCTGTTTTACCAAGATTGACCTTCGAGGGGCGTATGGTCCGCATCAAACAGGGTGATGAATGGAAAACAGCATTTAATACGCCCGAAGGCCATTTTGAATATCTTGTGATGCCTTTCGGGCTCTATAATGCTCCATCTGTGTTTCAGTCCTTTAAGCATGATATTTTTCGGGAGTATCTGGATAAATTTATGATTGTATATTTGGACGATATTTTGTTTTTTTCCGATGATTGGGAGTCTCATGTGAAGCAGGTCAGGATGGTATTTCAGATTCTTTGTGCTAATACACTGTTTGTGAAGGGGTCTAAGTGCCTTTTTGGAGTTCAGAAGGTTTCTTTTCTGGGGTTCATTTTTTCTCCCTCGGCTATTGAAATGGACCCTGTTAAGGTCCAGGCTATTTATGATTGGACGCAGCCCACATCTGTGAAGAGTCTTCAGAAGTTTTTGGGCTTTGCTAATTTTTATCGCCGCTTCATTGCTAATTTTTCTACTGTGGTTAAACCTCTGACCGATTTGACCAAGAAAGGTGCAGATGTGGTGAATTGGTCCTCTGCGGCTGTTGAGGCCTTTCAGGAGCTTAAGCGTCGTTTTACTTCTGCCCCTGTGTTGCGTCAGCCAGATGTCTCTCTCCCTTTTCAGGTTGAGGTTGACGCTTCTGAGATTGGGTCAGGAGCTGTTCTGTCTCAGAGAAGTTCTGATGGCTCTGTGTTGAAACCGTGTGCTTTCTTCTCCAGAAAGTTTTCGCCTGCTGAGCGTAATTATGATGTCGGCAATCGGGAGTTGTTGGCTATGAAGTGGGCATTCGAGGAGTGCCAACATTGGCTTGAGGGAGCCAAGCATCGTGTTGTGGTCTTGACCGATCATGAGAATCTGATTTACCTTGAATCAGCCAAGCGGTTGAATCCTAGACAGGCTCGGTGGTCTTTGTTTTTCTCCCGTTTTGATTTTGTGGTCTCGTATCTTCCGGGATCTAAGAATGTGAAGGCTGATGCCCTGTCTAGGAGTTTTTTGCCTGATTCTCCTGGAGTCCGTGAGCCGGCTGGTATTCTCAAGGAGGGGGTGATTCTTTCTGTTATCTCCCCTGATTTACGGCGGGTGCTTCGGGAGTTTCAGGCTGATAGACCCGACCGCTGTCCTGTGGGGAAATTGTTTGTTCCTGATAGATGGACTAGTAAGGTGATTTCTGAGATTCATTGTTCAGTGTTGGCTGGTCATCCTGGGATCTTTGGTACCAGAGATTTGGTTGACAGGTCCTTTTGGTGGCCTTCTTTGTCACGGGATGTGTGTTCCTTCGTGCAGTCCTGTGGGATTTGTGCCCGGGCTAAGCCCTGCTGTTCTCGTGCTAGTGGGTTGCTTTTGCCTTTGCCTATCCCTGAGAGGCCCTGGACGCATATTTCCATGGATTTTATTTCTGATCTTCCTGTTTCTCAGATGATGTCTGTCATCTGGGTGGTTTGTGACCGGTTTTATAAAATGGTCCATTTGGTACCTTTGCCTAAGTTGCCTTCCTCCTCTGATTCGGTTCCTTTGTTTTTCCAGCATGTGGTTCGTTTGCATGGTATTCCGGAGAATATTGTGTCTGACAGAGGTACCCAGTTTGTTTCTAGGTTTTGGCGGTCCTTTTGTGGTAGAATGGGCATTAATTTGTCTTTTTCTTCGGCGTTTCACCCTCAGACAAATGGACAGACGGAGCGAACCAATCAGACCTTGGAAACCTATTTGAGATGCTCTGTGTCGGCTGATCAGGATGATTGGGTTACCTTCTTGCCGTTGGCCGAGTTTGCCCTTAATAATCGGGCTAGTTCTGCTACCTTGGTTTCTCCTTTTTTTTTGTAATTTTGGTTTTCATCCTCGCTTTTCTTCAGGGCAGGTTGAGCCTTCGGACTGTCCTGGGGTAGATTCTGTGGTGGACAGGTTGCAGCGGATTTGGACTCATGTGGTGGACAATTTGACATTGTCTCAGGAAAAGGCTCAACGTTTTGCTAACCGCCGTCGGTGCGTTGGTCCCCGGCATCGGGTTGGGGATTTGGTCTGATGGTCTTCTCGTCATGTTCCTATGAAGGTCTCTTCCCCTAAGTTCAAACCTCGTTTTATTGGTCCTTATAGGATTTCGGAAATTATCAATCCGGTGTCTTTTCGTTTGGCCCTTCCAGCTTCTTTTTCCATTCATAATGTGTTCCATAGATCTTTGTTGCGGAGATATGTGGTGCCCGTGGTTCCCTCCGTTGACCCTCCTGCTCCAGTGTTGGTTGGGGGGGAGCTGGAGTATGTGGTGGAGAAGATTTTGGATTCTCGTCTTTCAAGGCGGAAACTTCAGTATCTGGTCAAGTGGAAGGGTTATGGCCAGGAGGAAAACTCTTGGGTTTTTGCCTCCGATGTTCATGCTGCCGATTTGGTACGTTCTTTTCATTTGGCTCGTCCCGATCGGCCTGGGGGCTCTGGTGAGGGTTCGGTGACCCCTCCTCAAGGGGGGGGTACTGTTGTGAGTTCCGTTCTTGGGCTCCATCCTGTGGTTGCAAATGGTATTTTTGGGAGTTCTGCTCTTGGGCTCCCTCTGGTGGTTTCAAGTGGAACTTAGCAGCTGCTTTCACTAATCGGTTCCCTGGCTTTGTTATTTAACTGGGCTTTGGGCTGTAGTGGATGCCAGCTGTCAATGTTCCTTCCTGTGGATTCAGTACTTTCCTGGAAGTTCTCTGTTGGCCAGTCCATTTCAGCTTAAGATAAGTTCTGATAGTTTTTGGGTGTTTCCCTGCCTATGACCTTTTGTTCAGTTTAAGTTATGTCTCTTTTGTCCAGCTTGTCATCATGAAATATTCCAGCTAGTTGGAAGCTCTGGGGTTGCAGATTTGCCCCTCCACACCATGAGTCGGTGTGGAGGTTATTTTTGTAAACTCTGCGTGGACATTTAGTTTTTATACTGACCGCACAGTAGCCTTTTCTTTCTCTGTCTATTTAGATAGTAGTGGCCTCCTTTGCTAAAATCTAGTTTCATTTCTGAGTTTGTCATTTCCCTCTTCACTCACCGTCAATATTTGTGGGGGGCTATCTTTCCTTTGGGGGTTTCTCTGAGGCGAGATAGTTTTCCGTTTCCATCTTCAGGGGTAGCTAGTTCTTAGGCTGTGAAGAGGCGTCTAGGCAGAGATAGGAACGCTCCACGGCTATTTCTAGTGTTGGTGTTAGGAGTAGGGATTGCGGTCAGTAAAGTTACCACCTCCTCAGAGCTAGTACATTATTTGTTTTACCCACTAGGTCATTTCAGTGCTGCTCTGTAATCACTAGGTCATATAGGTGATTACTGTCTGTAGAGCTGCCACCTCCTCTGAGCTTGTCCATGATTGGTTTTACCCACCAGGTCATCTCAGTACCACTCCGTAACCACCAGGTCATAACAGGCGGGTGAAGAGGAGGAGGATGATGGGGATGAGTATTTTTTGGATGAGGAAGCTTCTCAGGGGGCAATAGAAACTGCTGGCGGTGCAAGGCCGGGTTCAGGGTTTTTGAGGGAGACAAATAACGTTGATTTGCCAGAAAGTGCTCCTCAACCCAGCATATGCACTGACTTGACAACTGGAACATTGGCCCACATGGCGGATTATGCCTTGCGTATCCTCAAAAGGGACCCACGCATTATAAAAATGATGACCGATGACGATTACTGATTGGCCTGCCTCCTTGATCCTCGCTATAAAGGCAAATTGCAAAATATCATGCCACATGAGAACCTCGAACAGATATTGGCAACAAGAGGTGTTAGAGGTGCACAAATCAGAAGTGGCGTAGGACAGAGGGGTTTTCTGACCAGGTTGTGGAGTGATTTCGCAATGACCGCAGACACGATAGGTACAGCAGCATCAATTCAAAGTGACAGGAGACAACATTTGTCCAGTATGGTTACTAACTATTTTTCCTCCATTACCGATGTTCTCCCTCAACCGTCATTCCCCTTTGATTACTGGGCATCCAAAATAGACACCTGGCCTGAATTGGCCGAATATGCATTGCAGGAGCTTGCTTGCCCAGCAGCTAGTGTGCTATCAGAAAGAGTATTCAGTGCTGCTGGTTCAATACTGAACGAAAAAAGGACTCGTCTGGCTACCCAAAATGTTGATGATCTAACCTTCATTAAAATGAACCAATCATGGATTTCAAATTATTTTGCCCCACCTTTCCCGGCTGACACCTAGCTTTCCTGTAAAAAGGTCTTGCTTTGGGACTGGTGTTACTGACTGTTCCAATCTCTTAATTTGCAGCTTCTGTTTGTCACAGCATTTACACCTCCCTAAATGGCCTAACTCCCCCCACGGGGCCGTGGTCTCGCCACTTGGCGCAAGCACCCGTCAGAGTGCCATTTGTCTGAAGAGGTGGGTGTGCCCACTTTTGGTCGGCGGCACTGGCACTGGGTCCCTCATAGTACAATGAATTGTCTCTGGCGGTGGTGGCGCGCACCCAACGTCAGACACACCGTTGTAACATGAGGGGCCCTGGGCTTGCACCGCCGGCCAGGAGAGAGTGTCCCCCCCCCCAGGTCAAACAGTGCTCTACCACTTGCAAAATTATCTGTCGCTGCTCCACCACTGTTTAGTCTATGCGCTGAAATCCTTCAATGGCTGGCACAGACAATAACAATTTGTTGACATGTATGATGCTAGTTAAAATAGTCCGGGGCCCTGTCCTACATTTACACCAGTAAATACTTTGCGCCAAATTACAATGTCTGAAAGTCAGCATAGGAGCACACCCCTGTACCTAAGTATGCCACAATTTTATTTTTTTTTGTGGTTTTGTTTTTTTTTGGGATACATTAACATCAATTTAGTTTTTGGGACTCGGAGTACTTACTGTGTCAGACACTCCTTCCAATTGTCCTCTGCTGACCACACCAATGCTGCCTGTGTACCCCTGTAGCCAAATTTAAGCTGCATAGAGCCTATTTTAGTATTTTGGGCCTAGGAAGTCTGTCTGCGGTCCCTCCTTCCAATTGTCCTCCGCTGACCACACCAATGTTGCCTGTGTACCCCTGTAACAAATTTAAAAATGCATAGAGCCAACTTTTTTAGTTAACACATACTACCTTTGTCTGTCTGCGCCACTCAATCACGCTGTCCTCCACTGGAAAAGCTGAGCTTCAACCTTCAGGCTCTCATTAAGTAGTTGTTTATATAAGACAGCAGTTGCCCTACTACTTTGGTTGGGGCCTAGTAACGGTGTCTGCCGCTCCTTGGTGTTCTCCTCCAGGTTTCCTTGTCTGAGCTTCAACCTTCAGGCTCTCATTAAGTATTTTTTAATGTAACACTGCAGTTGCCCTACTACTTTGGTTGGGGCCTAGTAACGGTGTCTGCCGCTCCTTGGTGTTCTCCTCCAGGTTTCCTTGTCTGAGCTTCAACCTTCAGGCTCTCATTAAGTATTTTTTAATGTAACACTGCAGTTGCCCTACTACTTTGGTTGGGGCCTAGTAACGGTGTCTGCCGCTCCTTTTGTGTTCTCCTCCAGGTTTCCTTGTCTGAGCTTCAACCTTCAGGCTCTCATTAAGTATTTTTTAATGTAACACTGCAGTTGCCCTACTACTTTGGTTGGGGCCTAGTAACGGTGTCTGCCGCTCCTTGGTGTTCTCCTCCAGGTTTCCTTGTCTGAGCTTCAACCTTCAGGCTCTCATTAAGTATTTTTTAATGTAACACTGCAGTTGCCCTACTACTTTGGTTGTGGCCTACTAACGGTGTCTGCTGCTCCTTGGTGTTCTCCTCCTCCTTGGTGTTCTCCTCCAGATTTCCTTGTCTGAGCTTCAACCTTCAGGCTCTCATTAAGTAGTTGTTTAGATAACACTGCATCAGGCCTACTAGTTTGGTTGGGGCCTTCTAACGGTGTCTGCTGCTCCTGGGTTTCCTCCTGTTTGTTTTTCTTGAGCTTCAACCTTCAGGCTCTCATTAGGTAGTTGTTAATGTAACATTGCAGTTGGCTTACTAGTTTGGTTGGGGCCTAATAACGGTGTCTGCCGCTGCTTGGTGTTCTCCTCCACTGAACAAAGCAGTGCCGCCTGTTTCCTACTGTTACCAATTTAGAACTGCATTTAGCCTAGTTACTTATTTGGCCCTACTCACTGTGTCAGCCTCTCATTACAGTTGTCCTCCACTGAACAAAGCAATGCCGCCTGGTTAGTCCTGTTACCAATTTTGAACTGCATTTAGCCCACTTTATTATTTGGGTCTATATCTGTGTTTCCTCCTCCTCCTGCCCATTGCCCAGCCACTGCTAGATGAGTCCGCTGGTACATTGACCCAGACCACTACATTCCCCTTGCACTCTACACAGCCAGAATCTGACCCTGCTGAAAGTCAGGTTCCTCTTCCCGCATACTATACCACCTTACACGGGGACAAAGAGGAAGGTGCAGGTGAAAGTGCAGGTTCCTTCATCAGGTGGGGGGGCATACTCGTTGGCGACGTCACTGGCACAGGGCCCCTCATAGTACGCAAAAGTGTCGCTGCCGGTGGGAGGCGCCCCCGCCGTGCAAACACACCGTCGTACTGTGAGGGGCCCTGTGCCAGTGCCAATGCGAACGAGTGGGCCCCCCCTGCTTGCTCAGGATCACAGCACTTGCAACGTTGAAATACTTACCTCTCCCTGCTCCACCGCCATGACGTAGTCCACGTTTCCTAGGCCCACTAAAAACTTTAACCAGCCCTACCCCCCACAACTTTAGCCAAATGACCCCCAATTTCCAATGCCTAACTATTATTATAAAGTAAATTAATATTGACAAGCTTCAGTAACAAGTATGGATGTTTTTGCCATTAAAATGGGCACTGTAGGTGTTTTCCTGGCCTCCACTCACTGCCAACTATGCTTCCCCATTGACTTGCATTGGGTTTCATGTTTCGGTCGATCCCCGACTTTTCGCGATAATCGTCCGACTTCACTCGACTCGACTTTTGACAAAGTCAGGTTTCACAAAACCCGACTCGACCCCAAAAAAGTAAAAGTCGCTCAACCCTAATCAAGAGGTCCGAGGTCAAAAGCCAGGCATGTCATAGACAGAGGGGTGAGACAAAGGCATAGTCAGGTCACAGTATTGGGTCAGAATTCCAAGAAGGTAGCAGATCACAACAAAAGAGCTAGGCAAATGCAAGGTCAAAGACAAATCCAAGGTCTAGCAACATAAAACAGAATACAAGACTAGGAGCACAAGGAATACACACACACCTCTTTTGCAAAGCTACAATTGGCAGGAATCTAACGCAGAGAGACAGCTAAATAGCCAGGTAATTACTCCAAAAAGGAGACACATGGATGAAGACCCGGTACTCCCAGATTCTGATTGGATGGCTAAACTGTCACTCAAAACACTAACAGCTCAGCATGCCACAGCATCCGATTGGATGGCTGACCTGCCCGTCACCATACCGACAGCTCAGCGCACCCTTGCCCTAGATTGGACAACAGAACTGTCATTCACTGTGTCCAGACACACTGATAGGGGAAACGTGACAATGGGCTTATCTACACCTCTGATATAGAGATAAAATGTTGCCTGTGCCCTTCAATTCTCACTAATTTTTCTTACAGTATGAATAAAAACATTAGCTCAATATGCAAAAAACAATGCCTAACACAGCACCATCAACTGAAAAATAAAACAAGTTACGGGTCTCAGGAAATCACAACTCAAGCCAAATATTTTATATGAATGCCAGATATTTTTAAACGCTAAAAGGTAAAAAAAACAAACAAACAAAAAAACAACTACACAAGTTTGGTATCGCTGTGTCTAGCATAGGCGATCGGGTGATCGCAGCTTCTAGTGTCCCATGGAGACTATTGAAGCCAGTATAAAGTGAAAAAAAAAAGTTTTTAAAAATATGAAAATGAAAAAAAAAATATATATAAAAATTTAAATCACCCCCCATTTGTACCATTAAAAAAAACAATAAAAAATAAAAATACACATATTTGGTATTAATGTCTTTAGAATCGCCCTATCAATATAAAAATAATTAATCCAATCGGTAAACGGTGTAGTGAAAGAAAAAGTCTAGATGCCAGAATGCATTAAAATGCAATAACGGACTATCAAAAGATCGTATCTACACCAAAATGGCATAAATAAAATTGTCAGCTCGTCACGCAAAAAAAAGCCCTCAGCCAGCCCCAGATCCCAAAAAATGGAGACGCTACGAGTCTCGGAATATGGTACAATTTTTTTAAATCATTTTAACAAACTTCACCACTTAAATAAAAAAGAACCTAGACATGTTTGGTGTCAATGAACTCGTAATGACGTGGAGAATCATAATGGCAGTTTTAGCATTTGGTGAACTTGGTATTAAAAAAACCCCAAAAAAACAGTTGTGGAATTGCACTTTTTTTACAACTTCACTGCACTTGGAATTTTCTCCTGTTTTCCGATACACAATATGGTAAAACCAATGGTGTAGTTCAAAAATACAACTCGTCCCGCAAAAAAAAAGCCCTCACATGGCCATATTGACAGAAAAATAAAAAAGTTGTGGCTCTGGGAAGCAAGGGAGCAAAAAACAGAAATGCAAAAACGAAAATGGGCTGCGGCGTGAAGGGGTTAAGGGACTAAACTCAATAATCATATAGTATGTGTTATTGTGTATCTGTGATGCAGATCTCCATCAGCATCACATCCTGCATAGAGCCCTTTATTCCTGACACTTACTGTTGTATATCATGAATCCAGCACCTGCGAGAACGAGGATGACGAGGATGACGACCCCAGCACTGGTGATCGCAGTCAAGAGCGAGTTCTGCGCTGGTTCTGAAAGGAAGAAATGATAAGAGCACGGACACATGAGAGATTCCTACATGATAATCACATAAAAGAACAGAAAACTGGCACATAATAATAATAATAATAAATTATTCCTGCATGGTGACACATTGTGGGCATGAAAGATTTGTGCGAGACATCCCCACGTCTAAGAGACCAAATTTCTCATAAATGTGGAAAGATTTTCCAATTGTCCATATAAGTAACGTGAAGCTAAAGAAACACTAAACTGATAAAACCAGACAGAAGTTATAGAGAGACTTGGGTTCTGAACGTGGAAAAACAAGAACAAATCTATAAGCGAACAAGAAGCCGATGGAAGATCTTTTTCCATTGATTGCGTAGACCTATTCCCTTCCCAAATCAATTCATGGGGAGACCAGAGATGAGACAATGTACACTGCTCAAAAAAAAATAAAGGGAACACTAAAATGTCACATCCTAAATATTACTGAAAGAAATATTCCAGTTGCAAATCTTTATTCATTACATAGTGGAATGCGTTGAGAAAAAAAAACCCATACAAATGATGAATCTAAATCAAAATTAATATCCCATGGAAGTCTGGATTTGGAATGATGCTCAAAATTAAAGTGGAAAATCAAATTACAGGCTGATCCAACTTCAGTAGAAATGCCTCAAAACAAAGAAATGATGGTCAGTAGTGTGTGTGGCCTCCACGTGCCTGTATGACCTCCCTACAACGCCTGGGCATGCTCCTGATGAGGAGGTGGATGTTCTCCTGAGGGATCTCCTCCCAGACCTGGATTAAGCATCAGTCAACTCCTGGACAGTCTGTGGTGCAACGTGTCATTGGTGGATGGAACAAGACATGATTTCCTAGATGTGCTCAATTGGATTCAGATCTGGGGAGCGGGCAGGCCACTCCATACCATCAATGTTTCATCATGCAGGAACTGCTGACACACTCCAGCCACAAGAGGCATAGCATTCTCAAGCATCAGATGGAAACCAGGGCCCACTCCACCTGCACATGGTCTCACAATCGGTCTGAAGATCTCATCCCGGTACCTAATGGCTGTCAGGGTACCTCTGGCTAGCACATGGAGAGCTGTGCTACCCTCCAAAGAAATGCCTCCCCACACAATTATTGACCCACTACCAAACAGCCATGCTGGAGGATGTTGCTGGCAGCACATCGCTCTCCATGGTGTCTCCAGACTCTGTCATGTCTGTCACATGTGCTCATTGTGAACTTGCTGTCATCCATGAAGAGCACAAGACGCCAATGTCAAATCTGCCAATCCTGATGTTCCCTGGCAAATGCCAATCACCCTGCATGGTGTTGGGCTGTAAGCATGACACTTACTTGTGAACTTCGAGCCCTCATACCACCCTCATGGAGTTGGTTTCTGACAGTTTGGGCAGACACATGGATGTTAGTGACCTGCTGGAGGTTATTTTGCAGGGCTCCTTCTGTTCCTCTTTGCACAACAAAGGAGGTAGCGGTTCTGCTGCTGGGTTGTTTCCCTCCTACGGCCCCCTCCACATCTCCTGGTATACTGGCCTGTCTCCTGGTATCTGCTCCATGCTCTGAACGCTGTGCTGACAGACACAGCTACCCCTCTTGCCACAGCTCGCATTAATGTACCATCCTGGATGAGCTGCACTAGCTGAGCAACTTCTGTGGGTTGTAAACACTGTCTCATGCTACAGTACAATACCTCTAGGGATGAGCAATGTTAAAATGCAAAGTGACCAAAACAAGGTCAGTTCCTACCTCCCTTTCTTCTGCTGTTGATAGTACAGTCTGTTTGGGCTCCATATTTAACCCCCTCATGTATCTACTAGCATCCTCCATATGATAAAGATTATCTCAAAATGACAAGTTATTGTCTATCCATTTGATAGGGAATAACTAGCTGATTGCTGGTGGTCGGAATAGTGGGTGCACAGTATATGACCTTTGCTTCATTAATTGTCAATGGGACGCTGGAGATAGTGGAACGCTGTACTCAGCTTTATCCAGCAGCTCCATAGACAATGAATGGAGTGGAGGCCAAACATGGTGCACCTACACACCAGTTATGACTGCAAAGCCCTCATCTCAAGTTTGCTGGGGGTGTCAGTGGTAGAACCTCCAGTAATCAGCAAGGTATCCCAGATCCTGATTTGTTTTGGGGGAATAACCGTTTAATTTAAGCCCCATGGACACCTTGAGATTTATCTTTCCAGCTGCCTTATCAAGAGCTGCCTTGTGTCCTGCCCTTATTGAGATGTCTTTGTTCTTATGTTTGGCCATATCTGCTCTTTGTGCTTCTTTCTTCTGCTTCGGACAAGTCACAGCCGATGGCGGGTGATGGTTACTGTCGAGACAAAGTGGTGGCGATAATGGCAGACTCGTTGATTGGGAGTCCAGTGGTCTTCTTATTGCTTGACATCCAGTTGATAATTTATCTGACACTGACTAGTTAAATAGTTGATTTCTAGTAAAAACTGTCTAACCCTCGATGTTTCCTGTGCATGTCTCTTGGTCTGATGATGGATCCTTAGCATCCAGACCTATATTCAGGGGCGGATAATAAGGTTTGAGGGTTCAGGGAATGGGCATAGTATGGAAATAGGGAGTTTGTCACCGAAAAATTTAAAATGCACACTTTGCACAACCTAAACAGGCAATTCCCAGAAGCCCAGCTCAGAAAGTTGTCACATTTGAGTTATACCCCTTTAGAGAAAAGGCTCACCACATTTTACATCAAGTGGCTTTTCCAGGCTGCTGTGATCCACATAACAGGAGTAGCTGTCGCCATCTTTGGGGGTCACTTCCGCACTGACCCTGATCTGATAGGTGCCATCAGGATTGGGGAGGACGTGTGTGGTCTCGTATGAATGAACCTCGTCCTCCCCGTTCATCCACTTCACATCCACAGGTCGGGGGTGAAATCCGTACACCTGGCAGTGAAGCATCATGGTGTCTCCTTTCTCCTGAACGGACACCTTCACCTGGGGCCGAACTGAGAGTAAAAGACATAAAATATATAAGTAGCCCTCAGATAAACAAAGGGCATCAAAGAATTCCTCACAGCTACGATCATACAGTGTATGGACTCTTAATTGAACAGTATGAGGACTAGTTATGGACATGGGGTCCATTCAAACATTTAATGAGGATTTGTCACCTGCTCAAAAAATTAAGTTAAATACCTGGTAAAGATCCCTGGGTGCCCCTGATTCTGTCACTTTTTTCCGTTTTGCAATGTGTCGCTCCATTGCAGAAATAATCACATTTGTTGCTTTTGAAGAGCAGCATGTGAAATCACTGCTAGTCGTTCAACTGGGTGTTTGTTCAGAGTCTTCTATGGGGGCGTGCACTTTCAACCCTCCCTGCAAATCGCAGTTCAGCAATGTCTGTGACTGCTAGATCAGAACAGCATCTCGAGGAAAGGGGTGAAAGGACATGTCCCAGAGAAGACTCAGAAGACACGCCCAGTTGAAGAGCAAGTAGAAACGTCACATGCTGTGCTCCAGACGAAACAAACATGAATATCTCTGCAATAAAGTGACGCAGCCCAAAAAGGAAAATACCTGCACGGTCAGGAGAGCTCAGAGGTTTTTACAAGGCATTTGACTCAATTTTTTAAGCAAGTGACTGGTCTTCTTTAATAATAGATCTGATAAGCAATAGTTAGTATCTATTGACGACAGTTAAAATGACCGGAATAATCAGGTCCATATACATTGTAGAGACCTGTACTCATTCGGCTGCGGTTGAGGTAGGCACGGAAAGTGGTATTGTTGAAATGTCCAAGCAAGTTTATTAGGTCAGTGTCTTTAGCAACACACACTGGATGTTCTCCACATCTCCAGCCACAGACACTGAATGAGAGATTCAGCCTCCATTTTATCTGCTAAACCACGCCCCTGGGGTTGGGATATGTGTGCGGTCATTCCCACCCATCTCATATGCCCGCTCGTAAAACCTGGCCCTGGAATGGCCTAATAACTCTCTCAGCACTATATGTGCTGGAGCATGCTTCCGAGTTCACATCACCGCAGCTAATAGCCAGGATGACACATATCTCCCCTCAAGGATTCGTCTGGCGGCCATCTTACAACATACTTCATAATTATTGAGGTAACACTGACACAGGACATAAACTTAATTGAAAAAGAAAAAGCCCCAGATTTTGCTGTGAATCCGCAGCAAAATGGGAAACAAATCTACGGCACAATCCATCTGGGATACATGCAGATTCATCCCACTCCATACATACACGCACACCTATACATTTACCATGAATGTTGACAAGGGGTTAAAGAACGTTACGCAGTGTGGGAGTGAAGTGGTAGAATCTCATCCACTTGGCTGGCACTATAATATACTGCAGATTTTCTGCTGCAACATTATGACAGTAAAACAAAGGCATCGCACAGACAATGTACACATCACACATACCGAGCTGCTGCCACCAATCACCACCCTCACTGTCACACCACGTTTATCCCCTAATAAAACGTGTTTATGGACCAACTGATATATGTCTATAGTTCTGACATCAATATGGACAAGAAAATCTGCCATTTTTGCACATGTACTGGGCAGTGACGTCACCTCTCCGCTCCAGGACTTCTCTTCCGTGCTCCAAGAATCTCTTCAGTAAGTTAATACACTTATTCTCCAGATACACCTTGTATTTCTCCCCCATTCTAACATCCGGTCTGTTCCATCTCTGTGCGATTATCTGAGCCTCGTTCATGATAGGCATAAATGATCCGGTCTGTACGTCCAAGTCCATGAATTTTTCTCCGTCGTATCTAAACTCCTCGTATCCTCCGGTGCTGCCGTCATTTCGCAGCTCGCAGCTGGTCATCACCTGCACGAAATGGAGGCCTGCCACCATACAGGAACATGTTATACATGGGGTATGTATAGATTACGAAATTATTTGTAACTATGCAGTTTTTGTGTTCAACATTAGTGAAGAGCGAATATACTCGTTACTCGGGATTTCTCAAGCATGTTCGGGGGTCCTCCGAGTATTTTTTAGTGCTCGGAGTTTTCGTTTTTCTTGCCACAGCTGAAAGATTTACATCTCATAGCCAGCATAAGTACATGTGGGGATTCCCAAGCAACCAGGCAACCCCCACATGTACTTATGCTGGCTAACAGATGTAAATCATTCAGGAGTGGAACAATTAGAGGAAAAGTATAATAGAAACATATGCACCACTTCACGAGATGTGAACTCGGCTTCAGGAAAATGGCCGCCGCGATCTCCATCTGCGCATGCGCTGCATCCCGCGTCCATTTTCCTGAAGCCCTGGGAAGCCGAGCACTACCATCTGCACACGCGCGGCCTCAGGAAGATGGCCGCGCCCACCAATAAACCGCTGAATAGCGTAGATCGCGCTCTTTTCCTTCAGCTGCGCAGTGGATTCGCCTGTTGGGCATGCGCACACCACTACGCCACCAACAGAAAGATGAGCAAGATCTGGGGGAGAAACATCGATGTCACCACGCCCATATGACCAGACCAGCGTGAGTGACAGCCCAAAACAGCGGCTTTACAAAGGTATTTCGGCAGCATAGGTGGGGAATAAAGGCACAAAAAATACACTATTGTAACGCACAGCTCTGCCCCTATTTAATGCTATTTTTATCTCATCTTGAAAAAACGGGGTGACAGTTTCCCTTTAAGGTACCTTCACACTAAACAACTTTCCAACGAGAACGACAACGATCCGTGACGTTGCAGCGTCCTAGTTAGCGATCTCGTTGTGTTTGACACGCAGCAGCGATCTGGATCCCGCTGTGATATCGCTGGTCGGAGCTAGAAGTCCAGAACTTGATTTGGTCGTCAGATCGGCGTGTATCATCGTGTTTGACAGCAAAAGCAACGATGCCTGCAATGTTTCTTCATGGAGCGAACTGGAGCGAACAACCAGCAAGAACAATAAGTACGTCACTGGATCGCTCCTGCATCGTTCTGCTGTTGCCGGTGTCTGACGTCTCCTAGCGACCTAAACAGCGACGCTGCAGGGATCGGCTCGTTGTCTATATCGCTGCAGCGTCGCTTAATGTGACGGTACCTTAAGTGTCGTGCTGGGACTAATTGTTTATATAAACAATCATTTTTAATTCAAAAACAAAATTGCGGCACCTTCCCTTTAAGCTTTCTTTTTTTTCAGCCATATTATACTGGTATACACAGAGATATCTATATATGCGCATACATAATAAGTTAAAAGAAATCTGAAAAGTCAGAGATTTTTTACCATAAAGTTACTAAAATAGCAGCTAAAGTAAGTACATATTTGGTGCCCTCAAAATCCTAACTCCTACAATACACTCAACTCATTATTTATGTCCCTGGGTAAATGAAAAGATAAAATATTTAACTCATAAAAAAGTAAAGATAGAAAACATGAATGTAACTTTTACATATGTGATGCCAAAATAGCTCCTTAGGGTATGTACACATGCTGCGGTTTTTGCTGCGGAACCGCAGCGTTTCCGCAGCTGCGGGTCTGCAGCGGTTTCCCATGAGTTTACAGTACAATGTAAACCTATGGGAAACGAAATCCGCAATGCACATGCTGCGGAAAAAACGCATGGAAACGCAGCGGTTTATATTCCGCAGCATGTCAATTCTTTGTGCGGATTCCGCTGCGGGTTTACACCTGCTCCAATAGAAATCTGCAGGTGAAAACCCGCAGAGGAAACTGCAATAGAATCCACGATAAATCCGCAGTAAAAACAGCAGCGGTTTTGCACTGCGGATTTATCAAATCCACTGTGGAAAATTCCGCAATGGAATCCGCAGCGTGTGCCCAAGCCCTCAAAAAACTACAGCTCATCTTCCAAAAAAGCAAGACCTCATACAGTCAGGGTTTTTTATTTTTCATTTTTTTTTAAGTTTGGCTATTATGGTCATGAATAATAAAAGAATAAAAAAAATTCTTCTGACCATCTGAACAAAAAAACTAAATTTTTATGAGAATTAAATTACAAATTGAGTGTCATATTGTTGCCTCCCTCTGTTTTAGATTCTGGTCACACATAGAGGGTCTTCATTGTTTGTTTGTTTTGGTAGAAAATATATTTTTGACATTTCACATGTGTGAGTGTATGTAGGCGGAAGGGAATGATGTGTGGGGCACAGACACATTTTGCACTTAACCCTTGGCAGTCAGTGTCCGCTGGACCCCACACAACACACAGAATATTTTTTTTAATAAATATGTAATTATTTGCACTTGGCGTGTAGGACGTTGTGTTCTCACCGCCCGTGTTGTTGAATCTCTTGTTCCATAGCAGTAATTCACGTTTGAACACAGCCTCGTTTTCTCGATCAATCCTGGATTCTCTCTCCCAGTGCTCCGCACTCTCCTTCCCCTGCATCCATGAAGCCACAGGTCCGGTTCTGCCGGTGTCGCTGCTGTAGCGCTCAACGTGCTGGTCATCCAGATATCCAACAATGGAGAAATCGGGTATCCCCTGTCCTGGGGCCGAGGCCCCCGTGTAGTAATAGCGCAGAGAGTGACTGTCTGAGAGAGACATACAGATACACAGTTATAACATCGCGAGTTGCATGGAGTTGCCAAGATATTGGGAATAAAGCGATGCTGGAACCTCATCATGTCTCGTTTTCAGGATTTTCTGGTTTTCATGAACTGGCATTACAGTGCTGGTGCCGAGCAGGCTGGATTGTCCAAGATTTGACTCCCAAAACCAGTAAAATAGCAACCATCCACCATTTTATGTTCGCAAGATCAATTTGTACAAAACTACACAGATAAAATGTGACAGCGATACAAAACAAACCTAATATTATAACACTTGATGGAGGCCCGATGCTATCGCATAGGGAGTTCGGTAATGTCACGATGGGGGCAGGCTTTGCAGCATTGAGAATCTCTCCCCCCATGTGCTCACCCACCTATCCACTTTCTCTTTCCCCATGGGCTGACTTCTCCCGTCTGTGCTCTCTTCTTTGACCTGTCTACGCCACGTGCTATCCCCCCCATCTCTCTCCTTCCTGTGCTGTGTTCTCCCCTCAAAGACAATACTGACATTACAGCAGGAGGTCGCAGAGGATACATTTTGTGAGGTAAAATATTTTTTAAAAACAGTCAGTGAAATATTTTACCTCACAAAATGAATCCACTGTGATCCCCTGCTGTAATGTCAGTATTGTCTTTTGCTTCCTCCCCTGCCCAGGAGACGTGCTATGCTCCGTACACGGTCAGACACAGACAATTTTTAAAATGAACTTTCGTTCATGGGAAAACCCCTTTAATGTGACCGGCTTCCTCTGCCTGTAGACACGTCGCACACCTGCCGACGGGATCAGCCGAATGATTCACTGCAGCTGCGCGTAATTCGCGCAGGCGCCGTAAATCAGACTGCTGCCATCTTTGTACAGACAGGTAGCGGCGGTCACATTAAAACTGCGCATGCGCTCCTCCTGAACAAAGATGGCGGCAGTCAGTGAATCATTCGGCTGATCCCGGTGGTGGCGTGTTCACGATGGTGTTCCGCTGGTGGTACCACACAAGAGGCTGTGTGAATGTGTGAGTGAGAGTGTGTGTGTGAGTGTGAATGTGAGTGTGTGTGAGTGTGAGTGTGTGTGTGTGTGTGGTGCGTACAGCGTATACAGTAGAGTGTGTGTGTGGTGTGACAGGGTTCCGCTGGTGTTACCACACAATAGGTTGGTACCAGCAGCAGTTTCCATATTGAGAAACCCATCACTTGGGTGTCCCAATATGGCGGTCGGTGAACTTCCTCCTCTTGGAATTCTGGGATACGGTGACATCTGGACAGAACAGGAAATGAAAACATTACAAGGCAATTATATAAATAGTGTGAACGTGAGTGTGAGTGCGAGAGTGTGAGAGTGTGAGTGCGAGAGTGTGAGTATGAGAGTGTGAGTGCGTGAGTAAGAGTGTGAGTGTGGTGCGACGGTGTTCCGCTGGTGGTACCGTGCAATAGGTTGGTACCAGCAGCAGTTTCCATATTGAGACACCCATCACTTGGGTGTCCCAATATGGCGGTCGGTGAACTTCCTCCACTTGGAATTCTGGAATATGGTGACATCTGGGCAGAACAGGAAATGAAAACATTACAAGGCAATTATGTAAATAGTGTGAATGCGAGTGTGTGAGTGCCAGTGTGTGTGTGAGTGTGTGTGTGGTGCGATGGGGTTCCGCTTGTGGTACCGCGCAATAGGTTGGTACCAGCAGCAGTTTTCATATTGAGACACTCATTACTTGGGTGTCCCAATATGGCGGTCGATGAACTTCCTCCACTTGGAATTCTGGGATATGGTGACATCTGGACAGAACAGGAAATTAAAACATTACAAGGCAGTTATATAAATAGATAGCGATATAATGTTAAATAGTCAAGGGCGTAACAATTGCGGTTGCAGAGGGTGCGACTGTGACCAGGCCCGTGTGGAAAGTCCGCTGAGGCCAGAGCCAATTTCACCTGGATGTGTATCTTTGAACACACATTCAGCTGAAATGTAACACGGCATAGCGTTCTGCTCCCTACACTGCAATACATGTTGACGCCCAATCAGTGGCCGGTAGCAGACGTCAGCTTGGCAATGACGGGCGATGCATGGCAATAAGTTGCCCATGCCATCACACCAGGTACGGACTGAGGCTAAAATTCAGTCCTGGCATTTGAAATCACACAGGCCCATGTTGACCCCATCCCCATGAACCAGATGGGATATATTACTAATATTACCCTGGATGGAGGAAAGGAAGATTTACTACAAGACAAATATTTCTAATGATACCCATGGCCTGCTGGGATAAGTGACAAAGTCAGTGACTTTGTGCTCCATTACAACTCTTAACATTATGGGTATCTTGAGGACACCGATTCTGTTAACAACGTAGTAAACAAGGCAGCCCAAGACCAGACAGGCCCTTCTGGCATTTGCCAGAATTGCCAGATGGCCAGTCCGGCCCTGCGTCACACCAAAGTCAGCTGAAATAGAGGAGGACTTTCGCAAGTTGTGGGTGCGGGGAAGGTAAGAATAATCATTTGTTTCTCTTTAAAATGTGCTGAAGAAGAACAGAAGGGGACCAGGATGGCAGGGAAGGGCATTATACCAGGAAGGAGCATTTTTACACAATGGGAATTATGATGGGGGACATTATTACTGGAAGGGTCCAGGGTGGGGGTCATTATTATAGGAAGGTGTGCAGGATGGGGGCATTATCAAATAATGGGTCCAGGATGGGGGACATTATTACAGATATGAGCCAGAATGGGGGAAATTATCACAGGAAAGAGCCAGGATGGGGGATATTATTACAGGAAGGAGCCAGGATGGGAGAAATTATTACATGTGGGGAACATTATACCAGGAGGGCAAAGGGGCCCAGTATGGGGAACAGTATTACAGGAAAGAGTCAGAGTGGGGGACATTATTACAAGATCCGTCCATGGCTGGGAACATTATTACATGGGGGGGGGGGGCGAACATGCATGTCTCTATAGGATCTAGAATGCTACAAGGGCCCATACATCTGATCAACATGCAGGGAGGGCCCAGGTCCATATTTTGCATCGTAACCCATTAGGGTATGTGCCCACGGTCAGTAAACACTGTTTGTTGAATGCTGCATACATCTGCAGATATTACAGCATAGTGGATGGGATTTCAAGAAATCGCACATCCACTATGCGTGCACCAATGCCTCCTGCTCACCTGTGGAGACGGACATGCAGCACCTCTTTCTAGACCGCAGCATGCCTATTTATCTTGCGGAGACGTGAGCCGTGAGCCTCTGTCAGATAAATATCACCTGTACAATGTAAAGGACATAGTGATTCCACACGGTTCAATGAACACATGCGGAACCACCTGCATTCATAGTCCAGCAGCACTTTGGACACAGCGGGCAAAGTGCTGTGTCCAAAGCGTTGCCTAATACTGACAGTGGGGACGTGCTCTAAGACTCTACTTACGCCACTGATGATAATGTAAGAGACAGCTCGGTACATACTCACCAGAGTACACCCCGGACACTGCCAGGAGGATCAGTGTGAGGACGATCATCTTCTGCATCCTGTGTCTGATGTAACGGAGCAACATAAAATAACCAGGAAGAAGCAGAAAGCACAATACCCATTCACACTGCACATAGAGGGAAGGGAGGGATGTGACCGGAGCTCAGACTCACACCAATAGGAGCTGCGATCTGCAGATCGCAGGATGGAAAGTAACAGAGTGAAAGTGAAAATAGGAGATGATTCTGAAAAACTCGTACTGACCGGACAATCATGTTGTTTGGTCACTTTTACTGCACAATGAACGCCGTAAAATAAACCCTCCTGAAATGTAACAATTGCATTTTTTTCACCACATCATGAATTTTCTTTCCCACTACTGTAGTGATACAAAACATTTCTCCAGTTATAATAAGCAATTACACCATCGCACATTGCTGTCCTCTAGTAGAAACTAAAAAATACAGTGTAAAAAAAGTTTTAAAAATATTAAAATAATTAATCTCTTTACGGGTTTCAAAAAAGTTCAGAACTTATTTAAAGCCACAATCAGTAAAAAAAATAATTTAAATCTTGATATTTTGAGACTCATACTGACCTGGAGAATCACATTGTCAGGTCGTTTTTATTATACAATGGATGTTGGAAAAACAACTGCGCCTTAAACCCCCCAAAATGGCGCAATTGCATTTTTTTTACCTTTCTACTTCACTTGGATTTTTTTTCTGTTTTCCAGTACATTATATAATAACGTTCCACAAATATCAGGACGCTGTATGATTCGGAGATGGCAGACATGGCACCACCCACGTATCTACAGTGCCATAAAATCGTAATACATCACATATTTCTGCTTAGAAAGGCGCACTGGAAACTTTGCCACATTTTGACTTGCTGACTTCCCTCAGCAAGTAGGGTGAAGAGATTCAGCATCTCACAGAGCCATATTTGCAGCCACAGGCCCCTAGGACAGAATACTAGCACTCGTAAATCTTCAACAAAGACTTTTCAGAATCTGTTCCTCTGCTCACCTGTCATGTGACCTGAGAATGTCAGGACTCAGGAGACCACAAGGTCCTTCATCCTCTCCCCAAACGGAGCAGAGAGCAGAGGGCTCCATCATTGTATTCAACTGTATCTGAGTCAAAATAGAGCAGTTGTGAGGCAAGTGGAAAATAAGCACCAGCATCAGGTTCTGGGGGTAATACCGGCTGGGCTGGATGTTTACTGGCCAGGTGACAGCCCTATCTGAAGAGTGCATGTCCCACAGTGCTACCTAAAGTGTGGAACTGGCTGAATTGAAAGAAAAAGTGATAGGTAAAAATTTATTGCTAATGTATTTTTTACTGAATGCAACTTTAGATAATTAGTTCCAGTTAAGGATTTCAGTTTCCATGTTCCCACCACAAGAAGTTGGACTACGAAGTTGGATCGCCCCCAGGCGCAGGGCAGTGGGGTACTCGGTACCGGGTCCCTCTGTCTCGGTTCTGGGGATGTCACAGTGGCCCGACCCTGTCCGTGGCCCTGCTAAGGGGCGCCCAATCAAAGGTGTAGTTTGTCAAGTGTTCGTGACGCCACCTGTGGTGTTCGGTCAGGGTGACCGACGCTGCTAGGGGTCCGCTGGGGTGATGGAATGGCAGCTAGATGTTATACCTTCCCACAGGTGAAGTATGTCCCCAGGGCTTCCCTTGAGGAGTAGGTGGTAATGGTGGATGTTGTAAGGCGCGATGAATAACGAGGACACAAAGGTTGCAATCTCTTTACCTTTTACTGAAGACTTCAACGTCCACAGTCCAGAGTACTGTTCACAGGGCAGGCCAAGACCGGCCGGTCCGAAGGCACATCCAGAGTTCCCTTTGCAGGTGGAAATCAGTAGCCTTCCTACTAGCGCCTGTGTGTTGTAGTACCTCCCTGCTGAGCACCACGGGATAGTCCTCACAACTCTCGTGTAAATTGTGTAGGGTCTGTGCCAAGGATGGCCTTTACGGGGTTCTCTACTTGTATTAGGTCTGTGCCATGTTCGGCTTCTAGGGGGTCACTACTTGCATAGGGTCTGTGCAGTGTACGGCCTCTAGCGGGGTCACTACTTGCATAGGGTCTGTGCCGTGTACGTCCTCTAAGTGGATCACTACTTGCATATCGTCTGTGCCATGTATGGCCTCTAGGGGGCTCACTACTTGCATAGGGTCTGTGCTGTATATGACCTCTAAGGGGCTCACTAATTGTATAGGGTCTGTGCCATGTACGGCCTCTAGAGGGATCACTACTTGTGTAGGGACTGTGCTATGTATGACCTCTAGGGTCTCAATACTTGCATAGGGTCTGTGCAGTGTACGGCCTCTAGGGGGTTCACTCCTTGTATAGGGTCTGTGCCGTCTATTGCCTCTAGGGGGTTCACTACTTGTATAGGGTCTGTGCCCTGTACGGCTTCTAAGGGGCTCACCTTTTGTATAGGGTCTGTACAGTGTATGGCTTCTAGAGGGCTCACTACTTTTATAGGGTCTATGCAGAGTACAGCCTCTGGGGGGCTCACTGCTTGTAAATGGTCTGTGCTGTGTACGGCCTCTAGAGGGCTCAGTGCTTGTATATGTCTGTGCTGTGTACTGCCTCTAGGGGGCTTACTACTCATATAGGGTCTGTGTTGTGTATAACCTCTAGGGGGCCCTCCATTGTATAGGATTTGTGCCGTGTACGGCCTCTAGGGGTCTCACTACTTGTATAGGCTTTGTGCTGTGGACGGCCTCTATTGGGCTCACTACTAGAGATGAGCGAATTTGTTCGGAAAACATCGGCATACATAAATTCGGCATGAATATGGCACATTCGGATGCGTGATTGAAAAACCCGAGCAAAATTTTATAAAATCGGAAAAAATCAGTTACATTCAGTAAAAAGTGCGGGAAAATATTTGCGTTGCCACTAAAGTATTTTGAACACTTTGGGTAGTGATGGTGTATGATGAGTGGGTGACAAATGTTTGATGAGGGTAGGGGGTTGGCAGAGTTCAGAGGACGGCGTGCTTGTAAACTTTTTTTATTCTTCTAACTTTATGTGTGCACATTGCGACTAGCCAATCAGGGGCAGGACACATCTACAATGTCCAGACACAATGACTTGTGTCATTGGCTGCTGAAATCACATGTCCCTCTCTATATAAAGAGCATCTATCTTGTTTTAGCACCATTTTGACTATTTAGCAGCGCAGAGAGGCTGCTCCTGATGCTTGGACTGGTTGCTGATAGATTTTAGCTAGTTAGCAAGGCTGCTGTTTGTGCCATTACTGAGGTCCACAAACAATGACAGCAGGGCAAATTTCATACAGTGTGTTGTGCAGTGCTTCTATTATGCTCCATGCACGAGTAGACCTTTCTAAATCATATTTTTTCAGTTGCTAAATGTGAAACAGCAAGGCATATGTCACCTTGTCATTTAGTGGTGGTGAAATTGTTGTGTGATTTGAGCTGGTGGCCAGGAGAAAATCATTTTATGGGCAGTTACTACCATGATTCAGCACACCACATATCACCTTGTCATTTAGTGGCTGTGAAATTCAGTTGTCTGCATAGCTCATGCAGATTTAAAAAAAAAAAAATTAAACCATTTCTGTTGCTAAATGTGATACATCCCGCCATATTCCACCTTGTCATTTATTGGCAGTGAAATTGTGATACAGCCCGCCATATTCCACCTTGTCATTTAGCAGTAAAATTGTTCTGTGTGCAGAGCTGTTGCACATGAAAAAAAATATTTATTTTTTTAACAAATGTGATACAGCAGGCCAAAGCCGAGTTTGAAATTGTTTGTAGCATATCTTCTTTGTCATTCAGCACAACATATTTCACCTTCTCATTTAGTGCTGCTGAAATTCAGCTGTGTGCAGAGGTGTTGTAGAGTAAAAAATTTAATTTTTAGTTGCTACTACTGTTCTCTTACCACACTTTCTGAGCAACTTGACTGGGAAAAAGGGAGGTCGTGGTGGAAGGGGGATTAGGCTTGGTGTACGTGGGGTAGGTGCAGGGCCGGCTCCAGGTTTTCATGGGTCCTGGGCGAAAGAGTCCCGATGGGCCCCTTTAACACATACCACAATTCATAATGCACCGATACGGCAGAGAAATATAGGTATAGTACAATGCCAAAAATTTCACTTACTTCTTATATTACATGAGTGATATCTATTGTACATTCTACATTAGCTCAGAAACCAAACAGTATAGTCCTCTATACAGAATCACATGCCCCATGTATTGATCCAAACAGAATAATGAGCCCCATATATTGCTACATACAGTATAATTGACACCACATAGTCCTCTATACAGAATAATGAGCCCCATATATTGCTCCAAACAGAATAATGAGCCCCATATTATGCTCCAAACAGAATAATGAGTCCTATATATTTCTCCATACAGAATAATTGGCACCACATAGTCCTCTATACAGAATAATGAGCCCCATACATTGCTCCAAACAGAATGAGCCCCATATTATGCTCCAAACAGAATAATGAGCCCTATATATTGCTCCATACAGTATAATGGGCAGCTCGTAGTACTCCATACAGAATAATGAGCCCCATATAATGCTCCATACAGTATAATGGGCACCACAGAGTGCTCCATACAGAATAAACTGCATATGTTGCTCCATACAGAATTGACCCCATATAATGCTCCATACAGTATAGTGAGCCACATATAATTCTCCATACAGTATATGATGGGCCCCATCTATTGCTCCATATATAATGGGTTTCATATAATGCTCCATACAGTATATGATTGGCCCCATACAGTATACTGAGTCCCATATATTGCCCCATACAGAATGGGCCCCATATAATACTCCTTACGTAATGCTCCTTATGTAATGCTCCAAAAATAATTGGCCCCATAAGATGCTCCATGTATAATGGGCCCCATATAATGCTCCATATATAATTGGCCATATAAAATGCTCCATATATAATTAGTCCCATAAGATGTTTCATATATTATTGGCCCCATATACTGCTCCATATGTAATTGGCCCCATATACTGCTCCATATGTAATTGGCCCCATAAGAAGCTCCATATAGAATTGGCCCCATAAGAAGCTCCATATAGAATTGGCCCTATAAGGTGCTCCATATTAAATTGGCCCTATAAAATGCTCCCTATAGAATTGGCCCCATAAGATGCTCCCTTTAGAATTGGCCCCATAAGATGCTCCATATAGAATTGACCCCATAAGAAGCTCCATATAGAATTGGCCCCATAAGATGCTCCATATAGAATTGGCCCCATAAGATGCTCCCTTTTAAATTGGCCCTATAAGATGCTCCCTATAGAATTGGCCCCATAAGATGCTCCCTATAGACTTGGCCCCATAAGATACTCCATATTAAATTGGCCCCATAAGATGCTCCCTATATTATTGGCCCCATAAGTTGCTCCCTATATTATTGTCCCCATAAGATGCTCCATATTAAATTGGCCCCATATAATGCTCCATATATGGGCCCCTTCTGATGGTCCCCATATATTGCTCCAAATATATAAAAAAATGAAATACTCACCTCTCGTTGCGTGTCGCTGCTCTGCTCTGGACTCCTCACCATCGGCGTCTTCCTGCTCTGTGCTGCGACTGCTCAGGCAGAGGGCGCGCACTGGTGATGTCATCGCGCCCTCTGACCTGAACGTCACAGTCAGTGGATGGAAGACGCTGCAGCGCTGGAACCGGGAGAGGTAAGTATCGCAAGTGCCGGGGCCCAGAGCAGGCGGGGGGTCCACTCACGGGGGCCGGCACCATAGCACGCCAGTGTCCCAGATGGCGAATGGGCCCCCTGCCTGCTCAGGGCCCCGACACTTGCCCAGGTGCTGACGCCGGCCCTGGGTAGGTGGTAAGAGTCCAAGTCTTACATGTGGTCAACGAATGGAGAGTATGGTGCAAGAGTATCTAGAACTGAATATAAATACCATCAAGGAGGGTTTGGACTCTTTCATATTTTGGTCTTCAAAAAAGGATGAGTGGCCTGAGCTCGCCTCAAACACCTTGGAGGTTTTAGGCTACTTTCACACTTGCGTTTGTAGCAGCTGCGGAGGGCTGCGGACTTCCTCTGTGAAGCCCCACCCTCCGCCGCTAGCTCCGCCTATTTCTGCATGCGGCCGGCATGCGGCCTGTGTACCTATATTTAACATTAGGTACGCAGGTCGTGCCGCAGTATGCGGATGCTTCCGCATGTGTCGTTTTGACGATGCGGGAAAAAAAAATTGCTACAAGCTGCGTCCTACGCTGGTCTCCGCATCGTCAAAACGACGCATGCGGAAGCATCCGCATACTGCGGCACGACCTGCATACCTAATGTTAAATATAGGTACACAGGCCGCATGCCGGCCGCATGCAGAAATAGGCGGAGCTAGCGGCGGAGGGCGGGGCTTCACAGAGGAAGTCCACAGCCCTCCGCAGCTGCTACAAACGCAAGTGTGAAAGTAGCCTTATCATGCCCAGCAGCCAGCGTTCTCTTGGAACGTGTCTTCAGTGCTGCTGGTGGTGTCCTGATGGATAAGAGTAGCCCTTTGTCCCCTGAAAGTGTAGATCGTCTAACTTCCATCAAGATGAACAATTCATGGATCTTCAAGGACTTTTGCACCCCAATCGCAGCCTGTACAAAATAGGCAATGTTGAAGTTTTTGGTGTGCTGTAGTGATCTCGAGTAATTGCAGTCTGTGATATCTTTAGTTGGGCTTCTGTGCCTTCTGTTCCTGTTGCTGCTGCAGATGTTAACACAAAGTTGTGGAAATGTGTACAGTCATGGTTTGTCTCCATCTGCTGGGTTGGATGTAGTGGAAGACGTGTCAGTTCCTATTATACTATTTTTACTCTGGTGAAATTGATGCCACTTCCGTGGTGTCAGGCCCTCATTTTTTGAAATTTGAAGACTCTTGATTGGGTCTTCATCTGCTGGGTTGGTTGTAGTGGAAAAGGGGTTGGTCCCTATTATACTATTTCTACTCTGGTGAAACTGATGCCACTTTGTTGGTGTCTGCTACTAATTTTTGTAACTGTATACACTTTTGGTTGGGTCTCCATCTGCTGGTTTGGTTGTAGTGGAAGAGGTGTTGGTACCCATTTTTCTACTTCTACTGTATTGAGATTGATGCCACTTTGGTGGTGTCTGCCACTAATTTTTGGAAATTTGTAGACTCCTGGTTGGGTCTCCTTCATGTGTATTGCCTGTAGGAGTAGGCCTCCGAGACCGTCAGGCCTCCACTTCTTTTGAGTCAACTATCCATGTTTCTATCCTTACATTTTTCTGACAATAGTAGTCTACGAAACTGATTTGTGCCACCTGAGTGTGACTGAGCATCAAAGCAGGTTGAGCTGTTGCATGTGATATCATGGCTCCCAGCACAGCAGGCCTACATCGATTCCTCACCCACCTCGTCTGAATTTGAAGTTCAATTTCAAAGCTGTAAATGCTGGCTCAGATCCTGATACCTCATGCCTGGCTGATTGCTGCAGTGCCATTCTAAAATTTGTACTGTGGGTGAATTAAGGGAACTTTCCTGGAGTCTGCCTCTGATTTGATGTCTTTTGGAAGCTTTTGGGCCCATTTGCAAGTGTTGTGTATGCATTTGTTTTTGCCTCCTGTTGACTCCAATGGCGTTTGGCTGTTTGACAAATATTCGATTAATATGAATTGAAATATTCAAACTTCTCTACTCATGACTTGCATAGGGCCTGTGCCATGGACGGCCTCTAGGGGACTCAGTGCTTGTATAGGGCCTGTACCGTGGACGGCCTCTAGGGGACTCAGTGCTTGTATACGGTCTGTGCCGTGGATGGCCTCTAGGGGACTCAGTGCTTGTATAGGGTCTGTGCCATGGACGGCCTCTAGGGGACTCAGTGCTTGTATAGGGCCTGTGCCGTGGGCGGCCTCTAGGGGACTCAATGCTTGTATAGGGCCTGTGCCGTGGACGGCCTCTGGGGAACTCAGTGCTTGTATAGGGTCTGTGCCGTGGATGGCCTCTAGGGGACTCAGTGCTTGTATAGAGCCTGTGCTGTGGGCGGCCACTAGGGGACTCAGTGCTTGTATAGGGTCTGTGCCGTGGACAGCCTCTAGGGGACTCAGTGCTTGTATAGGGTCTGTGCCGTGGACGGCCTCTAGGGTAGTCAGTGCTTGTATAGGGCTTGTGCCGTGGACGGCCTCTAGGGGACTCAGTGCTTGTATAGGGCCTGTGCCGTGGACGGCCTCTAGGGGACTCAATGCTTGTATAGGGTCTGTGCCGTGGCCAGCCTCTAGGGGACTCAGTGCTTGTATAGGGCCTGTGCCGTAGATGGCCTCTAGGGGATTCAGTGCTTGTATAGGGTCTGTGCTGTGGACGGCCTCTAGGGGACTCAGTGCTTGTATAGGGTCTGTGCCGTGGATGGCCTCTAGGGGACTCAGTGCTTGTATAGGGTCTGTGCCATGGACGGCCTCTAGGGGACTCAGTGCTTGTATAGGGTCTGTGCCATGGACGGCCTCTAGGGGGATCAGTGCTTGTATAGGGTCTGTGCTGTGGACGGCCTCTAGGGGACTCAGTGCTTGTATAGGGTCTGTGCCGTGGATGGCCTCTAGGGGACTCAGTGCTTGTATAGGGTCTGTGCCATGGACGGCCTCTAGGGGACTCAGTGCTTGTATAGGGCCTGTGCCGTGGATGGTCTCTAGGGGACTCAGTGCTTGTATAGGGTCTGTGCCATGGACGGCCTCTAGGGGGATCAGTGCTTGTATAGGGTCTGTGCTGTGGACGGCCACTAGGGGACTCAGTGCTTGTATAGAGTCTGTGCCATGGACGGCCTCTAGGGGAATCAGTGCTTGTATAGGGTCTGTGCCATGGATGGCCTCTCGAGAGACCACAAGTCCTCAATCTAGCATAGGTATTCTCACAATCTTGTTTATGTGTTGCTGCTTTCTTGCAGATTTGCTCATGCTGGTGAAGATTTTTAAATTTGCAACGTCCATTATCTTGATGATTATGTTCTTTGAAACCATTTTCCATGATTAACATCATTACATTTTGAAACCTTCGTTGCAGTTTCATTGTGGATTTCAATGGGAAACTAATAACATTTATCACTGGCGCAATTTGAAAACAAAATCCCAAATCTGCAAATTCGCACAAAAATTGAGAGGAAAATTCCTGCATGAAGAGTAATGGGCGACTAATCCACAACGTGTGAACTTGTCTAGAAGGCTAAAGAAATGTTTCCTAATCAAGTATAAATGAGTCTCCCGTCGTTCTAATGTGTGAAATTCAGTGAAATTCGGTTGGGAAACTCGATTTGCCTCAAATTGATTATACTGTAATGTGACTCAATTACATTAGATCAGAAAAGTCGATTATTAGGCCAGGGTCACACTTACGAGTGCAATGCGAGAAACTCGCATCAATACCCGGCACTGCCGCCGGCAGAGTGTGCTGCTGCTTAGAAATACATGCAGCCGCCCGCTCCGGTCCCGAGTGTCGGCGGCAGTGCCGGGTATTGATGCGAGGGTCTCACGCGAGTTTCTCACATTGCACTCGCAAGTGTGACCCCGGCCTAACTCTGAGATCTCCGGACCCCAAAGCATAATAAACAGATAAGCCTCGAAAAGCAGCTTTTGCTGCCACTGTAAACTGCTGCTCGCTTTTTGCATATGAAATCTGTAAAAACAAATTTCTTATAAAAATGCATGTGGATATAGCCTAAAGCCAGAGATAGACTAGTGATTTTAAAATCGGTCCGATTTTGTTCCTGCAAAGTCAGAGGAGTGTCATGCAATTTTCATACGAGTACAGGCTGATAACACCTTTCATCCGAATGTGATCCGATTGCATTGCGATTTTAATAGGAGCGTTTACATAGAGCAATTGTCTGTCATTTACATTTAGTTTTCAAAGGAAATATTCTTCAAAACACACATATACAGGTGCTTCTCACAAAATTAGAATATCATCAAAAAGTTAATTTATTTCAGTTCTTCAATACAAAAAGTGAACCTCATATATTATATAGAGTCATTACACACAGAGTGATCTATTTCACGTGTTTGTTTCCCCTTAACCCCTGGAGCTTTTTTCATTTTTCGCTCCCCTTCTTTCCAGAGCCATAACTTTTTTATTTTTTTCGTCAATATGGCCATGTGAGGGCTTCTTTTTTGTGGTACGAGTTGTATTTTTGAAAGATGCCATTGGTTGTACCATGTTGTGTAACATAAAATGGGAACAAATCCAAATGCGATGAAATTGCAAAAAAAAGTGGAATCCCACACTTGTTTTTTGTTTGGCTTTTTTCTGCTAGGTTCACTAAATGCTCAAACTGACCTGCCATTATGATTCTCCTGGTCATTACGAGTTCATAGACACCAAACATGCCTAGGTTCTCTTTTATCTAAGTGGTAGAAAATATTTCAAAGCTTGCTAAGAAAAAAAAAAGTTGCGCAATTTTCTGATTTTCTGATACAGGTAGCGTCTCCATTTTTCATGATCTGGGGTCGAATGAGGGCTTATTTTTTGCGGTATGAGCTAACGTTTTTAATGATACCACGTTTGTGCAGATACAATCTTTTGATCGCCCGTTATTGCATTTTAATTCAATGTCACGGCGACCAAAAAAACCTTAATTTGGGAGTTTTGATTTTTTTTTTCAATACGCCATTTAGCAATCAGGTTAATCCTTTTTTTTAATTGATCGATCGGGTGATTCTGAAAGTGGCAATACCAAATATGTGTAGGTTTGATTTTTTTTATTTCTTTATTTTGATTGGGGCAAAAGGGAGGTGATTTGAACTTTTATATTCTTTTTATATTTTTAAACACATTTTTTTTAGTTTTGGCATGCTTCAATAGACTCCATGGGAGGCTAGAAGCATCCACTACTCGATCATCTCTGCTACATAGAGGTGATGCACAGATCACCTCTATGCAGCAGAATTACAGGCTTGCTATGAGCGCCAACCACAGGGTGGCGCTCATAGCAATCTGCCATCTGCCATCAACAACCATAGAAGTCTCGAGGAGACGCTGTTTGTGGTGGCAATGCACCGATGACCCTCGATCACGTGACGGGGGTCAACGGTGCGCGTACTTCCGGCGGTATGGCTAGCAGCACTTCTTAAATGCCGCTGTCAGAGTTTGACAGCGGCATTTAACTAGTTAATGGGCGCGGGCAAATCGTGATTCCACTCGCGCCCATTGCGGGCACATGTCAGCTGTTGAAATCAGCTGACATGGTGCGGCTTTGAGGTGGGCTCACTGCCAGAGCCCACCTCAAAGCAGGGGATACTGCCACCTGATGTACTATTCCGTCAGCTGTCAGAAAGGGTTAATGTTGATGATTATAGCTTACAGCCAAAGAAAATCCAAAAGTCATTATCTCAGTAAACAAAAGCAGAGATTGAATCCCTAGCAAATTATGCTAATAATAATCACAAATAATTGTATGGTCCAGAAAAAGTTTTCTAGCATCCAAATAGGGCTGTAAAAAACTGTTCTACACTACAACAGAGAGAGCATATAAGAAGAGGCGTAAGATGAACAATAAAATTAGAATATTTAATTAGAAATAACTTAAAAGACAAACAATGTTAAAAAGTGCCAGTATAGTGCAAGGTGATGATGAGCCAAAGAAAGTAAGTGGTACCACCAGATGGCAGGCAAGAGCAAGATGTAATGCTAATAGACAATGTAGTCAAAGATTCAAAATACACAAATAAGTACAAACCTAAATAACACTTGCATCCAGAGACTAGAAAAAAGCCAATGAAAACCCAAAAGTCATTATCTCAGTAAATTAGAATACTTTATAACAACAGCTTGAAAAATGATTTTAAAATCCGAAATGTTGGCCTACTGAAATGTATGTTCAGTAAATGCACTCAGTACTTGGTTGGGCTCCTTTTGCATCAATTATTGCATCAATGCGGCGTGGCATGGAGGCGATCAGCCTGTGGCACTGCTGAGAGGTTATGGAAGCCCAGGTTGCTTTGATAGCAGCCTTCAGCTCGTCTGCATTGTTGGGTCTGGTGTTTCCAGGGGCGGACTGGGCCGGGTGGCAGGAATGCATTTGCACCCGGGCCGGTGCCTAAGCAGCTGCTGAGGGCCCCTGGACGATCTGCAGTGCAGTGTATGATGAGCAGGAACAGGGGGGCGGGACACGCAGCGTGCACCTGTGGCCGGAGCCATGGCCGGCTTCAGTAATGTGCAGGCTGCGGTGAGAGGGGGCAGCTCCTGGCACACAAGAAGAGAAGGAGGAGGCTGCCTTATCTACCGGTACCTAGTGATCACACGCAGCCTCCTCCTCTTCTGTGCGTGCAGATCTGTCTCCGGTGTCTGCTCAGCCAGGCCTGGAGGGGGAGGAGCTATAGTGTGCAGAGCAGAGCAGCACAGGACGGCAGGACATAGACAAGATGAGAGACAGGCTGCTCTGTGTGCCCACTGTCCAGCACACGCCAGGTAACCTCTCCAGCTGCCCATCTCAACACTTGCTGTGCTAAGTGGCAGGGGGGAGGCGGGCATTTAACAAATTAAACATGGTAGGTCAGAGTATGTGTGTTTTCCTCAATGTGTGTGTGTGTTTTCCTGAATGTGTGTGTTTTCCTGAATGTGTGTGTGTGTGTTTTCCTGAGTGTATGTGTGTGTGTTTTCCTGAGTGTGTGTGTGTTTTCCTGAGTGGGTGTGTGTGTTTTCCTGAGTGTGTGTGTTTTCCTGAGTGTGTGGGTGTATGTATGTGTGTGTGTTTTCCTGAGTGTGTGGGTGCATGTGTTTTTTTCCTGAGTGTGTGTTTTCCTGAGTGTGTGTGGGGTGTGTGTGTGTGAGTTTTCCTGAGTGTGTGTGCACGCGTGTGCCCACAAGGCAGCAGTTAAAGTCGCAGGCCAATCAGAGGCTGGCAGCTGACATCAGCGCGCATGTCGCCAGCGTATGATGTCATTGTTATTCGCCAGCTAGTCCACACTGAAATGCAAGGGATGGACATCGGCACTGGACCGTGGCCAGGTAAGGAGAAAGGTGTTTTTTATTTTTATTGAATGCGGCAAGTCCGGGGCAGAATGGAGACATGGGGGCAGGAATGGAAACAACATAGGGGGCAGGAATGGAGACATGGGGGCAGGAATGGAAACAACACAGAGGGCAGTAATGGAAACAACACGGGGCAGTAATGGAAACAACACAGGGGGCAGGAATGGAAACAACACGGGGCAGGATGAAGACAACACAGGGGGCAGGAATGGAAACAACACAGGGGGCAGGAATGGAAACAACACAGGGGCAGGAATGGAAACAACACAGGGGGCAAGAATGGAAACAACACAGGGCATGAATGGAAACAACACAGGGGGCAGGCATGGAAACAACACAGGGGGCAAGAATGGAAGCAATACGTGGCAGGAATGGAAGCAACACAGGGGGCAGGCATGGAAACAACACAGGGGGCAGGAATGGAAACAACTCAGGGGGCAGGATGGAAACACGGGGGCAGGATGGAGACACGGGGCAGAATGTGAGACGTGGGGGCAGAATGGAGACAAATAGGGCAGGAATATAGAGACAGATGGGGCAGGATGGAGGTAGATGGGGCAGGATCATGGTGCAGGATGGAGACACATGGTGCAGGATCATGGGGCAGGATGGATACGATGGAGACAGATGGGGTGGTAGGATGGGACAGATGGGGCAGGATCATGGGACAGATGGGGCAGGATGCGGAGATCATATGGGGGCAGAATGGATCCTAATGAGGGCAGAATGGGAGAGCATAAGGCTGGAGCCAGAAATGAGGTACACGGGGCCAGGATGGGGGATATTATTACCATAGGGGCTAATTAAGGGATATTATTACTGTAGTGATTTAGTTATTTTATTTATTGAGGATACGGTTTTAAATGAGGGGGCGGTCCTGTTACTGAGCAGAGCGACATTATGTCGCCCTTTTTTCTTCATCTGGTGCAGTGTAGAAGTTGGGAAAAAATTAAGTAATGTGTTCTGCAAACGGAGCTCTAGATAACTGTTATTTCCTGCAGAGACCCATCCTGGCTGGAAGATGTGATGGCGGTCTGTGCTGGTTAAGGATGAAAAGCGAAGCTGAAGGACTTCACCTAGAGACGTCACTGGTGAGTCAGTGTGTTACCTGTACACTGACATTATACACTATATACAGAGTTCCTGTGTACAATATCACCAGTGATCACTGTATTACCTGTACACTGGCACTATATACAGAGGTCCTGTGTACAATGTCACCAGTGATCACTGTGTTACATTTACACTGCCACTTCAGAGCTCCTGTGTATATTGTCACTGGTGATCACTGTGGTGTGCGTATTCAGCGGGTGTGTGACTGCAAGTTTGTGATTTGCGTACATGCGGTCACATGCTGACTAGACTTGCATGGCCTAATGCAACTGTATTGAACAAGGCCAGAAACAGTCTAGTCGGAATGTGGCTGGGAATATATATATATCGCATGCTTGTGGTCTCAAGACCACCTGTTCCCGGCGCCAGCACCAGAGAATCTTCACAGCACACAGTGCGCACGATATGAGGATTCACACATAGTGACTGTAGACATGTGGCATAAGATCCGACACCTTTAAGGATGGGCCGCTACTCATGGGCCACTGCTGTGTGCTTGCCCCCCAGGCTAAAATTTGCCAGCCAGCCCCTGGGTGTTTCTCATCTTCCTTTTGACAATATTCTATAGATTCTCTATGGGGTTAAGGTCAGGCGAGTTTGCTGGCCAAGTACAGTGATACTGTTGTTTTTACACCAGGTGTTGGTACTTTTGGCAGTGTGGACAGGGGCCAAATTCTGTTGGAGAATGAAATTTAATTTTCCAAAAAGCTTGTTGGCAGAGGGAAGCATGAAGTGCTCTAAAATTTCCTGGTAGACGGCTGCGCTGACCTTGATCTTGATAAAACACAGTGGATCTACACCAGCAGATGACATGGCTCCCCAAACCATCACTGATTGTGGAGACTTCACACTAGTCCTCCAGCAGCTTGGATTGTGGCCTCTCCACTCTTCCTCCAGACTCTGGGACCTGGATTTCCAAATGAAATGCAACATTTACTTTAATCTGAAAACAACACCTTGGACCACTGACAACAGTCTAGTTATTTTTTTCCTTGGCTCAGGTAAGCGTTGTCTATTGGTCATGAGTGGCTGACACAAGGAATGTGACACTTGTAGCCCATGTCCTGGATATGTCTGTGTGTGGCGGCTCTTGAAGCAATGACTCCAGCAGAAGTCCACTTTTGAATGTCCTTTTCTTAAAAATCCTTTCAAGGCTGCGGTTATTCCGGTTGCTTGTGCACATTTTTCTACCTTTTTCTATAGCGTTCAACTCCTCTTTTTCTGTGAAGAGGCAATTTGCATATTAAATTTCCCAGAGGAGCATTGCACAGCGAATAAGCTTCCTTACCTTGACAAGCCAGAGCTGGTTTGTCACTCTCCACAAGGAGAAACCTCACCCCTTAGACATCAGTCCAGAGCCTCTCACCTAGCCAAATCAGTTCTCATGTTTTGCACTGACTAGGGCCAACAGCCCGAAACACCGTGTCTGCAAATTGACATACTGATTTGGCTTTTATCCTAAGTCATATTACAAGACTCGTTAAAGGGTTGATTGTGACCTGTAGGATCGCTACTTCCAACAGGTGGCGCTATAGAGTTCAAGGCCTCTTTTTGCATATACACCCTTTTCTACCACGCTTCCACTCAACTTTCAATTAATATGCTTGGATACAGCACTATGTGAACAGCCATCTTATTTAGCAATGCCCTTTTGTAGCTTCCCCTTCTTGTGGAGTGTCAATGACTGCCTTCTGAACATCTGTCAAGTCAACAGTCTTCCCCATGATTGTGGAGCCTACTGAAACAGACTGAGGGACCTTTATAAATGCTTAGGAGCCTTTACATTTGTTTTTTGTTAATTATTCTAATTTTCTGAGATAATGACTTTTGGGTTTTCACTTCACTTTTCGAGTTGAAGAACTGAAATAAATTATCTTTTTGATAATATTCTAATTTTGTGACCTGTATACATAATAGATGAAAAGCCGATAATTCATCTGGTGCGTACAGTAAAATCACAGCGGGATCCAACAGGATAGAATACATAGATTACACACAGTATATGCACGTAGAATAGATAGATCTATAGATAGGCAGTGACCTATACAATTAGTACAGTGTGTGTGTAACTTACTGTACATGTATTTAATTGTTAAAAGATAATTTTTCTGAAAAAAAATGGCATGGGCTCCCACATAATTTTCTTAACCAGCAGAGGGAAAGCCGACGGCTGGAGAATGATGTTTATAGCCTGGGAAGAGGGTAATTCCATTAGAGTTTCCCAGGCTATTACTATCAGCTCACAGCTGTATACTTAACCTTTCCTGGCTGTTACAATGGGTGACCCCATCAAAAATTACACAGGGTACCCTTATAATTAATAACCAGCAAAGGCTAGGCAGACAGTTGCGGGTTGATATTAATAGCTTAGGAAAAGGCCACGGACATTACGCCTCCCCAGTGAAAAACATCAGCTTTCAGCCACCCCACAAAAGGTGCATCTATAAGATGTGCCAATTCTGGCACTTAACCTTGCTCTTCCTACTTGTCCTGATGCTGTGTAAAGTGAGGGGGTTGATGTCACTTTGTATTGTTAGCTGACATCAAGCCCAGAGGTTAGTAATGGAGAGGCATCTATAAGACACCCCCATTACTAACCCCATAGTCATATTGTATAAACACACACATCCAGAATAAAGTCCTTTTAATTGAAAGAATGACACAGACTCCTTTAACCCCTTAACCCCCAAGGGTGGTTTACATATTAAAGACCGAGCCAATTTTTACAATTCTGACCACTCTCCCTTTATGAGGTTATAATTCTGGAACGCTTGCATGGATCCTAGTAATTCTGACACTGTTTTCTCATGACATATTGTTCTTCATGTTAGTGGTAAAATTTCCTTGATATTACTTGCGTTTATTTGCGAAAAAAAGCGGAAATTTAGCGACAATTTTGAAGATTTCACAATATTCGAATTTTCATGCCCTTAAATCACAGTGATATGTCACACAAAATACTTAATAAGTAACATTTATCACATGTCTACTTTATATCAGCACAATTTTGGAACCAATTTTTTTTTGTTAGGAAGTTATAAGGGTTAAAAGTTGACCAGCGATTTCTCATTTTTTACAACACAATTTTTTTTAGGGACCACATCACATTTAAAGTCACTTTGAGGGGTCTATATGATAGAAAATTCCCAAAAGTAACACCATTCTAAAAACTGCACCCCTCAAGGTGCTCAAAACCACATTCGAGAAGTTTTTTAAGCCTTCAGGTGCTTCACAGGAATTTTTTGAATGTTTAAAAAAAAAAATGAACATTTAACTTTTTTCACAAAAAAATTATTTCAGATCCAATTTGTTTTATTTTACCAAGGGTAACAGGAGAAATTGGACCCCAAAAGTTGTTGTACAATTTGTCCTAAGTACACAGATACCCTATATGTGGGGGGGAACCACTGTATGGGCGCATGGCAGAGCTCGGAAGGGAAGGAGTGCCATTTGACTTTCAATGCAAAAATTGGCTGGAATTGAGATCGGACGCCATGTCGTGTTTGGAAAGCCCCTGATGTGCCTAAACAGCGGAAACCCCCGACAGGTGACCCATATTGGAAAGTAGACCCCAAGGAACTTATCTAGATGTGTTGTGAGAAATTTGAGCCCCCAAGTGTTTCACTACAGTTTATAGCGTAGAGCCGTGAAAATGAAAAATCTTTTTTTTCCACAAAAGTCATTTTTTAGCTTCAAGTTTTGTATTTTCTCAAGGGTAACAGGAAAAATTGGACCCTGAAAGTTGTTGTACAATGTTGTACAATTTGTCCTGCATACGCTAATACTCCATATGTGGGGGGGAACCACCGTTTGGGTGCATGGCAGAGCTCGGAAGGGAAGGAGCGCCGTTTGGAATGTAGACTTAGATGGAATGGTCTGCGGGCATCACGTTGCGTTTGCAGAGCCCCTGATGTACCTATACAGTAGAAACCCCCCATAACTGACCCCATAATGGAAACTAGACTCCCCAAAGAACTTATTTAGATGTGTTATGAGAACTTTGAAACCCCAAGTGTTTCACTACAGTTTATAATGCAGAGCCGTGAAAATAAAAAATCTTTTTTTTCACAAAAATTATTTTTTAACCCCCAGTTTCGTATTTTATGAAGGGTAACAGGAGAAATTGGACTGTAAACGTTGTTGTCCAATTTGTCCTGAGTACGCTGATACCCCATATGTGGGGAAGAACCATCGTTTGGGCGCATGGCAGAGCTCGGAAGGGAAGAAGCGCCGTTTGGAATGCAGACTTAGATGGAATGGTCTGCGGGCGTCACGTTACGTTTGCAGATCCCCTGATGTACCTATACAGTAGAAACCCCCATAAGTGACCCTATATTGGAAACTACACCCCCAAGGAACTTATCTAGATGTGTTATAAGAACTTTGAACCCCCAAGTGTTTCACTACAATTTATAACGCAGAACTGTGAAAATAAAAAATAATTTTTTCCCCCACAGAAATTATTTTTTAACCCCCAGATTTTTATTTTCCCAAGGGTAACAGGAGAAATTGGACTGCAAACGTTGTTGTCCAATTTGTCCTGAGTACGCTGATACCCCATATGTGGGGGTTAACCACTGTTTGGCAGAGCTCGGAAGGGAAGGAGCACTGTTTTACTTTTTCAATACAGAAGTCAAGTCCAACACACTCCTAACCCCAACACACACCTAAAACTAATCCCAAACCTAACCCTTACCACACCCCTAATCCCTATCGTAAACATAATCCAAGCCCTAACCCAATCTCTAGCCCCAAACCTAACCCTAACTTTAGCCCCAACCCTAACCCTAACTTTAGCCCTAACCCTCACTTTAGCCCTAACCCTAATGGGAAAACAGAAATAAATACATTTTTTTTATTTTATTATTTTTCTCTAACTAAGGGGGTAATGAAAGGGGGTTTGATTTACTATTTATAGCGGGTTTTTATAGTGGATTTATGATTAGCAGCTGTCACACACTAAAAGACGCTTTTTATTGCACAAAATTGTTTTTGCATCACCACATTTTGAGAGCTATAATTTTCCAAATTTTGGCCCATAGAGTCACGTGAGGTCTTGTTTTTTGCGGGACAAGTTGACGTTTTTATTGGTGCCATTTTCGGGCACATGACATTTTTTGATCGCTTTTTATTACGATTTATGTGAGGCAGAATGAACAAAAACCAGCAATTCGTGAATTTCTTTTGGGTGGGGTGCTTATACCATTCAGCGTTTGGTAAAATTGATAAAACAGTTTTGTTATTCGGGTCAGTACGATTACAGCGATACCTAATTTATATAATTTTTTTATGTTTTGGCGCTTTTATGCACTAAAACCTATTTTATATAAAAAATAATTATTATTGCATCGCTTTATTCTGAGGGCTATAACTTTTTTATTTTTTTGGTGATGTTGCTGTATGGTGGCTCATTTTTGCGGGACCAGATGACGTTTTCAGTGGTACTGTGTTTATTTATATCCGTCTTTTTGATCGCGTGTTATTCCACTTTTTGCTCGACGCTATGATGATAAAGCATTGTTTTTTGCCTCGTTTTTTATTTTTATTTTTTACGGTGTTCACTGAAGGGGTTAACTAGTGGGACAGTTTTATAGGTCGGGTTGTTACGGACGTGGAGATACTAAATATGTGTACTTTTATTGTTTTTAGAGGGCTTTTTTCACAAAAATGTATTTTTTGGAATAATATTTATTTAGGAATTAAAAAAAAATATATTTTTACACATGTTAACTTTATTGTTTTTACTTTTCCCAGGGTGGGACACTTTGCACAGCACTGTTTCAGATCTGACAGGCAGTGCAGGAGGCTTGCCGGTGCCTGCTCTCAGATCCGGGGCCTGCAGGAAGGAGGATGGAGGAGACCCTCGGAACAACGCGATCACATTGCATTGTTCTGAGGGTCTCAGGGAAGCACGCAGGGAGCCCCCTACCTGCGTGATGCTTCCCTATGCCGCCAGAACACTATGATCTTGTTTGATCACAGTGTTCCAGGGGTTGATATGCCGGGAGCTCCTGGCACATAGCCACAGCTGACACCCGGCCACGATCATCCGCGCCCCCCGTGAGCGTGGCTGATCGCATATGATGTACTATCCCGTCCAAAGGAATTAGGTCCCAGGTCACATGGACTGGATAGTACGTCCGATGGCAGAAAGGGGTTAATCAATCTTAATTAAATCATATTTATTGCATCGCCCATTCAAGTGATGCCATTGTCTCCTGCAAAAGAATTAAAATAACAAACAACAATATTCCTCACCTGTCCGCTGAGAAGTTAATAGTCCATTTGTCCCAGGACGGGTCTAGCCCTGCTACATCTACATGGCAGGATGCATGGTTGCATTATGCAACCATACAGCCTGAAATCCAGCAAAGACACTGAACAGCATCTGCTACCACTGCTCAGTGTCTTGCGGTGAAGTCGTATGACCTGTCTGACGTTATTGGGAGCGTGAGAAAGTTCTCACACTTGCGGTGCCGTCAGAAAGCTCCTGGGAGTTCACAGCCAATTAACTCACTTCACCTAACTGATGTCAGCACGGCGTCCCACAGCATCATAAAGGAGTCTGTGTCATTCTTTCAATTAAAGGACATTATTCTGCGTGTGTGTTTTTATACAATATGGCTATGAGGTTAGTAATGAAGACACCTCTACATTACTAACCTCTGGGCGTGATGTCACCTGACAATACAAAGTTGACATCAACTCCATGAACTATCACCCCACTTGCCACTGCATCAGGGCAAATGAAAAGAACAAGGCTAAGTGCCCCATGGCCCCTTCCTAGGCTATTAATGTCAACCTGCTGTTGTCTGCCTAGCCTTTGCAGGTTATTAAAGGGAACCTGTTACCCCCCTGGTGTTTTTAACTAAAAAAGCCATCTTGTGCAGCACTAATGCTGCATTCTGTCAAGATGGTTCCTTTATTTGGGGTCCCTTCCAATGCTGCAATATTCTTTTTTTTATTTGCCCGCCATACCTGTAGTCTGTCCGGGGGGCGTGTCTTTTTGCCCTGGACACAAACGCCTCCCAGCCATCACTCGGCCCCTCCGTGCACCGGGCACCTGTTATGACCCCAATGGCAGAGGGTCTCAGGAATAAACACCAAGTCTGCAAACACAAAAAACCAGCTCATAGGGCAGTGGTAACTGGGCTGACCATATATCTAATCCTAGCACCACAAATAGAAGTAGCCAGGGAACGTGCCTACTTTGGTTCTAGACGTCTCGCGCCAGCCGGAGAACTAACTAACCCTAGAAGGGAAAATAAAGACCTTTCTTGCCTCCAGAGAAAAGACCCCAAAAGTTGGATACAAGCCCCCAACAAATAATAACGGTGAGGTAAGAGGAAAAGACAAACATAAGAATGAGCTAGGTATTTAGCAAAGAGAGGCCCACTAGCTAATAGCAGAATATAGTAAGATGACTTATATGGTCAGCAAAAACCCTATTAAAATATCCACGCTGGATATTCAAGAACCCCCGAACCGTCTAACGGCCGGGGGGAGAACACCAGCCCCCTAGAGCTTCCAGCAAGGTCAGAAATCACATTTAGTACAAGCTGGACAAAAATAGTAGCAAAGCAAGTAACTCAAAAAACAAAGAAGCAAGACTTAGCTTAATTTTGCAAGAGCCAGGACCAGCAGACAGGAGCAACAGAAGGATCTGATTACAACGATGCCAGGCACTGGACTAAGGATCCAGGAAGTTAATATAGCGACACCCCTGGACTAACGACCCAGGTGAGTGCCAAACAGAAAAAAGACAATCCCAGAGTCATACCACTAGTGACCACAAGAGGGAGCCAAAAAGTCTAATTCACAACAGTACCCCCCCCTTAAGGAGGGGTCACCGAACCCTCACCAAGACCACCAGGGCGATCAGGATGAGCAGCGTGAAAGGCACGAACTAAATCGGCCGCATGCACATCAGAGGCAACCACCCAGGAATTATCCTCCTGACCATAGCCCTTCCACTTGACCAGATACTGAAGCCTCCACCTGGAGAGACGAGAATCCAAGATCTTCTCCACCACGTACTCCAACTCGCCCTCAACCAACACCGGAGCAGGAGGCTCAACAGAAGGAACCACAGGTACAACGTACCGCCGCAACAAAGACCTATGGAACACGTTGTGAATGGCAAACGACACAGGAAGATCCAAGCGAAAGGACACAGGATTAAGGATTTCCAATATCTTGTAAGGACCGATGAAGCGAGGCTTAAATTTAGGAGAGGAGACCTTCATAGGAACAAATCGAGAAGACAGCCATACCAAATCCCCAACACGAAGTCGGGGACCCACACCGCGGCGGCGGTTGGCAAAACGCTGAGCCTTCTCTTGTGACAACTTTAAGTTGTCCACCACATGATTCCAGATCTGCTGCAACCTATCCACCACAGAATCTACCCCAGGACAGTCAGAAGGCTCCACATGTCCCGAGGAAAAACGAGGATGGAAACCAGAGTTGCAGAAAAATAGCGAAACCAATGTAGCGGAACTAGCCCGATTATTAAGGGCAAACTCAGCCAACGGCAAGAAGGTCACCCAATCATCCTGATCCGCAGAAACAAAACACCTCAAATAAGCCTCCAGAGTCTGATTAGTTCGCTCCGTTTGTCCATTAGTCTGAGGATGAAAGGCAGACGAAAACGACAACTCAATGCCCATCCTAGCACAAAAGGATCGCCAGAACCTGGAAACAAACTGGGATCCTCTGTCAGACACAATATTCTCAGGAATGCCGTGTAAACGAACCACATTCTGAAAGAACACAGGAACCAGATCGGAAGAGGAAGGCAGCTTAGGCAAAGGTACCAAATGGACCATCTTAGAAAAGCGATCACATACCACCCAGATGACAGACATGCCCTGAGACACCGGGAGATCTGAAATGAAATCCATGGAAATGTGTGTCCAAGGCCTCTTCGGGACAGGCAAGGGCAAGAGCAACCCGCTGGCACGCAAACAGCAAGGCTTAGCTCGAGCACAAGTCCCACAGGACTGCACAAACGACCGCACATCCCGTGACAAGGAAGGCCACCAAAAGGACCTAGCCACCAGATCTCTGGTGCCAAAAATTCCCGGATGCCCTGCCAACACCGAGGAATGAACCTCGGAAATGACTCTGCTGGTCCACTTATCAGGAACAAACAGTCTGTCAGGTGGACAAGAGTCAGGTCTACCAGCCTGAAATCTCTGCAACACACGTCGCAAATCCGGAGAAATGGCTGACAAGATAACTCCCTCTTTAAGAATACCAACTGGTTCTGCGACTCCCGGAGAGTCAAGCACAAAGCTCCTTGAAAGAAAATTTGAGCCCCCAAGTGTTTCACTACAGTTTATAGCGTAGAGCCGTGAAAATGAAAAATCTTTTTTTTCCACAAAAGTCATTTTTTAGCTTCAAGTTTTGTATTTTCTCAAGGGTAACAGGAAAAATTGGACCCTGAAAGTTGTTGTACAATGTTGTACAATTTGTCCTGCATACGCTAATACTCCATATGTGGGGGGGAACCACCGTTTGGGTGCATGGCAGAGCTCGGAAGGGAAGGAGCTCCGTTTGGAATGTAGACTTAGATGGAATGGTCTGCGGGCGTCACGTTGCGTTTGCAGAGCCCCTGATGTACCTATACAGTAGAAACCCCCCATAACTGACCCCATAATGGAAACTAGACTCCCCAAAGAACTTATTTAGATGTGTTATGAGAACTTTGAAACCCCAAGTGTTTCACTACAGTTTATAATGCAGAGCCGTGAAAATAAAAAATCTTTTTTTTCACAAAAATTATTTTTTAACCCCCAGTTTCGTATTTTATGAAGGGTAACAGGAGAAATTGGACTGTAAACGTTGTTGTCCAATTTGTCCTGAGTACGCTGATACCCCATATGTGGGGAAGAACCATCGTTTGGGCGCATGGCAGAGCTCGGAAGGGAAGAAGCGCCGTTTGGAATGCAGACTTAGATGGAATGGTCTGCGGGCGTCACGTTACGTTTGCAGATCCCCTGATGTACCTATACAGTAGAAACCCCCATAAGTGACCCTATATTGGAAACTACACCCCCAAGGAACTTATCTAGATGTGTTATAAGAACTTTGAACCCCCAAGTGTTTCACTACAATTTATAACGCAGAACTGTGAAAATAAAAAATAATTTTTTCCCCCACAGAAATTATTTTTTAACCCCCAGATTTTTATTTTCCCAAGGGTAACAGGAGAAATTGGACTGCAAACGTTGTTGTCCAATTTGTCCTGAGTACGCTGATACCCCATATGTGGGGGTTAACCACTGTTTGGCAGAGCTCGGAAGGGAAGGAGCACTGTTTTACTTTTTCAATACAGAAGTCAAGTCCAACACACTCCTAACCCCAACACACACCTAAAACTAATCCCAAACCTAACCCTTACCACACCCCTAATCCCTATCGTAAACATAATCCAAGCCCTAACCCAATCTCTAGCCCCAAACCTAACCCTAACTTTAGCCCCAACCCTAACCCTAACTTTAGCCCTAACCCTCACTTTAGCCCTAACCCTAATGGGAAAACAGAAATAAATACATTTTTTTTATTTTATTATTTTTCTCTAACTAAGGGGGTAATGAAAGGGGGTTTGATTTACTATTTATAGCGGGTTTTTATAGTGGATTTATGATTAGCAGCTGTCACACACTAAAAGACGCTTTTTATTGCACAAAATTGTTTTTGCATCACCACATTTTGAGAGCTATAATTTTCCAAATTTTGGCCCATAGAGTCACGTGAGGTCTTGTTTTTTGCGGGACAAGCTGACGTTTTTATTGGTGCCATTTTCGGGCACATGACATTTTTTGATCGCTTTTTATTACGATTTATGTGAGGCAGAATGAACAAAAACCAGCAATTCGTGAATTTCTTTTGGGTGGGGTGCTTATACCATTCAGCGTTTGGTAAAATTGATAAAACAGTTTTGTTATTCGGGTCAGTACGATTACAGCGATACCTAATTTATATAATTTTTTTATGTTTTGGCGCTTTTATGCACTAAAACCTATTTTATATAAAAAATAATTATTATTGCATCGCTTTATTCTGAGGGCTATAACTTTTTTATTTTTTTGGTGATGTTGCTGTATGGTGGCTCATTTTTGCGGGACCAGATGACGTTTTCAGTGGTACTGTGTTTATTTATATCCGTCTTTTTGATCGCGTGTTATTCCACTTTTTGCTCGACGCTATGATGATAAAGCATTGTTTTTTGCCTCGTTTTTTATTTTTATTTTTTACGGTGTTCACTGAAGGGGTTAACTAGTGGGACAGTTTTATAGGTCGGGTTGTTACGGACGTGGAGATACTAAATATGTGTACTTTTATTGTTTTTAGGGGGCTTTTTTCACAAAAATGTATTTTTTGGAATAATATTTATTTAGGAATTAAAAAAAAATATATTTTTACACATGTTAACTTTATTGTTTTTACTTTTCCCAGGGTGGGACACTTTGCACAGCACTGTTTCAGATCTGACAGGCAGTGCAGGAGGCTTGCCGGTGCCTGCTCTCAGATCCGGGGCCTGCAGGGAGGAGGATGGAGGAGACCCTCGGAACAACGCGATCACATTGCATTGTTCTGAGGGTCTCAGGGAAGCACGCAGGGAGCCCCCTACCTGCGTGATGCTTCCCTATGCCGCCAGAACACTATGATCTTGTTTGATCACAGTGTTCCAGGGGTTGATATGCCGGGAGCTCCTGGCACATAGCCACAGCTGACACCCGGCCACGATCATCCGCGCCCCCCGTGAGCGTGGCTGATCGCATATGATGTACTATCCCGTCCAAAGGAATTAGGTCCCAGGTCACATGGACTGGATAGTACGTCCGATGGCAGAAAGGGGTTAATCAATCTTAATTAAATCATATTTATTGCATCGCCCATTCAAGTGATGCCATTGTCTCCTGCAAAAGAATTAAAATAACAAACAACAATATTCCTCACCTGTCCGCTGAGAAGTTAATAGTCCATTTGTCCCAGGACGGGTCTAGCCCTGCTACATCTACATGGCAGGATGCATGGTTGCATTATGCAACCATACAGCCTGAAATCCAGCAAAGACACTGAACAGCATCTGCTACCACTGCTCAGTGTCTTGCGGTGAAGTCGTATGACCTGTCTGACGTTATTGGGAGCGTGAGAAAGTTCTCACACTTGCGGTGCCGTCAGAAAGCTCCTGGGAGTTCACAGCCAATTAACTCACTTCACCTAACTGATGTCAGCACGGCGTCCCACAGCATCATAAAGGAGTCTGTGTCATTCTTTCAATTAAAGGACATTATTCTGCGTGTGTGTTTTTATACAATATGGCTATGAGGTTAGTAATGAAGACACCTCTACATTACTAACCTCTGGGCGTGATGTCACCTGACAATACAAAGTTGACATCAACTCCATGAACTATCACCCCACTTGCCACTGCATCAGGGCAAATGAAAAGAACAAGGCTAAGTGCCCCATGGCCCCTTCCTAGGCTATTAATGTCAACCTGCTGTTGTCTGCCTAGCCTTTGCAGGTTATTAAAGGGAACCTGTTACCCCCCTGGCGTTTTTAACTAAAAAAGCCATCTTGTGCAGCACTAATGCTGCATTCTGTCAAGATGGTTCCTTTATTTGGGGTCCCTTCCAATGCTGCAATATTCTTTTTTTTATTTGCCCGCCATACCTGTAGTCTGTCCGGGGGGCGTGTCTTTTTGCCCTGGACACAAACGCCTCCCAGCCATCACTCGGCCCCTCCGTGCACCGGGCACCTGTTATGACCCCAATGGCAGAGGGTCTCAGGAATAAACACCAAGTCTGCAAACACAAAAAACCAGCTCATAGGGCAGTGGTAACTGGGCTGACCATATATCTAATCCTAGCACCACAAATAGAAGTAGCCGGGGAACGTGCCTACGTTGGTTCTAGACGTCTCGCGCCAGCCGGAGAACTAACTAACCCTAGAAGGGAAAAGAAAGACCTTTCTTGCCTCCAGAGAAAAGACCCCAAAAGTTGGATACAAGCCCCCAACAAATAATAACGGTGAGGTAAGAGGAAAAGACAAACATAAGAATGAGCTAGGTATTTAGCAAAGAGAGGCCCACTAGCTAATAGCAGAATATAGTAAGATGACTTATATGGTCAGCAAAAACCCTATTAAAATATCCACGCTGGATATTCAAGAACCCCCGAACCGTCTAACGGCCGGGGGGAGAACACCAGCCCCCTAGAGCTTCCAGCAAGGTCAGAAATCACATTTAGTACAAGCTGGACAAAAATAGTAGCAAAGCAAGTAACTCAAAAAACAAAGAAGCAAGACTTAGCTTAATTTTGCAAGAGCCAGGACCAGCAGACAGGAGCAACAGAAGGATCTGATTACAACGATGCCAGGCACTGGACTAAGGATCCAGGAAGTTAATATAGCGACACCCCTGGACTAACGACCCAGGTGAGTGCCAAACAGAAAAAAGACAATCCCAGAGTCATACCACTAGTGACCACAAGAGGGAGCCAAAAAGTCTAATTCACAACAGTACCCCCCCCTTAAGGAGGGGTCACCGAACCCTCACCAAGACCACCAGGGCGATCAGGATGAGCAGCGTGAAAGGCACGAACTAAATCGGCCGCATGCACATCAGAGGCAACCACCCAGGAATTATCCTCCTGACCATAGCCCTTCCACTTGACCAGATACTGAAGCCTCCACCTGGAGAGACGAGAATCCAAGATCTTCTCCACCACGTACTCCAACTCGCCCTCAACCAACACCGGAGCAGGAGGCTCAACAGAAGGAACCACAGGTACAACGTACCGCCGCAACAAAGACCTATGGAACACGTTGTGAATGGCAAACGACACAGGAAGATCCAAGCGAAAGGACACAGGATTAAGGATTTCCAATATCTTGTAAGGACCGATGAAGCGAGGCTTAAATTTAGGAGAGGAGACCTTCATAGGAACAAATCGAGAAGACAGCCATACCAAATCCCCAACACGAAGTCGGGGACCCACACCGCGGCGGCGGTTGGCAAAACGCTGAGCCTTCTCTTGTGACAACTTTAAGTTGTCCACCACATGATTCCAGATCTGCTGCAACCTATCCACCACAGAATCTACCCCAGGACAGTCAGAAGGCTCCACATGTCCCGAGGAAAAACGAGGATGGAAACCAGAGTTGCAGAAAAATAGCGAAACAATGTAGCGGAACTAGCCCGATTATTAAGGGCAAACTCAGCCAACGGCAAGAAGGTCACCCAATCATCCTGATCCGCAGAAACAAAACACCTCAAATAAGCCTCCAGAGTCTGATTAGTTCGCTCCGTTTGTCCATTAGTCTGAGGATGAAAGGCAGACGAAAACGACAACTCAATGCCCATCCTAGCACAAAAGGATCGCCAGAACCTGGAAACAAACTGGGATCCTCTGTCAGACACAATATTCTCAGGAATGCCGTGTAAACAAACCACATTCTGAAAGAACACAGGAACCAGATCGGAAGAGGAAGGCAGCTTAGGCAAAGGTACCAAATGGACCATCTTAGAAAAGCGATCACATACCACCCAGATGACAGACATGCCCTGAGACACCGGGAGATCTGAAATGAAATCCATGGAAATGTGTGTCCAAGGCCTCTTCGGGACAGGCAAGGGCAAGAGCAACCCGCTGGCACGCAAACAGCAAGCTTAGCTCGAGCACAAGTCCCACAGGACTGCACAAACGACCGCACATCCCGTGACAAGGAAGGCCACCAAAAGGACCTAGCCACCAGATCTCTGGTGCCAAAAATTCCCGGATGCCCTGCCAACACCGAGGAATGAACCTCGGAAATGACTCTGCTGGTCCACTTATCAGGAACAAACAGTCTGTCAGGTGGACAAGAGTCAGGTCTACCAGCCTGAAATCTCTGCAACACACGTCGCAAATCCGGAGAAATGGCTGACAAGATAACTCCCTCTTTAAGAATACCAACTGGTTCTGCGACTCCCGGAGAGTCAAGCACAAAGCTCCTTGAAAGAGCATCAGCCTTCACATTCTTTGAACCTGGTAAATACGAGACCACAAAGTCAAAACAGGAGAAAAACAATGACCAGCGGGCCTGTCTAGGATTCAGGCGTTTAGCAGACTCGAGATACATCAAATTTTTGTGATCAGTCAAGACCACCACACGATGCTTAGCACCCTCGAGCCAATGACGCCACTCCTCAAATGCCCACTTCATGGCCAACAACTCCCGATTGCCAACATCATAATTCCGCTCAGCAGGCGAAAACTTCCTCGAGAAAAAGGCACAAGGTCTCATCACAGAGCAACCAGGGCCTCTCTGCGACAAAACGGCCCCTGCCCCAATCTCAGAAGCATCCACTTCAACCTGAAAGGGAAGTGAGACATCAGGCTGGCACAAAACAGGCGCCGAAGTAAACCGGCGCTTCAACTCCTGGAAAGCCTCCACGGCTGCAGGAGCCCAGTTAGCAACATCAGAACCTTTCTTGGTCATATCCGTCAAAGGTTTAGCAATGCTAGAAAAATTAGCAATAAAACGACGGTAGAAGTTAGCAAAACCCAAGAACTTCTGAAGACTCTTAACTGACGTGGGTTGAGTCCAATCATGAATAGCACGGACCTTCACTGGGTCCATCTCCACCGCAGAAGGGGAAAAAATAAACCCCAAAAAGGGAACCTTCTGTACTCCAAAAAGACACTTTGAGCCCTTAACAAATAAAGCATTCTCACGCAAAACCTGAAACACCATCCTGACCTGCTCTACATGCGAGTCCCAGTCATCAGAAAAAAACAGAATATCATCCAGATAAACGATCATAAATTTATCCAGATACTTCCGGAAAATATCATGCATAAAGGACTGAAACACTGAAGGAGCATTAGAGAGCCCAAAAGGCATCACCAAGTACTCAAAATGACCTTCGGGCGTATTAAACGCGGTTTTCCATTCATCTCCTCGCTTAATGCGCACAAGGTTGTACGCACCACGAAGATCTATCTTGGTGAACCACTTGGCACCTTTAATTCGGGCAAACAAGTCTGACAACAGAGGCAAAGGATACTGAAATTTAACAGTGATTTTATTCAAAAGCCGATAGTCAATACAAGGTCTCAAAGATCCGTCCTTCTTGGCCACAAAAAAGAATCCCGCACCAAGAGGGGAAGAGGAAGGATGGATATGCCCCTTCTCCAGAGATTCCTTGATATACGAACGCATTGCGGTATGCTCAGGTACAGACAGATTAAATAGTCTTCCCTTAGGAAATTTGCTACCTGGAATCAAATCTATGGCACAGTCACAGTCCCTATGAGGAGGCAGAACACTGGACCTGGACTCGCTGAACACGTCCTGATAATCAGACAAATACTCAGGAACTTCCGAAGGAGTAAAGGAAGCAATAGACACCAGCGGGGAATCACCATGAATACCCTGACAGCCCCAACTTGACACAGACATTGCCTTCCAATCCAAGACTGGATTATGAGTCTGTAACCATGGCAAACCCAAAACGACCAAATCATGCATTTTATGCAGAACAAGAAAACGAATCACCTCCTGATGTTCAGGAGTCATGCACATGGTTACCTGTGTCCAAAACTGCGGTTTATTTTCCGCCAATGGCGTAGCATCAATACCCCTCAGAGGGATAGGATTAACCAACGGCTCAAGAACAAAACCACAGCGCTTGGCAAATGACAGATCCATAAGACTCAGGGCAGCACCTGAATCCACAAACGCCATAACAGGGTAAGAGGACAACGAGCAAATTAAAGTCACAGACAAAATAAATTTAGGTTGCAAATTACCAATGGCGACAGGACTAACAACCCTTGTTAGGCGTTTAGAGCATGCTGATATAACATGTGTAGAATCACCACAGCAAAAACACAACCCATTCTGACGTCTATGATTTTTCCGCTCATTTCTGGTCTGAATTCTATCACATTGCATCAAATCAGGTGTTTGTTTAGACAACACCACCAGAGGATTAGCGGTTTTGCGCTCCCGCAAACGCCGGTCAATTTGAATAGCCAGCGCCATGGAATCATTCAGACTTGTAGGAATGGAGAAACCCACCATCACATTCTTAATGGCTTCAGAAAGGCCATTTCTGAAGTTTGCGGCCAGAGCACACTCATTCCACTGAGTAAGCACGGACCATTTCCGAAATTTTTGGCAATACACTTCAGCTTCATCCTGGCCCTGAGAAATAGCCAGCAAGGCTTTTTCTGCCTGAACCTCGAGATTCGGTTCCTCGTAAAGCAATCCGAGCACCAGAAAAAACGCATCAATATTTGCCAATGCCGGATCTCCTGGCGCTAGCGAGAAAGCCCAATCCTGAGGGTCGCCCCGTAAAAAAGAGATAACAATTTTAACTTGCTGAACTGAGTCTCCAGATGAACGTGGTCTCAGAGATAGAAACAATTTACAATTATCCCTGAAATTCCTAAACTTAAATCGGTCTCCAGAAAACAGTTCAGGAATAGGTATTTTAGGTTCAGACATAGGACTACTGGTAACAAAATCTTGTATGCTTTGCACACGAGCAGCAAACTGGTCCACACTTGTAATCAAGGTCTGGACATTCATGTCTGCAGCAAGCTCAAGCCACTCAGAGGTAAAGGGGAGGAAGAGAGGAAAAAAAAAAAAAAAAAAATTCAGAATTTTCTTTCTTATATCCCACTTCTGCAATGCATTAAACATTCAATGTTGGCCTGGCATACTGTTATGACCCCAATGGCAGAGGGTCTCAGGAATAAACACCAAGTCTGCAAACACAAAAAACCAGCTCATAGGGCAGTGGTAACTGGGCTGACCATATATCTAATCCTAGCACCACAAATAGAAGTAGCCGGGGAACGTGCCTACGTTGGTTCTAGACGTCTCGCGCCAGCCGGAGAACTAACTAACCCTAGAAGGGAAAAGATAGACCTTTCTTGCCTCCAGAGAAAAGACCCCAAAAGTTGGATACAAGCCCCCAACAAATAATAACGGTGAGGTAAGAGGAAAAGACAAACATAAGAATGAGCTAGGTATTTAGCAAAGAGAGGCCCACTAGCTAATAGCAGAATATAGTAAGATGACTTATATGGTCAGCAAAAACCCTATTAAAATATCCACGCTGGATAATCAAGAACCCCCGAACCGTCTAACGGCCGGGGGGAGAACACCAGCCCCCTAGAGCTTCCAGCAAGGTCAGAAATCACATTTAGTACAAGCTGGACAAAAATAGTAGCAAAGCAAGTAACTCAAAAAACAAAGAAGCAAGACTTAGCTTAATTTTGCAAGAGCCAGGACCAGCAGACAGGAGCAACAGAAGGATCTGATTACAACGATGCCAGGCACTGGACTAAGGATCCAGGAAGTTAATATAGCGACACCCCTGGACTAACGACCCAGGTGAGTGCCAAACAGAAAAAAGACAATCCCAGAGTCATACCACTAGTGACCACAAGAGGGAGCCAAAAAGTCTAATTCACAACAGGCACCATCTCCTCTGCCTTCATTAACGTCCCCGGTGCCTGCTCTGTAAGTTCCCATCATGTGATGTGAGTAGAAGGGCAGTGCAAACTAAGCATGCCCGAAAAAGGAACTTACTCCTTTGTTTCCTTTGTTGCTTTGGCTGTATGTTTTCGGTCATTGTCTTGCTGAAAGACCCAGCCATGACCTATTTTTAATGTCCTGGTGGAGGGAAGGAGGTTGTCACTCAGGATTTTATGGTACATAGCTTCATCCAATTTCCCACTGATACGGTGAAGTAGTCCTGTGCCCTTAGCAGAGAAACCCCCCAAAACATAATGTTTCCACCTCCATGCTTGACAGTGGGGATGGTGTTCTTTGGGTCATAGGCATCATTTCTTTCCTCCAAACACGGCGTGTTGAGTTAATCTCAAAGACCTCAATTTCTGTCTCATCTGACCACAGCACCTTCTCCCAGTCACTCACAGAATTGTCCAGGTGTTCATTGGCTAACTTCAGACGCGCATGTACATGTGCATTCTTGAGCAGGGGACCTTGCATGATTTTAAATCTTAACGGCGTAATGTGTTACCAATGATTTTCTTGGTGACTGTGGTCCCAGCTGCTTTGAGATAATTAACAAGTTCCTCTGTGTAGTTTTAGGCTGATCTCTCACCTTCCTCATGATCAAGGATACCCCACGAGGTGATATTTTGCATGGTGCCCCAGATCGATGTTGATTGACAGTCATTTTGTATTTCTTCCATTTTCTTACTATTGCACCAACAGTTGTATCCTTCTCACCCAACGTCTTACTTATGGTTTTGTAGCCCATTCCAGCTTTGTGCAGGTCTATGATCTTGTCCCTGACATCCTTATAAAGCTTTTTGGTCTTGCCCATTTTGCAGACGTACACAATATCACCTGACTATCACTTGCCCTAAACCCAACAAAGGTGATCCGGGGTGAATTGGACCAGAGAGATGGAGATGCCAAAAAGTGTTCAGCACATGTAAGTCACCGTAGCTTTCCTTCACCAGAATAAAGTACAGAATCCTGAACTAAACTTGAATATAACATATAAGGATGGCTTCATGGTGACCCTTCACTCCCTGCACCTGGTCGCATGCCCTGCCGGCCCCTATACAGCGCCACCTCTGGTCTATGTGGGATATTGGATATTTTCCTCTTTAAAAAAATTACAAAGTCTCATAATTTTTACTTGTTTGGTTTGTTTTATTTTACCTACTTTTAGGTCTTGCATGTAATGTATATGATGTAATTTTAAGTAAAAAAAATATGCAGAGAAAAGAAAAATTCTGAAGGGTTCACAAACTTTCAAGCATTGTTGTAAATCCTCAGCTACACTAGTGGTTTGTGTAAATAATGGAAAACACCAACAGTATAAATTGCCAATAAAAACAGATTATATTCAGTCATATTAAAAATTATGCGAACAACTGGTGTAGACAAGGTGACTGCTAACCAAGCAGGGACAGCAAACAAAATGCAGAGTACAAGGTAATAGAAGTGCATAAAGTGTCTAGTATGAGCAGGGCCAGAAGTGGGATATACTGCTCCCTATAAAGTTATATGTCTGGCAGTAGATAAATAAATAAGAACACAACACTTACATGCATGAAACACTGATTTGAGTGGCGTCCTCAGTTGTTTGCGTAGTTTTTAATATGATTGAATAAAATCTGTTTTTATTGGCAATTTATACTGTTCGTGTTTTCTGTTGTTTATCTGATTATTTCAGTTTATTTGCCTCTTCATTTTGATACATGGATATAAAATTCTGTAGTTACTAGTGGTTCTGCCAATATTAGCACACTTATCTTAGTCTGCCTCAGCAGTCTCGTACATGACATGTAGCAGTGATTGGCTGCAGTGGTCACATGAATGTATGGCATATTATCAAGGTGGCAGCAAAGTTGTTAGCGGACCACTGGGGGACTTGAGAAGGCAAGCAACTGTTGTTTTTTTCTAATCTTTCCATATTTCCTGCTCTTATAGTTTTCTTTTGAAGCTCGGTAAAAACCTTATAATGGAGGGCTACATAAGATGATCTGAAGATCACCTGCCTTAGACAGATCAGAGATGGTCTGGGGCAATTTGGATGAAATAAGGAGATGTTAAAAAGAGCTGAGCAGACGTTATCTTACCAATATTAGGATACATTTACTTTAGGATTATACAGAAATATTCTTCAAAAGACAAAGTGATTTTTTTGTAAAAACCCCTCCTCACCCCAACTCCCTGCACTTGGTTACAGGCCCCTATACAGATATGGGAACATCTTCAAGATGGTTGTAAAAAGCATCACAGGTGCGACTGCGGAACAATGGAAAATACCGGATGCTTTGTTTTCTGTGACTTTTTTTTATCAATCAAGGATCGCATCTATTACACAAGTTTGTTATTAAAAACCAAAAGCAATTAACTAGAATATAAATTGCTTAGCATGCAGCGTGTAAGCACGTGTTCACACTGGCCACTAAACAGACAAAACCCAAAACAAAATGTGCAAATACCCTGCAGTAAATAAAAATAATATAAGAGACTTGGTTAACATAATTTTGATAAAAAAACGTAAAAGCCGTCCCACCACGTCACGGTGACCCTATTCTACCCTAACCTCTAGTATTATCTAGTTTTGTCTGTTTAGTGGCCAGTGTGAACATGCGCTTACACGCTGCATGCACAACAACTAATATACCAATATACACTCACTGGCCACTTTATTAGGTACACCTGTCCAACTTCTTGTTAACACTTAATTTCTAATCAGCCAATCACATGGCGGCAACTCAGTGCATTTAGGCATGTAGACATGGTCAAGACAATCTCCTGCAGTTCAAACCGAGCATCAGTATGGGGAAGAAAGGTGATTTGAGTGCCTTTGAACGTGGCATGGTTGTTGGTGCCAGAAGGGCTGGTCTGAGTATTTCAGAAACTGCTGATCTACTGGGATTTTCACGCACAACCATCTCTAGGGTTTACAGAGAATGGTCCGAAAAAGAAAAAAAATCCAGTGAGCGGCAGTTCTGTGGGCGGAAATGCCTTGTTGATGCCAGAGGTCAGAGGAGAATGGGCAGACTGGTTTGAGCTGATAGAAAGGCAACAGTGACTCAAATCGCCACCCGTTACAACCAAGGTAGGCCTAAGAGCATCTCTGAACGCACAGTGCGTCGAACTTTGAGGCAGATGGGCTACAGCAGCAGAAGACCACACCGGGTACCACTCCTTTCAGCTAAGAACAGGAAACTGAGGCTACAATTTGCACAAGCTCATCGAAATTGGACAGTAGAAGATTGGAAAAACGTTGCTTGGTCTGATGAGTCTCGATTTCTGCTGCGACATTCGGATGGTAGGGTCAGAATTTGGCGTAAACAACATGAAATCTTTGGGATGTGGTGGAACGGGAGATTCGCATCAGGGATGTGCAGCCGACAAATCTGCGGCAACTGTGTGATGCCATCATGTCAATATGGACCAAAATCTCTGAGGAATGCTTCCAGCACCTTGTTGAATCTATGCCACGAAGAATTGAGGCAGTTCTGAAGGCAAAAGGGGTCCAACCCGTTACTAGCATGGTGTACCTAATAAAGTGGCCAGTGAGTGTATATACCAGTACCAGTTCATTGCTTTTCTATGTTTTTTTAATTTTTTTTGCGCTCTGTGCAAATTAGCTCCCCACTGCTGGGTGTCCATTAGTCAGGGCTTCGGTGCTTCTCGGCCCTTATTCACTTTTACATCATTAGACACATGGTAAGGTTTTCATACTAGAGGTTAGAACTGTCTTGAAGAGGGTGGTAGGGCGGCTTTTAAGTTTTTTTAATCAAAATGATGTTAACCAAGTCGCCTATGTTATTTTCATGCACTATTAATATTTATTTGCTGCCGGGTGTTTGCTCATTTTGTTTTTAATTTAGGTTTTACTAGTTTGTTATTATACAATGCGAGTCCAGTTTTTAGACCGAAGCTGAACAAAATGACGCGTTGCAGACAATATAAAGTGATCACATAATCCTCAAATAAACATATTATAAAACCGACTATAACAAAACGTGTCGGGAGACGACATCACTATAAATACTTTATTTTCTAAGAATAAATACAATTCAGCAATAACAGGCAATAACGCATGTGCTTTAACTCGGCAAAAAAACACAACCCTGAAAAAAATTTGTGGAATTGCACTTTTTTTATTTGCAACTTCACTTCATTGATTTTACAATACAGTGTGCTGGAAAAAGGGAAAATAATTTGTGTTGTTCAAAAGTGCAACTTGTCCCACAAAACACAAGGTCTCATACTCATATGTTCATATTGATGGGAAAATCAAAAGGTTATGGCTCTGCGAAGAAGGCAAAAAGGGGCAGCAGTATTTACCTGCCCAGATCTCAGAACTAATGCACTCTCAGCATGGAGCAAACACATGTAATAATAGATGGCGGCAACACCACTGCAAAATACTGATGAGAAGATGACTCACAACCTACCAAATCATGGAGGGGTGACTGCTTAGTATTAAATTGCACAAAATCAGCTCGTATAGGATGGTCACACACAGATAATGCACAGTACTGAAGGTCAGGATAATTTTTTGGCAGCACACAAGCTTTTCCTTAGAGGATTGGTTTCCTTTATATCCTAGATTTCTAATAAGTCAAAAAAGCATAAAATAAATGAAGATCAGGTGATTGGAAAAATAATCTTCTCTTCTTGTGTCACTGAGTTTCTTAATCTTCTCTCATCTTCTTCATCTACAAAAAGTCAGAAACCAAAATCAGAGACGATGAAATCAAAGAGAACCATGACTGCGTTCTCCCAGAAACAGCTCTTCGCGTCCTCATGGATTGTATCTGCTATTTCAGTATTTAAAGAGGATCTGTCAGGTGCTGTAAATCTGTAAATGTTTTTACCTGGTGTAAATTCCGCTGTTCTCCTGAATCTGGTGATGTTTTTCTCTTACTTCTGTGTCTCTCTGTTCCTGAGTTATAGCCCCCTCTTTCTTGTATGTAAATCTAGTCTTGTTATCTATGTGGGCGTGGTCCTTAACTCGTCTCTTTGCGCGGTTTCTTGAGGACGACGCCTACTTTGTGGAAGATTTAATTTCCATAGAAGAAAAAGGCGGCCATATCTCAGGGGCCGAGAGGCGCAGAAACAAAAGAAAAACATCGCTGGATTCAGGAGAACAGCGGCATTTACACCAGGTAAAAAAAGACATTTATGGTAAGTAACTAGTTCTCTTTAAGTTAATGGTCTGATCTATGACACGCCAAATATAATCACCTCTAAGTGTGGCGCTGCTCCTGGAAGACGGCAGTCCTGTATTTACAAACTCATGTATAAAAATGTAAGAGGTTTCAACATGTCTAACTATTTTAGGATCTCTGCCTCCTATCACACTGTCGTTACTCCTTTGTGCACCATAACATAACTGTACATCGCATGATGTGTGTGGGATGTATGGCGCGGACTTGGGAGCGGTGTCCTTCATCCAGCATTTGGTGTAACAGTAGCAACCAGAGTTCACCCCGATCGCTGCTGTTTAGTCATTTAGATGTCGCTGTCATCAATTTAAATGACTGAGGCGCAAGCACCGGTCTCATTGCTCCGCTCTTCCCCCATGAAGGTGGGGTGCAGATGAGTTACCCTGTCAGCCAAATGCTTCATAGAAGAAAATTAATCTAACTGTATACTGCAATACTGATTTATTGCAACATAGAATACAAACCATCGCAGGTTCAGTTCTCCGAAGTGGACTAAAAACTAAATTAAAAAAAGTTTTAAAAACATAAATATTTAAATCCTGTCTCCATTCCCAGTTAAAAAATAATGAAATATAAACATAAAAATACATATTTTATTGTTGTAGCCATAAAATCCAGCAATATCCAAATATAAAATTGTTTACTTTGCGGTTTAAACGGCAAAAATAAAAATCATGAGAATTAATTTTTTTTTTAGTTGGCACAATTCCCACCCACCAAATGCAGTAATGAAGAAAACGAAAATGTCGTATGTACCCAAAAATAGTATAAATAAAAATGACCAGGTGGGAAAAAAAACAAGTCTCACACGCTCCACTGATTAAAGGGAACCTGTCACCTGAGTTTGGCGGGACCGGTTTTGGGTCATATGGGCAGGGTTTTCGGGTGTTTGATTCAATATTGCCTTGCGCAGGCGTGTACTCCGGAGGACAGAGAATGAACTTCAATCCAATATTGCGGCCAGCATGCAGCCAGTGGGTAAGGAAAGGGTGAATCAAACACCCGAAAACCCCGCCCATATGACCCAAAACCGGTCCCGCCAAATTCAGGTGACAGGTTCCCTTTAAAAAAATAAAAAGTTATGGCTCTGAGAAAATGGTGACACAAACAATTGTTTTTACAAAGTTCAGGATGTTTTTTGTATAAATGCATTTATAGACTTTTTTCAGTTTTCTTGATGAATAATCACTGATACTCACACGCTGTGACTGGTTTATCATAGTTAGGGGATGCGTCTGAAGCTGCAAAAATACAAAAAGGCATATACTACATACATGTATATACTATATACACGCACTGTGGTCATGTGACTGCCCAGAAAAGGTCCCATGAAAACTGGCCCATCGGCGCCTACAGTCCTATGTACCACTACACTGATATCTGAGCCTTTTTATTGAATATCACAATTGGCCTCACCTTGGAGGGGCGCTGCAGAGCACATTACATACTGCTGACCACTGCGTGATTCTCCTTCTTTTCTGAAATAAGCAGAGGAAATGGAATTAACAACAGAAAATCTTCTCTGCCGGTAAATTCTAGAAAATCGATAGTAAAAACCAATAAAAGGGACTTGTTTTCTGATAGGATGACGGCACAAAATCATTAGATGCCCCCATAGGCACAAAGGTGCCACATGAATCTACAGGGCTCTATCTATAATACAATATATAATAGTCATGTAATATGACATTTACCCCATTTTGGAAGTTTGTGCCTACTTGACATTTTCACCATAAAAAAGTTGAAGTTTGCCAAGAGAAGCTGCTATCTAAAAGTTTTCAACTATTTTGAGTTCTCAGCTTGGTAGAAAAATAAGTTGTGATGCTCTCCCCACCGATCCGGCCCAGGACGTAACAGAAAATGGCTATTGGCTAATCAGTAGTGATGAGCGAGTATACTCGTTACTCGAGATTTCTCGAGCACGCTCGGGTGACCTCCAAGTATTTTTTAGCGCTCGGAGATTTAGTTTTCATCGCCGCAGCTGAATGATTTACATCTGTTAGCCAGCTTGATTACATGTGGGGATTCCCTAGCAACCAGGCAACCCCCACATGTACTTATGCTGTGCGGTGATGAAAACAAAATCTCCGAGCACTAAAAAATACTCGGAGGACACCCGAGCGTGCTCGGGAAATCTCGAGTAACGAGTATATTCGCTCAACACTACTAATCAGGCCTCTGGCATTTTTGATATGTCAAGGTGGAGACCACGTAATTCTGAAAACAGGTGGAGTCGGGGATCGGTGGGACAATTTAGCATAATATCAAACAAATTTATGAGCTAATTTCTATTATATTTTTATAAGGGTCGAAACCATATTATTAATCACACAAATCCCGTCATAAATAATACAAAACCCAGCACTCAACTTTGTAGTGAGAACTACAAAGTTGAGTGCTGGGTTTTGTATTATTTGTGAATTACGGTTTGGGAACCTACCCGTGCACCTTATCTGGTTGTGCACACGTTAATCTACTATACAAATCCCGTCATAGACATTATGTCTGCTGGCAGTTGACACCAGAGGAGCTTATGATCTAGAACCTGTCATTACATTCATGTCTTCGCAAGCAGCCTGAAGAGCCAGGGGGCTTCACGACTGCCCCCAGGTATGTTGTATTGTGAAACGCTCCTTGTTTTAGAGAAAACATTATTTAAAAAACAAGAGACCATATGGAGAGACATAGTCTCTGTGCTCCAGGCCAGGGACCATATGGAGAGACATGACTAGTCTCTGTGCTCCAGGCCAGGGACCATATGGAGAGACATGGCTAGTCTCTACACTCCAGGCCAAGAATCATAAGGAGAGACATTGCTAGCCTCTATGCCTCAGGCAGTGGACCGTAAGGAGAGACATGGCTAGTCTCTGCTCTCCAGGAGAGGGACCATAAGTAGAGATATGACTAGTCTCTGCGCGCCAGGCATCATAAGGAGAGACATGGCTAGTCTCTGCACTCCAGGCCAAGAACCATAAGGATAGACATTGCTAGCCTCTATGCCTCAGGCAGGGGACCATAAGGAGTGTCATGACAAGTCTTCACACTCCAGCTGGGGACAATAAGGATAGACATGGCTAGTCCCCTAGCTCCAAGCCAGGGACCATAAAGGCCCCGTCTCACATAGCGAGATCGCTAGCGAGATCGCTGCTGAGTCACAAGTTTTGTGACGCAACAACGACCTCAGTAGCGATCTCGCTATGTGTGGCACGTACCAGCGATCAGGCCCCTGCTGTGAGATCGCTGGTCGTGTCGGAATGGCCTGGACCTTTTTTTGGTCGTTGAGGTCCCGCTGACATCGCTGAATCGGTGTGTGTGACACCGATCCAGCGATGTCTTCACTGGTAACCAGGGTAAACATCGGGTTACTAAGCGCAGGGCCGCGCTTAGTAACCTGATGTTTACCCTGGTTACCAAAAAAAACAAACAGTACATACTCACCATCTGATGTCCGTCAGGTCCCTTGCCGTCTGCTTCCCACACTGACTGAGCGCCGCAAAGTGAAAGTGAAAGTACAGCACAGCGGTGACGTCACAGCTGCGCTCTGCTCTCACTGTACGGCGGCACTCAGTCAGAGCAGGAAGCAGACGGCAAGGGACCTGACGGACATCAGATGGTGAGTATGTACTGTTTGTTTTTTTTGGTAACCAGGGTAAACATCGGGTTACTAAGCGCGGCCCTGCGCTTAGTAACCCGATGTTTACCCTGGTTACCCGGGTGCTGCAGGGGGACTTCGGCATCGTTGAAGACAGTGTCAACGATGCCGAAGTCGTTCCCCTGATCGTTGGTCGCTGGAGAGAGCTGTCTGTGTGACAGCTCCCCAGCGACTACACAGCGACTTACCAACGATCACGGCCAGGTCGTATCGCTGGTCGTGATCGTTGGTAAATCGCTATGTGTGCCGGGGCCTTAAGGAGAGGCATGGCTAGTCTCTTTGCTCCAGGCTGCGACCATAAGGAGAGACATTGCTAGTCTCTGCACTTCAGGCAGGGGACAATAAGGAGAGACATGGCTAGTCTCTTCACTCCAGGCCGGGGAACCTAAGGACAGACATGGCTAGTCTGCATCCCCTGCTCTTGCCCTGGAAGTATAGGGAGAGACATGACAAGTCTCTGCGCTCCAGACAAGGATCATAGGAAGAGACATGACTAGTCTTCGCCTCCATGTCAAGTCTCTGCACCCCGCTCTAGGCCAGGTACCATACAGATAGACATGTCTAGTCTCTGTATCCCGCTCCAGGTGATTGACAGGTCTTTCAATCACCTAGATCATATCCATGAGTGTCACATCCTGCACCCAGCCCGTTATACCTGAATTTCTTGTATATAAAGATTCCAGCAAATGCGAGAACAATGATGATTATGACCCCTGCACTAATGATCACAGCCAGGACCATGTTCTGCTTTGGTTCTGAAAGATAAAATGAGGAAATGTGGGATGAGATTTATAGACAACATTCAAGAGGAAATAGTGTAAAGATCTGGATACATATAAGACTTGTGACACGGTTTGTGACATGTTGTCTGTAGCCCACTGCTTACTAGCTGCCACTGAAATATCTCGCTGTCAGTGAAGAATTTTCCTTGCACATTAGTCACGCAGGTCAATGTTCTTCGCTGTGACGTCCATTCCTGTCTCCGGACGTCAGATGGTAACTGGTTTCTAGAGCACTTTAGCCCTTCGATTCTTTAGCCCTTCGATTCTTTATCGCTGCACACTTTCCACTTGTGGCCTGTAGCCAGGGCCAGACTGGCCATCTGGTAATTCTGGCAAATGCCAGAAGGGCCTGTCGGGTTGTGGGCTGCCTTGCCTGCTACATTGTTAGCAGAATCTGCATCCCCAAGACACAAATACTGTTAACAGTTGCAATGGATAAAAAAGTTGTTGGCTCCATCACTTTCTCCAGCAGGCCGCCGGGTCCATTCTGGCTGTAACCTGCCAGAGGCCAGCACCAACAGATGATGTCAGCGGTGCAATGATGTCACTGCATCGAGCTGTCAGCATCCACTGCTAGAATGGATAACAGAGTACTCAGATGCTGCGGAGGTTGAGGTGTCTGGATTAGGTGAGTATAGGGATTTTTTCATTTTTGGGGAGTTGTGTGAGGGACCATCACACTATATACGGCGATGGGAGTTGGACCATCATAGTATATAAGGAGCTGTGGGTGGACTCCCATACTATATGGGGGACTATGAGGTACACCGTCATACTATAAGAGGGCTATGATGTGAACCATCATACTATATAGGGGGCTGTTGGTGGTTCCTTCATACTAAATAGGAGCTGTGAGGTGTACCATCATAATATATAAGGAGCTGTGGGTTGCACCATCATAATATATGGAGGATGAAGTTGGGGGGACCATCATACTATATAGGGGGCTGTTGAATGGACCATTATACTATATAGGGGCTGTGAGGTGAAATATCATAATATATGGGGGATTGTTGGGGGTACCATCATACTATAAAGGGACTGTGAAGTGTACCATCATAATATATAATGAGCTGTGAGGTGTACCATAATACGATATGTGGGTGTTGGGGGACCATCATGCTACATTGGGGGCTGTTGGAGGGACCATCATACTATATGGGGGCAGTGAGGTGGACAGTCATACTATAAAGGGGGCTGTGGGAGGACCATCATACAGTATTGGGGCTATAGGGGATCTTCATAGTGTATGGGGGATCTATCATACTGTGTGGAGTGGCTGTGAGGGGACCAGGTTACTGAGTATGGTGGCTGTGGTGGACATTATACCTTCTGGAGGTCTATGGGATACATTATACTATGTTGAGGGCTGTGGTGACCATCATACTGTATGGGATGGTTATGGGGGACATCATACTGTACAGGGGCTGTGGGATCCTCATACTGAACGGGGGGCTTTGGTGGGCATCAGACTTTATATAGAAACCTGTGGTGGACATCATGCTGTGTGAGGGTCTGTGGTGCCTCTCATACTATATTTTGAGGGCTATGGTGGATACCATACTGTATGGGAGGCTGTGGTGACAATCTTTCTGTGTTGGGTGCTGTGGGGCATCATACTTTGTGTAAGGTTTGTGGGGCAATCATATTGTGTGGTTTCTTATATTATTAATAATAATAATAATAATAATAATAATAATAATGACTCTTGGTTCCTCATAGTGATAACGATCCCCCATTGTGACTCCTTATAATAATGATCCTCAGTGCCTCTTTATTGTAATAATGCTCCTGAGCAGGGGCATACATAGAAATAACAGGCGCCCCATAGAAAAAGTCATATCACGTCACAGTCAAAGAAGAGCATATCTCCCAAGCTTTTAAGAAACATAGAAGGAAATGTATTGCAGCACTTAGACAGTTATTCTGCGCCTACTGAAGCCCCTAAGTGATCTCACTACGATACCCCTTTCATGACCCCTGTAGAGTATTATGCCCTCACAAAGAAGGATGACCCCACACGGGATATCTTTATTTTAATAAGGAGGTACAGCATCATTCTTATAAGAGGTCAGAGGGCAAGTATTATTAAAGGAAGCACAGTGGAGTTATTAAAAGGTAGCACAAGCTGTGGTTTGTATAGAGGTGGTATGTGTGGAGGGTCCTTGGATATCAATAAAGTGAAGATGTCTGTGTGTTACATTTTGCAGGGACGAGTTATGGATGGAAGAAGAGGTCATGTGGTCTGGACCGAATGCAAAGGAAAAGGGAAAATGAATGACAACAATCAGCGAGATGTCACTGGTGAGAACCTGTTAAATACACACATATATGGTCTGCAGAGCACTGAGGTAAAACTGTTATTACCATTATATGGTTACTATATGTAGTAATATCAGTCTTCATACAGTGGTTTTGGTTAAAGTAGTTGTCCAATCTTGAAGTTACAGTCTGCACCGACTCTATGTGACTGCAGACTTATGAATTCTCTAAGAGCGCGTGCGCTCTGAGTATTCTCCGGTCTCGGCGCTGGGAGTTGGTGATCATGTGTAGTGGCGTAACTTGAACAACATGGGCCCTAAAGCAAAAGCTCTAATGGGGCCCTCAATTATTGGCAAGTCTTTAATAGCATTTGTCTTTTTATATAGGCCAAAGGGACTTTTGTGGCTCCCCAGCCTCCAGAGCCCAGGTATGATTGCAACCCTTGCACCCACTGTAGTTATGGATCGCCCCACAAGGGCCGTGGGGTACTCGGTACCGGGTCCTTCGGTTCACAGGGGGTTGTCGCGGTGGCTGACCCGGTCCGTGGCGCTGGGACGTCCGTGAAAAAGGGAAAGGTCTTTAAGGGGAATGTTCGTGACGCCACCTGTGGTATTCGGTCTGGGTGACCGACGCTGCTTTAAGGGGTCCGCTGGGGTGATGTTATGGCAGCTAGATGGTATACCTTCCCACAGGTGAAGTATGTCCCCAGGGCTTCCCGGTGTGTAGATGGTGAATGATGAATGGCGCAGTGAAGAACGAGGATACAAGGTTGCAGTCTCTTTACCTTTACTGTAGACTTCAGCATCCACAGTCCAGGGCACCAGATCACAGGGCAGGCAGAGTCCGGCCGGTTTGGAGGCAAGTCCAGAGTTCCCTTGTCCAGGTGGAAATCAGTAGCTTTCCCTTGCGCTGCGGTGGTGTAGTCCCTTACTGCCTATGGCTTCACATAAGGGTCTCACAAATACGATGTTTCGCTCTCTGTCCCCCATATAGGATAGGACAAAACCCGTATGACTGGTGACCTGAGCCTGTTTATAGGGTCTTTTAGATAACCCGGCTCTGTAGGTGTCACCGTCCCTCCTGGGTATAAGTGCGGACAGGTAACCTGCAATTACCGTATATACTCGAGTATAAGCCAACCCGAGTATAAGCCTACCCCCCTAATTTTGCCACAAAAAACTGGGAAAACTAAATGACTCAAGTATAAGCCTAGGATGGGAAATGCAGCAGCTACCGGTAAATGTCAAAAGTAAAAATAAATACCAAAAAAAGTAAAATTAATTGAGATATCAGTAGGTTAAGTGTTTTTGAATATCCATATTGAATCAGGAGCCCCATATAATGCTCCATACAGTTCATGATGGGCCCCATAAGATGCTCCATATTAAAATATGCCCCATATAATCCTGCATAAAGGTTAATAATGGCCCCATAAGATGCTCCATAAAGATATTTGACCCAGATAGTGCTGCACAAACGTTGATTATGGCCCCATATAGACACTTGCCCCATATAATGCTGCACAAACTTTATGGCCCCATAAGATGCTCCATACAGACCCATTTGCTGTTGCTGCGATAAAAAAAAAATCAAATACTCACCTCTCCGTCGCTCAGGCCCCCGGCACTTTCAATATTCACCTGACTTCGTTCCGGCGCCGCTCCATCTTCAGCATCTTCTGCACTGACGTTCAGGCAGAGGGCGTGCACTAACCACGTCATCGCGCCCTCTGACCTGAGCGTCACTGCAGAAGATGCTGAAGACGGAGCCATGCCCGGAACGAGGAGCAGGTGAATATCGCGCAGCGCAGCGCTCCCCCTCCCCGTTATACCTCACCTGCTCCCGGCACGGTCCCTGCAGGTCCCTGCTTCCCCGGCGCTGCAGCTTCTTTCTGTATTGAGCGGTCAACGTTACCGCTCATTACAGTAATGAATATGTGGCTCCACCCCTATGGGAGGTGGAGCAGCATATTCATTACTGTAATGAGCGGTATCATGTGACCGCTCAGTACAGGAAGAAGCTGGGGCACCAGGGAGCCAGGGACCTGCAGGGACCTCGCCAGGAGCAGGTGAGTATAAATAGACAGCCCCCGCTCCCCCTCCCCTGCCGACCCCTGGGTATGACTCGAGTATAAGCAGAGAGGGGGACTTTCAGCCCCAAAAAATGGGCTGAAAAATCTCAGCTTATACTCGAGTATATACGGTAGCTGTCCTGCCGGTCTCTGAAATAAGACGTAGAGGTCCTTACTCCCTCGGTATTCCGGGATGTCGCGCCTAAGAAGGAGACAGCTTGAGCGGGGCTGGTCCCCTTCTGGTATCCTCTCCTTTGCTTCGACTTCCTTCACGCTCGCTGCAATACAGTTCTGCCTTTCAATGTCTCTTTCTGGGAGCTGCAGCTCTGAGGGCATGCACAGCTCCTTTAACTTTCCATCCTCGTCAGACTCTGGTCTGGAACGTTCTAACTTTCCCTACAGACTACAAGTTATATATATATATGGGGAGTGACCTAATAAATAGGGTCAGGAGCTTCCCCTGGTGGTCTGGAGTGTGCAATGTGTTGCATGTTTGTGATACCTGGATGCAGTTATCCTTCTTTGCCTCCAAACATAGCATCACTCTCCCCGAGAAGAAAGCAATACCACTGCAACGACCAGGACCCTGGGGTGCCGCAGTTACGCCCCTGATCATGTTATCACAAGTATACAATTTGCATAGATGCGGTCACCTGCTAACTAGACGTGCACGGCCTCACTCAATACAAGTGAAATGAGCAAAGCCGAGTACAATTAGTCGGAATGTGACCTGAGTAGTGAAAATCACATTCTTGGGGTCACATGATGGCCGCTCCCAATGTCTGATCCGAGAGTCCTCACAGTGTGCGCTATGAGGATTCAGAAGTCTGAAGTTACGTAGACTTTAACCTTAACCCCTTTAACGATCAGTATGGTGGTATTATTAACACTGTATATGCTGATAATATTTGGTTATGGTTTGTTGGTGTTTGTAATATTGCAATATTATTATTTTGATATCATAATTATGCTGCCTTATATAGCAATATTATTGGTCTTATTAGAAATGTTGGTCTTCTAGTAAATCTTAATTTCATCCAGGCAAGGTAATATTAGTAATATATCCCGATCTGGTGCTCGGGGGAGCAGACAGCTTGGGATTGTGTGATATCAAATGCCAGGGCTGAATTTCAGTCCCAGTCCATCCCTGCCTGTAGCTATATGATGCTTCTTGCTACTTCAGTAGCTCAAGCTGACTAGCAGGATCTAGCTTCTTGTACAAATGCCCCAGTAACTCCTCCGTACCTGGCCTGGCATGAAGTGTTCCCCCTAACCTAGGCTAACAAGCTGCTGGAGGCTAATGACTGTGAAACCACATAACTATGTCACATAAAACAGCGAGTCCATAGAATAACATTACAAAAGTCTTCAGAGAGGGTGTTTGGATGACTTATCCACCTTTACAAGTCTACAAGGCTGAAGGTCTCATGACTGTGGAACGGTTTTCCAAATATCCTTATAAGTATCTTGAATCTGGGAAGTTGCTAGGCCCAAAAAAAGGGAAAAAGTAAAGTAACATGGATAAAAAAAAATAATTCATGAGCAATAAATTGAAATTAGAACTTTTGCAAAGCCCGGCTGAGCCCTCCCCAGAATTGTTCATGGGTCAGTTTGGATTTTTCCTTTCTGGTTGTTCTACATATTTAATTTTTTCTTCTATTTGATTCCCCCTATTTCTGTATAATTTTGACCTAAAACTATGAGATTTTCACTAGTTCTAAAAGTAGAGTAAAAAAACAAAAATAAAAAATATTAGACTTTGTCATTTTTTATTGAGGGAAAATGATCCAATGTCATTTGTCTGTGAGTGGGAAAAGTGTGTGATCCTTTGCTCTCAGTATCTGGGGTGACCGCCATGTGCAGCAATATCTGCATCTAAATGTCTTCCATAATTGCCGATTGCTCCTGCACATTAGATGGAGGAATTTTAGCTCAATCCTCTCTGTAAAACAGCTTCACCTCTGTAATGTTGGTAGTTTTCTCCCATGGACGGCTCACTTCAGATCCTTACAAAACATTTCTATAGCATTAAGACCAGGACTGTGACTTGGCCATTCCCAAACTTTACCTTTCCTCCACTTTAAACATTCGTTTGTGGAATGACTTGTCCTCTTTTGGTCGTTGTCTTACTGCAAGTCCCATGTTCTCTTGAGATTCAGCAAATGGACAGATGTCCTGACATTTTCCTTTAGAATTTGCTGATAAAATTCAGAATTCATTTTTTCATCAATGATGGCTGCCACCCTGGCCCATATTCAGCAATACGTGAGAAAAAAAACATGCCATGTACACAGGGATTACCACACAATATAACAATGCTTTATTGCTACAAATGAGCCGCACAAATTTTAATAACAATTAAAAGTCAAACAAGATGACAAAACGTCAACCTACAATAGGGCTGAAAACCAACTAACAAATGATACACTGAGTAATAAACATGTTCTGCGTACAACAACATGTTAAGCAAAGGTAAATGGGACCTACTGAAAGAGTATGACAATATATGATCAGCACCTACAGTATGTATATGATGATATAGTACAATATATAGCCTAGTACAATATAAAATGAGCACCTCTGTATATAATGACCAATAGCTAGATTGATAATATGTAAAATGCAAGTAGACATAGGATGTGTAAAAATGCAGATATAATCAGTCACCCATAAAGGGTTACCATCATAGATGCAGTAATATAAGCAAATACACTACTAAAAGGAGAGAAATAAATGCTCCGAAAAGCCGCCACTTGAATACAGGTAAGGAAAAGGGAAACTGATTGGAAAGTAGCCAAAGAGAATAACTAGATGTACAAGATCCCAGGTTCAAAATATGTACATTTTCCCACTGACAAAGACATGAACAGTCTATAATTTTCAGGGTAGGTTAATTTTAACATTGATAGATAGAATATCAAAAATAAAATCCAGAAAATCACTGCCACGATAATGTAAAACTGTCATATTGTGAGTTTAGTGTCAGAAGGTTACATGGCTTTTCCAGACACGCTGCAGGCCATTCCGACCCCCCCTCTTCTTACTCTGCCTGCTGCTATGTGTGTAATTCAAACCCCTCACTATAATCACTGAAGTTTTATGGCTTAGCTGCAAATACTAGACTCCTCATTCCCCCCTCTTATCGAATACTGGCCAAAACTGGTACTTTCTTTGTTAAGATTCTTTGTTCTATTTATGTGATATATAGGGGCACCGATCGGGGCTAGGGTTATAAGAATTATGTATTCCGGATGTCCATCGATAGATCTATCACTCACTGAAGGTGCTATCAGTTAAACGCAACGAGTGCAAAGTACAGATTTCTCAGTAAGCGGTTCCTGTAATTACTCTGTGTTCACACTTAAAAAAATACCCCTGACATGGGGAACATCATGAGCATGGTGTTGTACTTATGCGAGATTCACAGAGCAAGTTATGCATAAAAATAGTTAACATAGCTCTAATTAAAGTGGAGGTGTCAGTCTCTAAGTGATGTCACCACAGGGGGAGTGCCTGGGTTTTGGGCTAGAATAACTTAGTGAGTCAGCATTCTTGCAGGGTCTTTGTGTCCGGGGTCCTGCTGCTATATAGATGTAACATGCATCTAGATGTGTGAATCCTACAAAGCCCACAGGCCAGCCATGATGATATGAAATGATCTGAACGCTATGTAAGGGTTTTTTCAATTTTAATCCTTCTTTTATTTGTAATTGAAATGTACACATGATTTTGTCTTCTTTATAGTATCTTTTTATATTTTGTAAACACTGCCTACCTTTTTATTTGGAGTAAAATATAAAATGTACTAGTTTGTCTCTTCATGCTCTAAACGAACTGTTGTGTCCTCTGAAGTGAATTACGCTACTGATTTGGGCTGGCTCCGGACCCGTTAATCCTTAGGAAATCGAAACTGGTGGCAGCATACTTTGTTCTGTGCATTTGGGAGGCTTTGTAGCGACGGCGGCTTTGATAATTATTGATCCCGCCTGAGTGGGAGTAGTTATATCGCCCTTGCTGCAGCGAGCCCAATAACCAGTACATAGCAGGCAGCCTTTCTGGCGACTAATTACCCTAGGTGCAGTACCCTGACCGACTTGAGGGTAAGGGGGTGCCAGAGAGCTGCAAGTTTCAAACCGGAACTGGGAAGTGGGATATAGATAAATCCCCTTCAGAAAAAAACAGGGGCAACCAAACAAACCCGAATCGTGACAAATTGGTGACAAATAAGTATTTGATCCCTCTGGCAAACAAGACTTTATACTTGGTGGCAAAACTCTCGTTGGCAAGCACAGCAGTCAGATGTTTTTTGTAGTTGATGATGAGATTTGCTCACATGTCAGGAGGAATTTTGGTCCACTCCCCTTTGCAGATCGTCTCTAAATCATTAAGATTTTGAAGCTGTCACGTGGCAACTCGGAGCTTCAACTCCCTCCATAAGTATTCTATGGGATTAAGGTCTGGAGACTGGCTAGGCCACTCCATGACCTTAACCCCTTCCCGACCTTTGACGCATACGCTGCGTCATGAAAGTCTGTGCCTTCCCGACCTATGACGCAGCGTATGCGTCATGGAGGGATCGCGTCCCTGCAGATCGGGTGAAGGGGTTAACTCCCATTTTACCCGATCTGCAGAGACAGGGGGAGTGGTGCTTCAGCCCAGGGGGGGTGGCTTCACCCCCCCGTGGCTACGATCGCTCTGATTGGCTGTTGAAAGTGAAACTGCCAATCAGAGCGATTTGTAATATTTCACCTAAAAAACTGGTGAAATATTACAATCCAGCCATGGCCGATGCTGCAATAACATCGGCCATGGCTGGAAAACCTAATATGTCCCCCCCCACACCCACCGATCGCCCCCCCAGTGCTCCGTTATGGGGTCCGGTCCCCTCCGTCCGCCTGCCGGCTCCCCCGTCCTCCTGCCCGCTCCCTCCTTGTTTGAATAAACCCCCCTGTGGTCCGATCACCCCCCCCTGTGCTCCAATCCACCCCCCCCCCCACCCCTTCATACTTACCGATCCTCCCGGTGTCCGTACGTCTCCTCGCTGGGCGCCGCCATCTTGGAAAATGGCGGGCGCATGCTCAGTGCGCCCGCCGAAATCTGCCAGCCGGCAGATTCCTTACAAGTACATTTTGATCGCTGTGGTAGGTTCTATCACAGCGATCAAAATAAAAAAAAAAATAATAAATACCCCCCCCTTTATCACCCCCATAGGTAGGGACAATAATAAAATAAAGAAAATATATATATATATTTATTTTTTTCGTTTTCCACTAGGGTTAGGGTTAGAACTAGGGGTAGGGTTAGGGGTAGGGTTAGGGTTACGGGTAGGGTTAGGGTTATGGCATGTGTGGATTTGGCTGCGGATCCGCAGCGGATTTGGCCGCGGATCCGCAGCGGATTTGGCCGCGGATCCGCAGCGGATTTGGCCGCGGATCCGCAGCGGATTTGGCCGCGGATCCGCAGCGGATTTGGCCGCGGATCCGCAGCGGATTTGGCTGCGGATCCGCAGCGGATTGGCCGCTGCGAATTCGTTGCAGTTTTCCATCAGGTTTACAGTACCATGTACACCTATGGAAAACCAAATCCACTGTGCCCATGGTGCGGAAAATTCCGTGCAGAAACGCTGCGTTGTATTTTCTGCAGCATGTCAATTTTTTGTGCGGATTCCGCAGCGTTTTACATCTGTTCCTCAATAGGAATCCGCAGGTGAAATCCGCACAAAAAAACACTGGAAATCTGCTGTAAATCTGCAGGTAAAACGCAGTGCCTTTTAGCTGCAGATTTTTAAAAAATCGTGCGGAAAAATCTCACACGAATCCGCAACGTGGGCACATAGCCTTAGGGTTAGGGTTGGAATTAGAGTTAGGGTACCGTCTCACAGTGGCACTTTGATCGCTACGACGGTACGATCCGTGACGTTCCAGCGATATCCATACGATATCGCTGTGTCTGACACGCAGCAGCGATCAGGGACCCTGCTGAGAATCGTACGTCGTAGCAGATCATTTGGAACTTTCTTTCGTCGCTGGATCTCCTGCTGTCATCGCTGGATCGTTGTGACAGCGATCCAGCGATGCGTTTGCTTGTAACCAGGGTAAACATCGGGTTACTAAGCGCAGGGCCGCGCTTAGTAACCCGATGTTTACCGTGGTTACCAGCGTAAAAGTAAAAAAAAAAAAACCATACATACTCACATTTCGGTGTCCTTCAGGTCCCTTGCCGTCTGCTTCCCGCTCTGACTGTCTGCCGGCCGGAAAGTGAGAGCACAGCACAGCAGTGACATCACCGCTGCGCTCTGCTCTCACTGTACGGCGGCACTCAGTCAGAGCGGGAAGCAGACGGCAAGGGACCTGAAGGACACCGAAATGTGAGTATGTACGTTTTTTATTTTTTTTACTTTTACGCTGGTAACCACGGTAAACATCGGGTTACTAAGCGCGGCCCTGCGCTTAGTAACCCGATGTTTACCCTGGTTACCCGGGACCTTGGCATCGTTGGTCGCTGGAGAGCGGTCTGTGTGACAGCTCCCCAGCGACCACACAACGACTTTCCAACGATCACGGCCAGGTCGTATCGCTGGTCGTGATCGTTGGTAAATCGTTATGTGAGACGGTACCCTTAGGGTTGGAATTAGGGCTAGGGTTGGAAATAGGGTTAAGATTAGGCTTGTGGTTAGGGTTAAGGATAGGGTTAGGGTTGTGTTGGGGTTACAGTTGTGGGTAGGGTTGGGATTAGGGTTAGGATTAGGGTTAGGGTTGGATTTAGGGTTACGGGTGTGTTGGGGTTAGGGTTGTGGTTAGGGGTGTGTTGGGGTTAGGGTTGTGATTAGGGTTATGGCTACAGTTGGGATTAGGGTTAGGGGTGTGTTGGGGTTAGTGTTGAAGTTAGAATTGAGGGGTTTCCACTGTTTAGGCACATCAGGGGTCTCCAAACGCAACATGGCGCCACCATTGATTCCAGCCAATCTTGCGTTCAAAAAGTCAAATGGTGCGCCCTCCCTTCCAAGCCCTGACGTGCGCCCAAACAGTGGTTTACCCCCACATATGGGATACCAGCGTACTCAGGACAAACTGGGCAACAACTATTGGGGTCCAATTTCTCCTGTTACCCTTGCAAAAATAAAAAATTACTTGCTAGAACATAATTTTTGAGGAAAGAACAATTATTTTTTATTTTCATGGCTCTACGTTATAAACTTATGTGAAGCACTTGGGGGTTGGCCCGCAGACCATTCCATCAAAGTCTGCATTTCAAATGTCACTACTTCCCTTCCGAGCCCTGACGTGCGCCCAAACAGTGGTTTACCCCCACATATGAGGTATCAGCGTACTCACAACAAACTGGGAAACAAATATTTGGGTCCAATTTCTCCTGTTACCCTTGTGAAAATAAAAAATTGCTTGCTAAAACATCTTTTTTGAGGAAAGAAAAATGATTTTTTATTTTCACGGCTCTGCGTTGTAAACTTCTGTGAAGCACTTGGGGGTTGAACGTGCTCACCACACATCTAGATAAGTTCCTTGGGGGGTCTAGTTTCCAAAATGGGGTCACTTGTGGGGGGTTTCTACTGTTTAGGCACATCAGGGGCTCTGCAAACGTAACATGATTTCCGCAGACCATTCCATCAAAGTCTGCATTCCAAATCGTCACTACTTCCCTTCCGAGCCCCGGCATGTGCCCAAACAGTGGTTTACCCCCACATATGGGGTATCAGCGTACTCAGGAGAAACTGCACAACAAGTTTTGGGGTCCAATTTCTCCTGTTACCCTTGGGAAAATAAAAAATTGTGGGTTAAATATCATTTTTGAGGAAAGAAAAATAATTTTTTATTTTCATGGCTCTGCGTTATAAACTTCTGTGAAGCACTTGGGGGTTCAAAGTGCTCACCACACATCTAGATTAGTTCCTTGGGAGGTCTAGTTTCCAAAATGGGGTCACTTGTGCGGGAGCTCCAATGTTTAGGCACACAGGGCCTCTCCAAACCTGACATGGTGTCCGCTAACTATGGAGATAATTTTTCATTCAAAAAGTCAAATGGCGCTCCTTCCCTTCCGAGCCTTACCATGTGCCCAAACAGTAGTTTACCCCCACATATGAGGTATTGGCGTACTCAGGAGAAATTGCCCAACCAATTTTAGGATCCATTTTATCCTGTTGCCCATGTGAAAATGAAAAAATTAAGGCTAAAAGAAATTTTGTGTGAAAAAAAAGTACTTTTTCATTTTTACGGATTAATTTGTGAAGCACCTGGGGGTTTAAAGTGCTCACTATGCTTCTAGATAAGTTCCTTGGGGGGTCTAGTTTCCAAAATGGGGTCACTTGTGGGGGAGCTCCAATGTTTAGGCACACGGGGGCTCTCCAAACGCGACATGGTGTCCGCTAAAGATTGGAGCCAATTTTTCATTCAAAAAGTCAAATGGCGCTCCTTCCCTTCCGAGCCCTGCCGTGCGCCCAAACAGTGGTTTACCCCCACATATGAGGTATCAGCGTACTCAGGACAAATTGGACAACAACACTCGTGGTCCAGTTTCTCCTTTTACCCTTGGGAAAATAAAAAAATTGTTGCGAAAAGATCATTTTTGTGACTAAAAAGTTAAATGTTAATTTTTCCCCTCCATGTTGCTTCTGCTGCTGTGAAACACCTGAAGGGTTAATAAACTTCTTGAATGTGGTTTTGAGCACCTTGAGGGGTGCAGTTTTTAGAATGGTGTCACTTTTGGGTATTTTCAGCCATATAGAACCCTCAAACTGACTTCAAATGTGAGGTGGTCCCTAAAAAAAATGGTTTTGTAAATTTTGTTGTAAAAATGAGAAATCACTGGTCAAATTTTAACCCTTATAACTTCCTAGCAAAAAAAAAATTTGTTTCCAAAATTGTGCTGATGTAAAGTAGACATGTGGGAAATGTTATTTATTAACTATTTTGTGTCACATAACTCTCTGGTTTAACAGAATAAAAATTCAAAATGTGAAAATTGCAAAATTTTCACATTTTTCGCCAAATTTCCGTTTTTTTCACAAATAAACTCAGAAATTATCGACCTAAATTTACCACTAACATGAAGCCCAATATGTCACGAAAAAACAATCTCAGAACCGCAAGGATCCGTTGAAGCGTTCCTGAGTTATTACCTCATAAAGGGACACTGGTCAGAATTGCAAAAAATGGCAAGGTCATTAAGGCCAAAATAGGCTGGGTCATGAAGGGGTTAATGTGCTTCTTTTTGAGCCACACCTTTGTTGCCTTGGCTGTATGTTTTGGGTCATTGTGTTGCTGGAAGACCCGGCCATAACCCATTTTTAACCCCTTAACGACCACCAATACGCTTTTTAACAATTAAGGGTACTTGTGCCTCCGAGCCGCTTTTTAACAGCACAGAGATACAAGTGTATAGCGCCCCCCAGGATCAGAATTTCTCCATGGTCTCGGCTACCAGGGGTAGCCGAGACCCCAGAGAACATGATTTGGGTCGGTTTTTATCAACCCCAGTGTTGTGGTTGCTGTTATTAACGGAATAACGGCAATCGCAAAAAAAAAAAAGATCAGATTTCCCATTTAATTTCTCTCTTTCTTTCTCTCTCCTCTGATGTGATCGCACATCATAGGAGAGAGAAATGGGGTCCCCCGATCACCTCTGGTACCTTCGGAGTCCATGCATCCCCCAGTGAAGTCCCCCGAGCTGCCGGCATTTTCTTCCTGGAAGAAAATGGCGGTTGCATGCACAGTGTGCCTGCCGAGATCTGTCGGATGGCAACCGGCAACAATAGGACATTTTTCCTATTGGTTCATTTTGATCACTGTGATAGGGTTAGGTGTTGTGAATTCTGCTCTTGGGCTCCCTCCGGTGGTTATAAGTGGTAGCGCTGCTGTCTGTCCTTCACAGCAGTCATCAGGTGTTTCCACTTCGGACTGGGCTATTTAGTCTGGTTTCACCCTTTAGTCAGTGCCAGTTGTCCATTGTTTCTGGAGGATTCACATCCCTTCCTGGTCTCTCCTGCTTGCTGTTCATTTCAACAAAGATAAATTCTGCTTGTTTTTGCAGCCACATGTTGTGGGCCTTATTGTTCAGTGCATTTCATGTTTTTTCTTGTCCAGCTTAATCTGTGTAAGGATTTATGCAGCCAAGTTGGAATCTCTGGAGAGGCAGATATACCCCTCCATGTCTTTAGTTAGATGTGGAGTTTTTGTATTTTCTGTGGTGGATATTTTCTAGTATTTTAATACTGACCGCATAGTACTCTGTCCTATCTGTTATGGACCTGGTGGTTAGGTGCACCCAGAATGACCTGATAGTTAAACACGGAATCGGGACGAGCTCTGGGGAAATGGGAACTCTGCTGACCGCAACACTATTCCTATCAACAAACACTAGAAATAGCCATGGAGCGTGCCTGACTCTGCCTAGACGCCTCTTCACAGCCTAAGAGCTAACTACCCCTAAAGAAAGGAAACAAAGCTTCACTTGCCTCAGAGAAATTCCCCAAAGGTAAAAGTAGCCCCCCACAAGTATTGACTGTGAGTTAAGAGGAAATCACAAACACAGGAATGAAATAGGTTTTAGCAAAGGAGGCCAGTCTAACTACACAGATTGAGGATAGAAAAGGGATCTTTGCGGTCAACACAAAAAAACTACAAAAACCACGCAGAGTGTGCAAAAAAGGCCCCCGCACTGACTCACGGTGCGGTGGTGCCACTCTGCACCCCCAGAGCTTCCAGCTAACCAGGCAATTTCATAATAGCAAGCTGGACTAGAACTTAGGAAGAAAAACAATATGCAACAAATGAACAAGCAGGAACTTAGCTTCTGCCGAATTAGACAGGTCCTCAGAAAGGTCCAAGAGAGATCTGAACCAGTGCAAAGACATCGACAGCTGGCAAGCACTAACGATCTGAGCGGAGTTAAATAGAGAAGCCAGTAGCAGTAAACGAGACCAGGTGAGGAACGAACCTCAATGGCTAGTAGCTCCACACACAGCTACCAGAGGGAGCTCACAGACAGAACTCACCGAAGTACCATTCATGACCACAGGAGGGAGTTCGAGAACGGAATTCACAACACCTATCCTTCCTATCTAGCTAGATTGGCCTCCTTTGCTAAATCCTGTTTTCAGTCTGTGTATGTTTTTTCCTCTCCTCTCACAGTCAATATTTGTGGGGGGCTGTCTATCCTTTGGGGATTTTCTCTGAGGCAAGATAGTTTTCCCTTTTCTATCTATAGGGTTAATTAGTCCTCCGGCTGTGTCGAGGTGTCTAGGATCGGTAGGTACATCCCACGGCTACTTCTAGTTGCGGTGTTAAGTTCAGGGTCTGCGGTCAGTACAGATACCACCTTCTCCAGGGTACATTTTATGCTGCTCCTAGGCCACCAGACCATAACAGTTAGGGTTGGGATTAGGGTTAAGGGTGTGTTGGGGTTAGGGTTGGAGTTAGAATTGGGGGTTTCAACTGTTGAGGAACTTCAGGGGGTCTCCAAACATGACAATGCGCCACCATTGATTCCAGCCAATTTTGCATTCAAAAAGTCAAACGGTGCTCCCTCCCTTTTGAGCCCTGTCACGCATCCAAACAGTGGATTTCCTCCACATATGGGGTATCGGCGTACTCTGGAGAAGTTGCACAACAAATCTTGTGGCCCATTTTCCCCTGATACCCTTGTGAAAATAAAAAAAATTGGTTCCAAAGTAAATTTTTTGTGAAAAAAGTAAAATGTTCATTTTTTCCTTCCACATTGCTTTAATTCTCGTGAGGCACCTGAAGGGTTAATAAACTTCTTGAATGTGGTTTTGAGGGGTACAGTTTTTAGAATGGTGTCACTTTCGGGTGTCTTTTCTGTTACATTGACCCCCAAACTCACTTCAAATGTAAGGTGGACCCTAAAAAATGGTTTTGTAAATTTTGTCGGAAAAATTAGAAATCTCTCAAATGTCCTAACAAAAAAAATATGTTTCCAAAATTGAGCTGATGTAAAGTTGACATGTGGGAATGTTATTTATTAACTATTTTGTGTGACACCATTCAGATTTAAGGCCAAATTTTAGTTTTTTCATAAATAAACTCAAGTTATATCGAAGAAATTTTACCACTAACATGAAATAAAATATGTCAGGAAAAAAACAATCTCAGAATCAACCTAGAAAATGGATATAAACTATCCGTATTCGCGCTAATAGAACCCTAGTGTTAAAATGTACATAAATAGATAAATAAATGCCAAAAGATACCGCCTGAGATGGATTTATAATCAAAGATCACACCTCTCCATGCAGGTGAAAGGAATGGTCAGATAATAGATGAAGTGTTTCTAAATATGTTGAATAACACCAGCAATCTTACCTAAAAGAAGCGTTCATAATCACAGGCAAGATGCTTGATTGCAGGCTTTGTTTCCCCACGCTGGATAAGGTGCTTGGTTGAATAAGGTGCTTGCAGGTTGTGTTCTCCAGCGGCGGCTATTGGCGTGACACTGAAGATAATGGTGACTGGTTCTTACTCATATACGCCAGCTGCCTCGGCCGATAGCAGCGTGGCGTTAAGAGGAGCTCGCACTGGTAGCGACGTATACTCTTACGTGCAGGCCGGTGTCCTTTCAAGTGCGCAAAGTGAAAGCGGCGCCGAGAAAGGACCTGCGTGCCGGTGTGAGTGACGTGTCCGCCCACGTGACTGAAAGTGCGCTACGGATGGCGGTAGGGACCACAAAAGTCTTTTGTGGTCCCTACCGCCATCCGTAGCGCACTTTCAGTCACGTGGGCGGACACGTCACTCACACCGGCACGCAGGTCCTTTCTCGGCGCCGCTTTCACTTTGCGCACTTGAAAGGACACCGGCCTGCACGTAAGAGTATACGTCGCTACCAGTGCGAGCTCCTCTTAACGCCACGCTGCTATCGGCCGAGGCAGCTGGCGTATATGAGTAAGAACCAGTCACCATTATCTTCAGTGTCACGCCAATAGCCGCCGCTGGAGAACACAACCTGCAAGCACCTTATTCAACCAAGCACCTTATCCAGCGTGGGGAAACAAAGCCTGCAATCAAGCATCTTGCCTGTGATTATGAACGCTTCTTTTAGGTAAGATTGCTGGTGTTATTCAACATATTTAGAAACACTTCATCTATTATCTGACCATTCCTTTCACCTGCATGGAGAGGTGTGATCTTTGATTATAAATCCATCTCAGGCGGTATCTTTTGGCATTTATTTATCTATTTATGTACATTTTAACACTAGGGTTCTATTAGCGCGAATACGGATAGTTTATATCCATTTTCTAGGTTGATTTTTCCTCACTATACAGTTAATGGTGGTAACTGTTGTATTTGCAGCAATAATAGTAACCCTTTAATACTAGGCGCCACTCAGTTGTTTTTATACAATCTCAGAATCAGTTGAAGCGTTCTAGAGCTATAACCTCAAAAAGTGACAGTGGTCAGAATTGTAAAAATTGACTTGCTCATTAAGTACCAAATTGGCTCTGTCACTAAGGGGTTAATATTCTGGCAGAGGAAAGGAGGTTGTCACCCAGGATTTTACAGTACATGGCTCAATTCATTCTCCCATAGATGTGGTGAAGTAGTCCTGTGCCCTCAGCAGAGAAACAACCCCAAAACAATGTTTCCACCTCCATGCTTGCCAGTGGGGACAGTGTTCTTTGGGTCACAGGCACCATTTCTCTTCCTCCAAACACGAGTTGCGTTAATGCTAAAGAGCTCAATTTTTGTTTCATCTGACCACAGCACCTTCTCCCAATCACTCTCAGAATCATCCAGGTATAAAGCTCTTTGGTCTGGCCCTTGTTGTAGAGGTTAGTGTCTGACTGATTAATTGAGTCTGTGGACAGGAGTCTTTTTATAAAGGTGACTATGTAAGACAGCTGTCTTTAATGCAGGTAACAAGTTGATTACGAGCGTCTAACTGGTCTGTAGGAGCCAGAACTCTTAATGGTTGGTAGGGGATCAAATACTTATTTCTCACTGCAAAATGCAAATACATTTATAACATTTATACATTGTGATTTTCTGGATTTTATTTTCTTTATCTATTCTATCTCTCAATGTTAAAATTAACCTACCCTTAAAATTATAGGCTGTTCATGTCTTTGTCAGTGCGCAAACTTACAAAATCAGCAAGGGATCAAATACTTATTTACCCTACTGTACAAGGTAATAAAACCAGTCAAATTCCTAAAAAGTCTTGGACAAGGCTCAGCAATAATCACTCTCACCAATCAGGCTTATCTGATGAGAGTTCAGGTACGGACCTATACCTACAAGGGGTAAAGTGTTAATGGCAAAAGAAGGATGACTGACGTGTGTCGCCACGAGAGTGGCTTTCTCAGGGGCCTGTAGTATGGCTCATTAAACTATATATATATATATATATATATATATATATATATATACACACACACTCACCGGCCACTTTATTAGGTACACCTGTCCAACTTCTTGTTAACACTTAATTTCTAATCAGCCAATCACATGGCGGCAACTCAGTGCATTTAGGCATGTAGACATGGTCAAGACAATCTCCTGCAGTTCAAACCGAGCATCAGTATGGGGAAGAAAGGTGATTTGAGTGCCTTTGAACGTGGCATGGTTGTTGGTGCCAGAAGGGCTGGTCTGAGTATTTCAGAAACTGCTGATCTACTGGGATTTTCACGCACAACCATCTCTAGGGTTTACAGAGAATGGTCCGAAAAAGAAAAAAAATCCAGTGAGCGGCAGTTCTGTGGGCGGAAATGCCTTGTTGATGCCAGAGGTCAGAGGAGAATGGGCAGACTGGTTCGAGCTGATAGAAAGGCAACAGTAACTCAAATCGCCACCCGTTACAACCAAGGTAGGCCTAAGAGCATCTCTGAACGCACAGTGCGTCGAACTTTGAGGCAGATGGGCTACAGCAGCAGAAGACCACACCGGGTACCACTCCTTTCAGCTAAGAACAGGAAACTGAGGCTACAATTTGTACAAGCTCATCGAAATTGGACAGTAGAAGATTGGAAAAACGTTGCTTGGTCTGATGAGTCTCGATTTCTGCTGCGACATTCGGATGGTAGGGTCAGAATTTGGCGTAAACAACATAAAAGCATGGATCCATCCTGCCTTGTATGGAGCATCTTTGGGATGTGCAGCCGACAAATCTGCGGCAACTGTGTGATGCCATCATGTCAATATGGACCAAAATCTCTGAGGAATGCTTCCAGCACCTTGTTGAATCTATGCCACGAAGAATTGAGGCAGTTCTAAAGGCAAAAGGGGGTCCAACCCGTTACTAGCATGGTGTACCTAATAAAGTGGCCGGTGAGTGTATATATATATATATATATATATGTATATGTATATGCACATCAAATAGGTTACAAGTCAGCTGTCAAACTTACTGGGAAGGATTCAAACAATTGCGGCAGAGGGGCCCTATTTACCTTTTTTATTACATGTTATTATATGCAAAACTTGTTTATTTTTGAATGTATCACCTCTTAGGTGGTTTCAGCCCTATTGTGGGTTGAAGTTTTGCCATGTTGCTTGACTTAATTTTTCTTAATCTTTTTGTGTTTCATTTGTACCAATAAAGCATTGTGATATTTTATGGTGATCCCTTTGTACATGGCGTGTTTCTTTCTCTTACATGTTCTAGTCTCTTTTTGACATGCCATAGGCTGATCCCAGGAATTTGGTGGTGCCCTCCGTTTCCTTCTATCATATTCAGCAAAACAGGCACAAACCATGATATCAGTGTGTCACAGATAGAATGAGTTTTTTTTCTGTATTGCAGTGGTTTTCTTTTTCCAAACATAATGCTTGTCAGCCATCCACAAAACATTGTTCCAATAGCCTTTTGGGTTATCCATGTTATATTTAGAAAACTACAGATTAACAGCAATATTTTTTTTGGAGAGCAGTTGCTTTCTCTTTGCAATCTTGCAAAGCATACCATCATTGTTCTGTATTTTTTTTATTAAGACTAACATTGCCTAATATGAGAGAAGCCTTTAGTTGCTTATAGGTTACCTCGGGTTTCTTTGTGACTTCATGGACTTTTATATGCCTTTTGTGATACTGAGTCACTTCTAACGGACAAGCTGTGAGTCAGGATAGTCAAGGAGGCCAAGGTCAAAAGCTCAGGGGGTACATCATAAACAGAAGGAAGAGAGAAATGCGTACTGAAGTATTGGTCCGAGGTCAAAATACCAGGAAGATAGCGGATCAGAACAAAGAGGTTAAACAGATGAAGTTCAAGGTAAGGCAATGAAAGATCAGCAACAGAACAAAGGCACAGAAAGACAAACCACACAAAAGCTGAATGTATATCTGGCAGACAGGGGTGGATTATCAGAGGGTTAATATGGGCGGTAGCCCAGGGCCCAGTGGTGTGTGGGGGCCCTGGGCTATCGCACAGATTGACCCTCTGATAATCCGCCCGAGTACTGTGAATGCCCGCCGGCACCGGCATTTATGTGCCCCCGGACCCGGTGGGCAGAGAGAGGGGGCCCGCATCGGGCCCCTTCTCATCTGCTCACCAGACCCCTTCCGGCGCTGCGGCGGTTTCCTATTGACGTGCGGGCGCGCGCCCGCACGTCAATAGTTAACAACAGCCACCAGCCAATTGGAGGCTGGCAGCTGAAGTCGGCTGCCCGCAGCGCACACGTTGCCGACGTCTGACGTCATTGTCAGTTGACGGCAAGTGTGCGCTGCTGGAGGGAGCTCGCCGCCTGGATCGCTGGTCAGGTGAGGAGATGTTTTTTTTTTTTTTTTGTTTTGTTTTTTTTTTTTTGATAAGCTAACTGTGGACACACTGGGGGCAATGCTTGAGACACTGGGGCAGATTGCTGGAGACACTGGGGGCAATGCTGGAGACACTGGGGGCAATGCAGGAGACACTGGGGCAGATTGCTGGAGACACTGGGGCAATGCTGGAGACACTGGGGCAATGCTGGAGACACTGGGGGCAATGCTGGAGACACTGGGGCAGATTGCTGGACACACTGGGGGCAATGCTGGAGACACTTGGGAAGATTGCTGGAGACACTGGGGCAATGCTGGAGACACTGGGGCAGATTGCTGGAGACACTGGGGGCAGATTGCTGGAGACACTGGGGGCAATGCTGGACACACTGGGGGCAATGCTGGACACACTGGGGCAATGCTGGTGACACTGGGGCAATGCTGGTGACACTAGAGGCAATGCTGGAGACACTGGAGGCAATGCTGGAGACACTGGGGCAGATTGCTGGACACACTGGGGGCAATGCTGGAGACACTGGGGCAGATTTCTGGAGACACTGGGGCAGATTGCTGGAGACACTGGGGCAATGCTGGAGACACTGGGGCAGATTGCTGGAGACACTGGGGCAGATTGCTGGACACTGGGGCAATGCTGGAGGACACACTGGGGCAGATTGTTGGAGACACTGGGGCAATGCTGGAGACACTGGGGGCAATGCTGGACACACTGGGGGCAATGCTGGACACACTGGGGGCAATGCTGGAGACACTGGGGCAGATTGCTGGAGACACTGGGGCAATGCTGGAGACACTGGGGGCAATGCTGGAGACACTGGGGGCAATGCTGGACACACTGGGGGCAATGCTGGACACACTGGGGGCAATGCTGGACACACTGGGGGCAATGCTGGACACACTGGGGCAATGCTGGAGACACTGGGGCAATGCTGGAGACACTGGGGCAGATTGCTGGAGACACTGGGGGCAATGCTGGAGACACTGGGGCAGATTGCTGGAGACACTGGGGCAGATTGCTGGAGACACTGGGGCAGATTGCTGGAGACACTGGGGCAGATTGCTGGACACTGGGGCAATGCTGGAGGACACACTGGGGGCAATGCTGGAGACACGGGGGCAATGCTGGAGACACTGGGGCAATGCTGGAGACAATGGAGCAATGCTGGACACACTGTGGGCAATGCTGGACAATTGGACATACTGGGGCGGATTGCTGGACACACTGGTGGTAATATGCTGGACACACTGGGGCAATGCTGGACATACTCTGGCAGATTGCTGGACACACTGGTGGTAATATGCTGGACACACTGGGGCAGATTGCTGGACACACTGTGGCAGATTGCTGGACACACTGTCTGGGGGCAATGCTGGACACACTGGGGGCAATATGCTGGAGTCAGACACTGGGGTAGATTGCTGGAGACACTGTCTGGGGGCAATGCTGGACACACTGGGGCAGATTGCTGGACATACTGGGGCAGATTGCTGGACACACTGGGGGTAATATGCTGGACACACTGGGGGTAATATGCTGGACACACTGGGGCAGATTGCTGGACACACTGGGGGCAGGACTGGAGGCATGGGCAGAATGTAGACACGGGGCATGATTGGAGACACGGGGCAGAATGAAAGACATGGGGCAGGATTGGATCATGGGGCAAGATGGATACGATGGAGACAGATGGGGCAGGATGGGGAGATCATATTGTGTAGAATGGATACTCATGAGTGCACAATGGGAGAACATATGGCTGGAGCCAGGAATGAGACACACGGGGCCAGGGTGTGGGAATATTATTACCATAGGGGCTAATTAAGGGATATTATTACTGCAGTGATGTATTTATTTTATTTTTTGAGTATACTGTTTTAAATGGGGGGGCGGTCATGTTACTGTGCAGAGTGACACTATATCGCCTTTTTTTCTCCATGTGGTGTAATGTAGAAGTTGTGAAAAATTAAGTAATGTGTTCTGCAAGCAGAGCTCGAGATAACTGTGTTATTTCCTGCAGAAACGAGTTTGATTAGGGAACGTGATAGGCCGCTCTGAACAAATGTGTTTTGAGCGAGCGCCTAAAACTATGCAAGTTGTGGCTGGTCCTAATATCTTGGGGTAGAGCATTCCAGAGGATTGGCGCAGCACGGGAGAAGTCTTGGAGTCGGGAGTGGGAGGTACGGATTAGTGCAGAGGTTAGTCGAAAGTCATTTGCAGAGCGCAGTGGTCGGCTAGGCCGATAGACAGAAATGAGGGAGGAGATGTAAGGGGGTGCCGCACTGTGGAGAGCTTTGTGGGTGAGAACAAGTACTTTGAATTTTATCCTGTAATGAATGGGCAGCCAGTGTAACGACTGGCGAAGAGCGGACACGTCTGAGTAACGATTAGCCAGATGGACGACCCTGGCTGCCGCATTAAGGATAGACTGGAGAGGGGAAAGTTGAAGACTTTCTGCTGAAAAAGAAGCAGCAGCCGCAATAGCCAAAGCTGAGTTCTTAGAAGCCGTGGAGTTTCCTGAATCTGAGCGTGACAGCGACGTACGTGGACCAGACCTTGATCGACAGGACCCTGCTCAGAATATGTCCACCAACATCCCATAATAGAAGACAACTCTGATCCGTTACACCAACCAGCCTATACAGATTACCAGAGATCCTCCCTCCAAATACCGTACTGGAAGCAGGAAGGTATACTGCGAAACGACGTGGACCACCACTACCGTCTTACAGAACAGAAGGAACGGCCTCCTCCCAGACTGACAGGGACACCCTTCGCTTCGGAACATTTTAATACAGACTTTCCCATGCCAGAAGCTCCTACCAGGTATGAGGACGCACCACACACACCGCATGACAACAGCACACCAGCTTATGTCAGCACTGACTCAGCCACTATGAACTTTGCAAGGTTCTTTACCCGTCGGGAGCTGGTGACAAGGGACTTGTAAAGTTCACTGATCGAGCTAAAAGCTATAGAGCATGGCGAGCCTCCTTCCAGAACGCCATCAGAGACTTGGATCTTTCCAGTAGTGAAGAGTTAGATCTACTGGTAAAGTGGCTTGGGAACGAGTCAGCTGAACACGCCAAAAGAATCAGGAACATTAACATAAAGTACCCACACACAGGACTACGTATGGTGTGGGAGAGACTCGAGGAATGTTATGGGTCAATTGAAGCTATAGAAAATGCTTTGTTTAAAAGAATTGATGATTTTCCCAAGATAGCAAATAAGGGTTATCAAAAGCTCAGGGAACTGAGTGACTTGTTAATGGAGGTACATGCTGCTCAGGCAGAAGGTGACCTACCAGGGTTGGCATTCCTGGACACCGCCAGAGGTGTCAACCCAATTGCCCAAAAGCTCCCTTAGAACTTACAAGAAAAGTGGGTCAGTCACGGGTCCCGTTACAAACAGGCTCATAAGGTACCATTTCCTCCTTTCAGGGTGTTGTAGACTTTGTTGCTCAGCAGGCTAAAGTTAGAAATGACCCCAGTTTCGATTTTTCTATGTCATGTACCACTGCCTCTGGTGTAAAACCCAGTAAAACACCAGTGGCAGTCCACAAAACTAATGTTACCTCCACAGGTTTCCCTTACAGGGCAAGTAAGTCCTCTCCAGAAGAGGACAAGCCTCAGGATCTCTGCAAACACTGCCCCCTACACAAGAAACCTCATCCTCTACTAAAATGTAGAGCCTTCAGGGAGAAGTCTCTAGAAGACCGTAAGAGTTTCCTAAAGGAAAGCAAGATATGCTTCAGATGCTGCGCGACGACCTCACACTTCGCCAAGAACTGTGAAACCAGTGTGAAATGCGCAGAATGTAGTAGTGTGGAGCACAACACGGCCTTACACACTGGTCCACCCTCAGGGGTATATGTTATGGACCTGGTGGTTAGGAGCACCCAGAATGACCTGATGGTTAAAACGGAAAACCTGGGACAAGCTCTGAGGAGATGGTAACTCTACTGACCGCAATCCCTAATCCTATAACACACACTAGAAATAGCTTTGGAGCGTGCCTAACTCTCCCTAAATCCCTGACCAACCCTCCAGGTCGCCCCATTGTGGCGTCCACAGACTCTATCCTATCTCCACTATCCATTTTTCTCGAGAAATATCTTACTCCGCTGGTCAAGAACACCAGGTCTTTTATTTTAGACACCGGCCACTTCATCAGGACAATCAAACAACTGTCCTTTATTCAAACAGAATGTCTATTGACTACTCTGGATGTCAAAAGCCTCTACACCTCAATCAAGCATGATTTGGGTGTGGAGGCCGTGAGCAATAACTTGTTGACCTCTAACCTTAGCCCCCGGTCACAGCAATTCATTTTGGACCTTTTGACCCTAGTCCTAGAGGAAAACTATTTCCTCTTTGGCGACCAATTCTATCAACAAATCTGTGGGACAGCCATGGGGTCTAATATGGCGCCGGCTTACGCCAATCTATACATGGACCAATTTGAACAGAGTCACGTGTATGTTAATCCTCTTTTCCAGTCATACTCAGGATGCTGGGTCCGCTACATAGACGACGTCTTCTGTCTATGGAACGGGCCAGCTGCAACATTCTCCCTATTTGTCTCTCAGATCAATGAGGTAAGACCAGAGCTACAATTTGTACCTAATAGTGATACATAGAAAATTCCATTTCTAGACACCCTGGTGATCAAAAACGGACATGGTGGTTTGGACACAGACATCTTTGTGAAACCTACAGATTCAAATAATCTACTCCTCTACACAAGTTGCCACCCCAAATCCACTAGGAACAGCTTACCGCGATCACAATTCCACAGGGTCACTAATATAGTTTCGGACCCCAACTTGACAGAGACCCGGCTAAACGACATGTCCCAGAAATTCATGGAGAGAGAATATCCCATCAATATTCTCCAATATGAGAAACGAAGAATTCTACAAAATCATCCTCCTCCGGCCAACCAAACCCCCAAAAAAGATAGGGTCCCTTTCATACATACACATCACCCTGTTATGCCCTTGGTATACAAGGTAATTAACAAACATTGGCCCCTCCTGTCCGAGGCCTACCCTCAAATAACCCCCTTTCAATCTCCTACCCTGATGTGCAAACGTAGACCAAGAAACATCAGGGATTATCTGGTTAGGGTGGATGTGGGTAGCCTCACCAGACAACCGAAACAACAGTTTTTAGGCTCCGCAAGAACAGGCACGTTCCCTTGTCTAGGATGTGCCTGCTGTGCTAATGTAATTAAGTCAAGTGAGATCATACACCCACACACTGGCAAGAGGTTTGACATCAAGGGGTTTCATACATGCAATTCCAATTTTGTAGTCTACTTGATAAAATGCCCTTGCGGCCTCATATATGTAGGCGAAACGACTCAGCATGTGCGCGATAGGATTTCGAGCCATAAATCCACCATCAGACTTAGGAAAACATGGCTCCCACTTCCGGATCACTTTACTAGGACCAACCATTCGGTGTCACAATTACGCTTCCAGGTGATTGAAAAAGTAGAGAAACCTAGACGTGGGGGGGATCATGTAAAATTATTAAAACAAAGGGAGGCCTTTTGGATCTATACACTACAGACCCTTTCACCTAAGGGGCTCAATAGGGAACTGGACTTGGTATTCAGCTAGGTACATACGACATCAGTCTCTCCACATACCATAGTCTACAGGCTCTTCATATTTATGCAATAATTAACCCTTGTTCCTCTTCCTTCCTCTCCATCACGCCTCAGACTTCATGATAGAACTATATACAGAAGCTGGTGGATCACACTCTTTTCCTCTATCACTGCACTCTCAGGGTAAGTCCTCTTAGTTTTCCAATTTTTTTCAAAAATTTTTATTTTTTTCACTTTTTTATTTATTTTTCTTCATTTTTTCAGTTTTTCATTGTTCTGATCTTTCTCATCTCATTCATTTAAATTTTTATTATTTTTTATCTTTTATTTTTTATCTTTTATTTTTTATTTATATTTATTTTTATTTACTTTTTTCATTATTTCTATGTATCCGTCTCATTCCATTCATTTTGTTCATCTTTTATTTTTTATTTTTATTTATTTTTTATTTTTTAATTTTTATTTCTCAGTCATTATTGTCATTATTATTTTCTTTAGTATTAGTCTGGTTTTTTGCTGTCCATCAATTAATAATCTCTATTCCAATGCTAAACCTGACCGCTACAACAAAGTGCTCAACAATAAAATCTTATTCCCTCCTCATTACGGGATATACGGTATTATTATTATCCCCTTTTTTTCGTTTTACTGATATTCTGGGAAATTTTTTCCTTATTTTTTCATTTTTTTCTTTATTATTCTTCTTTATTATTTTTTCTTTATTATTTTTTCCGGCATATTTTTCCAATATAACTACCGAGAGGCTACCCGTCCCTTTAATCCTTAATCTTTTATTTTTATTTTTACTATTAGGGGATTTTTTCCCCTTTTTTCTTCCTTCCCGTCCATCTCCTGGTGTTTAGACATTTCCCCTGGGGTGTTCAATTTCAGCTCCTCACAGAGATCACACGGCCTTGCTCCAGGCACATCCCCCCTCTCAGACAGACTACACAGATTCATAGATCCCCACGTGGCCAGACTGCTTGTTTACATAGACTCCTGTGACACAGCACTTCCAGCACTGTGCTGGGAGCGCTGTACTGGGCATGCCCGGAAATGACGTCAGACGCCTTCAGCTTAAAACACTGGGGGTTGTCACCATTCTACACTGCATCACCAAGGAGACGGACTCAGTGCTACAGGACCCTTGCAGACTCCGGTAATTACCTGGATTTCTAATGGGAATCACTTAGACTCTTATTAATCTGCAATTCTCTCACCGCAGAGGTATACATGTGGGATACTTATAAGTTTCTTTTCTCCTCACAGCCCACTCCGGACTGCCTCTGTACCTTTTCTACCCTCCATTAAAAGGTCAGTGTCACATGTGGTATTAGAGACTCTAGATAGGGGTTAATGTTGCTCCAGGATCCGGCAGATTGCAGACTACTTTGTTTTTGTTTTTTTTCCCTGCATATTTTTTTTCCCTGCATATGTTTTTCCTGCAGATTTCTTGCATGTATATGGTTTATGCTGAACCTAGGGTCTGTAATATAACGGCCGCGGTCTCCTTTTTTGCTCGTTCCTGTATATTGGACTAGTGACCTCAGGGGTTAATACAATAATAGGAATTAGGCTCTTGGGTGGTTGTATATATATGTATATGTGTTGATATTACTTACAGGGCATACCTAGGCAGCCCTTCTCATACTCCTCTTGCTTCTCCTGATTCTACAATATTTATGTTCATAGGGAGTCCCTACATTACCCCTGGACTTAGGGGTTCTAGTTAATATCGTTTTGTATATATTAGGTTGTAAATATGCATGTATTGTATATATTGGATCCTCGTTTTAGGTGAATATTATTGTGTTAATATATTGTTTACTGTATATTGTTCATGTCACAGATACATGTACAGCATATCTATATCATGTACTTACACTGTATGTTTGTTTTTCAGTGTGGTTTTGACAAAGACCAGCCTTGGTCGAAACGTTAACCGTAACTTAAAGTATCCGTCATTTTCTCTGAACACTAATAAGCATTTGGTGATGCCTGTACTAAAAATAAAAAATACAACTTTCACGTAAAAACCTGCAAGTCTTGAGTGTGCGGCTGTTTTTTCTATAGACATTGTAACTCTCCCTAGACGCCTCTTCACAGCCTAAGAGCTAACTACCCCTAAAGATAGAAATAGAAACCTTACCTTGCCTCAGAGAAATTCCCCAAAGGAAAGGTAGCCCCCCACAAATAATGACTGAGTTAAGAGGGAAGTGACAAACACAGGAATGAAACAGATTTTAGCAAAGGAGGCCGAATCTTCTCTAGATAGACAGAGGAAAGGAACTATGCGGTCAGTATTAAAAACTACAAAAACCATGCAGAGTGTGCAAAAAGACCTCCACACCGACTCACGGTGTGGAGGTGCAGCTCTGCACCCTCAGAGCTTCCAGCTAGCAAGGAAATATCATAATAGCAAGCTGGACTAGAACATAGCATGTACTGAGAAATATATTCAAAAACCAATGAACAACAAATGAACTAGCAGGGACTTAGCTTCTGCTGGAGTAGACAGGTCATCAGAGAAATCTAAGAGAGATCTGAACCAGTACTGAGACATTGACAGCTGGCATGAACTAACGATCTGAGCAGAGTTAAATAGGGAAGCCAGCAGAAGCAATAAGCGAGGGCAGCTGAGAAAGCCAACCTCAAAGATCAGCAGTTCCACTCAAAGCCACCAGAGGGTGTCCAAGGACAGAATTCACCAAAGTACCATTCACGACCACAGGAGGGAGCCCGAGAACGGAATTCACAACAGTACCCCCCCCTTGAGGAGGGGTCACCGAACCCTCACCAGAGCCCCCAGGCCGATCAGGACGAGCCAAATGAAAGGCACGAACCAAATCGGCAGCATGGACATCGGAGGCAACAACCCAGGAATTATCCTCCTGACCATAGCCCTTCCATTTAACCAGGTACTGAAGCTTCCATCTCGAAATACGAGAATCCAAAATCTTCTCCACCACGTACTCCAACTCCCCCTCAACCAACACCGGAGCAGGAGGATCAACGGAAGGAACCATAGGCGCCACATATCTCCGCAACAACGACCTATGGAACACATTATGGATGGCAAAAGAAGCTGGAAGGGCCAAACGAAATGACACAGGATTGATAATTTCAGAAATCTTATAAGGACCAATGAAACGAGGCTTGAACTTAGGAGAAGAAACCTTCATAGGAACATAACGAGAAGATAACCAAACCAAATCCCCAACACGAAGTCGGGGACCAACACAGCGACGACGGTTAGCAAAACGTTGCGCCTTCTCCTGAGACAACGTCAAATTGTCCACCACGTGAGTCCAAATTTGCTGCAACCTGTCCACCACAGAATCCACACCAGGACAGTCAGAAGGATCAACCTGCCCTGAAGAAAAACGAGGATGAAAACCAGAATTACAAAAAAAAGGCGAAACCAAAGTAGCTGAACTAGCCCGATTATTAAGGGCGAACTCGGCCAATGGCAAGAAGGTCACCCAATCATCCTGATCAGCAGAAACAAAGCATCTCAGATAGATTTCCAAGGTCTGATTGGTTCGTTCAGTTTGGCCATTTGTCTGAGGATGGAACGCTGAAGAAAAAGACAAATCAATGCCCATCTTAGCACAAAAGGACTGCCAAAACCTAGAAACAAACTGGGAACCTCTGTCCAACACAATGTTCTCCGGAATGCCATGCAAATGAACCACATGCTGAAAAAATAATGGAACCAAATCAGAGGAGGAAGGTAATTTAGGCAAGAGTACCAAATGGACCATCTTAGAAAACCGATCACAAACCACCCAGATGACAGACAACCTTTGAGAGACAGGAAGATCAGAAATAAAATCCATGGAAATATGCGTCCAGGGCCTCTTCGGGACAGGTAAAGGCAAAAGCAACCCACTGGCACGAGAACAGCAAGGTTTGGCCCGAGCACAAGTCCCACAGCACATCCCGTGACAAGGAAGGCCACCAAAAGGACCTAGCAACCAAATCTCTGGTACCAAAAATCCCAGGATGACCAGCCAATACTGAACAATGAACCTCAGAAATAACTCTACTAGTCCATCTATCAGGGACAAACAGTTTCTCCACTGGACAGCGGTCAGGTCTATCAGCCTGAAACTCCTGCAGCACCCGCCGCAAATCAGGGGAGATGGCAGACAGAATCACCCCCTCTTTGAGAATACCAGCCGGCTCAGGGACTCCCGGAGAATCAGGCAAAAAACTCCTAGAAAGGGCATCAGCCTTCACATTCTTAGATCCCGGAAGGTATGAGACCACAAAATCGAAACGGGAGAAAAACAGCGACCATCGAGCCTGTCTAGGATTCAACCGCTTGGCAGACTCGAGGTAAGTCAGATTCTTGTGATCAGTCAGGACCACCACGCGATGTTTGGCTCCCTCAAGCCAATGTCGCCACTCCTCGAATGCCCACTTCATAGCCAACAACTCCCGATTGCCGACATCATAATTACTCTCAGCAGGCGAAAACTTTCTAGAAAAGAAAGCACATGGCTTCATCAAAGAGCCATCAGAACTTCTCTGAGACAAAACAGCCCCTGCCCCAATCTCAGAAGCATCAACCTCGACCTGAAAAGGGAGCGAAACATCTGGCTGACGCAACACAGGGGCCGAAGTAAAACGACGTTTAAGCTCCTGAAAAGCCTCAATGGCCGCAGGGGACCAATTCACCACATCAGCGCCTTTCTTCGTCAAATCAGTCAAAGGCTTAACCACACTAGAAAAATTAGCGATGAAGCGACGGTAAAAATTAGCAAAGCCCAGGAATTTCTGAAGACTCTTCACAGATGTAGGTTGAGTCCAATCATAAATGGCCTGAACTTTAACAGGGTCCATCTCGATAGTAGAAGGGGAATGAAGCCTAAAAAGGAAACCTTCTGAACTCCAAAGAGACATTTAGACCCCTTCACAAACAAGGCATTAGCACGAAGGACCTGGAATACCATCCTGACCTGTTTCACATGAGACTCCCAATCATCCGAAAAGACCAAAATATCATCCAAATATACAATCATGAATCTATCCAGATACTTCCGGAAGATGTCGTGCATAAAGGACTGAAACACAGATGGAGCATTAGAAAGCCCGAATGGCATCACCAGGTACTCAAAATGGCCCTCGGGCGTATTAAATGCTGTTTTCCATTCATCGCCCTGTTTAATACGCACAAGATTATACGCCCCTCGAAGGTCAATCTTGGTAAACCAACTAGCCCCCTTAATCCGAGCAAACAAATCAGACAGCAGAGGCAAAGGGTACTGAAATTTGACCGTGATTTTATTGAGAAGGCGGTAATCTATACAGGGTCTCAGAAAGCCATCCTTCTTGGCCACAAAAAAGAACCCTGCTCCCAACGGTGACGAAGACGGGCGAATATGCCCTTTCTCCAAGGACTCCTTTACATAACTCCGCATAGCGGCATGTTCTGGCACAGATAAATTGAAAAGTCGGCCCTTAGGGAACTTACTACCAGGAATCAAATTAATAGCGCAATCACAGTCCCTACGAGGAGGTAGGGCACTGGACTTGGGCTCATCAAATACATCCTAGTAATCCGACAAAAACTCAGGGACTTCAGAAGGAGTGAAAGAAGAAATTGACATCAAAGGAACATCACTATGTATCCCTTGACAACCCCAACTAGACACAGACATTGATTTCCAATCCAGTACTGGATTATGAACCTGTAACCATGGCAAACCCAACACGACAACATCATGCAAATTATGCAACACCAAAAAGCGAATATTTTCCTGATGTGCGGGAGCCATGTACATGGTCAGCTGAGTCCAGTACTGAGGTTTATTCTTGGCCAATGGCGTAGCATCAATCCCCCTTAAGGGAATAGGATTCTGCAAAGGCTCCAAGGAAAAACCACAGCGCCTGGCAAACTCCAAGTCCATCAAGTTCAGGGCAGCGCCCGAATCCACAAATGCCATAACAGAGTAGGACGACAATGAGCAAATCAGAGTAACAGACAAGAGAAATTTAGGCTGTACAGTACTAATGGTGACAGACCTAGCGAACCTCTTAGTGCGCTTAGGACAATCAGAGATAGCATGAGTGGAGTCACCACAGTAAAAACACAGCCCATTCTGACGTCTGTGTTCTTGCCGTTCAGCTCTGGTCAAAGTCCTATCACATTGCATAGGCTCAGGCCTCTGCTCAGAGGACACCGCCAAGTGGTGCACAACTTTGCGCTCGCGCAAACGCCGATCAATCTGAATGGCCAAGGACATTGATTCATTCAGACCAGCAGGTGTGGGGAACCCCACCATAACATCTTTAAGGGCTTCAGAAAGACCCTTTCTGAAAATTGCTGCCAGGGCACACTCATTCCATTGTGTAAGCACAGACCACTTTCTAAACTTCTGGCAATATACTTCTGCTGCGTCCTGACCCTGACATAGAGCCAGCAAGATTTTCTCTGCCTGATCCACAGAATTTGGTTCATCATAAAGCAATCCAAGCGCTAGGAAAAATGCATCTACATTAAGCAATGCAGGATTTCCTGGCTCAAGGGAGAATGCCCAGTCTTGAGGGTCGCCACACAACAAAGAAATAATAATCTTTACTTGCTGAATGGGGTCACCAGAGGAGCGGGGTTTCAGAGCAAGAAACAGTCTGCAATTATTTTTGAAATTCAGAAATTTAGATCTATCCCCAGAAAACAAATCAGGAATTGGAATTCTAGGCTCTAACATCGGATTCTGAACTACATAATCTTGAATACTTTGTACCCTTGCAGTGAGTTGATCCACACAAGAGGACAAACCTTGAATATCCATATCTACACCTGAGTCCTGAACCACCCAGAGGTTAAGGGGAAAAGAAAGACAAAACAAGCTGCAAAGAAAAAAAAATTGACTCAGAACTTCTCTTATCCCTCTTTTGAGATGCATTAACACTTTATGGCCAGCTGTACTGTTATGGACCTGGTGGTTAGGATCACCCGGAATGACCTGATGGTTAAAACGGAAAACCTGGGACAAGCTCTGAGGAGATGGTAACTCTACTGACCGCAATCCCTAATCCTATAACACACACTAGAAATAGCCGTGGAGCGTGCCTAACTCTCCCTAGATGCCTCTTCACAGCCTAAGAGCTAACTACCCCTAAAGATAGAAATAGAAACCTTACCTTGCCTCAGAGAAATTCCCCAAAGGAAAGGTAGCCCCCCACAAATAATGACTGTGAGTTAAGAGGGAAGTGACAAACACAGGAATGAAACAGATTTTAGCAAAGGAGGCCGAATCTTCTCTAGATAGACAGAGGATAGGAAAGGGAACTATGCGGTCAGTATTAAAAACTACAAAAACCACGCAGAGTGTGCAAAAAGACCTCCACACCGACTCACGGTGTGGAGGTGCAGCTCTGCACCCCCAGAGCTTCCAGCTAGCAAGGAAATATCATAATAGCAAGCTGGACTAGAACATAGCATGTACTGAGAAATATATTCAAAAACCAATGAACAACAAATGAACTAGCAGGGACTTAGCTTCTGCTGGAGTAGACAGGTCATCAGAGAAATCCAAGAGAGATCTGAACCAGTACTGAGACATTGACAGCTGGCATGAACTAACGATCTGAGCAGAGTTAAATAGGGAAGCCAGCAGAAGCAATAAGCGAGGGCAGCTGAAAAAGCCAACCTCAAAGATCAGCAGTTCCACTCAAAGCCACCAGAGGGTGTCCAAGGACAGAACTCACCAAAGTACCATTCACGACCACAGGAGGGAGCCCGAGAACGGAATTCACAACAGGTATAGTCGCGAGTAGAAGAGTCTGCCGAAAAACAGATGGACACTGACACTGACACCCCAGTGGTCACTTTTCAGTGTACAGAGATCTGCAAGGAATTTGTCTTGTAAGAGTATTCCCAGCGAGCCAACGGGATAAGGCAATTAAGGTATACGCAATCTTGGATGACCAGAGCAACAGGTCTCTATCTAAGTCCTTTCTCTTCAACACCTTCAACATTGCTGGTCCCCGACTCTCCGTACTCCTTGAAGACATGTGCAGGTACTGTCGAGATGGCGGGGAGGAAAGCGACCGGATTCAAGGTATAGTCTATAGACGGTCAAATCCGCTTATCCTTGCCGTCAATTCTGGAGTGCAACCAGATCCCTGACAACAGGTCTGAGATACCTACACCAGAGGTAGCAGCTCATCACACCCACTTGAAACGTATAGCTCACCTGATACCGGAACTGGACCAAGGAGCTCCAATCGTCTTACTCCTCGGAAGAGACATACTACGGGTCCACAAGGCTAGAGGACAGATTAAAGGCCCACAAAATGCCCCATATACTCAGAGACTTGACCTAGGATAGGTCATTGTGGGAGACGTCTGTTTGGGTGGAGCACACAGGCCGACATCAGTCAACAGCATGCTCACCAATACTCTCGAAAATGGACGTTCATCTCTCTTCCAGCCATGCGAGAGCAGTTTCCTGATTAAAGAATTGCCACACAACACCGCTCCACCTTGTCCGATAGCTGACCCTTCCTGTGAAGACCATGCATGCGACGGTGAGCAAGATCATATAGGGTGCACAGTTTTCCACAGGACAAGAGAGGACAATCAGGTAGCAACATCCATAGAGGACAGACTGATTTTGGACATCATGGATCGAGACATAGTAAGAGATGAATCAAGGAGTTGGGCCGCACCTTTACCATTCAAACCACAGAGGCAACGCTTACCCAACAACATAGAACTTGTCTACAGTCGATTTGTCTCATTAAACGACGTCTTTCTGTCTTGTCCAGACCTCAATAACAGACTTCTGGGAGTACTTCTTCGCTTCCGCAAGGATGCAGTAGCATTTATGGCCGACATCCAACAGATGTTTCACTGCTTCCTTGTTAAAGAAGAACACAAACTTTTTGAGGTTCTTCTGGTACCGTGATAATGACCCCTACAAAGACATATTGGAATATCGTATGAAAGTACACATCTTCGGGAACAGCCCCTCCCCTGCTGTCGCTATCTATGGTCTTAGACATTCAGCCAGAGAGGGTGAAGCAAAGTATGGGTCGGATGTAAGATCGTTTGTGGAAAAGGACTTCTACGTAGATGACTGCCTGAAATCCACACCCACAGATGAGTTGGCAGTCAGTCTCCTGAAAAGGGCACAAGAAATGCTCGCTTCGTCCAATTTGAGGTTGCACAAAATTGCTTCTAACAGCCAAAAACTAGTGGCAGCCTTTCCCTCTCAAGATTACTCAACCGATTTAAAAGACTTGGATTTAAGCATGGACTCCCTTCCCATGCAGCAGAGCCTTGGTTTACTCTGGGATTTGAAAAAGGATGCATTCACCTTCCAGATCAGCGAGGAAGAGAAACCCTTCACGCGTAGAGGCGTCCTGTCCGTTGTAAACAGCTTGTACGATCCTCTGGGATTTGTAACCCCTGTAACTATCCAAAGTAAAATGATGTTGAGAGACTTCACCCAAGAGACGTCCGATTGGGATGATCCGCTTCCCATCGAGAAAAGAGACTTGTGGGCAAGATGGAAGAACTCTTTAGAAGCCCTGTCAAGTCTCTACTTGGCACGACCATATGCTTCCGTGCGATCAACAGAAGTCAAGATGCAAAGGCTTTGTATCTTCTGCGATACCTCAACCAAAGCAATTGCAGCAGTAGAGTACTTGAAAATGACTGACATCAACAAACAATGCCATGTAAGGCTTGTTATGAGCCGGACAAAACTGGCCCCACTCCGTGAACACACAGTACCCAGACTAGAACTCTGTGCAGCAGCTGTGCTAGCAGTAGAGTTAGCTGAACTTATTTCAACAGAAATCGACCTGGAAGTCAAAGAAGTCAAGTTCTACACAGACAGCAAGGTAGTGCTGGGGTACATTGGCAATGAAACTCGCCGCTTTTATGTCTATGTCAGCAATCGGGTGCTAAGGATCAGGAGATCCACCCACCCTAAACAGTGGCACCATGTGTCCACACACCACAATCCTGCGGACCACGCAACCAGATCCGTTGAGGCGAGACACCTTAAGGACACAACCTGGTTTACTGGCCCTACATTCTTATACCGTTCGACGCCATACATTGACAAGTCAAACACCTTTGAACTGGTAGATCCAGAGGCAGATGAGGAAATCTGCCCTCAGGTATCCGTTCTACGTACGGTGACTAAAGACAATCACTTCAAATCCAAAAGAGTTGTAGGTGGCATCAGTTGATGCCAAGCGGGTAGTGTTCTGTCCATTCTAATAAGGACAGTGTGGTTCGTATTATACATTAAAGTTTTAGTACTATAGTGTTTGGTTTGCTATGTTATAGCACCATCTAGCGGTGGTTAAATTTATTGTCTGTGTCTTAGTAAGTGTTGCATTGTTGGATTGTACCAAGGCATCCTGGGAGAGGGAGACTCCATTACTTTCTGTGTACTTCCTGGACACACGTGCTCATGTGCTGTGCTGGAACTATCTCGCTTACTTTCCATCCTGGTTAAGTTTATCCGGTAAGATTGTTACCTCTGTTCTTCAAATATAGTGTTGTACAGAATGTGATTTACTGTATAGCAGCCAGTATATAGGAAATCTATTATCAGTGACTTACTGTATGTAGTCATATACCAGTTGCATCATACTATACGCTTTCTCTGTTAGTTGCAGCCGTGTTATTATTTGCCCAATACTTATCCATTTCATTTGTATTCTTATAGTTTTACCGCGCTCATGTTTACCAATAAACAAGTTAGACTACCGAGAAACAAACACCAATCAGAACATATAGAACTTTCTCAGTTTTTCTTTGTTATACCACTGTTGCCAATTCTCCTGGAATGGAGACTCACAGAAGAAGGCGATATCTTGGCCCAGACTCTCGGAAAGCAACACTTTCATTAGCTTTCCTCTATGCGACGCTGGGGCAGCTTCATCATCAGACAGCGTATTGGCAACTAAATGCACTGTCAGACTGTGTATATAGGTGAGTAGTGGGTGCATGGAATGGATGTGGTTTAGAAAAACTTCTTGGTTGTGAAAAAATGTAGAGGTCATCGTAACCGATCAGTTCCCAGATGATGGACACTCAACAGTTTAGAAGCATGAATTTTATTTTAGATATAACTCACCCCACTGTATAAGGAAAGGCTCCTCCAGGCTGCTGTGATCCACATAACAGGAGTAGCTGTTGCTATCTTTGGGGGTCACTTCTGTGCTGACTCTGATCTGATAGGTGCCATCAGGATTGGGGAGGACACGTGTTGTCTCATATGAGTGAACCTCGTCCTCCCCGTTCATCCATTTCACATCCACAGGTCGGGGGTGAAATCCGTACACCTGGCAGTGAAGCTTTATGGTGTCTCCATTTTCCTGACTGGACACCTTCACCTGGGGCCGAACTGAGAGAGAAAGACATAAGATATATTTACAGTTTATCTGCACCAAAGATTATATTCTATTGCTGAGTAGTAAAGATATATAATCTGCAATTCTCAGTGTTTGTAAGGTAAGTAGCCCCCAGAAATACATGTGAAGTCTGACTGATTTCACTGATGTGGCTGGTATGTTTATTGCTTTTCAAAGTATCCATATGTTATTTAATGCCTTAATAATAAAGCAGTGGCCGACCCCGAGCCAGCCGATAACTCATGATCTTATTTTATCTTATGTTTGATGTCAGATATCAGGGTTTGCGTCTTTGGCTAAGAGTTGTGATGGTTCATTCTTCTTTAGTCTTTAACATTGTTTGCAATCCTTTATCTGTCCAATTTCTAATTTCAGAAAACTCTTAGGGTACTGTCACACAGTACCATTTTGATCGCTACGACGGTACGATTCGTGACGTTCTAGCGATATCGTTACGATATCGCACTGTCTGACACGCAGCAGCGATCAGGGATCCTGCTGAGAATCGTACGTCGTAGCAGATCGTGTGGAACTTTCTTTCGTCGCTTGATCACCCGCTGACATCGCTGGATCGTTGTGTGTGACAGCGATCCAGCGATGTGTTCGCTTGTAACCAGGGTAAACATCGGGTAACTAAGCGCAGGGCCGCGCTTAGTAACCCGATGTTTACCGTGGTTACCAGCGTAAACGTAAAAAAACAAACAGTACATACTTACATTCCGGTGTCTGTCCTCCAGCGTCTCAGCTTCTCTCCACTGTGTGAGCGTCTGCCGGCCGGAAAGCGAGCACAGCGGTGACGTCTGACGTCACCGCTGTGCTTGCCGGCTATGGCGCTTACACAGTGGAGACTAGAGAAGCAGAACGCCGGGGACAGACACCGGAATGTAAGTATGTACTGTTTGTTTTTTTTACGTTTACGCTGGTAACCAGGGTAAACATCGGGTTACTAAGCGCGGCCCTGCGCTTAGTTACCCGATGTTTACCCTGGTTACCGGGGACTTCGGCATCGCTCCAGCGCCGTGATTGCAACGTGTGACCGCAGTCTACGACGCTGGAGCGATAATCATACGATCGCTGCGACGTCACGGATCGTGCCGTCGTAGCGATCAAAATGGTACTGTGTGACAGTACCCTGAGAACCGCCTCACACTGGCCCATTTTAATGAGCTTATGGAGTCTCATGGGCATCTTCTATACAATGTACAGTCTACGATTTCAAGAGCATAAGTATGTGCTCTGAACCGTCACACTCCAGCCTTCAGCTCAACGTAGACTAGTCCTGTGAACGATAAATGGAAGGAGAACAAACATCCCGACCATGAATAAGTGGCGACCCTGTGCTAAAGAAATATCAGCTAAGTGCAAGATATAATTGGCACTAACATAAAAATGAAGGTGGCTCGCAACACTCCAATATTGGACCATTATAAAGAACAACCAGGTCCAAAGATGGGGGCATCAAAGTAGTCCTAAGGAGTCCACTTGGGAAAAACTCAATTAAAAAAAAAAAAAAAAAAGAAGACAACGTCCAAGGTTTTCTGCCATAGATGCAACGTATCAACCAGCCATAGGTCTTTTTCAAGCATACAAGATGGTGTAACATGCCAGGTCTGAATAGTAATCAAAGACACTGCAGGAAAGAAAAGCGCAATAGGGTCTTATCTGATGGAGATTTCAAGATATAAGATGAGATTGCACTCACCTGATGCTTCCAATAAATATAGCATGAAAAAACTCCTCAGAGTTTACCAGCTGCCACAGATCCATTGGCCAAACTAGTGACCGATTCTGGATGTTCAAATCAAGGTTTTTGTGGATATCATCCGTGCTGCTGTAGAAATGAATGTCCAGGCGTATTGGAGATAAAGATGATTGTTTATTCTTAACGGGTTTCAAAGCCACTAGGACTTCTTCCTCAGGAGATGCTATAAGCATACAACATCACTATATGCTGTTTAAATAGATACATTCAATTCTGGCGCCAAGGGAATCACATGTCAGTGTCAAAGTTCATCACACTGATATATGGTACAGCACATGACAAATTAATATTTCAGATTTGATTTAAAACAGAATAATTTATATTGTATAATTATATATTTTCATTTGCAGGCATATTTATACAGAAGAAGAAATAAAAAAAATGAGAAATTTGGTGGAAGCAAATTATAACAAAAGGGGACACGAACCCACTCAAAAGGAATGAAAGAGGACCTCCCAGACTCATCATCTCCCGAGTCTGTGATAGAAATATATATATATCATGTAGATCTCACTTGCATGTATACTCGTCTATAATCATATATACTCATATACTCACAGCTAATATATACATTATAATCAATGGCTTAAAATGGCTGACATAAACTGATATAAGCCAGACAGATTGTATGGGGTTTTCCATCTCAAAAGCAGAACAACGCCAGATGTATTAAGTGCTGATCAGATGTCTCAACTTTGTCCTAGATGCAGAGATACATTTTAGTTGCTTAATCAGCAGTCATATGTGCATTAATCACAATATTCCATATATGTTTAGATAACCAATGACAGAGGAGCTAGACAATATGGTAATTAACTAACCACCCCTAACAACCCCTAACCACTCCTTTCTATATGCTATCATAAAAACTATGTATGTACATAAAGCATCAGTATTGATGGAATGTTATTGACACAACAATGGTGTGCAGTCTCATTCCTTGAGCGCTCAAAATACTCAGTCTTATTGGGAGCGGCCGCAGCACACACAGGGATAAATTTATCCAACCCAAATTTCCTTATCAAGTAAAAGTTCCAGCCAGAAGAAATCCAACAGAAATAGAACAATACGTTTTATATAAAAATTACCACCATCTAATTAAAAAGGCTATTTATTAAATTGCTACCATCTTGATGCTGCCCTGCATTCCTCCACCACCGTGTGACTGTCAGCCCATAGGCCCTGGACAGCTAGGCTCCCAGCTTGAGCATTGCGGGACACAACTTACCTGTCCTGGTTCTCAGCCTTCTCTGCCTATTGCCTAACTCCAGGAAGTTCCCCCAGCTTACACCCAGCTGGCTCCTCCTAATTAACTAACTCCTATTGGTCTATCTTATCCTATTACGCCCCCTCTAGTGGGCTAATCTAAATACTACACTTTCCCTACATTTATACAATACGAGCAATATATTTACATTACATTAATGACCATCAATACATCTTTTAACTGACCTGAGATATAAGAGACTAGCATCCCCATACGGCTGTCCACTGTAGCTGACAACTTGCTGCATCAGCCACGATCAGCATTATCACCGTCCATATCTGTTTAACTCCTTACACATTTTTGTTGGTCTACCTGACCGTGATTTTGTTTTTACAGAGCCCCTGATTTTCCATTTGTTAATCACAGTTTGAATGCTGCTGACTGCCATTTTCAATTCCTTGGATATCTTTTTGTATCCCTTTCCTGTTTATACAGTTCAACTACCTTTTCCCATACATCCATTGACAATTCTTTTGCTTTCTCCATGACTCACAATCCAGAAACATCAGTGGCTGGATGAAAGATGCAAGAGTCTGTCTGGATCCCAGAAACTCACTCAGCTTTTATGCGCACACTTATTACAAGCAAACAGGTCACAGGTGAGGATGTTACTTTAGTAGCCAAATGTGTCAACTTCTGTGCATGTCATCAGGCCAAAATCACCAGGGTATGTGAACCCGTGATCAGGGTCAACTTTTGAGCACAACTAATATATATATATATATATATATATATATATATATATATATATATATATATATATATATATATATATATATAAACACACACACACACACATATACATATACACACAGTATATATATATATATATATATATATATATATATATATATATATATATATATATATATATACACAAACACAGTACAGACCAAAAGTTTGGACACACCTTCTCTTTTAAAGATTTTTCTGTATTTTCATGACTATGAAAATTGTACATTCACACTGAAGGCATCAAAACTATGAATCAACACATGTGGAATTATATACTTAACAAAAAAGTGTGAAACAACTGAAAATATGTCTTATATTCTAGGTTCTTTAATGTAGCCACCTTTCGCTTTGATGACTGCTTTGCACACTCTAGGCATTCTCTTGATGAGCTTCAACAGGTAGTCACCGGGAATGGTCTTCCAATAATCTTGAAGGAGTTCCCAGAGATGCTTAGCACTTGTTGGCCTTTTTGCCTTCACTCAGCGGTCCAGCTCACCCCAAACCATCTCGATTGGGTTCAGGTCTGGTGACTGTGGAGGCCAGGTCATCTGGCGTAGCACCCCATCACTCTCCTTCTTGGTCAAATAGCCCTTACACAGCCTGGAGGTGTGTTTGGGGTCATTGTCCTGTTGAAAAATAAATGATGGTCCAACTAAATGCAAACCGGATGGAATAGCATGCCGCTGCAAGATGCTGTGGTAGCCATGCTGGTTCAGTATGCCTTCAATTTTGAATAAATCCCCAACAGTGTCACCAGCAAAGCACCCCCACACCATCACACCTCCTCCATGCTTCACGGTGGGAACCAGGCATGTAGAGTCCATCCAATCACCTTTTCTGCATCGCACAAAGACACGGTGGTTGGAACCAAAGATCTAAAATTTGGACTCATCAGACCAAAGCACAGATTTCTGCTGGTCTAATGTCCATTCCTTGTGTTCTTTAGTCCAAACAAGTCTCTTCTGCTTGTTGCCTGTCCTTAGCAGTGGTTTCCTAGCAGTTATTTTACCATAAAGGCCTGCTGCACAAAGTCTCCTCTTAACAATTGTTGTAGAGATGTGTCTGCTGCTAGAACTCTGTGTGGCATTGACCTGGTCTCTAATCTGAGCTGCTGTTAAACTGCCATTTATGAGGCTGGTGACTTGGATAAATTTATCCTCAGAAGCAGAGGTGACTCTTGGTCTTCCTTTCCTGGGGCGGTCCTCATGTGAGCCAGTTTCTTTGTAGCAGTTTCTAACAGTCTATTCAGTAGGACTATCAGCTGTGTATCCACCAGACTCCTGCACAACACAACTGATGGTCCCAACCCCATTTATAAGGCAAGAAATCCCACTTATTAAACCTGACAGGGCACACATGTGAAGTGAAAACCATTTCCGGTGTCTACCTCTTGAAGCTCATCAAGAGAATGCCAAGAGTGTGCAAAGCAGTCATCAAAGCAAAAGGTGGCTACTTTGAAGAACCTAGAATATAAGACATATTTTCAGTTGTCTCACACTTTTTTGTTAAGTATATAATTCCACATGTGTTAATTCATAGTTTTGATTCCTTCAGTGTGAATGTACAATTTTCATAGTCATGAAAATACAGAACAATCTTTAAATGAGAAGGTGTGTCCAAACTTTTGGTCTGTAATATATATATATATATATATATATATATATATATACACTCACCGGCCACTTTATTAGGTACACCATGCTAGTAACGGGTTGGACCCCCTTTTGCCTTCAGAACTGCCTCAATTCTTCGTGGCATAGATTCAACAAGGTGCTGGAAGCATTCCTCAGAGATTTTGGTCCATATTGACATGATGGCATCACACAGTTGCCGCAGATTTGTCGGCTGCACATCCCAAAGATGCTCCATACAAGGCAGGATGGATCCATGCTTTCATGTTGTTTACGCCAAATTCTGACCCTACCATCCGAATGTCGCAGCAGAAATCGAGACTCATCAGACCAAGCAACGTTTTTCCAATCTTCTACTGTCCAATTTCGATGAGCTTGTACAAATTGTAGCCTCAGTTTCCTGTTCTTAGCTGAAAGGAGTGGTACCCGGTGTGGTCTTCTGCTGCTGTAGCCCATCTGCCTCAAAGTTCGACGCACTGTGCGTTCAGAGATGCTCTTAGGCCTACCTTGGTTGTAACGGGTGGCGATTTGAGTCACTGTTGCCTTTCTATCAGCTCGAACCAGTCTGCCCATTCTCCTCTGACCTCTGGCATCAACAAGGCATTTCCGCCCACAGAACTGCCGCTCACTGGATTTTTTTTCTTTTTCGGACCATTCTCTGTAAACCCTAGAGATGGTTGTGCGTGAAAATCCCAGTAGATCAGCAGTTTCTGAAATACTCAGACCAGCCCTTCTGGCACCAACAACCATGCCACGTTCAAAGGCACTCAAATCACCTTTCTTCCCCATACTGATGCTCGGTTTGAACTGCAGGAGATTGTCTTGACCATGTCTACATGCCTAAATGCACTGAGTTGCCGCCATGTGATTGGCTGATTAGAAATTAAGTGTTAACAAGAAGTTGGACAGGTGTACCTAATAAAGTGGCCAGTGAGTGTATATACACACATATACACACACACACACAGTGGTGTGAAAGATGTGCTTGCCCCCTTCCTGATTTGCTATTATTTATTATTCTGCATGTTTGGTACACTTAAATGTTTCAGATCACAAATCAAATTTACATATTAGACAAAGATAAGAAGTAAATACAAGATGCAGTTTTTAAACGAAGGTCTTTATTAGTAAAGGAAAAATAAATCCAAACCTACAGGTCTCTGTGTGAAAAAAGTGATTACCCCCTAAACCTTATGGCTGATTGCGCCACCCTTAGCAGCAACAACTGCAATCAAGCGTTTGCGATAACTGGCAATGAGTCTTTTACAACGCTCTGGAGGAATTTTGGCCACTCCTCTTTGCAGAATTGTTGTAATTCAACCACATTGGTGGGTTTCCCAGCATGAACTGCCTTTTTAAAATCATGCTACAGCATCTTAAACAGATTAAAATCATGACTTTGACTAGGCCACTCCAAAGTCTTAATCTTGTTTTTGTTAAGCCATTCAGAGATGGACTTGCTGGTGTGTTTTGGATCATTGTCCTGCTGCATAACTAAAGTTCACTTCAGCTTGAGGTCATGACCAGATGGCTGGACATTCTCCTTCAGTTCACCACTGCAAGTCTTCCAGGACCTGAAGCAGCAAAACAGCCCCAGACCATCACACTACTACCACCACATTTTACTGTTGGTATCATGTTCTTTTTCTGAAATGCTGTTTACTTCTACGCCAGATGTAATGGGACACACACCTTCCAAATAATTAAACTTTTGTCTCATCAGTCCACAGAATATTCTCCCAAAAGTCTTGGCAAATATCAAGATGTTTTCTGGCAAAACTGAGATGTGCCTTTATGTTCTTATTGCTCAGCAATGGCTTTTATCTTGGAACTGCGCCATGCAGGCCATTTTTGCCCAGTCTCCCCTGTGGGCGTGATAACATGACTTACAAGCACCATCGCCAGCGATATACATACCACGTACACGGCTCCGTTCCCTCACTGCACTGATCCTCTGAAGCCGGGTGTATGCGTGTCGGCTTCTGATAGGCACACTGTACATGATCGGAACTGATGAAAACTTGTTGGGGATGAACCTGCTATGGTAATCTGTTAAAGGGTGATTTGTTTTCACATCTTCGAACTGGGAAAAGGTTCACAGTTAGTGTTGAGCGATACCGTCCGATACTTGAAAGTATCGATATCGGAAAGTATCGGCCGATACCGGCAAAGTATCGGATCTAATCCAATACCGATACCCGATACCAATACAAGTCAATGGGACTCAAGTATCGGACGGTATCCCTGATGGTTCCCAGGGTCTGAAGGAGAGGAAACTCTCCTTCAGGCCCTGGGATCCATATTACTGTGTAAAATAAAGAATTAAAATAAAAAATATTGCTATACTCACCTCTCCGACGCAGCCTGGACCTTACCGAGGGAACCGGGAGCCTTCTTTGCTTAAAATGCGCGCGTTTACTGCCTTCCGTGACGTCACGGTTTCTGATTGGTCGCGTGCCGCCCATGTGACGGCGACGCGACCAATCACAACAAGCCGTGACGTAATTTCAGGTCCTGAATGCCTAATTCTAGGCATTCAGGATTTGAAAATTACGTCACGGCTTGTGATTGGTCGCGTGCCGCCCATGTGACCGCGACGCGACCAATCACAAGCCGTGACGTAATTTTCAAATCCTGAATGCCTAGAATTAGGCATTCAGGACCTGAAATTACGTCACGGCTTGTTGTGATTGGTCGCGTCGCCATCACATGGGCGGCACGCGACCAATCACAAGCCGTGACGTCACGGAAGGCAGTAAACGCGCGCATTTTAAGCAAAGAAGGCTCCCGGTTCCCTCGGTAAGGTGCAGGCTGCGTCGGAGAGGTGAGTATAGCAATATTTTTTATTTTAATTCTTTATTTTACACATTGATATTAATCCCGATACCGATTCCCGATATCACAAAAGTATCGGATCTCGGTATCGGAATTCCGATACCCGCAAGTATCGGCCGATACCCGATACTTGCGGTATCGGAATGCTCAACACTATTCACAGTCAATGATAGGTATACATGTTGTAGTAATTATGTGGTTTACGCAATCTCATGTCTGTGTGGACTGCTTTATGTTGGTGAAATCACCATGGAGATATGGGCTCGTATCAGTAAACATAACAGTACAATTAGAACAAGTCTTGTACACCTACTGGTCCCTAAATTTTTTTTTGAGAATAGACATTTTGTTAGTCAATTACATTTTAGGGTTATTGATTGCGTACCAATACTTAGGGGAGGAGGGGATAGACGAGGATTACTTAAGAAAAAGGAGTTATGATGGATACATGAACTTGATTGGCTTCAACCAAAGGGGCTTAATATTGAAAATAATCTCTCTTCCCTGTATCATATGCATTAAATAGTGAAGTCTTTCTACAGTTGTAGAATATTGTATTCATTGCTTATAGCTGAATGTATTAGGTTGCTTTCTGTTAAATGAGATATCTATTGTGCGACTATCAATTGATCTTTCTATATATAATCAATTAGAGCTATGATTAGAAAATTCTCAGTTTGGAATTAGATAAAGGAATCTATTTATCTGACACTTATGATCTGTTACCATGGTGTGGTTATTTGGCTTCTCTATGCGCTGCTTAAAAACTGTATATGGAGTTGCAGTCATGTGGCTGCTCCCTGATGACACCTTTACCATGTGACCACTCCCTGTCCCTGATGACACCTTTATCATGTGACCACTCCCTGATGACGCCATTACCATGTGACCACTCCCTGATGACACCTTTACCATGTGACCACTCGCTGATGACACTGCAGCACCCCAGAGTCCTGGTCATTGCAGTAATGTCATTCTTCCACCAGGGGGAGTGATGTTACGTCTGAAGGCAATAAAGGAGATCTCTTTATCAGGTAACACAATGCATGCAACATGTTCACACTCCAGACCAAAAGGGGAAGCTCTAAGCCTGTTTAAGGTGAACTCCCCTATAAAACATCCTGATCTGGAGGGAAAAGGGGTTCAGAGTTCACTTCCTGTCAGGAAGACAGAGAGAGAATAAGGAATCCTGGAGCCTGAAGTGCTGCAGCTCCTGGAAGAAGACACTAAAGTGAACATATTGCAGAGAGTGTGCAGGAAAGCAGAGCACAGGAGGGGAATATCAGAGCGAGATCAGCCAGGAGCAAGCTGCTTCCCTCTGAGGCGCAGGAATCCGGTAGCCAGAATACCAAGGGAGTAAGGATCTCTACGCTTTACTTCAGAGACTGGCAGGACAGATAATTCCACGTTACCTGCCCGACCTATAACCAGGAGGCACGGTGGCAACTTGTAGGGGCCGGGGCGTGATGGAGTCCCTGTAAAAAGCCTCAGGCCACCAGTCATATGGGTTTGTCGTATCCATTCCATCAGGGGGACAGAGAGAAAGACATAACATCTAGAACATCTACATCAGTTGTGAGGACCTTACCGAGACGCTCAGCAGGGAGGTACTACAACATCCAGGCACTAGAGGAAGGCTACTGATTTCCACCTGGATAAGGGGACTCTGGATTTGCCTTCAGACCGGTCGGGCACTGCCTACCCTGTGGTCTGTACCCTGGACTGTGGATGCTGAAGTCTTCAGTAAAGGTAAAGAGACTGCAACCTTGTGTCCTCGTTCTTCTCTGCGCCTCTCACCATCCACCATCTACATTCTGGGAAGCCCTGGGGACACACTTCACCTGTGGGAAGTTATACCATCTAACTGCCATAGCATCACCCCAGCGGACCCCTAAGCAGCGTCGGTCATCCTGACCAAATACCACAGGTGGCGTCATGAACATTATCCCTTTAAAGACCTTTCCCCCATTTTACAACGGACGTCCCTAGGGCCACGGACCGGGTCAGTCACCGTGACATCCCCCTTGAGAACCGAAGGACCTGTACCGAGTACCCCATTGCCCTACTGGGGGCGCTCCAACACCTTTACCATGTGACCACTCCCTGATGACACCTTTACCATGTGACCAATCCCTGATGACGCCATTACCATGTGACCACTCCCTGATGACGCCATTACCATGTGACCACTCTCTGATAGCACCTTTATCATGTGACAGCTAGATGGCGTTGGTGTAGTCAACCTCCCGGAAGACCAATCGTGTCAGGGATAGGGTCTTTGACCGAACCCCTGTCTCAATATTTAGAATGGTTACTGTGTCCCCTTCTCCGCGCTGTTCCGTCCTACACCAAGGACACAAATTCATTCCTCAAAAGTATACAGGGGTTCCATTGGCGGCCGGGGTTCTCCCTGGCGTCCATTGACGTGGTCAATCTCTATACCAGCATCCCGCAATCTTTGGGGGTCGACACCATCAGGCGTGTTTTACACACCACTGACAGGAGCCAGGCCTTCAGCGATTTTGTGTGCGGTGGTTTGAGTTTTATACTCACCCACAACGCCTTTACTTTTGCGGGTTGCTGGTATCTTCAGACCACGGGGACCGCCATGGGGACCCCGGTCGCATGCACTTTTGCGAATTTGTATTTAGCAGTGTTGGAGGAAGATTTTGTGTACTCTGAACGGAACCCTTTTCTTAAATACATCAGGTTATACCTCCGTTATGTGGATGATGTCTTCTTGGTGTGGGACGGAACTGCAGAGGATTTTGAGTTATTCATTAATTATTTGAATACTTCCAATAATATGGGTATGAGCTTTACTTCCGTTTTTGGACGAGATAGGTTAGAATTTCTGGATGTTTTGGTCACGACACAAGAGGGCGAAATCCATACATCCATTTACCGCAAACCTACTGCTACCAATACGGTATTACACTACGATAGTTTTCATCCTGCACACACGAAACGCGCTTTGCCTTATAGTCAGTTGCTACGAACACGTAGAATCAACAATACCCAAAGGGGGTTTGAACAACAGTCAGGAGAACTGTGTCAAAGGTTGCATGATAGAGGTTACCCTGACACACTCTTGAAGTCTGCATTACATCGCGTTAATGACAACTTCAAGGGGCAGAGGGAAGAAAATGTCGTTTCAAAAAAATCGCGTTTCAATTTTTGCTTTCGGTATGGCCCTTTAGACCAGGCAATTAGAGCTTCTATAAGAAGACACTGGCACGTCTTGGAACAAGACAAAGATCTGGTGAGCAGAACGTCCAGTGGTCCTTTAATCTCTCACAAACGAAGCACACGAATTAGGGATATTTTGGTTCATAATCCGACATTAGGCCCACAGAGTAATTGGCTAAAACAATCGCCCCTCAAAGGAAATTTTCGTTGCGGCCATTGTAATTTTTGTAAGAATCACATCACTGGCCAAACCCTAAATATCGGTCCAATTATACACACCGTTCAACAATTTATCTCCTGCAGGACAGACTATGTAGTTTACGCCATGTTCTGCCCTTGCAGGAGATTCTACGTGGGTAAAACAAAGCGCCAGTTATTTATACGTTTCAGAGAACACCTTAGATACATCCACACCGGTAAAGGGGTACCAAGATTAATCAAACATATACGAGATACGCATGATGGCAAATCAGAGGTCCTCATGTTTGCAGGCATAGAAAAGATAACACCATCCGTACGGGGAGGTGACCTACACAGGTTCCTTCTCAGACAAGAAGCGCGGTGGATTATGCGCACTGGAGCCGCAGGACCTTCTGGCTTCAATGAGAGGACACATATGTCCGTTTTTCTATAATAGTAATTTTAGTCTTTTTCGAGTATTTCTATCCATTATTGTCAAATTTTGATCTCTTAGGACTAATTGCTTAACTTGTTGTTCCTCCATATCTGTAATGTCTCTTTTCTTATATATGATATGACTGTGGTATCGGAAAAAAATGACGATGTTAATCTCTTTGTGTTTCTATAGTTATGTAGTTTTTCTGTTATTCCAGAGTGCTTTCTAATTTTGATTTTATATGCATCATGTTGTTTTAATGTTTTTTTAGGTGTTGTTCATGTCACACACTACCAGCTGGGAGGGTGGGCGTGTAGTGGAGGTGGGATGGTTTCTTTTGACCAACCTATTTCTACTCGCGTCACTTCCCATCTCGTTAGACCCGTAGAAGCGCTGGATTAGCGCGAAACGGTTGCCGTCGTCGTTCCCTGCTCACCTCTTCCTCCACACATCCCCCGTTGCCGTGAAGATGTCATTTTAACTTCATCTACTAATAAAGGACTGTCATCGCACCATGTTGGTGAGTGCTGCCGCATCTTTTTTCTTTTTGGTTTACATGTTGATATAGACTTTGATTCATGCGAGCACCTCCAGCATTCCATGAGGAGTTTCCCAACACAGACACCAGAAACGGACTTTATGTCCTTCGCTTTGATTTCAGTGGCGGTGCGGCTTTCTTTTTTCTTTGTTTGACGTTGGTGTAGTATCTTGCATTGGATGGTGCGGACACATGCAACACATTGTGTTTGGCTAATCAACTTAAATTTGGACATGTTACGCTGAAAGCTTCCATGATTGGTATAGAGTTATCTGGACGACGAGGATGCCATCTAATGATTGAATAATTGTTTGGTTTCCTGTAATGATGGTAACTATTTAAACCTGGCATGTTACACCATCTTGTATGCTTGAAAAAGACCGATGGCTGGTTTAAACATTGTATCTATGGCAGAATAAATGACGTTTTAAAAAACGCTTCACCTGACCTTGGACTCTGTCTTCTTCTTTTATAATTGCCAGTGACGTCACCTCTCCACTCTAGGTCTTCTTTTCCATACTCAATGAATCTTTTCAGTTTTGTAACACATTGGTTCTCCAGATAAATCTTGGCCATTTCTCCCCTTTTTATATCCAGTCTGTTCCATCTCTCGGTGATTATCCGAGCATCGGCCATTGTAGGGATATATGATCCTTTCTCTACGTCCAAGTACATATAGTCTTTCCCGTCATATCTGATCTGCCCATAGCCCTTGGTGCTTCCATCATCTCGCAGCTCGCAGCTCATAATCACCTGGAAATAATGGAAACCTGCCGAAGAGACAGGAACAAGTTACGCACAGCAGATGTACTATATATATGTTGGCACATTACGTCTGAATATAATAAACCATGCATATGGTGAATGTGTGATGTGCATCTTAGTCTCTATAAGTTAAAGGGTCTTCTCATCCTAGACAATTATATCATAGACCCAGGGTGTGATAGGTGAGGATCCCCCTATGAAACTGTAGGGAGGAGAACCAAGTTGATGGTCTCTCCTGTGTATCTGGGCCTGAACCGTCGGGGCTGTCACCAAGTGTTGCATGGGGAAGAGATTGCTGACCGGAGCAGTACAGGGCACCTGACTTATGGGGGCGGGTCGGACTTAAATAGCAGTTTGAGTGGGTAGACAGGACACTTGGCGGGGACCGAGCTTGTGAGTAGAAAGACGGTTAACTCCCTCTTCATGGACCCACGCTGTTGTGAACTCTATTTTTAGGCTCCCTCTAGTGGTCACAAGCGGTACTGTGTAGTGCTGTCTTTCTGCAGGTTGGCTGCATCAGCTGGTTCGTTATCCTTGGTTGGTTTCCTATTTAGCTCACCTGGATACTCAGTTCCTTGCCTGCTATCAATGTATTCAGTGCTCTTCAGATTCCTTGTGACTACCTTGCTCCCAGTCTCTCCAAGACAAGCTAAGTTTTTGTTTGTTCATTTTTTGATTATCAGCATTCATCATGTTTCTTGTCCAGCTTGCTAAAATGTGATCTCCTCGCTTGCTGGTTGCTCTAGGGGACTGAGTTTCTCCCCCCACACCGTTAGTTGGTGCGGGGGTTCTTGAAATCTCAGTGTGGATATTTAGTAAGGGTTTTTTACTAACCGCACAGACCCCTTTTCTATTTTCTGCTATCTAGTATTAGTGGGCCTCATTTGCTGAATCTGTTTTCACCCCTGTGTATGTGCCTTCCTCTTACCTCACCGTTATTACATGTTGGGGGCTTCTATATCTTTGGGGATTATTTCTCTGGAGGCAAGAGAGGTCTTTCTTTCTCTCTAGGGGTAGTTAGTTCCTCAGGCTGGTTCGAGACGTCTAGGATTTTTAGACACGTTCACCGGCTACCTCTAGTGTGTTTGGATAGGTTCAGTTTTGCGGTCAGTCCAGTTTACCACCTCCCTAGAGCTTGTCCTATGTTTGTTACTTAGCTGGAGTAATTTGTGATCCTCAACCACTAAGGATCATAACACCACGCCCGCTAGCTGTGCCTATACCCCCAGCTAGCCAGACTGCCGACGCTACCTACCCTAAGCCCAGAGAGACTTCCTCACCGGGTAGTTACCAGGATAAAGTACAGACCTTCACTCCGGTCACCACCGCGGAGGCACCGCTTAGTCCCATCCTTGCGGTGCCTGCTGAGGACCGGCCCATGCCTGTGTACGCTGGACTGTGTGCTCCGACTGTGGCTTTGCTCACTGAACTCTCTGCTTCTTCTTCTGTGCCGCCAACCATCACCTCTGCCTCACCGTGTGCACAAATCAGGAGATCGCGTGCCGAAGAAACCGGAGGATACGTCGTCGCAAGGAGAAAGTGCATCGCTCATCTGCGAGACCGGATCGGAAACATCTCGTGCCGCCTGAGGCGCCGCTGTGGGATCTTCCAGCCGCCTTCCTCCAGCGCACAGAGACTGATAAGTTAACCTGTTTCATTCTATTGCATTTGACTTTCCCACTATCCTCCAATCACATTCCTTACCCCAGTGCTTGTTCCATTACTTTTCCTATACATAAAGAACCTGTTAACCCATGTTCTGCCTCCTGTGTGTCACTGCATCCTACGCACCTGCTAGCATCCTACAAAACAAGCACTGATCTACAAAATATTATTCCTTCCATGTCTTATTAAAAATAGGGAAAAGGAGTCTGGGGAAAAAACACTGAAACTTGAAGATTAAGATGTTAAATGATAAAAATACAAAATATTAATTTAAAACAATGTAAACATTTCAAACTTGTTCTAGAATTATGCTTCATTTGATATGTAGGAAGTGTGTGCCTCACCTTCAGTGTGGTTGAATCTCTTCTTCCATAGCTTTACTTCAAATCTGAATATAACCTGGTCTTCATTATCCATTCTGGTTTCTTGCTCCCAATGCTCCGGACCCTCATTCTCCTTCATCCATTGAGCCACAGGGATAGTTCTGCCAGTGTTACTGCTAAATAACATAGCCTGCTGATCATCCACATATCCAACCCTGGAGTACTCGGGCAGTCCGGACCCCAGAGCCGAGACTAAAGTGTAATAGTATCGCAGAGTGTGACTGTCTGTGAGAGACAAACAGAGACCAGCATATCACATGGACTGTGCTTTTCATCAATTCCCTGAAAAAGTTGCTGCCATTACTAGGACATATGCTTAATACAATATCTCTCAATTCTATTTCTTCTGCTGATGTATAGAGTTTGTATTGCTTTTGTCACACTATGCCGGTCTTCAGTAAGGAAGGGGGACCTCAAACTGGGACCCCAACTTTCCCTGTCCCGGGGGTACTCTTGATGGTAGAGAGGCCTGAATCTCCAAGCTTACTATGCTACTGATATGCCCTAAGTTGACCCTCCCACTCCCCCAGGAGACCTGGGACAGATACTTGTATGTTAGTGTATAACCATGTAAGACAAACCTAGTAGTCAAAAAAACTTGGCACTCAGAGGAGTTGAAGTGAAAAAAAGAAGGTTCTGTTTATTGTGCATCCAACAAATGTTAAACGTTTTCGGTCAAAAAGAGGACCTTCATCAGAACTAGCTTGTCCAGTAGATTAGATGCAAAGTTTCAATATTACATATATAGGAATCCTGTGGTTTATAAATATTCCCAGTGAGGATTAAGTTGTCTGGATGCCGGAATGGAACCTGAATGGGGTTTGGAGTAAGTCAGTGCATGTGAGGAACATGATCGCCTTTGCTAGGGAGAAGACGGCGGTCGCATTTCTCACATAAACCTGGGACCTAATTTCCAGAAGGAACTGGTGAGGGCCACTTTTCCTCTCCACCTGCTCCCGGGAAAGAAGGTTGGAGTGCGGTGCATACATGGTGATGCAAAGGACTACCCTTTGGCCAGGGAGGACATTGAAACGGCATGTGGCACTGAGTCCCACATAGTCGGCGTCGTGCAGGACTTGTTGCACCCTATAATTATTGGCCGGGATTTCTGTTTGTTTTGGGATTTGTGGGGAAAAGGTTCTGAGCTCCCTAGCAAGAGTAGGGAACCAATGAACCCTGGAAGGGTGTCGCCACACCCGGAGTCAGACAGGTTTCCTTTTTGTGTTCTGGTTGGGGATGAGGAGGAAGTGTCCCCTGCATCTGACATTCTGGAGTTGGAGGTAACCGGTGAAACCGGTGAAAATTTTGGGACTGCCCAACATAGGGACCCCACTCTGAGGGAAGCCTTTAATAATGTCACAGTTATTGACGGGGTGGTACAGGAGCCGGGGGCAGACACAAGATTTCCCCATTTTCTGATGAGTGGGGAGTTGTTGTACCGGGTCACGAAAGTAAGGGAGGAGTTGGTAAAGCAGTTGGTAGTGCCGGGTCCGTATAGACGGAAGGTGTTGGACATGGCCCATTCACACATCTTGGGTGGACACCTAGGGGTGGAAAAAATGCAGGAACGGGTTGTGCAGAGGTTCTATTGGCCTGGGTGTCACCGGGAAATAGTGAACTATTGCAGGTCCTGCCCTACATGTCACCTAACTGCTCCCACTCCTCATTTCCGGAACCCCCTCGTGCCACTGCCCATTATTGAGGTGCCGTTCGACAGAATTGCCATGGACTTGGTCGGTCCCTTAGTTAAATCTGCCCGGGGCCATCAGTATATATTAGTGATCCTGGACTATGCCACACGCTATCCTGAGGCAATTCCTCTGAGAAATTCTTCCTCGAAGAATATAGCCCGCGAGTTGGTCCATGTCTTTTCCCAGACAGGTCTGCCGAAAGAGATCCTGACTGACCAGGGGACACCTTTCATAAGCAAGGTGATGAGGGAGTTATGCAAAGCCCTGAAAATCTCCCAGTTGAGGACCTCGGTGTACCATCCCCAGTCAGATGGCCTTGTTGAGAGATTTAACAAGACACTGAAGAGCATGCTGAGAAAAGCTATAGAGAAAGACGGAAGAGACTGGGATTGTCTCTTACCCTATCTGATGTTTTCCATTCGTGAAGTTCCACAGGCCTCCACAGGGTTCTCACCGTTTAAGCTTCTATATGGCCGACATCCGCGAGGACTCCTGGATATAGCCAAGGAAACCTGGGAAGCCGAAGTCACGCCCCACAGAAGCGTCATTGAGCATGTGGCCCAGATGCAGCAGAGGATTGCAAAGGTGATGCCTATTGTGAAAGAACACCTCCTCCAGGCACAAGAAGCTCAGGCCAGATTCTACAACCGGTCTGCAAGAGTGAGGCAGTTCAATCCGGGAGACCGAGTTCTTGTGTTAGTTCCGACGGTGGAGAGCAAGTTCTTGGCCAAATGGCAAGGGCCATATGAGGTTGTCGAGAAGCTTGGGGAAGTAAATTATAAAATTCACCAACCAGGAAGAAGGAAACCATTCCAAGTATACCATGTCAACCTCATCAAGCCGTGGCAAGATAGAGTGCCGACAGTAACTACATCGTTGTTAAGCAACCCAGAAGGTGAGGTTGGAGCGGTTACTATAGCGGAGACGCTATCAAAGACCCAGAAACAGCAGTGCCGGGAGTTACTCCAGAAAAACAGGGACCTGTTTTCAGAGTTGCCAGGACACACGAAGGTCATAGAGCACGAGGTCCTAACAGAGCCACATGTGCGGGTGAATGTGAAGCCCTATCGTATTCCTGAGGCTCGTCGAGAAGTTATCTCCAAGGAAGTGGAGCGTATGTTGAAGCTTGGAGTTATTGAGGAATCCAAGAGCGGTTGGTCGAGCCCAATTGTCCTGGTCCCAAAGCCTGATGGAGAGTGGAGGTTTTGCAACGACTATCGGAAGTTGAATGAGGTCTCCAAGTTTGACGCTTATCCCATGCCACGCGTTGATGAGCTCATCGAAAGGCTTGGGCACGCCAGATATTTATCCACCTTGGATTTGACAAAGGGGTATTGGCAGATCCCCATGGCACAGGAAGCCAAGGAGAAGACGGCCTTTTCGACACCTGATGGATGCTTCCAGTATGTCCGGATGCTGTTTGGCCTACAGGGAGCTCCGGCGACCTTCCAGAGGGCTATGGATAGAGTCCTTGCGCCCCATAAGGCCTATGCTGCTGCATACCTAGATGATATCGTCATCTTTAGCCCGGACTGGGAGAGTCATCTGGAGAAAGTCCAAGCGGTGTTTGATGCTCTAAGAAAGGCGGGGTTTACAATAAACCCGAAGAAGTGTGCCTTGGGTAAGGAAGAAGCTAAATACCTAGGCTATATAGTGGGTCGTGGAGAAATAAAGCCCCAAATCAGGAAAGTGGAGGCAATCCAAACATGGCCGAAACCACTCTCCAAAAAGCAAGTTAAAGCCTTTCTGGGAATCGTGGGATATTACAGGAGGTTCATCCCGAACTTCGCCACAGTGGCTGCGCCTCTGACTGATCTGCTAAAGGGGACAAAATCGGTGATGGTTAAATGGTCCGAAGAGACAGCGTCAGCCTTTCAAGAGTTGAAAGGGGCTCTATGTAAGCAGCCCGTTCTGATGGCCCCAGACTTCAATAAAGAATTTATTCTTCAGACAGATGCCTCAGATGTTGGGGTAGGAGCAGTCCTTTCCCAAGAGCTACATGGGGAGGAGCGTCCTGTTCTCTATCTGAGTAGAAAGCTGTCCTCATCTGAGAAGAACTACTCAGTCGTGGAAAAAGAGTGTTTGGCCATAAAGTGGGCGGTGGACACGTTACGGAACTATCTGCTGGGTCGTAAATTCAGACTAATATCTGACCATGCCCCACTTAGATGGATGAGGGAAACAAAGGGTAGAAATGCTAGGGTCACCTGTTGGTTCTTAGCCCTGCAGGACTTCAGTTTCCATGTGGAACATAGGGCCAGAAAGCTGCACGGTAATGCAGATGCCCTATCAAGAATCCCTTGTTTAGTGGGGGAAAGTGCCAAGCCCCACGGCTTTAGGCAGAGGGGGGAGGTATGTAGCATGGCTAAAGGGTGTATAATCGACGGGAGGTATGTGCCACATAAGTGCCTTGTTGCTGTAATGTAGCTCGGAGTATTTCTTTGTTGTATATAAACATGTATATATATGTCTTACAGGACCTGTGGTGATGTCAGGCCACATGGCTAATCATGTGATGGGTTACTGGGTGTGGTTAGCTTTATATAAGACAGGCTAATGCTTAACACAGTATATATGTGTGGATCTGCTAGCCTCCAGTGGATGTTCTTGGAAGCAGACAGGGCAGTTGTCTGCAGAGCTCTCTGTGCGGAGCAGCACAGAGGCTGAGGGAGCCTGAAGGACTGGACACTTTGTTTTTCTTTTTCTGAACTAAAGGCTATTTATTTCTGTTATCTTTCCATGTGGTTTATGAGGTAATAAACCCTGAGAACTTTTAAAGAAACGTGCCTCCTGAGTGTCAGCCATCGCACCTGAGTGAGTGAAATCCCTACAAGGTACAAACAATTTCCATGAAGGACCAGCAGGGGCATCCCCCTGAGCCTTCAATACCCCACCCTCAAGTTCAGAACACACTTCGGAGACAACCACCCCTTATTGTAAAATGGTGACAGCATCATCAGTACTCCCACCCCCAGGGAAACTCCGAGACATAGCATCTGCTTTGATGTACTTAATCCCAGAATGGTAAATGACCACCAAATTAAATCTGGTGAAAAACAAAGACCATCTAGCTTGCCTGGAATTCAGGCGTTTAGCAAATTCTAGGTACATCAAATTTTTATGATCAGTTATGACTGTGACCGGGTGAACTGTCCCCTCCAAAAAATGACGCCACTCTTCAAATGTCAACTTAATGGCCAAAAGTTCCCTATTACCTACATTATAGTTTCTTTTGGCTGATGACAACTTTTTAGAGAAGAAGGCACACAGATGCCATTTACCAGGTGATGACCCTTGAGACACTACAGCCTCGACCCCCACCTCTGAAGCATCAACCTCGACAATAAATGGTTGAGAAGAATCGGGTTGTACGAGTACTGGCACAGAGGAAAAAAAATCTTTTCAAAGAAGAAAATGCTTACCTAGCGCAGTCAGACCACCTCGAGAAGTCTGTACCTTTCCTAGTCATGTCAGTAACGAGTTTGACAATAGACGAGAAGTTTTGGATAAATTTCCGATAATAGTTTGCAAACACTAAAAAGCATTGTAGTGCTTTCTGATTTTCTGGGAGGTTCCATTCCAAGACAATTCAGATTTTATCAGAACCCATGTGGAAACCTTCAGCTGACACTAGGAAACCTAGCAACTGAACTTTTTGTATGGTGAATACACACTTCTCCAACTTAACATGGAGTTTTTTTATCCTGTAGAACTTGTAACACCTGCCTGACATGTACATACCTGATGCGTCTTGAGATCGAGTAAGTGGATCGAAACATCATCAAAATAGACTACTACAAATCTACCAACAAGGTGACAGAAGATGTGATTAATAAAATATTGGAACACGGCAGGAGTAGTCGTCAAACTAAACAGCATGGCAAGATTTTCAGAATGCCCTTCTGGAGTGTTAAAAGCTGTCTTCCAACTCATCCAATATGTCATGGTTCACGGGGAGGATACCTTTATCATCCCCACCACTCACACCAATTTGTCATGAACTTGGGTGTTTGGCTGTCCCTTGTTCTTTCTGAAGGGGATTTATCTATATCCCACTTCCCAGTTCCAGTAGAACTTGCCGCTCACTGGTGCCCCCCTTACCCTCAGGTCAGTCAGGGTACTGCACCAAGGGTAATTATTCACCAGAAAGGTTGCCCGCTATGTACTGGCTATTGGGCACGCTGCAGCAATGGCGATATAACTACTCCCACTCAGGCGGAAACAATAATTACACAGGGGAACAATTTGAAAAAAAATTTCTGTTGAGTTAGGTTTTTGAGCTGATTTATACTAAAATTGGCATGCTGATTCCAAAAATGTAGTCAGTTTTTTTCTAGCACGTCAAGTTTTTCCTACACAACTTACCAGCCAGAGAAGCACAATTGCACTGATATCTGTAATAAGACTTGTTATCTGATTACAATTCGACTCATATAGAGCTACGTGGCAACTTGTAAGAGTAGTCACAACTTTGTCATGCCTATTTCTTATATATTTCATTTTTTGTTCATATTTGTACTATTTAAAAAAAAAAAACACTTCTTAGGTACAGTAATTTACATAGTTTTGAGAAGACAAAAATCCTATAGTTCAAAAACTTGAGGTGATAGAGAAAAACTGAGATCATTTCTGGATTCAGCATCCAAAAATTAATTAAGAACAGTTGTCTGACCTAACTCTTAAAAAAATTGTGTTCCCCAGTGTTATCAACAAAGCCTCAAAAATTGCACAGGACAAATTCTGCTGCCACCAGCTCAGATTTCTTAATTATTAATGGGTCCGGAGCCAACCCAGATTCCAAGACTTCTCCCGTGCTGCGCCAATCCTCTGGAATGCGCTACCCCAAGACATTAGGACCATCCACAATTTGCATAGTTTTAGGTGCTCCCTCAAAACACAATTGTTCAGAGCGGCCTATCACGTTCCCTAATCAAAGTCATTTTATGTTTGTGTAGCCCATTCACTATCTCCATCTATCCCCCTCCCCCTGAAGATGGCTGGACCATCATTGTAAATACATCATTGAAAATACACACCTGTACTTTGTATCTCCCCCACCTCATTGTAGATTGTAAGCTCTCACGAGCGTCTTATTTTGCTTTAATTATTGTATTGGTAACATGATTACTTATGACTGTTGTGTTTGAAACTAGTAAACTGTAAAGCGCTGTGGAAAATGTTGGCGCTATATAAATAAAGATTATTATTATTATCCCCCTCCTTAATCCTAAAAAGCAGTGATGAGCGAGTATACTCATTGCTCGGGTGATCTCCAAGTATTTATGACTGCTTGGAGATTTAGCTTTCCTTGCCTCAGCTGGATGATTTGTGGCTACTAGACAGCTTGATTACATGTGGGGATTCCCTAGCAACCGGGCAACCCCCACATGTACTCAGCCTGGCGAGCAGCCGCAAATCATCCAGCTCGGTGCAAGGAAAACTAAATCTCCAAGCCGTCAAATACTCGGAGACCACCCGAGCAACGAGTATATTCGCTCATCACTACTAATAAGATTATAGGCTCCCCTGAGATCCAACTTGAAGAACCATTTTGCTCCAATAATCTGATTGAACAAATCATGAATGAGTGGGAGAGGAGGGAAAATAGGTCCTGTAGAGTAATCCGGTTTAACTCAGGAAAGTCTAAACCGAGACGCAGGCCCCCATCTTTCTTTTTAAACAAAGAAAAACCCCGCTGCTACAGACAAAGATGAGAGTCTATGTTGATTGGCATGACTCTCAGAGATATAGTCTTTCATGGCCTGTCTCTCAGGACCTGTCAGATTATAAAATCTGGTCTTGGGCAACCTTGCACCGGAAGCAAGTTCACAGGACAATCATACACACGATGTGGAGGCAGTTCTTGACACCAATTTTTAGAGAATGCCTCCTCAAAAACAGACAGAAAAATTGAATGTTTTTAGTGGAGACATTAGGGATAACAGTACCTAGACAATTATTCTTGCAAAAATCACTGCATTTAATTATCTCTCTGGTCTGCCAGTCCATGACTGGATTATGTATAGGCAACCAGAGAAAGCCCAACACAATAGGAGTTGGAAGGCCTTCCATAAGGTAACAAGAAAGGAGCTCCCTGTGCACTGAACATCTACCATATTGGCTCCTGCCCTACTATCCAGGAGGATAGATATTGTCTCAGTCTCTGTACCTATAACCACTTCAGCAGGTAGGATAAACTGAGACAGCTGTGGAGGAGATACAGTTGAAACCAGAATTTTACAGACACTATATAAAAAGACACATATGCATGTTTTTCTCAATATCTGAAATTAATCAGAATAAACCTTTCCCGTTTTAGGTCAATTAGGATTACCATAATTATTAATATTTGCCAGAATAATGAGAGATAGAATGTTTTAAGACATTTTTATTAGTTACTGCAAAGTCAAAGGTTTACATACATGTGATGAGGGAACAGCCGCCATCTTGGACGGGCCTACTAACACAGATTGGCGTGACTCCATTTTGTCTCCTGGTCACAGGTCTGCAGAGAGGAGTGCTCCTGGCCCCCACCTTTTCTAATGAACATAGTGCCTATTAGTATGGTAATCGGCTGAGCTCAGAGGAGATTGCAGAAGGTACTTCAAAGCTCAGTTAGGAAGCCACACCAGCAGGGGGCTTGGAAATGCTCAAGGGCTTAATTAAAGCACGCATGTCAAGGGGCCACTGGATACACATCTAGTATGGTCGTCCAGCCGAACCGTCTCTGACATGGAATCGTGAATTATGGACGCATCGTTCGAGGTAGCGGCTCATAAAAAATATTCCCCTCGTCCTAAAGAAATGGTGCATCTAATGGTGCGACTCCTGTATCCGTGGGAGGTCTGAAACCCGAGATATAGAGATCAGCCTCCCACAGGGACCGAATGGGTCCAGGTTTGATCCCAGTACGACCGGCAGAACAAACCACAGGCGCTGGTACTGCCCGTGTGCTGATCCGATCATCCTGAGAGCAGTTATCCCATTTATTAGATATTGGGACAAATATCGCAGGGAGGCAGAGGGGTGGAGATTGCTAAGCCCACCCAGCTACAGGGGGAGGGACACGGCAGGGTTAAGAGCTGGAACATGTGGAGAGTGACAGACACAGAAGATGACCAGCTAAGAAACAGGGCATGCCAGCCAGACGGGGGCAAGCACACGCTTTCTGGGGGCTGCCCGGCAACTAAAGTTTTGGACCTGCGGAACGCTGCGCCCCCCGGCTTCCACAAGCGACCTCTAACCTGGTAAAGTGACCTCCAGCTTTATACCTTAAGCCTTGTATCATTGTTGTTATATTGTACTCTGACTGTAACTCTTGATATATTGTGATTGTATATTTCTTGTAATTACCTAGTGCGCCCTTAAGGCAATTAAATCATAAATTAATTTTGGGCTGATCCTTTTACTCTGATTGCGAATCTTAGAATACCCAGTGTGGGTAACAGGGCAGTCCTTCCGGCGGCCATTTGCTCTAGGCGCAGTTCCCTTACTGACCTGAGAGACAAAGGGGGCGCCGGAGAGCTGTGCCTGTGTAGTGACGTCACGGATTGGTGACGTGGAAGGAAGGGGCTTCCTTCACAGTGGTGGCAGCGTACGTGGGATCAGAGTAATAGTGTGCGTGGGACCCCTACTCCCAGACACTAAAGGCTACCAGTGGTAACTTTCACTGCTGGGGTCTTAAGGTCAGCCCAGCACTAGACGGTCAGAGTGTAAATATAATAAGTTGTGTGCAAGGTCAGGGTTACAGCTGTGTCAGTAACCAGAGGTTCCAAAGATGGCAGAGGGCACCAGGAGTGCAGTGAGGGCGCAGGCCAGTGCTATGGTCGAGGGGGAGGTGGTGGTGGATGGTACTGTTCAAGGCGAGGGGGAGCTCAGCCCAGACTCCCCAAGGAGCCAGCCACCTGTGCTTAGTCCGGCAAGGGACTACCCACCACCTACCCGCCCCAGCCTGTCCACATCAGCGACCCTTGTTGCAGCGGCAGTGGCACGTCTCGAGGCGGGTAATGAAGACGCCTATATGAGACTCATGGCAGCTGCAGAGAAAGCAGCGGAGGCCGAGCGTGCAGAACGCCGTGAGGCAGCGGAGCGGGCAGAGAAAGCTGCAGAGCGGGCAGCGGAGCAAGCGGAGGCCGAGCGTGCAGAACGCCGTGGGACAGAGGAGGCAGGGACAGCCTCAGAGACAGAGAGGAGGAGGCAGAGACAGCCTCAGAGAGAGACAGAGGAGGAGGCAGGGACAGCCTCAGAAAGAGAGAGGGAGAGGCAGAGACAGCCTCAGAGAGGGACAGAGGAGGAGGCAGGGACAGCCTCAGGGAAAGAGAGAAGGAGGCAGAGACAGCCTCAGAGAGGGACAGAGGAGGAGGCAGGGACAGCCTCAGAGACAGAGAGGAGGAGGCAGAGACAGCCTCAGAGAGGGACAGAGGAGGAGGCAGGGACAGCCTCAGAGACAGAGAGGAGGAGGCAGAGACAGCCTCAGAGAGAGACAGAGGAGGAGGCAGAGACTGCCTCAGGGAAAGAGAGAAGGAGGCAGAGACAGCCTCAGAGAGAGAGGGAGAGGCAGAGACAGCCTCAGAGAGGGACAGAGGAGGAGGCAGGGACAGCCTCAGGGAAAGAGAGCAGGAGGCAGAGACAGCCTCAGAGAGAGACAGAGGAGGAGGCAGGGACAGCCTCAGAAAGAGAGAGGGAGAGGCAGAGACAGCCTCAGAGAGAGACAGAGGAGGCAGGGACAGCCTCAGGGAAAGAGAGAAGGAGGCAGAGACAGCCTCAGAGAGAGACAGAGGAGGAGGCAGGGACAGCCTCAGAAAGAGAGAGGGAGAGGCAGAGACAGCCTCAGAGAGGGACAGAGGAGGAGGCAGGGACAGCCTCAGAGACAGAGAGGAGGAGGCAGAGACAGCCTCAGAGAGGGACAGAGGAGGAGGCAGGGACAGCCTCAGAGACAGAGAGGAGGAGGCAGAGACAGCCTCAGAGAGAGACAGAGGAGGAGGCAGAGACTGCCTCAGGGAAAGAGAGAAGGAGGCAGAGACAGCCTCAGAGAGAGAGGGAGAGGCAGAGACAGCCTCAGAGAGGGACAGAGGAGGAGGCAGGGACAGCCTCAGGGAAAGAGAGCAGGAGGCAGAGACAGCCTCAGAGAGAGACAGAGGAGGAGGCAGGGACAGCCTCAGAAAGAGAGAGGGAGAGGCAGAGACAGCCTCAGAGAGAGACAGAGGAGGCAGGGACAGCCTCAGGGAAAGAGAGAAGGAGGCAGAGACAGCCTCAGAGAGAGACAGAGGAGGAGGCAGGGACAGCCTCAGAAAGAGAGAGGGAGAGGCAGAGACAGCCTCAGAGAGGGACAGAGGAGGAGGCAGGGACAGCCTCAGAGACAGAGAGGAGGAGGCAGAGACAGCCTCAGAGAGAGACAGAGGAGGAGGCAGAGACTGCCTCAGGGAAAGAGAGAAGGAGGCAGAGAAAGCCTCAGAGAGAGAGGGAGAGGCAGAGACAGCCTCAGAGAGGGACAGAGGAGGAGGCAGGGACAGCCTCAGACAGAGAGGAGGAGGCAGAGACAGCCTCAGAGAGAGACAGAGGAGGAGGCAGGGACAGCCTCAGAAAGAGAGAGGGAGAGGCAGAGACAGCCTCAGAGAGGGACAGAGGAGGAGGCAGGGACAGCCTCAGGGAAAGAGAGAAGGAGGCAGAGACAGCCTCAGAAAGAGAGAGGGAGAGGCAGAGACAGCCTCAGAGAGAGACAGAGGAGGAGGCAGAGACTGCCTCAGGGAAGGAGAGAAGGAGGCAGAGACGGCCTCCGGGCGAGACAGAGGAGGAGGCAGGGACAGCTTCAGAGACAGAGAGGAGGGGGCAGGGACAGCCTCAGAGAGAGAGGAGGGGGCAGAGACAGCCTCAGAGAGAGACAGAGGAGGAGGCAGAGACTGCCTCAGAGAGACAGAGGAGGAGGCAGAGACAGCCTCGGAGAGAGACAGAGGAGGGGGCAGAGACCATGGTAATGCTGATGGGTTGTCCCGGCAAGGAGAAAGTGCGGAAGGGCGCACGGGGGAACACAGGAATGTGATGCCCCCTAGCGCCCTCTAAAGCAGGGAGGTGTGATGAGGGAACAGCCGCCATCTTGGACGGGCCTACTAACACAGATTGGCGTGACTCCATTTTGTCTCCTGGTCACAGGTCTGCAGAGAGGAGTGCTCCTGGCCCCCACCTTTTCTAATGAACATAGTGCCTATTAGTATGGTAATCGGCTGAGCTCAGAGGAGATTGCAGAAGGTACTTCAAAGGTCAGTTAGGAAGCCACACCAGCAGGGGGCTTGGAAATGCTCAAGGGCTTAATTAAAGCACGCATGTCAAGGGGCCACTGGATACACATCTAGTATGGTCGTCCAGCCGAACCGTCTCTGACATGGAATCGTGAATTATGGACGCATCGTTCGAGGTAGCGGCTCATAAAAAATATTCCCCTCGTCCTAAAGAAATGGTGCATCTAATGGTGCGACTCCTGTATCCGTGGGAGGTCTGAAACCCGAGATATAGAGATCAGCCTCCCACAGGGACCGAATGGGTCCAGGTTTGATCCCAGTACGACCGGCAGAACAAACCACAGGCGCTGGTACTGCCCGTGTGCTGATCCGATCATCCTGAGAGCAGTTATCCCATTTATTAGATATTGGGACAAATATCGCAGGGAGGCAGAGGGGTGGAGATTGCTAAGCCCACCCAGCTACAGGGGGAGGGACACGGCAGGGTTAAGAGCTGGAACATGTGGAGAGTGACAGACACAGAAGATGACCAGCTAAGAAACAGGGCATGCCAGCCAGACGGGGGCAAGCACACGCTTTCTGGGGGCTGCCCGGCAACTAAAGTTTTGGACCTGCGGAACGCTGCGCCCCCCGGCTTCCACAAGCGACCTCTAACCTGGTAAAGTGACCTCCAGCTTTATACCTTAAGCCTTGTATCATTGTTGTTATATTGTACTCTGACTGTAACTCTTGATATATTGTGATTGTATATTTCTTGTAATTACCTAGTGCGCCCTTAAGGCAATTAAATCATAAATTAATTTTGGGCTGATCCTTTTACTCTGATTGCGAATCTTAGAATACCCAGTGTGGGTAACAGGGCAGTCCTTCCGGCGGCCATTTGCTCTAGGCGCAGTTCCCTTACTGACCTGAGAGACAAAGGGGGCGCCGGAGAGCTGTGCCTGTGTAGTGACGTCACGGATTGGTGACGTGGAAGGAAGGGGCTTCCTTCACAATACACTAAGATTACTATGCCTTTAAACAATTCTGGACTGCCCATATGATCATGTCATGTGTTTGGAAGCTTCAGAGTTTTAGCAACATCTCAGCTAATTAGAGATACACCTGTGGATATATTTTAATGCACACCTGAAACACACTGCTTCTTTGTGCAGCATTATGGGAAAGTGTAAAGAAATCAGCCAATATATCAGGAAGAGAATTGTGGACTGGCACATGTCTGGCTCATCCTTGGGTACAATTTCGAGATACCTGAAGGTGCCTCGTTCATCTATACAAACAATTATATGCAAGTACAAACAAGATGGGAATGTCCAGCCATCATACCGCTCAGGATGGAGATGGGTTCTGTGTCCCAGAGGTGAACGTGCTTTGGTCCAACTTGTGCATATCAACCCAAGGACAAAAGCAAAAGACCTTGTGAAGATGATGGCGGAAGCTGGTAAGTGTGTCAATATCTACAGTGACTATAAACATAAGGGTGAATGACCTCAGGGAGATCAAAACATCCAACACCGCGGAGACACCATCACGTGTTTCTCAACGCAGTGATCCAGAACACTGCCCCATCCCTTAAGGGAAATATGCAAATGCATGTAGAAAAGCTGCAGAGACACCATCATGTGTTTCTCAATGCAAGCAATAAATAGCCAGGTCTTTCACCGGGAAGGAACAACCACGGGAAGGGCAGCTGTTATGATCCTAGTGGCAAGGATCGCAAGTTTGACTAGCTAAGTAACTAAACCGACGACCAGCTCTGGGGAAGTGGTATCTGGATTGACCGCAACCTGATCCTATCCGCAAACAACTATAGGCAGCCGTGGAACGTTACCTGAAAATCCTAGACGTCTCTTCACGGCCTGAGAAACTACCTATTCCTAGAGGGAAAGTAAAGTCCTTACTTGCCTCAGAGAAATTACCCCAAAGATATAGAAAAGCCCCTCACAAATATTAACGGTGTGTTAAGGGGAAAGCACAAACGCAAAGATGAAATAGATTTAGCAAATGAGGCCCGCTAACACTAGATAGCAGAAAATAGGAAGGGAGCTGTGCGGTCAATAGAAAACCCTAAGCAAAATATCCACGCAGAGATTGCTCGAGCCCCCGCACCAACTAACGGTGCGGGGGAAGCAACTCCGTACCCCAGAGCTTACCAGCAGCAAGAACTCACATATTAGCAAGCTGGACTAAACTCATCATACACTGAAATCATATTGCAGACTGATGAGCAAAAAATAATCAAACAGAAACTTAGCTTCTCCAGAAGAGACTGAAAACGAAGATAATCAGGGGAGATCAGAATAGCACTGAATACATTGACAGCCGGCAACAAGTGGAGGTGAAGCAGAGCTAAATAGGAAACTCCCTAGTGCATAACGAGGCAGCTGATTCAGCCACAGATCCGCAGGATAACAAACAAAGCCACCAGGGGGAGCCCAAAAACAAAACTCACACAATACCACCTGTGACCACAAGAGGGAGCCCGAAAACAGAGTTCACAACAGTACCCCCCCCCCTTGAGGAGGGGGTCACCGAACCCTCATCAAAAACCCCCAGGGCGATCAGGGTGAGCCACATGGAAGGCACGAACCAAATCAGCCGCATGAACATCAGAGGCGACAACCCAGGAATTATCCTCCTGACCATAGCCCTTCCACTTAACTAAATACTGAAGCCTCCGTCTAGAAATACGAGAATCCAAGATCTTCTCCACCACGTATTCCAATTCTCCCTCAACCAGCACAGGGGCAGGAGGCTCAACCGAAGGAACCACAGGCACCACATACCTCCGCAACAACGACCGATGGAACACATTATGAATAGCAAACGATGCTGGGAGGTCCAAACGAAATGACACAGGGTTAAGGACTTCCAAAATCTTATAAGGACCGATAAACCGAGGCTTGAACTTGGGAGAGGAGACCTTCATAGGAACAAAGCGAGAAGACAACCACACCAAGTCCCCAACGCGAAGTCGGGGACCCACACAGCGACGGCGGTTGGCAAAGCGCTGAGCCTTCTCTTGTGACAGCTTCAAATTGTCCACCACATGATCCCAAATCTGATGCAACCTATCCACCACAAGATCCACTCCAGGACAGTCAGAAGGCTCCACCTGACCTGAGGAAAAACGAGGATGAAACCCCGAATTACAAAAAAAAGGCGAAACCAAAGTAGCAGAACTAGCCCGATTATTAAGGGCAAATTCGGCCAATGGCAAAAAAGCCACCCAGTCGTCCTGATCAGCAGAAACAAAACATCTTAAATAGGTTTCCAAGGTCTGATTAGTTCGCTCGGTCTGGCCATTCGTCTGAGGATGGAAGGCCGACGAAAAAGACAAATCAATGCCCATCTTAGCACAAAAGGTCCGCCAAAATCTAGACACAAACTGGGATCCTCTGTCGGAAACAATATTCTCAGGGATCCCGTGCAAACGAACCACATTTGGAAAAAACAGCGGAACCAACTCGGAGGAGGAAGGCAACTTAGGCAAGGGCACCAAATGGACCATCTTAGAAAAACGATCACACACCACCCAGATGACAGACATTCTCTGCGAGACAGGGAGATCTGAAATAAAATCCATGGAAATGTGCGTCCAAGGCCTCTTCGGGACAGGCAAAGGTAACAGCAAACCACTGGCACAAGAACAGCAAGGCTTAGCCCGAGCACAAATTCCACAAGACTGCACAAAGGAACGCACATCCCGCGACAAGGAAGGCCACCAAAAGGACCTGGCCACCAAATCTCTGGTACCAAATATTCCAGGATGGTCTGCCAACACCGAAGAATGAACCTCGGAAATAACTCTGTTGGTCCATCTATCTGGGACAAACAGTCTCTCCGGTGGACAACGGTCAGGTCTATCCGCCTGAAACTCCTGCAGCACTCGTCGCAAATCTGGGGAGATGGCAGACAAAATCACCCCTTCTCTGAGGATACCGGCCGGCTCAGAATCTCCAGGAGAGTCAGGCACAAAACTCCTAGAAAGAGCATCAGCCTTCACATTCTTCGAACCAGGCAGGTACGAGACCACGAAATCAAAACGAGAGAAAAACAACGACCAACGAGCCTGTCTAGGATTCAGCCGCTTGACTGACTCGAGATAAATCAGATTTTTGTGATCAGTCAAGACCACCACACGATGCTTAGCTCCCTCGAGCCAATGTTGCCACTCCTCAAATGCCCACTTCATAGCCAACAACTCCCGATTACCGACATCATAATTCCGCTCGGCAGGCGAAAACTTTCTTGAAAAAAAAGCACATGGCTTCATCACAGAGCCATCAGAGCTTCTCTGCGACAAAACAGCCCCCGCTCCAATCTCAGAAGCATCAACCTCGACCTGGAAAGGAAGAGAGACATCTGGCTGACATAAGACCGGAGCCGAGGAAAACCGGCGCTTCAGCTCCCGAAAGGCCTCCACAGCCGCAGGAGACCAATTAGTAACATCAGAACCCTTCTTGGTCAAATCCGTCAAAGGCTTAACAACACCAGAAAAATTAGCGATGAAGCGACGGTAAAAATTAGCAAAACCCAAGAACTTCTGAAGACTCTTAACAGATGTAGGCTGAGTCCAGTCATGAATAGCCTGAACCTTGACTGGGTCCATCTCAATAGTAGAAGGGGAAAAAATGAAACCCAAAAAAGAAACCTTCTGGACTCCAAAAAGACATTGAGCCCTTCACAAATAAAGCATTGGCACGCAGGACCTGAAACACCATCCTGACCTGCTTAACATGGGACTCCCAATCATCAGAAAAAAACAGAATATCATCCAGATACACAATCATAAATTTATCCAGATACTCGCAGAAGATGTCGTGCATGAAGGACTGAAAGACAGAAGGAGCGTTAGAAAGTCCAAAAGGCATCACCAAGTACTCGAAATGGCCTTCGGGCGTATTAAATGCAGTTTTCCATTCATCACCCTGCTTAATACGCACAAGGTTATACGCACCACGAAGATCTATCTTGGTGAACCAACTAGACCCCCTAATGCGGGCAAACAGATCAGATAACAATGGCAAAGGATACTGAAATTTGACCGTGATTTTATTTAGAAGGCGATAATCAATACAAGGTCTCAGGGAACCATCTTTCTTAGCCACAAAAAAGAATCCCGCACCCAGAGGGGAGGAGGAGGGGCGAATAAGTCCTTTCTCCAAAGACTCCTTTATATAACTCCGCATAGCAGCATGCTCCGGCACTGACAAATTGAAATGTCGTCCCTTAGGAAACTTACTACCAGGAATCAAATTTATAGCACAATCACAATCCCTATGAGGAGGTAGAGAACTGAGTTTGGGCTCATCAAATACATCCTGGTAATCTGACAAAAACGCAGGGACCTCATAAGGAGTGGATGAAGCAATTGACACCACAGGAGCATCGCCATGAATTCCCTGGCAACCCCAACTTGACACAGACATTGCTTTCCAATCCAGGACCGGATTATGAGTCTGCAACCATGGCAGACCCAACACGACAACATCATGCAAATTATGCAGAACAAGAAAGCGAATCACCTCCTGATGAACAGGAGTCATGCACATGGTCACTTGCGTCCAGTACTGAGGTTTATTCATAGCCAATGGTGTAGCATCAATACCCCTTAGTGGAATAGGGAATTTTAAAGGCTCCAAAACAAAACCACAGCGCCGGGCAAATGACAAATCCATCAGGCTCAGGGCAGCACCTGAATCTACAAAAGCCATAACCGGGTAAGATGACAGGGAACAAATCAGGGTAACAGACAAAATGAACTTAGGCTGTAAAGTACCGATGGTGACAGATTTATCAATCTTTTTTGTGCACTTAGAGCATGCTGAGATAACATGAGCTGAGTCACCACAATAAAAGCACAACCCATTTTGCCGTCTATAATTTTGCCGTTCACTTCTGGTCAGAATTCTATCACATTGCATAGACTCAGGTGTCTGTTCAGAAGACACCGCCAAATGGTGCGCAGGTTTGCGCTCCCGCAAACGCCGATCAATCTGAATGGCCAGTGTCATTGACTCATTCAGACCTGCAGGCGTAGGGAACCCCACCATGACATTCTTAATGGCTTCAGAAAGACCCTTTCTGAAATTTGCAGCCAGGGCACACTCATTCCATTGAGTAAGCACCAACCATTTCCGAAATTTCTGGCAATACACCTCTGCTTCATCTTGCCCCTGAGAGAGGGCCAACAAAGCTTTTTCAGCCTGGTTCTCAAGATTAGGTTCCTCATAGAGCAATCCAAGGGCCAGAAAAAACGCATCCACACTGAGCAATGCAGGATCCCCTGGCGCCAATGCGAAGGCCCAATCTTGAGGGTCGCCGCGCAAGAAAGAAATAATAATCTTAACTTGCTGAACGGAATCACCAGAGGAACGAGGTTTCAAATAAAGAAACAATTTACAATTGTTCTTAAAATTCAGGAACCTAGATCTATCTCCAGAAAACAACTCCGGAATAGGTATTCTAGGCTCTGACATAGGACTGTGAACAACAAAATCCTGAATACTTTGTACCCTTGCAGCAAGATGATCTACACTGGAGGCCAAACTCTGGATATCCATGTCAGCAGCTGAACTCAGAGCCACACCAAGATTAAGAGGAGGAGAGAAGCTAGACACACAGCAGCTAGACACACGGCAGAAAAAAAAAAAAAAAATCCTTAAGGCTTCTCTTCTCCTTCTTCTGCCATGCAATTAACACTTTATGGGCCGGCTGTACTGTTATGATCCTAGTGGCAAGGATCGCAAGTTTGACTAGCTAAGTAACTAAACAGACGACCAGCTCTGGGGAAGTGGTATCTGGATTGACCGCAACCTGATCCTATCCGCAAACAACTATAGGCAGCCGTGGAACGTTACCTGAAAATCCTAGACGTCTCTTCACGGCCTGAGAAACTACCTATTCCTAGAGGGAAAGTAAAGTCCTTACTTGCCTCAGAGAAATGACCCCAAAGATATAGAAAAGCCCCCCACCCCACAAATATTAACGGTGAGTTAAGGGGAAAGCACAAACGCAAAGATGAAATAGATTTAGCAAATGAGGCCCGCTAACACTAGATAGCAGAAAATAGGAAGGGAGCTGTGCGGTCAATAGAAAACCCTAAGCAAAATATCCACGCAGAGATTGCTCGAGCCCCCGCACCAACTAACGGTGCGGGGGAAGCAACTCCGTACCCCAGAGCTTACCAGCAGCAAGAACTCACATATTAGCAAGCTGGACTAAACTCATCATACACTGAAATCATATTGCAGACTGATGAGCAAAAAATAATCAAACAGAAACTTAGCTTCTCCAGAAGAGACTGAAAACGAAGATAATCAGGGGAGATCAGAATAGCACTGAATACATTGACAGCCGGCAACAAGTGGAGGTGAAGCAGAGCTAAATAGGAAACTCCCTAGTGCATAACGAGGCAGCTGATTCAGCCACAGATCCGCAGGATAACAAACAAAGCCACCAGGGGGAGCCCAAAAACAAAACTCACACAATACCACCTGTGACCACAAGATGGAGCCCGAAAACAGAGTTCACAACAGGCAGCATCCAATAAAGGAAAACCACCTATGCCAAAACATTGTATCCATCCACAGACAGCTGTTTCGGGGTATTTGCCCCTCATCAGTGTGGAGTAGGAAACTGGCTATTAGGAGCAGTGCCTGGTGAAAAGACTATAAACATAAGGGTGAATGACCTCGGGGAGATCAAAACATCCAACACCGCGGAGACACCATCACGTGTTTCTCAACGCAGTGATCCAGAACACTGCCCCCATCCCCTTTCACCAGGCACTGCTCCTAATAGCCAGTCTCCTACTCCACACTGATGAGGGGCAAATACCCCAAAACAGCTGTCTGTGGATCGATACCATGTTTTGGTATAGGTGGTTTTCCTTTATTGGATGCTGCCCTTCCCGTGGTTGTTCCTTCCCGGTGAAAGACCTGGCTATTTATTGCTTGCATTGAGAAACACGTGATGGTGTCTCCGCAGCTATTCTACATGCATTTTCATATTTCCCTTAAGGGATGGGGGCAGTGTTCTGGATCACTGCGTTGAGAAACACGTGATGGTGTCTCCGCGGTGTTGGATGTTTTGATCTCCCCGAGGTCATTCACCCTTATGTTTATAGTCTTTTCACCAGGCACTGCTCTTAATAGCCAGTTTCCTACTCCACACTGATGAGGGGCAAATACCCCGAAACAGCTGTCTGTGGATGGATACCATGTTTTGGTATAGGTGGTTTTCCTTTATTGGATGCTGCCCTTCCCCTGGTTGTTCCTTCCCGGTGAAAGACCAGGCTATTTATTGCTTGCGTTGAGAAACACGTGATGGTGTCTCCGCAGCTATTCTACATGAATATCTACAATGAAACGAGTACTGTATCAACATTGGCTGAAAGGCCACTCTGCCAGGAAGAAGCAATTACTCCAAAAGAAACACAAAGCCAGATTAATGTTTGCAAATGCAAACAGGAACAAAGACCTTAGTTTTTGGAGACACGTACTGTGGTCTGATGAAACTAAAATTTAACTTTTAGGGCATAATGACCATTGTTACATTTGGAGGAAAAAGGGAGAAGCTTGAAAGCCTAAGAACACCATCCCAACTGTGAAACACGGGGTGGCAGCATTATGTTGTGGGGTAGTTTTGCTGCAGGAGGGACTGGTGCACTTCACAAAATAGATGACATCATGAGAAAAGACAATTATGTGGCAACACAGAAGCAACATCTCAAGACATCAGCCAGGAAGTTAAAGCTTGGGCAGAAATGGGTCTTCCAAATGGACAATGACCCGAAGGATACTGCCAAAATGATAGCAAAGTGGCTTAAGGATAACAAAGTCAATGTTTTGGAGTGGCCATCACAAAGCCCTGATCTCACTCCTATTGAAAATTTATGGGCAAAACTGAAAAGGAAGGTGCGAGCAAGGTGACCTACAAACACAAGTTTTTTCAGGAGGAATAGGCCCAAATTCCAACCAACTATTGTGAGAAGCTTGTGGAAGGGAATCCCTAACGTTTGACCCAAGCCTTTCAGTTTAAGGGCAATGTTTCCAAATACTAATGAAATGTATATAAACTTTTGACTTTGCAGTACGTAATAAAAATGCCTTAAAACATTCTCTCTCTCATTATTCTGGCATTTGGCAAATAATTATGGTAATCCTAATTGACCTACAATGGGAAAGGTTTATTCTGATTTAATTTCAGATAATGAAAAAAAACATGCAAATGTGTCTTTTTATATAGTGCATGTAAACTTCTGGTTTCAACTTATATACGCCTAGGTTGTAATCCCCCACACAACCTGGGGTCAGAAGTTTTCCAACGGTTTCTGGTGTTTAGGTATAGATGGATAAACTCTAATAAAATGACCCTTTTTGACACAGTAAAAGCACCCCCCTGTCTTGTGGCGAATTGTAAGAGACCCATAACGAGGACAAGCCTTCCCTAACTGCATAGGTTATTCAGAGCACATGGGAAGAACGTCCATCCTAGGAAGAACCACAGGGAGTGGGGTCACTACAGGTCTATCCATGAGGTATCTGTCTATACATATGGCAAGAGCCATGGCGGCCTCCAACAACACTGGAATTTCATACAGCACCAATGCGTCTTAAAACCATTCAGACAGGCCCTTACAAAACTGAATCCTAAGGGCAGGATCATTCCACTGGGTGTCAGTGGCCCATCTATGGAATTCTGAACAAAATTCCTCTGTGGGTCAGTCTCCCTGCTCGATCTTACATCGTTTAGATTCCGCAAGGGAGACTCAGTCCAGATCATAAGCTAGGCCAAGAGCCATGAAAAATCCATCATCCGACTGGAGTGACAATGAGTAGAATGGGCGTGACAATGCCCAGGATTGAGGGTCTTCTTGAAGGAGGGAAAAAATCCCCACTCTCTGTACCTCACTCCCAGATGACCGTGAACAAAGCATGAGATAGAGCTTACAGGCTTCCCAGAATGCAACAAATTTATCCCAACCCCCTGAAAACCTATCCGGGAGCGCCACTTTAGGTTCTGGTCCAGCTGTCTGGTATGAAGAAACCTTAGACTGTAGGTCTGATAGCTCATGAGACAAACCCTGCAGCTGTCTTGCAACGTTAATGTCGGGATCCATGTCAAGATCTAAAAATGTGGGGCTTGTGAAAAGGAAGGGGGGCCTCAAAGCTTCCCTGGGACCCTAACTATCCCTGTCTCGGGGATACTCTTGATGATAGAGAGGCTCGAGTCTCCTTGGATGCCCTAAGCTGTCCCCTCCCCCAGGAGTCCCGAGACAGATATTTTAGTGTATAAATACATAACCGGGATAACAAAAAAGCAACTTACATACAAAAACACTTATCAAGAATAGGGAGGAATATGGGGAAGGATAGGCTCCAACCAGCATACAAAGAGTCATTAACCTCTTCAGTGCCAAAGGAAAAGAATTCTGTTTAACATGAGGAACAAAACACATAGGCTAAATGAAAGACTGCGATTCCCAATGATCGCTTGTACCCAGACCTCCCAGGAGGACGTGATACTGTTATGGACTAACCTGGTTTGGAATAGTGATATTGCAACCACTAGGGGCAGCACCGGCAGGTAGCATAGTCTAGGATAGCCAAGGAATCGGTACACAGGAACCCCAATGTAGCTTGAAGCAATAAACAGGACCTGTAGTCAAGGAAGCCAGATGTCGTTACCAGGAGCAGCAGTGTTGTTTGAAGGAATAGCAGGTGGAAGGAAGCTTGAATAGAGGCAGGTAGGTCAATAATCACACAAGGAAAGGAGAGCCAAGCCAGGTTTAAATAGGGTGTGCAATCAGGATGAGCCAATCAGGAACTCAGGGTGGTAACCAACAGGAAACTCAGTAGGGAGTATCAGCAACAACATATGGTAGTTACAAGTATTTGGGTTAGCACAGAACTGGTCAGCGAGCTGAATAGCTCAGAGGGAAGAGCTGTTGTGTGCTGCACAGGAGTTGCTGGGTTTGAATCCTGACAGAGACACTTGTGACAACTTTGCTGCCATCTATTAGCTATTGTGATATTATATTTTTATGTATTGTAGCTGTAATTTCCCATCATGCCTCTCTCTCTCTAACTCCTCCTATCTTCTTTCCTCACATCCTGTTCTTTCTGGTCAGTGCCATCTTGGCAGAAATGTGCATCAGAGCCGGAGAGAGTATTGCCCTGTAACCTGTTTCCTCTATCCTCCATCTTCTATCCCTCATCTGTGTCCCTAGATCTTCCCTAAACATCTCTACCTCATCATTTGACAAAGTACAGTCAATAAACTACCTAAAAGTGTGTCCACTACATCTTCCTTCCAAGATTAATAACATGCAGCTCGTTAAGCAAGAGAAGAGACTATAGCGAGTAACTTATCTACCCTTGCTTGTACAGAGATCCATGGTCACATCCTTTTCACCTACCTACATCTGTGACAGAATATAGACAATTATCACATGGGTGGTGGAGGTGGTGGGATCTCCCTGTAGGTCATACATGGGACAATGCCATATTTGTAACTCAATTATTTGTTGCTGAGTGGCACTGTGGCCTGAGACACTGGGAAAAGTTGTGTCTGGCAGCGATGACCTCCCTTGCGTCCTGAATAGTGATGAGTGAATTTGTTCAGAAAATGATCACCAAACATAAATTCGACACGAATATGGCACATTCGGATTCCTGATTGGAAACACCAGCAAAATTGTATAACATCGGGGAAATAAAAAAAATCGGTAACATTCGTTAATAGTGCAGGAAAATATTTGTGTTGCTACAAAAGAATTTTCAGCACTTTAGCAATGATAATGGTGGTGTATCATGAGCGTTTGGCACGTTTGATGGGGGAGGGGGTTTGCAGAGCTCAGAGGCGTGTAAACTGTCTTTTTTTTCCCCTAACTTGGTGTGTGCATTTTGCGGCTAGCCAATCAGGGCGCAGGAAACACCCACAATGTCCTGACACAACAGCTTGTGTTATTTGGCTGCTGAAATCACATGTCCCTCTCCATATAAATAGCGGACATCTTGTTTTAGCACCACTTTGACACTGTAACAGCGCAGAAAGGCTGCTCCTGATGCAGGCACTGTTAGCAGCAAGATTTTAGCTAGTTAGATGGTTGTATATCAGTCAGATAGTATAGCTAGCTAGTGTCCAGTGTGACTGTTAAAACTTACCTTCCAGCACTTTTTTTTTTTTTTTTGGGGGGGGGGGCATTACTGAGGTCCACAGACAAAGCCAGCAGAGCACATGTCCTACAAGTGTGACTGCAAGAAGAGAAAAAAACTTGAGGGATATATTGGTGGGGAACCAATATGTGGCAAAGGAACCTAGGGTATTTTGGACTGGTAAAGGCAAATAGGGATTTTATCCATGTGGCTATTGTCTAGCATGCTGGAACCATGTGCGTGTATGTCAATTACCATGGCTGATGGTTAAAGGGAATTTAAGGTCACTGAATATATTTCATGCAGTACTACGCATGTCATTTATATGACAAAGTGTACGTGCAGTAAATTTCATATTGGTCTCACATCACGTGAGCTTCGTGTTCGCACATGCGAACATTTTAGGGCTTGTGCACACGCTGCGGATTCCATTGCGGAATTTTCCACAGCGGATTTGATAAATCCGCAGTGCAAAACCGCTGCGGTTTTTACTGCGGATTTATCGTGGTTTCTATTACGGTTTCCTCTGTGGGTTTTCACCTGCAGATTTCTATTGGAGCAGGTGTAAACCCGCAGCGGAATCTGCACAAAGAATTGACATGCTACGGAAAATAAACCGCTGCGTTTCCGCGCGTTTTTTTCCGCAGCATGTGCACTGTGGGTTTCATTTCCCTTAGCTTTACATGGTACTGTAAATGCATGGGAAACCGCTGCGGATCCGCAGCTGCGGAAACGCTGCGGATCCGCAGCAAAATCCGCAGCGTGTGCACATACCCTTAGGGATATCATGGCCGCAGGCGTGGTGAATGACGTTGCTTCTTTAAAGACTATTCTTCGCCACTTCAGGTCACACCATAAATGCAATCCTAAAAACCTTAAGGTACTTTGCATTGACAGAGTAAGGTGTGGCATTAGGGATGGCGATTTAAAATGCACTTTGGCACAACTTGAGTGCCGGAGGATAACTGTTCTGGATACCATGACCCCTGTGGATTTACATGAGCAATTGAGCTTTTCCTCCTTTTTATAGGTTATGTATGTTATATTGCTGTTTCCCTATATTTAGATTTTAATTTGTGTGTCTTTTTCCTTTCTATTTTTTATTGATCTAGCTTATTTTCATCTTGTATTCATCTACTACCTCATTCACTGGTTCTTGAAAAGTCTGAATAATGCTGTTCCAATCTTGGAGAAGTGGCACTCTTAAAATGACGACTGAATCAATTATCCTTTTGAATAGGATTTGGGAGCCCGCGACTCAATACTGACCTCATGTCAGGATATATATGGTTTTGTGTTTCAATACATATTTTTTTGTTGTTTGTTTATTTTTCTTTTATACACATTGTAAAAAAACACAAACAATGAGAACACTAATGGTGATATACACTCACTGGCCACTTTATTAGGTACACCTGTCCAACTTCTTGTTAACACTTAATTTCTAATCAGCCAATCACATGGCGGCAAATCAGTGCATTTAGGCATGTAGACATGGTCAAGACAATCTCCTGCAGTTCAAACCGAGCATCAGTATGGGGAAGAAAGGTGATTTGAGTGCCTTTGAACGTGGCATGGTTGTTGGTGCCAGAAGGGCTGGTCTGAGTATTTCAGAAACTGCTGATCTACTGGGATTTTCACGCACAACCATCTCTAGGGTTTACAGAGAATGGTCCGAAAAAGAAAAAAAATCCAGTGAGCGGCAGTTCTGTGGGCGGAAATGCCTTGTTGATGCCAGAGGTCAGAGGAGAATGGGCAGACTGGTTCGAGCTGATAGAAAGGCAACAGTGACTCAAATCGCCACCCGTTACAACCAAGGTAGGCCTAAGAGCATCTCTGAACGCACAGTGCGTCGAACTTTGAGGCAGATGGGCTACAGCAGCAGAAGACCACACCGGGTACCACTCCTTTCAGCTAAGAACAGGAAACTGAGGCTACAATTTGTACAAGCTCATCGAAATTGGACAGTAGAAGATTGGAAAAACGTTGCTTGGTCTGATGAGTCTCGATTTCTGCTGCGACATTCGGATGGTAGGGTCAGAATTTGGCGTAAACAACATGAAAGCATGGATCCATCCTGCCTTGTATGGAGCATCTTTGGGATGTGCAGCCGACAAATCTGCGGCAACTGTGTGATGCCATCATGTCAATATGGACCAAAATCTCTGAGGAATGCTTCCAGCACCTTGTTGAATCTATGCCACGAAGAATTGAGGCAGTTCTGAAGGCAAAAGGGGGTCCAACCCGTTACTAGCATGGTGTACCTAATAAAGTGGCCGGTGAGTGTACATGTGTGTATAATCGCCACACAGGCTTTTGTTATGATATGCGAGATTCCATATTAGCGTTTGGGGCCCATATGGGTTAAAAGAGAATGTGTTATTTAGTTCCCACTGTTTTATATACTATATATTTATTTACTAGTGATGGGTGAGCACTAAAATGCTTGGAATACTCAGGTACTCGACCCGAGCAATGAGCCCAATGTAAGTCTATGGGAGACCTGAGTATTTTTACCGTGATCCCCCGGGGGTCCTTTTAAGGTCTAAAAACGTCAGAAAATGATGGAAACACTGCAGAAATGACATAGGAACATCATGGGGATCGCCCTTGGAAGCATTCCTGACTCCTAGCTGAAAGCAATGTTGTCAGAGCTTCATGCCATTTTTACAGGTGCACCAAATAACATACAAAAATGAAACCAAAATTGATTTTGCTGGGAAATATGTTAAGGTACATCCTTTCCAGGCTCATGACTTGTATATAAGGCAAAATAATTTACCCCAGACCAAAATGTTCCTTCACCACTTGGGATATGTTCACACGCAGAGTTTTTAGTTTCAATATGTTTATTTGAAAGTTTTTCTATACAACATAACAGAATATAAATGCTCCTCTAAACACAAGAGACAGCAGATTTTTGAAAAGTACAATATTTGTAAAGGGGAGGAGTCAATTTAACATAGGATGAAACAAATATAAAGACTTAATAGATACAATACAAAACGGACACGGTGTACTACAAAACAGACAGTACAGACAAGGGAAAAAGACACGATGACCACGAACTTCACTACTGTGTACATCGCTACATAAGTAACACATAGAGGGGGAGAGTGATATAGATCAAGACCCATACGCACACAGGTTTCAGGCGGGCGAGAGCGTCTGGGGCAGTAGAGATTTTACACATAGAAGAGTGTCTCCAGGTCTCAGGAGGTCACCATATAGCAAGAATTAACAAGATTAATCTCTTATCCGTGCACTTATAAATATTTACGGAGATAGCGAGAGGGCACGAGCTAGAAGAGCGCCAGAGCCAAGGCTCATCCAAGGACCCCAGGTCTTAAAAAAAACATCCCACTCATCATTCCTGGTAGCCTGGATTCGTTCGCATAATAAGATCTCGTCTACTCTACCTCTGACTAGTGAGACAGACAATGATGGGGTTCTCCACTTGGTGGCAATATGAATTTTGGTAGCCATACATATAGTGGTCACCAATTTCTGTAGACATTTTGGAAACCCAGGGTGTTTGTTGCCCAACAAGAAAACAGTGGGATCCATGGGGATGGTTTTGCCAAAAATTTGTTCGACGATCAATTTGACTTCCCTCCATAGAGCCTCGACTGCTGGACACTTCCACCAGATGTGTAGAAAGTCACCCGGGACCGTACAACCCCTGAACCAGTTTTCAGTGATGTGAGGAAATATGGCATGGAGTTTTGTTGGAACAAGATATGTTCTATGTAGAACTTTAAGTGATGTTTCGGTCAATGACGTCTGATGACTGCCTTTTGATAACGTGTCACAACAAGCGTGCCAAGTCTCTATGGGCATAGTGAGTCCCAGATCCTTTTCCCACTGTAACATGTATTTTAATTTGCCATCTACGTGTGGTTTGTTGAACATAGAGTATAGGAGGGAAATCATTCCATTACCCATAGGATCGTCAATACACCTCTGTTCAAAATTAGTTGGACTGAACGGAATCCCACAAGGTGAATTCCGCCCGGCGAAGTGAAAAACCTGGTTTATGCGTAGGGTTTCTTTAGATGGTGGTTCATATCGCTGGACAAATTCCTGTCTGGTGAGTAATAGATTAAACGGAGAACAAAGATGTTTCAAAATGAAGATTCCTTTCTGGAACCACCAGGTAAAGTGTGCTGTCTCTAACCCCGGAGTGAACATAGGGTTATGAAATAGAGAAGTGAGGGGGGACAATTTGGACTGTAGACCGTATTTAAATCTCGCTTTTCTCCAAAGGATAAGGGAGAGGGCTGAAAAAGGGGCCATAATTAGAATATTTTGTGGTAGCTTTTCAGTAGACCATAAAAGGCCGCGAAGTGAGTAAGGCTGTAGAAAAAAGGATTCTAGTTGTACCCATCTGGGGCTATGACTATTAGAATTGAGCTTGGCCATTTGGGCTATTTGGGCAGACTTAAAGTATAGCTTAAAATTGGGTAGTGATAGCCCACCTATCTTCCTATGCAAGAACATGACATTTTGTTTAATGCGAGGTCTCTTACCGTTCCAAATAAACTTAGAGATGGAAGACTGGATATCTTGGAGGCATTTTGAGGGTACCATTATAGGAAGGGACCTAAATAGATAGAGAAATCTCGGGAGACAAATCATCTTAATGGTGTGTAGACGGCCCAGCCAAGATAATGTCATGCGTGACCACTTGGTAATATCTGCTTGAAAGTTTCTAATTAGGGGAGAATAGTTCCATTTAAAGAGAGATGACTTGTGGGTCGTAAGATTAATTCCCAGATAAGTTAGGAAGTGTTCTTTCTTTGTGAATCCAAATTGTGAGACTAAGTTGTCCTGCTCTTCCCTGGTGGTATTGATAAACAGGGCCTCCGACTTATCTACATTAATTTTAAGGCCAGATATTTTTTCAAATGTATGAAGGAGAGAGAACAGGTTAGGGAGCGTAGAGTAGGGGTTAGACAGTGTGAGAAGAAGGTCATCGGCGAAAAGGCTAACTTTATATTGTTCACCTAATCCTGAGGGACCTAGTATATCCAGATTATTTCTGATAGCTTCAGCTAACGGCTCCATAGCTAATGCAAATAATGCAGGGGATAGTGGGCATCCCTGTCGAGTGCCGCGTTGTATAGCTATTGGGGTAGGTTTAGTCGAGGGGAGTTTAAGATAAGCAGTTGGTTTATCATATATGAGCTGTAGGCATGAAATTAGCTTTTGTGGAAAGCCAAATTTAGCTAATACTGTAAAAAGGTAAGGCCAAGTAACAGTATCAAACGCCTTTTCAATATCTAAGGCTAATACCATGAGTGGTTTTTGGGAGCAATTAGCTGAGTGGATGACATTAAGATTTCTACGTATATTATCAGGGCCCTGCCTCTTGGGAATGAAGCCTACCTGGTCTTGGTGAATTAGCATAGGGAGAATTTTATTAAGTCTATCGGTAATGAGTGAAGTAAATATTTTTAAGTCGACATTTAATAATGAGATGGGTCTATAATTTTTAACTAATAAGTGGTCTCGTTTTGGTTTGGGGATAACCGTCACATGAGCAACATAAAACTCGGGCGGCATCTGGGAGCCCGTAAGGAGTGCATTACAAAAATTTTTTATGTGAGGTAAAAGGAGGTTTCCAAATTTTTTATAATATAGAGCGGAGAGACCATCAGGTCCTGGCGCCTGGCCTGCTTTTAATTTTTTAATTATCGAATTAATCTCCTCCGGCGAAACCTCTGACTGGAGCTGCAATGCTATGGGGTCTGCAATTCTAGGGAGATTTATGCCCTGAAGGAAGGAATTCAAGAGATTAGTAGGTGGCGCCGGGGGAGATGAGTATAATTTCTGGTAATATTCTTGAAAGACTTTATAGATGGTCTCAGGGTGGGCGGATATATGTCCCATGTTATCCTTAATGGAGGGGATGGTATTTATAAATTCTCTCGCTCGCAGTTGGCGAGCTAGCATTCTGGAGGGTTTGTTTGCCTGCTTATAAAAAGTGGCTCTGGTCCAGGCTAGGACCTTCTCCGTTCTATTAGTGAGAATAGCATCCAGTTGTTTTTTAACGTCATGTATTTGTTTTATTAAATAACGGGACGTGGATAGTTGATTTGCCTGTTCTAGCTTTTTTTGCAAAACGAAGCTATTTTAATTAATGAGCCTGTGATGAACTTTTTATGGGCCATCCAGATATTTCCGGGAGTAGAGTCGCCAGTCTCGTTAGTTTGGAAGAAAAGTTTTAATTCCCCAGCTATCTGGGATCTAATTGAGGGGTCTATGATTAGGGACTCATTGAGTCGCCATTTGAACAAGTTGGACGTAGTAATGTCGAATTTAAAGACTGACATGACGAGGTCATGATCTGACCATATCGAAGGGATGTGTCGCGAATATAAAACTGTTGTGAGCAAGCTCGCAGTTGTGATGTGTAGGTCGATACGCGAGTATGATTTATGGACTGGTGAGAAGAATGTGTAGCCTTTTGTAGACCCGTTTGCCTCCCTCCATATGTCTACCAATCTATTCTCTCCCATCATGTGCAGGATTTTTTTTCTATCAGTCTTGGTGAGATCGGATCTACGCGTTGCAGTACTATCTAGACTCGGATTCAAGGTTAAGTTGAAATCACCACACCACACAATGTAATGGTATGAGATTGAGGAAAGTTTAGATATTATTTTTTTAAATACTAACAATTGGGTATTAGCAGGTATATAACTATTTACAATACAGAAGTTTTTACCTTGTAGAGTCCCTTGTAAGATTATGAACCTACCCTCAGGGTCTAAATAGGAGTCAGCTAAATGAAAAGGGAAGGTATTTTTGAGAAATATAGCCACACCCCTAGTTTTACGGTCCCAGGAGGCCAAATAGAAGCGGGAGTAACCAGAGTCAAAGTATTTGGGAGCGGAGGTGGTGGAAAAATGAGTTTCTTGTAAACACAAAATATCAGGTTTGTGCTTATGATAGTCTAAAAATGCCTTTTTCCATTTTACAGGCGAGTTCAGACCTCTCACATTGTGAGAAATTACCTTACACATAGTTGGTCAAAAATACTGCTATAGACCGGCGGACCCATGCGCTCAACCAGCTCGGCGAAAAAGAACCTCTCCATTGTAGGTGATGGGATAGACAGCAGTGAGTGAATCTAAGGGAGAACAATAGGAAGGAGACAATACAGGGGTGATTAAACACATGTAACATAGAAAAAAAATGAATCTGGGATCCATGCCCAGAACACATGGCGATCCGGATTGCCATAATAAAAAAAGCAGTCCGGGAATCTCCAAAGATAGGCAACATGTATAGGACCCGAGGTCCAACCCATATCAATTAAATGCCCATTTTAAATATAAAAATGGAGGAGGGGGGGTATGAAAAGGAGAGGGGGGTGGGGTAGGGAGACAGGGGGGGAGGGGGGGGATGGGAGGGGGAGGTAGAAAGGGGGAAAGGGAAGAGGGGGAGAAGGGGGTAATGATGGGGGTTGGGGGGATGGGAGGGATAGAGGGGGAGAGGGTAAATGATAATTCGGGCTCATCATATTAAACATGGAACCGAAAGGATGCTCAAAAATAATGAAACGGTAGAACCATCTCGGCTTGATAAAGTCAGTACCAGGCTACGATGTGACAATAAAACTATAACATAGCATCATATGGCTTATAAGGGACAGTCAGGTAATTCTCGAACGTTGGCTCCTAGTTTTTGGAGCGGTCTGCCATTCTCTGATCGGGCGAGATTTTCTTTGAGGTTGTGGGGGGAGGGAGTCCTGAAAAGGTATTCCAGCTTGCACAAGGGCCTTTTTGCCTTCCTCCATCGAGCGACATATGTGCAGTTCATTTCCATGGGTGAAGGATAGGGAGAATGGAAAGCCCCATCGGTATTTGACTTGAGCTGATTGCAGGGCCAAAGTGACTGGTCTTAGGGCTCTCCTGCGAAAAAGCGTGGCAGGTGCAATATCTGAAAATAGGCGTACGGCATCTGGAAGGCCAGGTAGAACGGAGAGTGATCTGGCAGCATTCAGAATGAAGTCTCTGGACTCCTCGTATTGCATTTTAAGGACCACATCTCTGGGGATATCCGGAGACCGCAGCCTACCCAGAGATCTATGGACCCTGGTAATGTGTAGTAAGGAAGGGTCTGTAGCCGGTAGTAGTGCTGCAAAAAGCGTGGCGATTGTCTCCTTTAAGGCTATAAAAGATTCCGGTAGTCCACATACCCTAATATTTCCCCTGCGGGACCTGTTTTCTAAGTCCTCGTTCCTCAGCTCCAGTTCCATGATGCGATCAGCGTGGAGTTTAAGGGTCTCTTGATCCTCCTCTATAGCTTCAGCCGTGACCTCCATCTTTTCTTCCAGGCTTGTAGTGCGCTGGGTTATGTCCTGCAGTTGGGTGGATATGGCTTGCATAGCAGTGGTGAGCTCGGTGCGGAAGGTGTCTTGGATGGTTTTAATGAGCGTTGCGGTGGAGATCACCGCTTCTTCTCCGCTGCTTAGGTCATCATCGCCTGCTCCCACATTGATCTGTGAGGACGGGGCGGGAGTGGAGATAGGCGCGGCGGCCATTTTGCTCACACCGCAGCCTGCTAGGAGCTCAGATATCGGGCGGTTCACCGGCTGTCCAGCTCCCCCTTTTTTGGGCATTTCAAGCCTCGGGACTCCCAGGTGTGAGGGGAGATCGACCGCTACAAAATTCCCCCGGTTCCGGTGCTTGATGAGGGTATATTAGGACGACGGGCTGCGGAGCTCAGCAGAGCACGTCCAGCCCCATCAAAGCCCGCGCATGCGCCCACACGCAGAGTTTTTGATGCGTTTTTCAACTTTAACATTGCTTTCAACCAATACAAATGCATTCATTGGGAAATGTCATTGTAACATTTAACACCCCTAGCTGGCCATGTGTTGTGTGACACATAAGGAGACACATCTTGTTTCATTTATGAAGGAGGGACTCAAGGTCACAAAGCCTATTTTTAGAGGGGCATCAGGCGGCATTAATATTCTTAAAGGGCCATTATTAAACAGTGGGTCTCCTATGCTGTTAATGCCTATGCAGGGAGTAGCTGGGCTGCCAAGAATTTCGACGCACCCCAATACCACTTGCATGAAAGGTACAGGAGGGCTTCCTGAAAAAATGTTGCATTGAATGCAAGGCCTGCCCTGCTATCAAGTCATATGCACCCCAAGAATCCTTTGAACCCAGGTACTGGATGGCCACAGGAAAACCCACTTCACATTCTTCAGTTGGTCCTGCCATACTGTTTTCGTATGCATTGAATGCAAGGGCCGCCTTGACCTAAATTTGCATGCAACACAATCCCCCCTTGGTAGAAACATGGAGGAGGGCCTCATAAAAAAAAAACTGTCCCATTACAAAGGAGCGGGTCTCCTAGACTAGTAATGCTCATACACTAAGTGCATGGGCTGACAAACATTTCCCCATGGGGAGTACATTTTTAAAAAATATTTTATGGGGATCAGAGACACCCTTGCCCAAAAATTGACTGGCTGTTACAGAAAACAACACGTTAACCCTGGTGATCTAGTGGTGGAGAATGATGAGACGTTGAGGAAGGCCTCATTAAAACCTAGGCCCAATTTAATGGAGTGGGTCTCTGTTGTGAAATTGGATTCTGGGCTCCCCCGGTGGCCACTTGTGGAATTTAACTTGTGTGCATCATCCCCTCTGTTCACCTGCTCCTATCAGGATGTGGGAGTCGCTATATAACCTTGCTCCTCTGTCAGTTTCATGCCGGTCAACAATGTAATCAGTAGCCTTTCTGTGCTTGTTCCTGCTACTAGACAACTCCCAGCTAAGTTGGACTTTTGTCCTTGTGTGTTTTTGCATTTTGTTCCTGTTCACAGCTGCTGTTTCGTTACTGTGTCTGGAAAGCTCTTGTGAGCGGAAATTGCCACTCTGGTGTTATGAGTTAATGCTAGAGTCTTAAAGTAATTTCTGGATGGTGTTTTGATAGGGTTTTCTGCTGACCATGAAAGTGCCCTTTCTGTCTTCATGCTATCTAGTAAGCGGACCTCGATTTTGCTAAACCTATTTTCATACTACGTTTGTCATTTCATCTTAAATCACCGCCAATATATGTGGGGGCCTCTGTCTGCCTTTTGGGAAAATTTCTCTAGAGGTGAGCCAGGACTGTCTTTTCCTCTGCTAGGATTAGGTAGTTCTCCGGCTGGCGCTGGGCATCTAGGGATAAAAAAACGTAGGCATGCTACCCGGCCACTTCTAGTTGTGCGGCAGGTTTAGTTCATGGTCAGTATAGTTTCCATCTTCCAAGAGCTAGTTCTCATATATGCTGGGCTATGTTCTCTCGCCATTGAGAATCATGACAGGTCTCCTACACTTGTAATGTTCATACACAAAGTGCATGGGCTGACAAACATTTCGCCATGGGGGGTACATTTTAAAAAATATTTTATGGGCATCATAGACAGCCTTGCCAAAAATTGGACTGGCTGTAGCAGCACAGAACACGTTAACCCTGGTGATCTATTGGCGGAGAAACTAAAAACTAGGACTAATGTATGTACCTAAGTGTATGGGCTGCCAAACATTTCCCCCTGGGGGAGTAAAAATTTTTTTGGTTTAAAATTATTAACGAGCATCATAAAAACATCCTTGCACAAAAAATGAGTGACTTTTGCATCACGGAATACGTTCACACTGATGTTCGTATAGTTGTGGATGATGAGGATGAGGACAAGGATAAGGAGGAGGATAACACCAAACAGACCAAATCAGGAAGCGTATACCCATGTGTGGTTGTGAAGAGGTGCATGAGAATACACCTCCACAAAAATAACAATGTATTTGAGGTTATGTTTCGCTGTTTTCACTTGGTGGTGTACAGAAGTCTTGCCCAATCCAGCCCTTGTTCATTTTTATAAGAGTCAGCCTGTCAGCATTTTCAGTTGACAGGCGGATGCGCTTATCTGTTATAATTTAACCAGCGGCACTAAAAACCCGCTCTGACGGCTAACAGCAGGGCAGACCAAGACCTCCAAGGCGTAGAGAGCCAGTTCATGCCACATGTCCAGCTTGGATACCCAATATTTAAAAGGCACAGAGGAATCGCGGAGGACGTTTGTACGATCTGCAAGGTACTCCCTCGGCATCTTCCCAAACATTGCACTTCTTGTGACAGCACCCCTTGCCTCTGTGCCGACACGATGGGAGGGTCTGAGAAAACTGTCCCAGAACTTTGCCATTGATCCCCTGCCTGAGCTGGATTGTACTTCTGTCTCTCTCGCTTGGACTCCTTGGCTGTACAACAAACTCTGACGTCTGCTGCCAGCGTTTTCAGATGGGAATTTTTTTTTGTAATTCCGCTACAAGGGCCCTCTGGTACTGCAACATTTTAGCACACCTGTCTGCCTCTGGAAGAAGAGATTGAGGCCACGTTCACACTTTGCGGTTTTTCCCACGGATCCGCGGCGATTTTGATGCTGCGGGTCCGCAGCAGTTTCCATAGCGTTTACATTAACCCCTTAGTGACAGAGCCAATTTGGTACTTAAATGACCGAGCCAATTTTTACAATTCTGACCACTGTCACTTTATGAGGTTATAACTCTGGAACGCTTCAACAGATCCTGCTGATTCTGAGATTGTTTTTTCGTGACATATTGTACTTCATGATAGTGGTAACATTTCTTCGATATTACTTGCATTTATTTATAAAAAAAATGGAAATATGGCAAAAATTTTGAAAATTTTGCAATTTTCAAAATTTGAATTTTTATTCCCTTACATCAGAGAGATATGTCACACAAAATGGTCAATAAATAACATTTCCCATATGTCTACTTTACATCAGCACAATTTTGGAAGAAATTTTTTTTTTTTATTAGGGAGTTATAAGGGTTAAAATTTGACCAGCAATTTCTTATTTTTACAGCAAAATTTACAAAACCATTTTTTTTAGGGACCACCTCACATTTGAAGTCAGTTTGAGGGGTCTATTTGGCAGAAAATGCCCAAAAGTGACACCATTCTAAAAACTGCAACCCTCAAGGTGCGCAAAACCACATTCAAGAAGTTTATTAACACTTCAGTTGCTGCACAGGAACTGAAGCAACGTGGAAGGAAAAAATGAACATTTTACTTTTTTTCACAAACATTTTACTTCAGAACGAATTTTTTTTATTTTCACAAGTGTAAAAAAAGAAAATGAACCACATAATTTGTTGTGCAATTTGTCCGGAGAATGCCGATACCCCATATGTGGGGGTAAACCTCTGTTTGGGTGCACAGTAGAGCTCCGAAGGGAAGGAGCGCCATTTGGCTTTTTCAACATAGAATTCCCTGGAATTGAGATCGGACACCATGTCGCATTTGGAGAGCTGCTGATGTGCCTAAACAGTGGAAACCCCCCACAAGTGACCCCATTTTGGAAACTAGACCCCGTAAGGAACTTATCTAGGTATGTGGTCAACACTTTGAACCCCCAAGTGCTTCACACAAGTTTATAACGTAGAGCGGAAAAAATTAAAAATCATTTTTTTTTTCACAAAAATGATCTTTTCACCCCCAATTTTTTATTTTCCCAAGGGTAGCAAGAGAAATTGGTTCCCAAAAGTTGTTGTGCAATTTGTCCTGAGTATGTCGATACCCCATATGTGGGGGTAAACCTCTGTTTGGGTGCACAGTAGAGCTCCGAAGGGAAGGAGCGCCATTTGGCTTTTTCAACATAGAATTCCCTGGAATTGAGATCGGACACCATGTCGCGTTTGGAGAGCCGCTGATGTGCCTAAACAGTTGAAACCCCCCACAAGTGACCCCATTTTGGAAACTAGACCCCCTAAGGAACTTATCTAGGTGTGTGGTCAACACTTTGAACCCCCAAGTGCTTCACACAAGTTTATAATGTAGAGCGGAAAAAATTAAAAATCATTTTTTTTTCACAAAAATGATCTTTTCACCCCCAATTTTTTATTTTCCCAAGGGTAGCAAGAGAAATTGGACCCCAAAAGTTGTTGTGCAATTTGTCCTGAGTATGTCGATACCCCATATGTGGGGGTAAACCTCTGTTTGGGTGCACAGTAGAGCTCCGAAGGGAAGGGGCGCCATTTGGCTTTTTCAACATAGAATTCCCTGGAATTGAGATCGGACACCATGTCGTGTTTGGAGAGCCGCTGATGTGCCTAAACAGTTGAAACCCCCCACAAGTGACCCCATTTTGGAAACTAGACCCCCTAAGGAACTTATCTAGGTGTGTGGTCAACACTTTGAACCCCCAAGTGCTTCACACAAGTTTATAACGAAGAACGGAAAAAATTAAAAATCATTTTTTTTTCACAAAAATGATTTTTCACCCCCAATTTTTTATTTTCCCAAGGGTAGCAAGAGAAATTGGACCCCAAAAGTTGTTGTGCAATTTGTCCTGAGTATGTCGATACCCCGTATGTGGGGGTAAACCTCTGTTTGGGCACACTGCGGAGCTTGGAAGGGAAGGAGCGCCGTTTGACTTTTTAATCTCTTAATTGTGAGAGTGGACGCCATTTTGGGTTTGTAGATGTGCCTAACAGCAGAAACCCCCCACAACTGACCCCGTTTTGGAAACTACACCCCTCAAAGATTTTAGTCAGGGGTATATTGAGCAATTTGAACCCACATGTACAACACAGAGTTTGATAACATTAGGTCGTCATATTGAAAAAAATCATTTTTTTCCACGAGAATCTTGTTTTAGACCTGAATGTCTCACTTTTTCAGAAATAACATCAAAAAGTGGACCCCACAATTCGTTACCCACTTTATTATGAGCGTAGCGATATCCCATATGTAGTCAAAAAGTTCTGTTTGGACAAATGGCAGGGCTTGGACAGAAAGGGGCACAATGTGACAAATTTGGCTTTATTTGAAATTGAAGATCCAGGAGTCCCAGGACCCATTCAAAGCTTCTAGAGACATTGAGCAAAAAAGAAAATCCTTCCAGGAATTATTACTCACAGAGGGAGGCAAGCTCCTAAAACACATTGGCTGACTATAAAATTGGTCTTGCTAACAAAACAGTTGTCCCACATTTGCGTATATTGTAGCAGGAAGAATAAGCTGTACTGCAATGAAGGGCAAAATGTGTAGGAAAATGCAGCCAACTATGTGGCAAAGCGGAGTTTGTTCCAAAGATGAAAGAACATCATCAGGGCTAGAATGGCAGACACTTTCAGAGACTGGTCGTACAACGTCCTTTTAGCTCCATCAATTCCTATATGGGGACAAATGTGCCAATAGACGTGGTACACCATAGCAAGCTCCCACCCGCCAACGTCAGAACCGCTATATGCACAAAACAACCAGTTCTCTATAGAAAGTATTGTCTGGTACCAGAGGTTCGGCAAGAACCATAAAGTAAAGCCCATAGTGTATAAGTACGGAACTTCCTAATTTTTTTAGAAATCCTACAATAAAATGATCATGCCCGTATCATCAACATAAATATAAGTAATATAAATGGAAGCCAAAGTTTTGTGTAGCAAGACAGTCATAAAAACAGTCAAAGTTAGATAAATGGTCAAAAATGTTTGTGAGTAATCAAGTCCTAGAATTCATTTTCAGATGATCTCACTTTTCAAGATCATTTCTGGGGTCCACATTCTAACGCTTACTGACATGGGTACGTGGACGAGAATTTGTTGGAATAGTAGTTTGGCATGGGATTGATCAAGTCCTAGAATTTTCAGATGACCTGACTTTGCAAGAACATTTGTGGGGTCCACACTCTAGAGCGTACAGAAATGGGTACGTGGATGAGAATTTGTTGGGATAGTAGTTTGGTATGGGATTGATCAAGTTCTGGAATTAATTATGAAATGGGGTAAAATGGGATCTACTAATTAAAATAATATTTATCAATTGTTCCAAATTGTACTACTTGGGCCACTAAGCAGAAAATGAAAATTATTGAAATAAAAACAAACTAATAATTGTAGGTGGTGTGGTAGGTCTCAAAACAGGGGGAGATACAAAGGCCTGGTTGGGATGGGCATGTGGGGCAATAGAATCGGGAATCACTCCGTCTGCCATGCTTTCTGCAAACTCGGCACCTTTTTTGAGGATACCTTTGGGTGGGAGTGACAGGGACAGGGTGAGGAAAATGGTGTTCTGAAAGTCTCCGGGAATCCTCAGAGTCGAAGGCTTCCCCTGGTGCCATGGACTCAAATATGAGGCTCTCTACAACTTTTTCCTGAAAGTGCAGGAACGTAAGTGGTCCTTGGGATTTTTTATATAGGACAAAACTGTTATATGTGGCAGTTTGAATTAGATAGATTGCCACCTTTTTATACCATGCCCTGGTCTTCCTCTTGACCAGGTATGGTTGCAGAACCTGGTCTGACAAGTCTACGCCACCCATGTGTTTGTTGTAGTCTGTGACGCAGACAGGTTTTTCTTTGTCCCTGGTGGCACCCCTCTCTCTGACCGTCACAGTGGTGTCCGTATGCAGTGTGGAAAGCATGTAGACGTCCTTCCTGTCTTTCCACTTCACTGCAAGAAGTTGGTCGCTTGCAAGTGAGTATGACGCCCCCTCTCCAAGAATCTGGACACCAACTGTGACGGAAGCCCCACTCTATTTTTCCTCACTGTCCCACAGGCCCCTGTATTTGCAGCATGGAGGGATTTCTATAGGGGGATGCTCGTGTAATAGTTGTCCGTATACACATGGTACCCTTGATTGAGAAAGGGCGTCATTAGCTCCCAGACAATTTTGCCTGGGATACCAATTGTCTGGGGGCAGTTTGGGGGGTTTATTTGGTGGTCCCTACCTTCATAAATTAAAAAGGTTGACGTGTACCCTGATGAGCTCTTGCAAGCTTTGTATAATTTTACGCCGTATTTGGCTCTCTTGGAGGGAATAAATTGGCGGAATGACAGACGGCCCTTGTAGCTCATCAAGGACTCGTCGACTGCCACATTTTGCTCTGGGGTATAGGAATTTAGAAAGGAAGTTTTTAGGAGGGAAATTAGGGGTCTTAATTTATTTAGCCGATCGTAGTTGGGGTCAGTTCTTGGGAGGGCTTGGGAATTGTCACTAAAGTGGAGGAATCTCATCAGGGCTTCGTAACGGACTTGGGACATGATGGCTGCAAATACAGGGGTGCAGTGGACAGCTTTTGTTGCCCAGTAAGAGCGGAGAGTGGTTTTTTTTTACTATACCCATATTCAGGGTGAGGCCTAAGAATTTTTTTATTTCGGGGACATTTGTGGGGATCCAGGAACGGGAATGAAAGGCATTGGGTTTTTGGGAAATATACTGGCGGGCATATAGGTTAGTTTGGTGGACGATTAATTGCAGGACTTCGGAGCTAATGAAAATTTCAAAAAAATCAATGGGGGTAAAATTGGCGACATCTACTTTTATTCCAGGGACTGCAGAAAAGGGGGGAATTTGAGGGGAAAATGAGGTGTCATTATACCACAGCGGTGGGGGGACTGCGGTACTTGGTCCTGCCTCTGAAGCTTCAGCAGTGACGACCGACTCCGCTACCATCGGGCCGGGGGATCCCGTGGACGAAGAGTCGTCATCACTGTCTGAAAGCTGCTCAGCTTCAGAGGCAGATTCCGTTTCACTGCCGGAGCTGCCGGAGCAAAGCAGGCTGTAAGCTTGCTCCGCGCTGAAAGTTCTGCGGGCCATTTTATTTATTTCCAACCCCAACCCTAAAAAAAAATGTTAAAAAAAAATTATAGTTTTTTTTTTTTTTTTTTTTATAATCCTCTGCTGATGATGCAGGGATTACGGAGAACGGGGGTGGGTAAATTCGATGCTGGCGGATATAGAAATGTTTTTTTTTATTACTGACAGGGCAGCGCTTGAAATGTAGTCTCTCTCTCTTCTCTCCCAGAACAACTACAAGGAGAGAAGAGAGAGGTACATCCCAAGTGCTGCCATGTTTATCAAACATTTGGGGTTTTGATTACTGTGATAGGACAGATCACAGTAATCAAAACCCAGCTGCCTATGAGAAAATTCTCACAGGTTGCTGGGTCTCTGCTGACAGATCATGGCAGGCGTACTGCGCATGCGCCCGCCGTTTTCTTCCAGCAGAGAAGAAAGGGGGCCGGGAGCTGTGGGCTGAAGACCTGGGACCGGGGACCTTGGACCGGGGACAGAGGGACACAACAGGCGGTATGGTGGGGGGCTCGGGGGACTCTATTTCTCTCCCTTCTGATGTGCGATCACATCAGAGGGGAGAGAAATGCAAAGCAAACTTTTTTTTTTTTACAAACTATATGCAGCGATCGCAACCCCGGGGGTCTGTAAAGACCCCCGGGATTGCGATCGCTCCAGGGGTCGGCAAAAACCGACCCCAATACACTGCGGGGGACACTATGTTTTGGCGGCCGCAGCTATGTTTTGGCGGGCGCATCTGCTCATGCGCCCGCCATTTTGGAGCCCTAGGAAGAAGGAGGAGAGTCGGGGACCGGAGGGGGAACTTTTTCGGTACATAAGGTACCGTGGGGGGCTCGGGGGACCCTATTTCACTCCCCTCTAATGTGCGATCACATTAGAGGGGAGAAAAAGAAAATGCAAGTCCGGATTTTTATTTTTTTTTGCGATCGCCGGTAAACGGTTAATTACCGGCGATCGCAAAAGCGGGGTCGGTAAAAACCGACCCGAATCATGTTCTCTGGGGTCTCGGCTACCCCCGGCAGCCAAGACCCCGGAGAAAATCGGACTGTGGGGGGCGCTATACACTTTTTCCACAGCTCCGTTAATTACGGCGCTGTGGTTTAAGTACCCTTAGCGGCCGCCGTTAAAAGGCGTATTGGCGGTCGTTAAGGGGTTAACATGTAAACCCTATGGAAACCGCAAACCGCAGTGCACATGCTGCGGGAAAAACCACGCAGAAACGCAGCGGTTTAAAACCCGCAGCATGTCACTTCTTTGTGCAGAATCGCTGCGATTCTGCACCCATAGGAAAGCATTGAACCGCTTACTTCCCGCATGGGGCTGTGCCCACGTTGCGGGAAGTAAGCGGCTAATGTGCGGTTGCTACCCGGGGTGGAGGAGAGGAGACTCCAGGCCCTGGGAAGCATAAATAGTGTAAAAAAAAGAATTAAAATAAAAAATGATGCTATACTCACCTCTCAGCGCTGCACGCGGCCGCCCGGTCTCAGTTGCTGTGCGAGCAGGACCTGTGGTGACGTCGCGGTCACATGACCGTGACGTCACGAAGGTCCTTCTCGGCACAGCATCTTTGGAACCGGAGCGCCGCTTGCAGCGCCAAGGAGATCCGGACATCAGAGGGTGAGTATAACCAATTTTTAAACATTACTATTGATGCTGCATATGCAGCATCAATAGTAATCCCGCAGCGGAAACCGCGGAACAAACCGCGATAAATCTGCAGGGATAACCGCAGCGGTTTTGCCCTGCAGATTTATCAATTCCGCTGCGGGAGAACCCGCAGAGGGACGCCGCAAAGTGTGAACGTGGCCTGAAAGTTCTCCTTGTAGAGTGGGTCTCGAAGTGTTACCAACCAGTAATGAGTGTCACCGAAAATTTTAATAATGCGAGGGTCATGGGAAACGCAGCGCAACATAAAGTCAGCCATGCGTGCCAGACTGCTAACAGGCAAGACTTCCGTGTCCTCACCAACAGGACGATTGACCATGCTGTCCTCCTTCTCCACACAGGCCATCTACACTGAACAGACGGTATGACAGCTGTGCTTGCAGTACCATCTATAGCGCATGAAAGTAGCTACTGTTCTTCCTCCTCCTCCTCATTTTGTACCAATCCACTTTGGAACGACATGAGGCTGGGCTGAGTGTAATCACCCTGTATGGTTCCTTGCATCATGTCCTCGTGCTCCGTCTGCAATGCATCCTCTTTAATTGTGCGCAGAGAGGTTTTCAGAATGCTGAGAAGCTGGATGGTGATGCCAATTATGGCATCATCGCTGCTCACCATCTTGGTGCAGTCCTCAAAGTTTTTGAGGATGGTACATATGTCTGACATCCATGTCCACTCCTGAGGTCTTATGTGTGGAGTCTAAACTGAATAACGACTGCCTTGTTGATTCTAGTAGTCAACAACTGCCCTCTTCTGCTCACAAATCCTTTCCAATATATGCAGTGTAGAGTTCTAAGGTGTGGGCACATCACACACCAGTCGGTGAGCCGGAAGCTGCAAATGCTGCTGAAGCACAGCAAGGATGGCTGAAGCTGTAGCCGACTTTCTAAAATGGGCAGACAGGCGGCGTACTTTCACTAGCAGATCCCGCAGCTCCGGGTAGCTTTTGAGAAAACGTTAAACGACGAGGTTAAGCACATGGGATAGGCAAGATACGTGTGAGCTCACCTTGCCTCAGAGTAGCCACCAGGTTCCGCCAATTGTCACACACGACCATGCCTGGCTGTAGGTTCAGCGGTGTCATCCAAAAATCTGACTGTTCTTATAGCGCTGTCTACAACTCTTCAGCATTGTGCGATTTGTCACCTGAGCAGATTAGCTTCAGCACAGTCTGTTGCCGCTTGGCTGAGGCAGTGCTTCCAGCTTCTGACTGATGTGCTCATTTCAGAGATGGAAGCTGAAGAGGAGGAGGAGGTGCAGGATCTGTAGACTGTGGGGGCAACCCCGATTGACGTAGGGCCCGCAATCCTCGGCGTGGGGAGGATGTGTTCCATCCCAAGGTCCGACTGGGTCCCGGCTTCCACTATGTTAACCCAGTGTGCCGTCAGTGAGATGTACCATCCCTGCCCACAAGCACTTGTCCACGTGTCCATGGTTATGTGGACTTTCCCAGTAACAGCATTGTTGAGGGCGCGGGTAATATTGTGGGACACGTGCTGGTGTAATGCCGGTATGGAGAAATAGTGGCAACTGGGGACCGAGTACCTTGGGATGGCTGCCGCCATCAGGTTGTGGGAAGCTTCTGTCTCAATGAGCCTAAAAGGCAACATTTCGAGCGCAATGAGATGAGAAATGTTAGAATTTAGTACTGTGGCCTGTGGGGCGTTGGCTGGGTATTTCCGCTTGCATTCCAATAACTGTGGTATAGACAACTGAAGGCTGCACTGGGACAAGGACGTGGACAGTCTTGATGATGGTGCTGGTTGACTGTGGGCAACAACAGGTGCAGGGCAAGAGGCATCTTCACATGCACCGTGGACTGGGGATTGGCTTCTACGCAAAACAGTGGAAGAAGCAGTGGTGTCACCAGCAGACAGTGTTTCTGGAGCCTGGGGTTCGGCCCACAAAGTCGGGTGCTTTGCTGCCATGTGCCTGATCATGCTGGTTGTGGTCAGGCTGGTAGTTTTGCTACCCCTGCTGATGTGGGCATGGCAGGTGCTGCAAATGGTCTGTTTGGGGTTATCGTCAGAGTCTTTAAAAAATAACCAGACTCGGAACATCTATCAGTTGGAATGGCAACTTCCGTCATGTTGGTGTTACGGGGAACGGATGCACGCCTTCTGTCTGTGGCCACCACACTGCTTCTTCCTGCCTGTTGGGGTTCTATGCCTCCTTCCCCATGTGTGCTGCTATCCTCGCTCTGCATGTCCTCCTGCCAGGTTGGGTCAGTTACTATGTTATCCACCACCTCGTCTTTCACATCCGCACCCTGTTCCTCTTCCTGACTTTCTGGCAATTGTGTCTCATCAACGTCCACCTCTTGTGACACTTTCCCACCATCGCCTTTGTGTAAATGTAGCTGTTGGTGCATGTGAAGATGCCGCTTGCCCTGCACCTGTTGTTGCCCACAATAAACCATCACCATCATAACAGACTGTTGAAATATGTGGCCTTTTTAAAAAAATATACTCGAGTATAAGCCGACACCGAGTATAAGCCAAGACCCCTAATTTTGCCACAGAAAACTGGGAAATAAGTAGTATAAGCCTAGAGTGGAAAATGCAGCAGCTACCGGTAAAAGTCAAAAGTAAAAATAGATACCAATAAAAGTAAAATTAATTGAGACATCAGTAGGTTAAGTGTTTTTGAATATCCATATTGAATCAGGAGTCCCATATAATGCTCCATACAGTTCACGATGGGCCCCATAAGATGCTCCATATTAAAAGATGCCCCATATAATGCTGCACAAATGTTGATTATGACCCCATAAGATGCTCCATAGAGACATTTGCCCCATATAATGCTGCACAAATGCTGATTATGGCCCCATAAGATGCTCCATACAGACATTTAACCAATAAAATGCTGCACAAATGCTGATTATGGCCCCATAAGATGCTCCATAGAAATATTTGCCCCATATAACGCTGCACATAGCCCCATAAGATGCTCCATAGAGATATTTGCCCCATATAACGCTGCACATGGCCCCATAAGATGCTTCATAGAGATACACTCACCGGCCACTTTATTAGGTACACCATGCTAGTAACGGGTTGGACCCCTTTTGCCTTCAGAACTGCCTGAATTCTTCGTGGCATAGATTCAACAAGGTGCTGGAAGCATTCCTCAGAGATTTTGGTCCATATTGACATGATGGCATCACACAGTTGCCGCAGATTTGTCGGCTGCACATCCCAAAGATGCTCCATACAAGGCAGGATGGATCCATGCTTTCATGTTGTTTACGCCAAATTCTGACCCTACCATCCGAATGTCGCAGCAGAAATCGAGACTCATCAGACCAAGCAACGTTTTTCCAATCTTCTACTGTCCAATTTCGATGAGCTTGTACAAATTGTAGCCTCAGTTTCCTGTTCTTAGCTGAAAGGAGTGGTACCCGGTGTGGTCTTCTGCTGCTGTAGCCCATCTGCCTCAAAGTTCGACGCACTGTGCGTTCAGAGATGCTCTTAGGCCTACCTTGGTTGTAACGGGTGGCGATTTGAGTCACTGTTGCCTTTCTATCAGCTCGAACCAGTCTGCGCATTCTCCTCTGACCTCTGGCATCAACAAGGCATTTCCCCCCACAGAACTGCCGCTCACTGGATTTTTTTTCTTTTTCGGACCATTCTCTGTAAACCCTAGAGATGGTTGTGCGTGAAAATCCCAGTAGATCAGCAGTTTCTGAAATACTCAGACCAGCCCTTCTGGCACCAACAACCATGCCACGTTCAAAGGCACTCAAATCACCTTTCTTCCCCATACTGATGCTCGGTTTGAACTGCAGGAGATTGTCTTGACCATGTCTACATGCCTAAATGCACTGAGTTGCCGCCATGTGATTGGCTGATTAGAAATTAAGTGTTAACAAGAAGTTGGACAGGTGTACCTAATAAAGTGGCCAGTGAGTGTATTTGCCCCATATAACGCTGCACATGGCCCCATAAGACGCTCCATAGAGCTATTTGCTCCATATAACGCTGCACATGGCCCCATAAGATGCTCTATAGAGATATTTGCCCCATATAATGCTGCACATGGCCCTATAATATGCTCCCTAGAGATATTATGCCCCATATGCTGTTGCTGCGATTTAAAAAAAAAAAAATTCACATACTCACCTCTCGTCGCTCAGGCCCCCAGCACTTGCTATATTCCCCTGTTCTCCGTTCCTCCGTTGGCGCCGCTATGTCTTCCCCATCCTCTGCACTGATTGTTCAGGCAGAGGGCGGAGTGCACACTAATCACGTTATCGCGTCCTCTGACCTAAGCGTTAGTGCAGAGGACGCAGAAGACACAGCGGCGATGATGGTGGAACGAGGGACAGGTGAATATAGCGCACTGCCCCTGCCATACTCACCTTCTCCTGGCGCGGTCCCTGGACATCCCTGGTTCTCCAGGTGTCGGCAGCTTCTTCCTGTATTGAGCAGTCACTGGTACCGCTCATTAGAGTAATGAACATGCGGCTCCACCCCTATGGGAGTGGAGTCGGGTCCATATTCATTACTGTAATGAGCGGTATCATGTGACCACTCAATACAGGAAGAAGCTGTCAGCACCCAGAGAACCAGGGACGTCCAGGGACCGTACCAGGAGCAGGTGAGTATTATTAGACAGCTGCTGCTCCCCCTCCCCTGGCGACCCCTGGGAATGACTCGAGTATACGCCGAGAGGGGCAATTTCAGCCTAAAAAAAATGGGCTGAAATTCTCGGCTTTTACTCGAGTATATACGGTAATGAGTAGAAAAAGGCTAGTAGGCAAAACAATGTATGCCTGCAAAGCAAGGATTTTGACACCACAGATACACCAGGCATCTGACGAAGATAACAGACTGATCAAAATTGGAGTACTAAAATTGTAAAATATTTAGGGCAATGATATGCGATGCGTGTGGCGTACAAATCAGTGATAAATATAAGAACTGTAGCTAAATATTTTTGGGCCAGCTACAGATTTTTGGGGCAGCAAAATGGTGTCCAAAAATGTTGCAAGACACTCCATAAAATAATAAAGTACCAAAAAAAGGCCAGATTTTTCTGCACACTCACATCTGATGCCTGGGACCCCCCCCAAAAAATTGTTAGATTTTCACGCTCTTGTATTGCAATGACCTGGCTGTAGTTTGCAGTGTGACCAAGCAAATAAATGTAGAAAAAAGGGGGCTAGGGATTGCTTTCTAATAAAATTAACAGGTATAAGCTGCAAAAAAAAAAAAATTGACACGGATACCTGCAGCTACTGTGGTGTGACTGGTGGTCGCGTGGTTAATGGGAGGTATGTGTCACAGGGATGGATGCTCCCTGCGATGCATCCCGGACCCAGGTGGACATCTTCAGTGCTCATGTGCACTAAAGACAAAATACTCCGGGTTGCATTGCAGGGAGCATCCATCCCTGTGACACATACCTCCCATTAACCACTCGACCACCAGTTACACCATATATTCCCCCCCTCTGTTCAAACCTGCGGGGTTGAACACTTGTCCTAAACCGAGGGCTTTGAGAAAGGGCACCCATATAACCTTGCCCTACCCGTCGAGAGGGTCTTCCTAATTGGTTTTGAGCATCAGCTCCTGAGACATACAGTAGTCGGTCACTGTCACCACATCCCTGTCTGTGAATAATGTGCTATCAGACTTTGTCGCCTCATGTTTCAGCGTCAAAAATCTATTAGGCCTTCCCCGCCCCATCGGTCAGTATGTAGGCATAATTTCCTTGCACCCATATGTCCTGTCTGGTCTGACTCTTTGTCATTTCGTCTGCTACAGGGTCACCCGCTTAGGTCACTCAGCCCTCAGCTAACTGAGGCATCACTGCTTCTACCTCTTCCATCAGGCCACCTTCTGTTATCTTTCTGCTGGCCATTTCTCCCATGGTTTTTTTGTCTTGAGAGCAGTCCTTCCATCTGTCCCCATGTCCTCTATTAGATCCAGCTTGAGGTTTTCCAATCTTGAGCGAACCTCTTCGCCTCTCTATACCGCGAGTTGAATGTGGCGGCAATCTGTTTGCCATTTCCTGCTGTTCTATATTGATCTGCTCCCTCTCACGTCTTAGCTGCTCGACTTCTTTTAGGTACGCCACGCGATACCCCAGGAGTATCCGGATATTCCCAAGACTCTCCATGGATCTGACAACAAGGAATGGAACCATCCCATCTTCACCCACGACCTGGGCCTTTTCATCAGCCGGAATCCTCAGTCTCTTCACACCGGATCTATTTACAATCTCCTGCATCACTCTCCCAAGCCTTCCGATGACTTTCCCCACCAAATTTCTGGGTACGAGAACGACGTCTTCCACCAAGCCGAGTCAATTTTGAGCTTCTTTCGCTAGCTCCAGACGTCGAGCGGCTTTGTTATTCTTCAGCATGATCATCTGCTTTGTGCGGAGGCATTGTACATGCATATCCCTCAGGACAGCCACCTGCTTTACTGTGACTCCCTAGTCTACAGTATGACCAGTTGATGAGTCTCAGTTGCCCAGTGCACCCTACACGCTTCGACCGCCTTTTTAAAGGCCTCATGCACCTCCTCACTGGCACACGCTTCTCGCAAGTCTTTGGGTACCTCTATCATGCACTTGAAACCGGAAGTCTCACCTTCTTGAACATACTGTTGGACCTGCTCGTCCTTAGCGTCAGCACAGTTTTCCAAGACCTCGACATCCCTTGTATGGCCATCGGCGTTGCACTTCCCCTGCTGGATTTCTTCCTCCGTGGAGGCCCCTTCTTTGGTCAGCCTCTCCAGCTCACTCTCCTTCATTGCGATCAGATCGGGAGAGTGCATCAGTTCGATTTCCCGGTCATCCGTGGGTTTCTGGAGCTGGGGATTAGTCTCCTTTATCTTGAGCTTTCGGAGAACTTTATCTTGCTCCTCTGCCAGGCAGCGACGCTCATCCTCTCTCTGGAGAAGCTTCTGCTGATGCTTCTCTTGGGCCTCTCTGAGCACCTTCAGATCTTTCAATATGGCCTTGTTCAAGGTTTGACATGCTGACAAGTGACCTCTGAGCTCAGAGACTTCCTTCTCCAGCTCATCCACTCTGTGCACAATCGCTTGTCTCAGGATCCTTTCTCTCTCGACTGTTTCTTTAAGCAGCTCTATGTTATGGTCCTGCTCTCTTTTAGCCAGAACATGTCGCACCATCAGTTCTTTCATTAGATTTTCAAATGGGATCTCTTGTCCACCCATACTCTGCCTCTTCAGAGTTCCATCTGTTCCTGCATCCACCTCTATGGTCACTGCGGGGCGTTCTGTCTGTTCACTCTTAGGTACCTCTCGACTCTTGGTAACTTCAGAGATCTCCTTCTCTTCAGCATCAGGTACTATGGAGCCTTCATCATACTGAGCCACTTCCCCCTTTCCGGGCATTGCAGATATGGGTCTACTACAGGTCTGTTTTAATTCCAGCCCTACCTCTGTGCTGGGATTTGTAAGAGATAAAGTGACCTCCTTATCAAGGACAGTAACCTGATCTGTACCTGACCCTGACTCTTCCTCATCATCTCTCTTCTCAGAGGGTGTAGCCTGTCCCGCCTTTCCGTGGCCCCCGCGATGAGATGAAAATCTGTCATTTTTACTCAGCTCCCCCTTACTGCACTCTCTTACCCTTGCGTACGAGTCACAGTCTGAATAGGAGTCACCCCCTCTCACCCTGCATCCTGGAACAGCAAGTCCCCACTTAAACAGGTGTTAGACCCACACTTTCTTCCAGTCACCCGGAACTCTGGACTATATCGACCTTAGGTGTCGCGCTCTCCTTTTTATACACCACACCACTCGGAACCACTACAGCCACCTGTTGTGGTGGGGCTCCCTTTGGGTCATTCTGGCTCCCTTCTGAGCAATCAGACACTCCCCTTTCCTCCCACAAGTCCCAAAACCTTTCAAAGTCCTGGCCTATTACTACAGGGAATGGCAAGTCTGGGACTACAGGGACATCATGGCTGGAAATAATAGTGGGCATCTCAATGATTACCCTGGACACCAGATAATCCCTAGCGACCCCATGAACGCAGTGGACTTCCATCTTCCTTCCGGGAATCAGGTAGACAGGGAGTGTGGCGCTCACCAGCGTCAACAGGCTCCCCGAGTCCAGTCACGCACTCTCTATTGACTTCTACAGAACAGCTCTGTGACATCTGAACCTGGCAACAGTCCATCGGCGCATTCGACACCGCCTCTTTTTGCGCCACCACCCTGATTTGGGTCTCCACCCCCTTTTGGGTTACCGCCCCCTTTTGGGTCACCTACCCCTTGTGGGCCATTTTCTCCTTTAGGGCCACCAGCCCCTTCTGGGCAACTACCCCCTTTTGGGATGCAGCCCATTTTTGGCCAATCATAATTATTTGGGGTCACTGCTCCGTTTTGGGACTCCACCTCCTTTAGGGACACCACCGCATTCTGGGGTATGCCCCGTGGACTCCCCCATGGCACTTTCAGGCCCCAACAGTTCCTCACCGCGAGGCTCCTGTGGTTGCAGCTCCTGCTGCTGCAGAACCTCTTGCTGCAACTGCTCTGCACGGCTCTGCAAACCTCCAGACGACTCGACGTTGAGGATGTTGACCATCTTCGTAACCCTGCCGAGTTACCACCGGATCCTTCAGTCTCCATGGCCCCGCCAAGCCACAGCTAGTTGACTTAAAGAAAAATAAATAAATTCCGTAACACCTTCAGCTTTATAGAAAAAAGCCACAGTCTCTCACTGACCCCGGTCAGCATAACACGGACTCCTGTCCTTTACCTGTTGGTGTTGGCCACACAGGTTCCCGGATCCCTCTTCTCCTCAGAGGTATCCCACAAACAGTTCTCGCTGACCCCGGTCAGTTTCACTCACGGTTGTCAGACCGTCCACTCCTCTGGGTCAGACCAGCCAGCAATGCAACAGATGCTTCTTGGACCACTGCCCGCAGTCTAGCACCAGTTGTAAGGATTGTACTCACTCAGATGCATAGGAGGAAACAGGAGGCACATTCTCTTTAACCCCTTAAGCCCCAAGGGTGGTTTGCACGTTAATGACCGGGCCAATTTTGACAATTCTGACCACTGTCCCTTTATGAGGTTATAACTCTGGAACGCTTCAACAGATCCCGGTGATTCTGACACGGTTTTCTCGTGACATATTGGGCTTCATGACAGTGGTAAAATTTATTTGATATTACCTGCGTTTATTTGAGAAAAAAAACAGAAATTTTGAGAAAATTTTGAAAATTTCGCAATTTTCCAACCTTGAATTTTTATGCCCTTAAATCACAGAGATATGTCACACAAAAAACTTAATAAGTAACATTTGCCATGTGTCTACTTTACATCAGCACAATTTTGGAACCAACATTTTTTTTTTGTTAGGGAGTTATAAGGGTTAAAAGTTGACCAGCAATTTCTCATTTTTACAACACCATTTTTTTAGGGACATTTGAAGTCATTTTGAGGGGTCTATATGATAGAAAATAACCAAGTGTGACACCATTCTAAAAACTTCACCCCTCAAGGTGCTCAAAACCACATTCAAGAAGTTTATTAACCCTTCAGGTGTTTCACAGGAATTTTTGGAATGTTTAAAAAAAAAAAGAACATTTAACTTTTTTTTCACAAGAAATTTATTCAGCTCCAATTTGTTTTATTTTACCAAGGGTAACAGGAGAAAATGGACCCCAAAAGTTGTTGTACAATTTGTCCTGAGTACGCCGATACCTGATATGTGGGGGTAAACCACTGTTTGGGTGCATGGCAGAGCTCGGAAGGGAAGGAGCGACATTTGACTTTTCAATGCAAAATTGACTAGAATTAAGATGGGACGCCATGTTGCGTTTGGAGAGCCACTGATGTGCCTAAACATTGAAACCCCCCACAAGTGACACCATTTTGGAAAGTAGACCCCCTAAGGAACTTATCTAGATGTGTGGTGAGCACTTTGACCCACCAAGTGCTTCACAGAAGTTTATAATGTAGAGCTGTAAAAATAAAAAATCATATTTTTTCACAAAAATGATCTTTTTGCCCCCAATTTTTTATTTTCCCAAGGGTACCAGAAAAAAAAAAATTGTACACCAAAAGTTATTGTGCAATTTGTCCTGAGTATGCTGATACCCCATATGTAGGGGTAAACCACTGTTTGGGCACATGGCAGAGCTCGGAAGGGAAGGAGCGCCGTTTGACTTTTCAATTCAAAATTGACTGGAATTGAGATGGGACACCATGTTGCGTTTGGAGAGCCCCTGATGTGCCTAAACATTGAAACCCCCCACAAGTGACACCATTTTGGAAAGTAGACCCCCTAAGAAACTTATCTAGATGCGTTGTGAGAGCTTTGAACCCCCAAGTGTTTCACTACAGTTTATAACGCAGAGCCGTGAAAATAAAAATTAATTTTTTTTCCACAAAAATTATTTTTTAGCCCCCAGTTTTGTATTTTCCCAAGGGTAACAGGAGAAATTGGACCCTAAAGGTTGTTGTCCAATTTGTCCTGAGTACGCTCATACCCTATATGTGGGGGGGGACCACCGTTTGGGCGCATGGCAGAGTTCGAAAGGGAAGGAGTGCCATTTGGAATGTAGACTTACTGTAGATGGATTGGTCTGAAGGCGTCACGTTGCATTTGCAGAGCCCCTGATGTACGTAAATAGTAGAAACCCCCCATAAGTGACCCCATATTGGAAACTAGACCCCCAAGGAACTTATCTAGATGTGTTGTGAGAACTTTGAACCCCCAAGTGTTTCACTACAGTTTATAACGCAGAGCCGTGAAAATAAAAAATCTTTTTTTCCCACAAAAATGGTTTTTTAGCCCCCCAAATTTTTATTTTCCCAAGGGTAAGAAGAGAAATTGGACACCAAAAGTTGTTGTCCAATTTGTCCTGAGTACGCTGATACCCCATATGTTGGGGTAAACCCCAGTTTGTGCGCACAGGAAAGCTCGGAAGGGAAGGAGCACTGTTTTACTTTTTCAGCGCAGAATTGTCTGGAATTGAGATCTGACACCATGTCGCGTTTGGAGAGCCCTGATGTGCCTAAACAGTGGAAACCCTCAATTGTAACTGAAACCTAAACCAAACACACCCCTAACCCTAATCCCAACCACACCCTAACCCCAACACACCTCTAACCCTAATGCCAAACCACACCCCTAACTCCAACACACCCTTAACCCTAATCCCAACCATAACCCTAACCACACCCCTAAGCCTGACACACCCCTAACCCTAATCCCAACCGTAAATGTAATCCAAATGCAAACCCTAACTGTAGCCCCAACCCTAATTATAGCCCTAACCCTAACTTTAGCCCCAACCCTAACTTTAGCCCCAACCCTAAATTTAGCCCCAACCCTAACCCTAACTTTAGCCCCAACCCTAACTTTAGCCCCAATCCTAACTTTAGCCCCAACCCTAACCCTAACTTTAGCCCCAGCCCTAACCCTAACTTTAGCCCCAACCCTAGCCCCAACCCTAACCCTAGCCCTAACCCTAGCACTAATCCTAGCCCTAACCCTAGCCCTAACCCTAATGGGAAAATGGAAACAAATACATTTTTTTAATTTTATTATTTTTCCCTAACTAAGGGGGCCATGAAGGGGGGTTTCATTTACTTTTATAGCGGGTTTTTTAGCGGATTTTTATGATTGGCAGCTGTCACACACTAAAAGACGCTTTTTATTGCAAAAAATAGTTTTTGCGACTCCACATTTTGAGAGCTATAATTTTTCCATATTTTGGTCCACAGAGTCAAGTGAGGTTTTGTTTTTTGCGAGACAAGTTGACGTTTTTATTGGTAACATTTTCGGGCACGTGACATTTTTTGATTCCTTTTTATACCGATTTTTGTGAGGTAGAATGACCAAAAACGAGCTATTCATGAATTTCTTTAGTGGGGGGCGTTTATACCGTTCCACGTTTGGTAAAATTGATAAGGCAGTTTTATTCTTCGGGTCAGTACAATTACAGCGATACCTCATTTATATCTTTTTTTATGTTATGGTGCTTTTATACGATAAAAACTATTTTATAGAAAAAATAATTATTTTTGCATCGCTTTATTCTGAGGACTATAACTTTTTTATTTTTTCGCTGATGATGCTGTATGGCAGCTCGTTTTTTGCGGAACAAGATGTCGTTTTCAGCGGTACCATGGTTATTCATATCCGTCTTTTTGATCGCGCGTTATTTCACTTTTCGCTCGACAATATAATAAAGCGTTGTTTTTTTGCCTCATTTTTTTTTTTACGGTGTTCACTGAAGGGGTTAACTAGTGGGACAGTTTTATAGGTCGGGTCATTACGGACGCGGCGATACTAAATATGTGTATTTCTATTTAGGTAAAGAAATGTATTTATGGGAACAATATTTTTTTTTCTTTATTTAGGAATTATTTTTAAAAATTTTTTATTTAGACATCTAAATATTTTTTTTTTTTACATTATAACATTGTCCCAGGGGGGGAAGGACATCACTATATAGTGACAGATCGCCGATCTGACACTTTGCAGAGCACTGTGTCAGATCAGCTATCTGACATGCGCTGCTCCAGGCTTACCAGCGCCTGCTCTGAGCAGGCGCTTGTAAGCCACCTCCCTGTAGGACCCGGAAGTAGCCCCGCAGCCATTTTGGATTCGGGGCCTGCAGGGAGGAGACGCCTCCCTGCGCGATGCTTCCCTCCCTATGCCCCCGGAACGCTGCGATCATGTTTGATTGCAGTGTTCCGGGGGTTAATGTGCCAGGATGTCAGCTGCAATAGTCAGCTGACACCCGGCAACGCTCCCCCCGATTGCATATGATGTACTATCCCGTCACTGGGAATTAAGTCCGAGGTCACCTCGACTGGATAGTACGTCATATGGGATTATGGGGTTAATGTCCATGTGGGTTTATTTGCTTCATAAACCATCACATCAGCAACAAAAAGGTAACAAGTCTTTACATCGTGCAAACACAGTATCAGTGTCCATAGCAGAGCTCTGCTGTCTCAGGCCAGTAGGTACACAGGCTGTGCAATGTCCAGCACTCAGGCTCTATCTGAAGCCACAGACACAGAAAGGCTTCTCCCTCTCCATACACAGACCACTCTGTAATGTTCAGCCTGGACACATGGAAGTCTGTCCACACTGGCAGACTCCCAAACACTCACTCCCATGTGCTGAACACACCTCTATTAGGTAGCCTGTAACCACACCCACAGGTGAGGTAACATCACATGCATTGGTCACATGACCATGACATCACTGCAGGTCCTCAAACTCCTGCAGGGAAAAGGGTACAGTGAGCACCCCCACTCAGAGGGGAGGTATGTGGGTAGCCAGACCCTCCCATCTCTCATAGCTACCCGCAACCCGGACCAAGGTGCACTAAACGACATCTTCAGTGCTTACGTGCTCTAAAGACAAGATACTCCGGGTTGTATCACAGGGAGCATCCATCCCTGTGACACATACCTCCCATTAACCACTTGACCACCAGTCACACCACACTACGTATATATAAAATACGCAGCAGCTGACAGGAATGGAGCATTTTGAGGTATGCAGTGAGATCTATATACTCACATACAGTGCCTGCAGGCCTTGCACTGATGTGGATATGTGCACATAGACTCCCCTGCCTACCCCCAAATTAGCCCTAAAAAGGACTGCAGGTTTATCAGGATTTGTGGACTGAACACTAGTAGACCCACACTAATAAACGTAAGAATCTGACCCTATCTCAGCAGCAGCTCTCCCTACACTCGCTAAGTCCGGAGCAGAATGTGGCGGGCAGGGCGGCGTCAGGTCTCTTATACTCATGATGACGCTGTGCGGCCAGCCAATCACTGTAATACCACAACAAAGATGGCTGCGGCATTACACTGCATGGCAGACAATCCTGACCCCTCACACATTTCTCCTCCTAGATACGCCCCTTCATAGAAGTGTGAACCAGCCTAACATGTGGCGTGTAAGTGATTAAATACGTGATACCTGAGTATTCTTTGCTCCTGGCCATTGCAGCACGATGCTAGATGTACTTTACACTTGACAACCACTATTGATGTTTTGGGAGAATCACGCACTTATGGCCACATACTATTAGGTAATGTTCAAATGGGTTTGATTTTGAAGCAGAAACAGCTTTAAGAACTGCTCCTTTTAAGGCGAGTATCACACGGTCTGAGTACTGTACGTGATAAACCTGACCTCATATGGGCAGTACTCAGATCAATTTTATTGAATTTTATTCAATAGGGATGTTAAGATGTGTTTTTCACACAGACCAAATATCTGCATAATAAGAACACAGTGCGCATTAATTTCTTCCAGATTTCGGATGAGACTCTGCTATACATGTACCAAAAAAAAATCAGATCCCATAAGGAGCCACCGTTTAGCATCTGATATTTACAGATATGCAGCAATTCTTAACAAAGGGAACTGTATTTGTTTTTGTATATTTTAATAACTGCTGATACATAACAGATGCCACACACTGCATTTGGATGACAATATAGATGAATAATCATCTATTTTTCTGTATGAGAATCAGACAATTTTTTTAAGCGCTCGCATGAACTTAAACTTAGGAAAGTTTTTAGAGACTTTTTTTTTTCAGAACCATTTTTTGAAGTGTTTATTCTCCTTGAGATTTTTCTGCCAAATATAGAGTGAATTCCAGGAGGATTCCTCCTCAAAGAAGTTACATGCACTTTGTTTTGTTTTCCAAAACTGGATAAGAAAGATAAATGCTCAAAAGCTCCTCATAGGAACAGCAAAATGGATTAACTTAAAGAGTCTTTAAAGCATTTTTAATGCTGGATGTAATAAAAAAAAAAACGTAAAAAACTCAATGTGAACATAGACTTCAAAAACTGCAAATATTTTACCCGGTACTGAGATTAAATGGTGGTTCCCAAAGCAATCCCAAAATTTGGGCTCTGCTACCTCAGAAATGGGCTTTACAGGACCCTATCCTGAATGGAATGGAGGTGCACGTGCTCAAGCTCTGCTCCATTCATTGTCTATGGGACTGCCGGAAATAGCATGGCAGACGAATAGACAATGAAAGGGGCGAAGGCTGAGCATGTGCACCTCCATTCCAATCATTCTATTCAGGATGGTGCCACACAATATATATAGCCATACAGAATTCAGTGGTGATAATAGCTGCAGCAATACCAAACATTGTAACAGATAATAATGTAACGATTTATTGGGTAATAATAATCTAACGAAGCCCGACCGTACACACTCACCAGTATGCACTCCAGTCACGCTCAGAAATATCACAGTGAGGACGAACATCTTTTCCTTCTCGCATTTGATATCACAGAAGAATAAATTCATCCGAAGAAGAAAACTAAATAGAGCGGCACTAAATGGGCGGCACTGTATATAAGGGAAGGGCCGGGCTCTGATTGGACGGCTGTCACATTTACTCTAATAGTAAAATGTATCTGCAGGTAATCAGCAGTTGTCAGGTTGGAAAATGAAATAAAAATAGAAATAGAAATTTGCATTGATCGCTTGCCATTATGCAGATTGATTCGGGGATCTCCGTTCCTTCCTTCCTCTGGATGCCAGGAAGACTTTTCTCAGGGTGGAGTCCAGATTCCTCTGCAAAGTTATTAAAATAAATTTGGCATTGACATTAACTTCCAAAACTGGGGCACGGTGAGTGTTACTGGGGAACTCTTGGTTTTCCTTCTGCTATTTATGGGCACCTGACATAATTTCCTCCTTGCTCTCTACTATTTGCTTAATTTATAGGACCCTATTTATAGGACGTAACAGGACACAGCAAGATATCTGAAGTGGAGATGAGTGGAGCAATCCACAGAGGATTGAGTTTGAGTGAAATGTCCTGAAATCTGCGGTTTCACGTGAATTCAAACAACCTGGAATAAGATTCACAATTAAAAAAAAGAAAACTGCCTGCCGCCATTTCACACATGCTGCACAGTAGCGTGTGGCATTGAAGCGTGGGCTTCCCCATAATGGCCTGCAGCAATCCAATCACAAAGTACAGCGCAGCCAATCATGGGGACTATTCCAGGCAGTATATAACATAGGGACGGCCAAGGAATGCCATGTTATGCCTGTACTGTGTAGGGATAGGAGCTCAGAGCACACAGCATAGGGATAGATAAACGCCTAATGAGACTGTGGTGTACTACTTCACTGCTCATGTGCCAGATTGAGAATGGGAGTGATAGTCTCAACCTGTAAATAGAAATCCACAATTCAAGTAATATATAGTGACCTGTTGTAGCGTCTCATTATCACTAGTGTTGAGCGATACCTTCCGACATCCAGAAGTATCGGTATCGGATTGCATCGGCCGATATCGCCGATACCGATACCAATGCAAGTCAATGGGACACAAATATCGGAATGTAAATAAGCCCTTTCTGTGCTTCTACATCCTGTTCCGGAGGGGAGAAGAGTGTGAGCGGTGCGTTGGCGGACACTGTGCGTGTCTGTGTGTGCGGGCGGGGTCAGTGCGGGCCTGCCGGGGATCTGTACGGGCGTCTTGGGGCTCTGTGCAGGCTGCCGGGGCTCTGTGCGGGCCTGCCGGGGCTCTGTGCGGGCCTGCCGGGGCTCTGTGCGGGGTTGCCGGGGCTCTGTGCGGGGTTGCCGGGGCTCTGTGCGGGGTTGCCGGGGCTTTGTGGCGGCTGCCGGGGCTCTGTGCGGTCCTGCCGGGGCTCTGTGCTACCTGCCAGGGCTCTGTGCGTGTGTGCAGGCATCATCCGATGGGACTACAAGTCCCATCGGACGATGCCTGCTTCAGTGACAGTGATTTACACATTAGCCAATGATGGGACAGTAGTAGTCCCATCATCCAGCTAATGTGTGTATGTATATATATATATATATATATATATATATATATATATATAAAAAATACCACATACATACATACCACATACATACTACATACATACTGCATACATACTACATACATACATACTACATACATACCACATACATACATACTACATAAATACTACATACATACTACATACATACCACATACATACATACTACATACATACTACATATATACATGCTACATACAAACATACCACATACATATTGCATACTTACATACTACATACATACTACATATATACCACATATATACCACATACATACTACATACATACATACATACATACATACATACATGAGACAACAAAAAATTGGAGTTCCATACAAAATTGTTATAATATCAATATATTTTATTACAAAAAAAACTTTTTTCATTTCCTCTTTGAGAAAGCTACGCGAAACGCGCGTTAGGGGGTATCCAGGGTCCCAGGCACCAGTTACTTCAGCATGGGTAAGGTACTTTGCACTTGATATGCACTATAATTGTTTTTGTTTCCTTCCCGTGTGGATGACACTTGTCTATATGGAAACTAGTACTACTCTTTGTTGCATGGTGGTTCATACTATATGTTAATGTAAGCCAGTTATATATGGGTGTACTCTATACCACTGTGTGCTAGTATTGGTGCTTTTTCATTTATACCATGGTGACATCATGAATATACAGCTTCGTGCCTGTGATTAGGATGTTTTTTACTAGGGTCTCCTTGCTTCTTTTGTACTAATTACTAAATTATGGTTTTTAACATTTTTTGTAATAAAATATATTGATATTATAACAATTTTGTATGCAACTCCAATTTTTGTTGTCTTAATTATCCGGAGTATACTTTACTGTCCTTACACCTACATGGGTAGAGTTAGATATTTATTTAAATTTACATATGTTTTATATGGGATCCATGTTATTTCTGTCAGTGTGTTTTCATACATACTACATACATACCACACACATACTACATACATACTACATACGTACTACATACATCATGCTACATACATACATACATGCTACATACATACAATACATTCATACATTACATACAATACATTAAACATAGATTACATACTCACTATTACTTGTCATTTTGATCCCCGAAGCCAGTGTTATCTGTAAAAAAAGATTAAAATAACAAACAACCAATATACTCCCTGTCCGCAGAAATCCACGAGTGTCCCACAACGATCTCCCGTGGAGAGCAGCAGCATCAGATAATGCGACTGCTCTCCAGGGGCTACAGGAACACAATGACGGGAGGAAGGTATCCTTCCGCACTGTATTCCTCCGCCGCTGTAAAAAAAAATAGTCCCTAGTCTCACTTTATGCCATTGCTGTGTGAGAAATTTTCCCACGCAGCAATTGCCATAAAGTGAGCCTCAGAGGTTACTATAGTTCAGTGATGCACTGCAGGAGCCATTGTCTCCTGTCAGTGTGTCACTGAAGGTCCTATAGAGCAGTGACATCACCCGATGTCACTGTTCTATAGGGGAGATCGTCGTGGGACACTCGTTATTAATTGGACTACGGCGGACAGGTAGTATACGGTTTATTATTTTACGTTTTTTGCAGGTGCTGAAGTATGGTAAGTATGGTGAAATGAAGAATATTAAAATACTTTTTTCCTAATGTGTGTGTGTGTTTTATTAACCATTTACTAGTATTGGATTAATAATGGATAGGATTCTTATTGACACCTCTCCGTTATTAACCCGGCTTAATGTCACCTTACGAAAGCAAGGTAACATTAACCCCTTTTTACCCCATATCCCACCGCTACACGGGAGTGGGAAGAGAGGGGCTAAGTGCCGGAATTGGCGCATCTTACAGATGCGCCATTTCTGGGGCGGCTGCGGACTGGCATTTGTAGCCGGGGGGGGGCTATATCCATGACCCCTCTCTAGGCTATGAATATCAGGCTGCGGGCTTTCTGGCTATAAAATATAAGGGGAACCCAAGTCATTTTTTTGGGGGGGGTCCCCCTATTTTAATAGCCAGTAAAGGCCATGCAGACAGCTGCGGGCTGATATTCATAGCAGGCTACAAATATTGGCCCCCAGTTGGCTTTCCCCCTCTGGCGCAGAAAATTGCACGGGAGCCCACGACGTTTTTTTTTTTTAAATTCAACGCTCATTAAGACCTCTTTCATACTTGCGTCGGTACGGGTCCGTCACACGTTGTGAAATTTGTGCACGACGTGGGTAGCGGATGTAGTTTTTCAACGCATCCGCTGCCCATTCTGAAGTCCGGGGAGGAGGGGGCGGAGTTTCGTCCGCGCATGCGCGGTAGAAAATGGCGGACGCGACCGACAAAAAAACGTTCACTTGAATATTTTTTCGTGCCGACGGTCCGCCAAAACACGACGCATCCATTGCACGACGGACGCGACGTATGGCCATTTTTTTTCTTTATTTAGGAATTTTTTTTTTTACTTTTTTATTTTGTCCTACGGGGGGACATCATTCTATAGTGTCAGATCGCTGATCTGACACTTTGCAAAGCAGTGTATCAGATCAGCGATATGACAGGCACTGCAGGAGGCTTGCCGGCACCTGCTCTGAGAAGGCGCTTGAAAGCCACCTCCCTGCAGGACCTGGAAGGAGCCCCGCGGCCATTTTGGATCCGGGCCTGCAGGGAGGAGGAGACCCTCAGAGCAACGCGATCACATCGCATTGCTCCGAGGGTCTCAGGGAAGCACACAGGGAGCCCCCTCCCTGCGCGATGCTTCCCTATGCCGCCGGAACGCTGCAATCATGTTTGATCGCAGTGTTCCGGCTGTTAATGTGCCAGGAGCGGTTTGTGACCGCTCCTGGCACATAGTGCCGGATGTCAGCTGTAATAATCAGCTGACACCCGGCGGAGATCGGCCGCGCTCCCCCCGTGAGCGCGGCTGATCGCCTATGACATACTATCCAGTCACTGGGAATTAAGTCCCAGGTCACCTCGACGGGATAGTACGTCATATGGGATTAAGGGGTTAATGTACACTCTGCACCCCATCTTGACTGGAAAAAACAGAAATGTAGAAATTTTTGCAAATTTAATAAAAAAGAAAAACTGAAATATCACATGGTCATAAGTATTCTGTAGTTACTGGCATTTGGAGGAGGCACTGCCTCACATTATAACTTATTACAGGTGTCTATAACACAGCAGATGTCACACAACAGCCACCGTATTACAGACTTGTGTTCTTCTCACTATGGCTCACACAATCTGCAGCTTTCCTGGGGATTTCTGTGTTTTATAGACTACAACACACTGAAACATAAACTACAAGGACAACATACAACATAAATAAGACGTAGTTGTAACACTATTCACGGATCACGGACAAGCCGTGAGGCAGAATAGTCAGATGTTCTGAGGTCAGATAGCAAGAGAGCACGTAATAAGCAAAAGTCAGGTCACAGTCCGAAGTCAGAATACCAGGAGAATAGCGGATCAGAGCAAAGGGGTTGAGCAAGCGGATAGTGAGAACTATGTGATGTGATTATTTTGCGCTACCTCTGAAAAGACGTGGGTTTCCTCTCAAAGGGAATGTTCTTAAATAATGTTGCCTTAAGTAGTTAGATAGTGATAATGTTTATACATAGCTGATAGTATGTAGCTAAGAATAGGAAATGTTAATAAATAAAATTGAAGTAAACTGAAGAAAAATGCAGTGAGCCCTGTCAGGGGTAGATAGATAGTCCTGCATAAGTGAAAGAAGTGAGAATAAGGAAAATGTTAATTTGCACTTGAAGTTTAATAGTATACCCTTAGAGGGTGTTCGCACTTGAATAAAGAAAAATACTGTTTTCACTTAGTAGATAGCATACCCGTATGGGTAATGGTCATTCATAGTTAGTTAATAATTGTTATTTAAAGCCGTACATACATGTAAATATGTTCTTGTTTTGTAACGTTTAAGTGTTCTCACCTCCCATAAAGGGAAGCATTGCTATATTATTCTGTTTTACAGCATTCCAAAAATTTGTATGTCTTTTTGCTGATGTATTGTTGTTTTCTTTTCCCAGCCCAGGAGTGCTGGATTTAAAAGGGGGGGGGGGGGTGTATGAGTGCAGCGCTCCAGGGTCCTGGTTGCTGCAGTAATATCGTTCTTCCACCAGGGGGAGTGATATTACGTCTGAAGGTAATAAGGTATATGTATATATACAGGACAGGAGGAGTGGTACTGTGCAGTGTATATATACAGGACAGGAGGAGTGGTACTGTGCAGTGTATATGTACAGGACAGGAGGAGTGGTACTGTGCAGTATATATATACAGGACTGGAGGAGTGGTACTGTGCAGTGTATATATACAGGACAGGAAGAGTGGTACTGTGCAGTGTATATGTACAGGACAGGAGGAGTGGTACTGTTCAATGTATATACAGGACAGGAGGAGTGGTAATGTGCAGTGTACATATACAGGACAGGAGGAGTAGCACTTTGCAGTATATATATACAGGAGGAGTGGTACTGTGCAGTGTATATATACAGGACAGGTGGAGTGGTACTGTGCAGTGTATATATACAGGACAGGTGGAGTGGTACTGTGCAGTGTATATTTACAGGTCAGGAGAAGTGGTACTGTCCGTACTCTGTACCTTTTACTGGAAGCTTCAGCATCCACAGTCCAGAGACTGCAACCTTGTGTCCTCGTTATTTACTGCGCCCTGCATCATCTACCATCACTACCTACACTTCTGGGAAGCCCTGGGGATACACTTCACCTGTGGGAAGGTATACCATCTTACTGCCATAACATCACCCCAGCGGACCTCTAAGCAGCGTCGGTCACCCTGACCGAATATCACAGGTGGCGTCACGAACATCATACAAACTCTCCATTTATTGGACACCCCTCAAAGGGCCACGGACCAGGTCAGGCCACTGTGACATCTCCCGAACCGAAGGACCCGATACCGAGTACCCCATTGCCCTTCCACGTGGGGGCGCTCCATATATATACAGGACAGGAGGAGTGGTACTGTGCAATGTATATACAGGACAGGAGGAGTGGTACTGTGCAGTGTATATATACAGGAGGAGCGGTACTGTGCAGTGTATATATACAGGACAGGAGGAGTGGTACTGTGCAGTGTATATATACAGGACAGGAGGAGTGGCACTGTGCAGTGTATATATACAGGAGGAGTGGTACTGTGCAGTGTATATATACAGGACAGGAGGAGCGGTGCTGTGCAGTGTATATATACAGGACAGGAGGAGCGGTACTGTGCAGTGTATATATACAGGACAGGAGGAGCGGTACTGTGCAGTGTATATATACAGGACAGGAGGAGTGGTACTGTGCAGTGTATATATACAGGACAGGAGGAGTGGTACTGTGCAATGTATATATACAGGACAGGAGGAGTGGTACTGTGCAGTGTATATATATACAGGGGAGTGGTACTGTGCAGTGTATATATACAGGACAGGAGGAGTGGTACTGTGCAATGTATATACAGGACAGGAGGAGTGGTACTGTGCAGTGCATATATACAGGACAGGAGGAGTGGTACTGTGCAGTGTATATATACAGGAGGAGTGGTACTGTGCAGTGTATATATACAGGACAGGAGGAGTGGTACTGTGCAGTGTATATATACAGGACAGGAGGAGTGGTACTGTCCAGTGTGTATATACAGGACAGGAGGAGTACTGTGCAGGGTATATATACAGGAGGAGTGGTACTGTGCAGTGTATATACACAGGACAGGAGGAGTGCTACTGTGCAGTGCATATATACAGAACAGGAGGAGTGGTACTGTGCAGTGTATATATACAGGAGGAGTGGTACTGTGCAATGTATATATACAGGACAGAAGGAGTGGTACTGTGCAGTGTATATATACAGGACAGGAGGAGTGGTACTGTGCAGTGTATATATACAGGACAGGAGGAGTGCTACTGTGCAGTGCATATATACAGAACAGGAGGAGTGGTACTGTGCAGTGTATATATACAGGAGGAGTGGTACTGTGCAATGTATATATACAGGACAGAAGGAGTGGTACTGTGCAGTGTATATATACAGGACAGGAGGAGTGGTACTGTGCAGTGTATATATACAGGACAGGAGGAGTGGTGCTGTGCAGTGTATATATACAGGACAGGAGGAGTGGTACTGTGCAATGTATATATACAGGACAGGAGGAGTGGTACTGTGCAGTGTGTATATATACAGGAGGAGTGGTACTGTGCAGTGTATATATACAGGAGAAGTGGTACTGTGCAGTGTATATATACAGAACAGGAGAAGCAGTACTGTGCAGTGTATATATACAGAACAGGAGAAGCGGTACTGTGCAGTGTATATACAGGACAGGAGGAGTGGCACTGTGCAGTGTATATATACAGGACAGGAGGAGTGGTACTGTGCAGTGTATATATACAGGACAGGAGGAGTGGTACTGTGCAGTGTATATATACAGGACAGGAGGAGTGGTACTGTGCAGTGTATATATACAGGACAGGAGGAGTGGTACTGTGCAGTGTATATATACAGGACAGGAGGAGTGGTACTGTGCAATGTATATATACAGGACAGGAGGAGTGGTACTGTGCAGTGTGTATATATACAGGAGGAGTGGTACTGTGCAGTGTATATATACAGGAGAAGTGGTACTGTGCAGTGTATATATACAGAACAGGAGAAGCAGTACTGTGCAGTGTATATATACAGGACAGGAGGAGTGGTACTGTGCAGTGTATATATACAGGACAGGAGGAGTGGTACTGTGCAGTGTATATATACAGGACAGGAGGAGTGGTACTGTGCAGTGTATATATACAGGACAGGAGGAGTGGTACTGTGCAGTGTATATACAGGACAGGAGGAGTGGCACTGTGCAGTGTATATATACAGGACAGGAGGAGTGGTACTGTGCAGTGTATATATACAGGACAGGAGGAGTGGTACTGTGCAGTGTATATATACAGGACAGGAGGAGTGGTACTGTGCAGTGTGTATATACAGGACAGGAGGAGTGGTACTGTGCAGTGTATATATACAGGAGGAGTGGTACTGTGCAGTGTATATATAAAGGACAAGAGGAGTGGTACTGTGCAGTGTATATATACAGGACAGGAGGAGTGGCACTGTGCAGTGTATATATACAGGACAGGAGGAGTGGTACTGTGCAGTATATATATACAGGACAGGAGGAGTAGTAATTAGGGTTGAGCGAAACGGATCTGTCATTTTCAGAAATCGCCGACTTTTAGGCAAAGTCGGGTTTCATGAAACCCGAACCGATCCTAGTGTGGGATCGGCCATGCGGTACACGATCAGAGCGCCAAAGTCGCGTTTCGTATAACGCTGTTACCGACGTTTTTCATCCAATGAAGGAGGACGCAGAGTGTGGGCAGCGTGATGACATAGGTCTCAGTCCCCACCATCTTAGAGAAGGGCATGGCAGTGATTGGCTTGCTGTCTGCGGCGTCTCAGGGGCTATAAAGGGGCATGCACGCCGACCGCCATCTTACTTCTGCCGATCTGAACATAGGGAGAGTTCGCTGCAGTTAGTCAGAAGCAGGGACAGAGTTAGGGAGGAAATATTAACCCCCAAACCGCTTGTGCTGGAGCGATTTTCACTGTCCCACACCGCCTTTTTGTGCAGGGACAGTGGAGGTCGTATTTTAGTGCAGCAGCTGCATAGCTGTGTGCACGGTGCTGTGCAAACCAACTGCTTTTTTCAAAGCAAAAATCCTGTTGCTCCTTTCTGCACAGTTACCTGTCTTGTTTATTTGTCCACACTTTTTTGTCCTGAAGTCCTTTTTATTGCTGCCATACTTGTCCTGAGATCATTGTAGGGACTAGGGAGCGTGCTATTGCAGTAATTTATTTATTTATTTTTAATAATAATAATTACAGTCACTTTCTGCCACGTTCATAGTGTTGTGTTATACCACAGGGCCAGAGATAGGGTTCTGTGTCTCCCCCCCAAAAAAATGGAGATTCAAATTCTCACACAGTGTATATTCTGCTGTACTGCTAGTGTGTCGTATATCAGGCAGCCACTTTCTGCCACGTTCCTAGTGTTGTGTTATACCACTGAGCCAGAGTTGTGGTTCAGTGTCTCCCCCCAAAAGTGAGATAGTAATTCTCACACAGTGTATATTCTGTAGTACTGCTAGTGTGTCGTATATCAGGCAGCCACTTTCTGCCACGTTCATAGTGTTGTGTTATACCACTGGGCCAGAGTTGTGGTTCAGTGTCTCCCCCCAAAAGTGAGATAGTATTTCTCACACACAGTTTATATTCTGTTGTACTGCTAGTGTGTCGTATATCAGGCAGCCACTTTCTGCCACGTTCGTAGTGTTGTGTTATACCACTGGGCCAGAGTTGTGGTTCAGTTTCTCCCCCCAAAAAATGAAGAAGTCTGGTGGAAGAGGCCGTGGGCCGGGCTTGCCAGCTAGTACTGATGGTGGTGGTGGTGCTGCATCTGGTGGTAGTGGCAAAAGCACAGTAGCACCTAAGGCTGGAGGTGTTGAGCCTGCGTCATCATCTGGCTACACAAGGCCTCGAAGGCTCCCTTACCTGGGAGTAGGAAAACCGCTTTTAAAGCCGGAGCAGCAGGAAAAAGTTTTGTCTTTCCTTGCTGACTCAGCCTCTAGCTCTTTCGCCTCCTCTTCCCAAAGTTCAAAATCTAAGAGCAGCCAGTCGTCAGTGGAAGCTTCCGGTCTGGAAAAAGACGTTTCCTTGTGTCCTTCTCCCAAACCAAAAGTGAAGGATGCATCAGGCGACACTACAGGTTACTCCATGGAGCTCTTTACCCATACCGTGCCAGGGTTAGAAAGGGAAATTGTACACTGCCCATTACAAGAAGAATCGGACATGGAGTGCACTGATGCACAGCCACAGCTAGATTATGATGCTGTTCCATTGACTCAGATCACTATATTGACCTCGCAGTTTCCTGAGCCAGAATCTGACCCTGATGAGACTATGGTGCCCTGTCCCGAACGCTATAGCACCAGCTTACATGGTGACACTGAGGAAGGTGCACATGACATTGTGGAGGAGGAGGTGAAAGATGACCCAGTTCTTGACCCAGATTGGCAGCCATTGGGGGAAGAGGGTGTCGCTGGCACTAGCTCACAAGCGGAGGAGGGTTATCCGCAGCAACACCAATCTACATCGCAACAGCTGGCATCAGCCAGGCCCGTATCAGGCCCAAAACGTGTGACAAAAACAGTTTTAGGACAGCGTGGCCAACCGCTGAAAGTTGCACAGCGTGCAATGCCTGAAAAGGAATTCCATAGTAGGAAGAGTGCAGTGTGGCATTTTTTTGACCAAGATCCCAATGATCAGTCTAAAGTGATCTGTAAGAAATGCTCAAAGACCTTTAGCAGAGGGAAGATTCTTCAAAATTTAAATACAACGTGCATGCGTAGACATTCAACCAGCATGCACTTGCAAGCCTGGACTAATTACCAAACGTCCTGTACCGTTGGTGCACCTGTTCAGAATGAAGGTAGTCAGCAACACTACATTGCTTCCCTCACTGTAAGCCCACCGGTTCGGACACCACCAGCAGCAAATGTGGAGGGATCGTCGCAAGGCCAAAGCAGGCAGGGAATCAGAAGGTTATTGGTAGGAAGCACTGTATGTAGGCCAACATCACCAACTGTCTCTCAATCCGCCATGTCCACCACCACCACCACCGCTAGTTCCACCATCTGCAGGTCTCCTGTCCAGCTCACCCTAGAAGAGATTCTCGTGAGGAAAAGAAAGTACCCATCCTCTCATCCGCGTACACAGGGTTTGAACGCCCACATTGCCAGATTAATCTCGTTAGAGATGATGCCCTACCGGTTGGTCGAAAGCAAAGCTTTCAAAGACCTGATGGCCTACGCAGTACCACGCTATGACCTACCCAGTCGCCACTTCTTTGCGAGAAAAGCCTTCCCAGCCCTCCACCAGCATGTCAAAGACCGCATTGTCCATGCACTGAGGCAGTCTGTCAGTGGAAAGGTGCACCTCACCACAGACGCATGGACCAGTAGGCATGGCCAGGGACGTTACGTGTCCATCAAGGTGCACTGGGTTAATGTGGTGGATGAAGGGTCCACAGGGGACAGCCATAGTGGGACAGTTCTGCCTAGCCCACGTTCTAGGAAACAGTTGGCAGTAGGCGTTCGACACCCCTCCTCTTCCTCCTCCTCCTCCTCCAGAAGCGACAGCTCGTCCACAGAGCGCAGTCGCCTGGCAACTCCATCCGCAGCTGCCAGTGTTGCACACGAGGTGTCTCATTTTGGATCAGCTAGTGGTAAGCGTCAGCAGGCTGTGTTGGAAATGAAGTGTATGGGCGACAACAGACACACCGCGGAAGTACTGGCCGAGTTCTTGCCGCAAGAAACTGAGTCATGGCTGGGCAGTGTACATCTTGAGGCAGGCAAGGTAGTCAGTGATAATGGAAGGAATTTTATGGCTGCCATAGCCCTTTCACAACTTAAACACATACCTTGCTTGGCTCACACTTTGAACCTGGTGGTGCAGTGCTTCCTGAAAAATTATCCGGAGTTACCAGCCCTGCTCCTGAAGGTGCGAAAACTTTGTTCGCACATCCGCCGGTCGCCCGTACACTCCAGCCGTATGCTGAACCATCAGCGATCGCTAAGTCTTCCACAGCAACGCCTAATTATAGATGTTGCAACAAGGTGGAACTCCACACTGCACATGGTTCAGAGGCTGTGTGAACAGAGGCGTGCTGTCATTTATTTGTAGGAGGATACGCATACACGGGCAGGCAGTTGGATGGCAGACATGGAGTTGTCTGGTGTGCAGTGGTCGAAGCTACAAGACCTCTGTCAAGTCCTTCAGTGTTTTGAGGAATGCACACGGCTGGTTATTGCAGATGACGCCATCATAAGCATGAGCATCCCACTTATGCGTCTGCTGATGCAAAGTTTGTCGCACATTAAGGAGCAGGCGTCTGTAGCCGAGGAGGAGGGAAGCCTTGATGACAGTCAGCCATTGTCTGGTCAGGGAACTGTCCAGGACGAGGTGGCAGACAAAGAGGATGAGGAGGAGGATGATGGGGCTGAATATGTATGGGAGGAGGGAGCTTCTCAGGGGCAATAGAAACTGGTGCCGTTGCAAGGTCTGGTACAGGTTTCTTGCGGGACACTTGTGATGTAGATTTGCAAGAAAGTGCTCCTCAACCCATACATTGGCCCAACTGGAACATTGGCCCACATGGCTGAGTATGCCTTGCGTATCCTAAAAAGGGACCCCCGCATTGTCAATATGATGACCGATGACGATTACTGGTTGGCCTGCCTACTGGATCCACGCTACAAAGGGAAATTGCAAAATATCATGCCACATGAGAATCTAGAGCAAATATTGGCTACCAAACAAGCAACTCTTGTAGACCGTTTGGTTCTGGCATTCCCAGCACACAGCGGCGGTGATGGTTCTCACACGAGCCGTAGGGGGCAACATGGCAGAGGTGCTAGCGGTGCAGAAATCCGAAGTGGCGTTGGACAGAGGAGTTTTATGACAAGGTTGTGGAGTGATTTTTCAATGACCACTGACACGACAGGGACAGCTGCATCGATTCAAAGTGACAGGAGACAGCATTTGTCCAGTATGGTTACTAACTACTTTTCCTCCCTTATCGATGTTCTCCCTCACAGGTCATTCCCCTTTGATTACTGGGCATCTAAACTAGACACCTGGCCTGAATTGGCAGAATATGCATTACAGGAGCTCGCTTGCCCTGCTGCCAGTGTGCTATCAGAAAGAGTCTTCGGTGCTGCTGGTTCAATACTGACCGAAAAAAGAACACGTCTGGCTACCCAAAATGTTGATGATCTAACCTTCATTAAAATGAACCAATCATGGATTTCAAATTCTTTTGCCCCACCTTCCCCTGCTGACACGTAGCTTTCCTTTAAAAAGGTCTTGCTTTTGGACTCCTCTTACTGACTGCTCCAATTCCTCCATTTGCTGCTGCTGAATGTCCACCATAGGCCATTTTTAACACCTCCCTAAATGGGGTGACTTCCCCCACGGGCTCGTGGTCACCACTTGGCGCAAGCACCCATGCGAGTGCTGTTTGCCTGGACAGGTGGGTGTGCCCACTTTTGGCCGACAGCACTGGCACAGGGTCCCTCATCGTACAATTAAGTGTCTCTGGCGGTGGGGGTGCACACCCAACGTCAGACACACCGTCGTAATATGAGGGGCCCTGGGCCAGTACCGCCGCCCACAAGAGAGTGTTCCCCCCCAGCTCAAACAGTGCTCCATCGCTGTTTAGTCGGTGCTGTTAAATCCTTCAATGGCACTGCCAATACAAATTGAGAGATGATAGTAAATATATACAGGGACCATGCCCTCCATTTTGACCTGTGAATACTGTGCGCGAACTACCACTATCTGGTACTCAGCAGAGGAACCCACCCCTGTACGTTGCTTTGCCACCTGTTTATTTACGAACATTTTTTTGCAGACATTTAGCCCGCTTTACTATTTAGGCCAACGTACTGTGTCAGCCACTTATTCCAGTTGTCCTCCACCGAACAAAGCAGTGCCACCAGTTTACTCCTGTTACCAGTTTAGAACTGCATTGAGCCAACTTTTTTATTTTAGGCCTAGTAAGTCTGTCTGCGCCACTCCTACTAATCGTTCTCCGCTGACCAAAACAATGCTGCCTGTGTACCCCTGTTACCCATTTTGAACTGCATTGAGCCTACTTTTTTATTTTAGGCCTAGTAACTCTGTCTGCACCAGTCCTACTAATCGTCCTCCGCTGACCAAAACAATGCTGCCTGTGTACCCGTTACCCATTTTGAACTGCATTGAGCCTACTTTTTTATTTTCGCCTAGTAAGTCTGTCTGCGCCACTCCTAGTAATCGTCCTCCGCTAACCAAACCAGTGCTGCCTGTGTACCCCTGTTACCCATTTTGAACTGCATTGAGCCTACTTTATTCTTTGGGCCTATATCTGTTTCCTCGTCATCCTGCCCATTGCCCGGCCACTTTTAGATGAGTCTGCCGGTACATTGACCCAGACCACTACATTCCCCTTGCACTCTACACAGCCAGTATCTGACCCTGCAGAAAGTCTGGTTCCCCTTCCCGCATACTATACCACCTTACACAGGGACAAAGAGGAAGGTGCAGATGAAAGTGCAGGTTCCTTCAACAGGTGGGGGGGGGCATACTCATTGGCGACGTCACTGGCACAGGGCCCCTCATAGTACGCAAAAGTGTCTCTGCCGGTGGGAGGCGCCCCCGCCGTCAATCACAACGCCGTACTTTGAGGGCCCTGTGCCAGTGGCAATACGAATGAGTGTGCCCCCCCTGCTTGCTCAGGATCACAGCACTTGCAAAGTTGAAATACTTACCTCTCCCTGCTCCACCGCCGCGACGTAGTCTGCGTTTCCTGGGCCCACGAAAAACTTGAGCCAGCCCTACTCCCCCCCACAACTGTTGCCAAATGACCCCCAAATTTTCAATGGCTAACTATTATTATAAGGTAAATAAAGATTATAGTGCTCACGAAACCAAACCATTAGGGGTCTTATTGTTTTACCGATGTAAAATCGATTACATGGACAGTAAATTACGTACACTAGGAATTTGCTTTTACATGTCACGAAATCTCTTACAGTATGATCTATTATGATAATAGATCATACTGTAAGAGATTTTGTGACATGTAAAAGCAAATTCCTAGTGTACGTAATTTACTGTCCATGTAATCGATTTTACATTGGTAAAACAATAAGACCCCTAATGGTTCGGTTTCGTGAGCACCATAATTCGGTGCTTACAGGGAAAGGGCGAGTACGCCTAGTGAAGCATATACAAGATGTTCATGGTGGTGACCCCAGCTCATTGAGCTTTGCCGGCCTGGAGGTAGTTAAATTTCCTCAGCAAGGTGGCAACCATAGTAGATTACTGTTACAATGCGAAGCTAGATGGATCCTTAAAACAAATGCACAAGGACCATGGGGACTCAATGACAAATTAGACATGGCAATTTTCATCTAATCCGTCAAAAGTTATAACTAGCAGCATGAGTGATGTTGTTTTTAATTGATTATATTTATATTTGTTAAATGTGGTGTGTCCAATCCTATAAAAGGAAATGACATCACCAGCACAACTCACATGGACCCGTAGAAGCGCCTTTGCGCGAAACGGCCATCGTCTGTCTCGTCTCTGCACGCTCCCGCTCCTCTCGTATGCCCTAGCCTATGCCGTACCGCACTTGGAATGGTGTGTCATGTTGAATAAAGGACATTCACGTGTTTGAAGACATTGGGTGAGTGCTGCATTCTTTCTCCTTCTCATTTATATGTGGATCATTCACTCGATATGTATAGCCCCTCCCCATCTTCAGTGGAAACTAAGTCCGTCTAGCCCTCAGGAATCACACCTGCAGTGTTGTTAATGAATGATAGCTCATTCAGTGCCGGTCAGCTTTTTCTCTTTTTGGAAATAGACGAGTTCCCATAATAAATAACAATGTGTGAAATATAGGACTGGAAAAATGTCATCTCCAAATTATTTCGGGGAAACTTCTTAAACATTTCTCTTCTTCATCTAAAATGACAAAAAAATGGTAACAGGAAATCACAAAAGATGTGCAAATTGTGTGATATTAGAAAAAAATGAATCTGTGTTCTCCTAGAAACAGCGCCTCCCCTGCATTCATGGTGGAGGCCAGTACTTGAGTACTAATCTGCGATATGTGACACGCAGCTATACACAAAAGTGACGTCGTTCCTGGAAGAAAGCAGCGATGATTTTCTAGTCTCAGGCTCTTGTATACTTTTGTATTTTAATTCCCCACTATGTAGGATCTCTGCTTGCTGCTGTGATTGGAAACATTAATTGTCTGCATTTATAAATCTCATCCTGATCTCGGTAATTGCAGCCGTGTGATGGCGGCGTTCTGCCTGTGTGAGCTGCACGGTCTGCCAGTGGTGAGAAGCAGAGATCTGGAAAATATTGGTAAATCAGAAAATGCAGACTGACTGCAGGCGGCCATACAGATTTCTCTCCTGACCCCCTTGTATATGGACGTTCAACCCCTACAGTAAACGCCATAAAGGAAAAACAGCAAAATTTCCTTTATTTTTTAAACCGCGCTGATCCCTCAAAAGAAAAACAGAAAATGATCCAATCATCGTATGTACAATGAAATGGAACCAAGAAAACCTACAGCTCGCCACAAAAAATACAACACCGTCCTGACACCAGTCCGACCACGAGAAGGAGAAAAAAGCTGCAGATCTCACAAAATGTGGCACAAACCTAAAAGATAAATATAAACCCTTCTCCGTACAAGATACAAGGTATCATCGCCTTAATCGTGCCGACCTGAGAAATCCGGGTCACTTATGGTGCACAATCAATGCCATAAACTGGCAAGCATAAAAAAATCCTTATGGTGCAATTGCTATTTTTCACCATTTCAGCGCTGTTGGAATTTCTTCCCGTTTTTCAGCACATAAGGCTGTGTGCACACGTTGCAGATTTTTCGTGGTTTTTTTAGCGTTTTTTCCCTATAAAAATGCATACATTATGCATCCCATCATTTAGAATGCATTCCGCAAATTTTGTGCACATGATGTGTTTTTTTCCGTGAAAAAAATGCATGGCGGTAAAAAACGCAGCATGTTCATTAATTTTGCGGATTTCCCACTATATTATTGCATTGGGAACCTCTGGAAAAATCCGCAAAAAAAAAGCACCAAAAACGCACTAAAAACGCGGTAAAACGAGAGAAAAACTATGCGGATTTCTTGCAGAAAATGCCCTGTCATAAAGACGTAACAAGGTTTAAATTTCACCAATCAGAAACCAATCAAAAGCAGCTGACGGGACCTCAACAGCGTCACAACAGACACAGCGGCGGGTCCTCACCAGGCGATGTGTCCGCCACCTGCTAGGGAAGGTAAGTGTAATGACAACAGTTTCCCTGCTGAGATAATAATCACCGATACTCACACTCAGGCAGTGACTGATGTATTGGAGCCTGAGGAGACGTCCGAAGCTGCGAAAAGACAAAAGGGTTAATACTATATACACACAGGACACAACTAGTGCCATGGTCACATGAATGCCCAGGGATGAGGAGAGATGAGGAGGTCGCCATGGAAGCCTGCAGCCCTTTATAGGCCACAAGCGTGAGCAGAGGAATCATTCAGGATACAGGGACAACTCTTTAGAGATCCCAAAGAAAATTGCCACCCCCTCCACCCCCAGATTTATGGCCGATACCTATGTCTCCTTATTAAATATCACAAGTAGTGAGGAGCTCCAGTATACTCACCACTGGCCGCCGTGTAACGCCTCTTATTTTCTGAAATAAGAGGAAATAGAATTAGGAACAGAAAACTCCCTCCACAAACACAAATAATGGGCCCTTCCTGTTCTTATGATGGGATAATTGTCCCAAACTGTACGATGCACCCAGAGAGCCCCAGGGATCCCTCCTGTACCTGTGTGCTCATATAGGACTACAACAGAAGAGCCATGTAGTACCACATTTCTCCACCAGAGGCAGCAGCAATCCAAAAGATTAAAAGAACAGTCCAGTGAATACAAAATATTTTTAACCTTTATATAACTGAGCAATTTTTTGTTTTGCGCTTTCGAGTTTTCCCTTCAACTTTTCTGAGACCCATAACTTTTTTATTTTTCTGTCACTGTAGCTTGGTCGTTTTTGCCTGACGAGCTGTGGTTTTTGTTTTATACAGGGTTTTGATTGACTTTTACTGCAGTTATGGAGGGATATGCAGCTACAAAAATTGCCAATTTTGGAGTTTCAATTTTTTTTTAACATTTAACATACAGTGAGAGGCTTGAGAGGGAGGGGTAATGCATCTATCTTTCTATTATCTATCTATCATTATTTTTTCTTTTTTAATTTACTTTTTTGTAATTTATTTTTTAGTTCCCCTTGGGGATTTGACCCTGACATTGTCTGATTGCTTATTCTATGTACTGTAATTCCTCAGTGTTGCAGCATATTGTGAAACTGACATCTTATGCAGGCCAACCACAGGCTGGACTTTACAGGAAACCAAAGATTACAGTGACGGATACGTTCAGTTGGATCATAGCTGCCATGGCATTGCATTGGCACTACATGATTACAACCAACACTTATAAATGCCACAATTAGTGATTGATAGTGGCATCTAAATGGTTAAGCAAGAGCGATCGGAGCTTGTTTTGGCCGTTGCTGTTAGCGCCAACATTTGGCTTGTAAGCAGCCACCACTAGGGGGAGCTCATCAGCTTACTGCAGACCATTATTGACCTGTGACATATTCCTCCATCAGAGGTTGGGTGCGGATGTATGGCGAGGGCTCAAGAGCTGATTGCTATATGTTCACTATATAATGCAAAACTGAAGTCAGTTCAAGTCATATGTAGGAACTATAAAAAAAAATCTGTAAAAATGTAATAAAATAAATATTTAAGAAATAAAATAAATACAAGTTTGAATCATCTCTTTTTTTTCCCTATGAGAAAATAAAGACATTCAAAATAAATAAATATATTTGGTGCTACCTCATCTGTAAATGTCCAAACTGTCAAAATGTAAAAAATTAATTAACCCATAAAGCAAACAGAGTGAAGAGAAAATAAATCAAAATGCCAGAATTTCTATTTTTCACCTTCCCCTAAAGAGCAATAAAAACTGATCAAAACATTATATACACCCGAAACTGGTATGTGTTGGGGAAATCAAGAGTTAAATGTTATAGTAAAATATATTTTCTATTCGCCACGACAGCACCCACTAGAGAGAGGGGATCCGCCCCTAGGAACAGGAAACCTACAGAGAGATAAAAGGGGCGGCCCCCCCCCTCGCTCCTCAGTTGGTTTCCTGTTCCTAGAAGGGAACCCACAGAGAAGACTCTAGTGCAGTTACTTGGAAGAGGAAAAACTCGCTTCGATGCCGCCTGTGCGTCTCTGCTGAGTGGCAGGGGCTCCAGAGCGGGTGGGCAGAGTCGGGGGTTCCTGTTGGTTCCCTCCTCATCTGCGGCGGCCGACTACGGAGCCTGAAGTTTGCAACGATCTCCCTGCTGGGACATCGTTGTTGGGGACGGCCGAAAGGTGGGCGACAAGGTACCTGGTTTGTCCCGGTCTGGATATCCCCCCGGTCCCTCAGGTATGGTGGCGACGTGGTGTGGGGTTGCCGTTCCCGGAAGCGGAGTGCAGAGACGCTGGCGCATGCGCAGTGAGATCGAATCCCGGATGTAGTTACAGCCGAACCTCTGAGGTCGGCATTGTATTTCCGGGGGAACCGCCATGTTGGATTCCTCCAGGCGGTCCCATTCCTCCCTGGATGCGGTTTTCTGACAAGGTAAAAAAAAAAAAAAAAAAAAAAGAGGACCCGGACATATTCGATGCCCTTCAGGTGCCATGGACATTCGACCTGGCTTATGCATTCCCTCCATGGAATCTATTACCAATAGTAATAAGAAAAATAAGGGAGGAGGGGGCAAGAGTTCTGTTGGTAGCCCCATTTTGGCCCAAAAGGCCATGGTTCTCATGGCTAAGGGCAATGTCAACTACAGACCCTTGGATTCTGCCCCAGACCAGGGACCTACTGTCTCAGGGACCGTTTTTCCATCCTCGGGTAAAGGGCATGAATTTGACTGTATGGAATTTGAGAGGCAGTTATTAACTCTAAGAGGTTTTTCTAGTGGGCTTATAGATACCATCATGAAGAGTAGGAAGCCTTCTACTACCCAGATCTATGTCAGAGTCTGGAGGAAATTTCTTGAATTTCATACAACACAACTTTCTTCTGAGGTGCCTATATTTTCAATATTGGAGTTCTTGCAAAAAGGACTTGAATTGGGGCTTTCTGTAAATACTCTGAGAGTCCAGGTTTCAGCTCTAGGAGCCCTCTTTAGTTATGATGTGGCAGGAGATAGATGGATATCTCATTTTATATCGCCATGTGAGCGATCAAAACCAATAGATATACCACAGGTGCCTCCGTGGGATCTAACTTTGGTCCTAGATGCCTTGACGCAGAGCCCGTTTGAGCCTCTTCATGCAGCCTCTTTAAAGAACATCTCGTTAAAAACGATATTGTTGGTAGCGTTGGTATCTGCTAGAAGAGTGAGTGATCTACATGTCTACATGCCTTATCAATTGATCCTCCTTTTCTATCTGTGACATCCGATAGAATAATTTAGAAAACGAACCCTTGTTATCTCCCTAAGGTAGCCACTAGTTTTCATAGATCCCAGGAGATCTTATTACCTACCTTTTATAAAGACCACTCAACTCCAGAAGAAGTAAGACTTCATACCCTAGATGTTAAAAGAGCTCTTCTAGCCTATTTAGAGAGAACTAGGGACTGGAGGAAGAGTAGGGCTCTCTTTGTGTCTTTCCAGGGTAAAACCAAAGGTTCCAGAGTCACAAAGAACACGCTATCACGCTGGATTAGAGATGCCATAATCCTGGCTTATAAAGCTAGAGGAAGAGATCCTCCAATGTTTTTGACGCTGCGTTTTTCTGCAGTGTCAAAAACGCAGCGTCCAGATGTTACAGCATAGTGGAGGGGATTTCATGAAATCCCGACTCCACTATGCGTTAAAAAACGCATGCGTTTTTGCCGCGAAAACACACGCGCGGTGCGTTTTTTCAAAACGCAGCATGTTGCTACTATGAGCAAAACTCGCAGGTGACCTGCCAGTGACCTCAGGTGCAGTTTTGGTCAGGATTTTACCTGCATAAAATCCTGACCAAAGCCTGAAGCAATCCTGAACGTGGACACATACCCTAAAACAACTGAGCAGCGAGGGGGGGCCGCCCCTTTTATCTCTCTGTAGGTTTCCTGTTCCTAGGGGCGGATCCCCTCTCTCTAGTGGGTGCTGTCGTGGGCTCTATAAAAGAGCATTACCGGTGAGTAATCCGGTATTTCCAATATATGTTCTCAGATCAGGGACAAAAGAATGTTTTGCGACCTTGTGCAAGAATGGGCTTATCTGCACCTGTGAGATAGAGCTCTGCGCCTGTTAGATAACGGCTGAAATATGTGAGGAGGACGTCTTCAATATGAGCAACTCTAAAGGTACCTTCACACTAAGCGACTTTACAACGATATCGCTAGCGATCCGTGATGTTGCAGCGTCCTGGATAGCGATATCGTTGTGTTTGACAGGTAGCAGCGATCTGGATCCCGCTGTGAGATCGCTGGTCGTTGCTGAAAGTCCAGAACTTTATTTCGTCGCTGGATCTCCCGCTGACATCGCTGAATCGGTGTGTGTGACACTGATCCAGCGATGTCTTCACTGGTAACCAGGGTAAACATTGGGTTACTAAGCGCAGGGCCGCGCTTAGTAACCCGATGTTTACCCTGGTTACCATTGTAAAAGTAAAAAAAAAAAACCACATACTCACATTCCGGTGCCCGGCGTCCGCTTCCCTGCACTCCTCCTGCATCCTGTGTAAGTGCCGGCCGTAAAGCAGAGCGGTGATGTCATCGCTCTGCTCTGTGGGAGATGCCGGTGATGTTCGGCGCTGACACAGGATGCAGGAGGAGTGCAGGGAAGCAGACGCCGGGCACCGGAATGTGAGTATGTGTTTTTTTTTTTTACTTTTACAATGGTAACCAGGGTAAACATCGGGTTACTAAGCGCGGCCCTGCGCTTAGTAACCCGATGTTTACCCTGGTTACCAGGGGACTTCGGCATCGTTGGTCGCTGGAGAGCCGTCTGTGTGACAGCTCTCCAGCGACCACACAGCGACTAAACAGCGACGCTGCAGCGATCGGCATCATTGTCTGTATCGCTGCAGCGTCGCTTAGTGTGAAGGTACCTTTAGTTTACTGAATTTCGAGAAAATTGCTTAAGCATATAGATTTTGGACCAATAAGGAATTATCCATCATATTGTAAGAGTATAAAAGGTCTGACGGTGCAACAAAGGTCAGACCATGCTTATGTCCAATGTTTTTGTCCACTTGCTGCAAGGTAAGAATAAAGAATATAAACCACCTTGTTCCAGATGATACCGTGATTTGGGAGATAATTTTTCTTACAGCTTGGTCCTTCAAACCCAAGATCTCTCCCGCCCTTCAGGGCTGAGGGTGACACTGTGCACGGGGTGCCAAAGGCTCCTTATTCTAAGACCTCCGGATGAATTGCCATAAAACGAGACCAGTCTCTCTGGACACCGGGAGGGTGACGGGTTCTAGACCTGAGAGGATGGTTTCATCAGAACCAAGGTAGACAAAAAATCTACTTGTTCTCTTTACATAAGCAAGCACATAAGAGTATCTTTGGAAGCTAGAGTGAGAAAGTATCTTATTCGGAGGAGGGAATAGGACTAGTCCTGGGAACCAGGGTCAATCCATTGTCTGTGTGAGAAGAGTGCAGGAATAAATAACCCCGCGTGCACGATAAGTTCATGAGTAAGCTTATCCTGAGGAAGGAATTAGGACTAGTTCTGGAAACTAGGAAATATATGTAACGGAGTACCACCCCCGCCCTGATTTCACAGACCATACTTCATTAACATTTCCTACCCTGCTTCTGGTGGGGGGCATTGTGTTCATTTGTTGCTCTCTGCAGGGGGCTTCTCAGACTGGCTGGGACAGTGGGACTGGACATTTGGAGCCTCTTTTGTACTTTCAGCTCCAGGTAACAAATGCTTGAGGGTGGGTGTGAGCCCCTCCACCCATCCAAGGGGCTGATCCCTAGAGGGTGGAACAATAAGCCCATTGATATACTATCATTCTTCTGGGACCTGTGTGGTGTGAGGAGCTAGGATCTGCTGCTCCGGCCAGATCCTGGTGCCTGTCTATGAACTAGTGTTTTGTTTTCCCTGGAGTCGGATTATCGGGTGTCGCCCTGGATTTGTTATGTTATTGCGGCCTTATTGTAAGTTGAAGAACCTGATCACTGTTTACTGGAATATTCTCTCAGTTGCAATATAGGTCTCTTGGATTATTCATCGGTCTGCTGTCCCTCCTTGCTCTGTCGCACACCCTGTCACAATATAATCCGAAACCCGTGACAGAGAGGACTCGTCTCAACCTCAGTGAAGAAACCAACTACAAAAAGAGAGACAGGGTGATGGGGTTTAGACAGGTGGCAGTTATTCTGGGAATAATACTTTACCTCCAAGGAAGATATATACCACACCCAAGGGCTTATGGTGATGTTGGTAAAAAAAACAATAACCTTTCATTGGGGAGAGACATCTACAGTAGAGGTGGATTTCTGATAAAGGATAGTTGTGAAATAAAGGAAGATGCAGCGAAGCTCACATGGGCAGATAAGTATGTAGTTCAAAATAAATAAATAAGGACACCGCGCTAACTAGATATGAAAACAATAAAATAAGATAAGGAGGTGAACATGAAACTGAAATAATGAAAAAAATGGGTAACCAGAGGGAGTAACCTGATTAAAAGTATTGGTGGTCAGTGACAAATTTGTCAGCAGTAGCACAATAGAAGTGTCATACAGAGTAATTGAATGTTCATATGTGAATATACACAAAGCCAGCAAGATGCCTCCTATTACCGTAATCTGTCAGTGGGACAGAAGTCTCAGAGGAGATATAAATGTGTAGAGGATATGTGAAAGAATGAAATAAAATTGACAAGCCGCACACTTACTAGTAATGGTGTAGTTGCGGTGGAGGTGCTGGCGCTGGGTTAAGCTGAGCAGGATCACCAGCGTTCCGGACATCCAGGGGTAGGCGGACCAAGAAGCAGCGTGGGGCGGCAGGGACACCTGTGAGTGTGGGGAGCGTCCTCCCTAGTCGGTGCCTGGCTGCCGCGCACCTGGAACGCCGCTGGCCAGCGCACGTGGGCCGGAAGAGAACCGCTACAGAGCGGTAAAAAGAGGGGACGGCCTAATCTGGGTGACGTCACCTAGATAGTAAGGAAAGGAGTAGAGGACGGATAAGTATGTAAGTTATGTGGCCTGTTGTGAATTCCGCTCTTGGGCTCCCTCCGGTGGCTGTAAGTGGCACTTTTGTGAGTTCTGCTCTTGGGCTCCCTCCGGTGGTTTTAAGTGGAATAGCTGCTCCTTGGATTTAGCATCAGCAGCTGCTTCCACTGATTGTCTTTCTGGCTCGGCTATTTTAGTTTGGCCTTATCCCTCAGTCAGTGCCAGTTATCAATGGTTCCTGCTTGGAGTCACATATCTTTTGGATTTCCCTGATATTCTGACCAGTTCAGCAAAGATAAGTCCTTGCTTGTTCTTTTGCAGTCCACTTGTTGTGGACTTAAGCGTTCAGTGCATTTTATGTTTTTCTTTCTAGTCCAGCTTATCAGTATGGATTTGTTCATTTAAGCTGGAAGCTCTGGGCAGCAGATTTGCCCTCCTCACCTTTAGTCAGGTGTGGAGATTTTTGCAAAATTCTGCGGTGGATTTTTCTAGTTTTAATACTGACCGCACAGTGTTCTGTCCTGTACTATCTATCTAGCTAGAAGTGACCTCCTTTGCTACATCTTGGTTTCATTCTACGTTTGTCATTTACCTCTCCACTCACAGTCAATATTTGTGGGGGCTACCTATCCTTTGGGGATTTTCTCTGAGGCAAGATAGCTTTCCTGTTTCTACCTTTAGGGGTAGTTAGTTCTCTGGCTGTGACGAGGTGTCTAGGGAGTGACAGGAACATCCCACGGCTACTTCTAGTGTTGTGTTAAGATCAGGAACTGCGGTCAGTATAGTTACCACCTGCTCAGAGCTCATCGCATGTCGCTCCTAAACCACCAGTTCATAACAGTACAACTGGCCACAAATTAGTTAAATGCATCTCAAAAGAAGGAAAAAAAAAGTTCTGAGTCATTTTTTTTTCTGTAGTCTGTTTTGTCTTTTTTTTTCCTCTTAATCTCTGGGTGGTTCAGGATTTTGGCGCGGGCATGGATGTTCAGGGTTTGTTTTCTCATGTGGATCAACTTGCTGCAAGAGTACAGAGTATTCAAGATTATGTTGTCCAGACTCCGGCTTTAGAGCCTAGAATTCCTACTCCAGATTTGTTTTATGGGGACAGATCCAAGTTTTTGAACTTTAAAAATAACTGCAAATTGTTTTTTGCTCTGAAACCCCGTTCCTTTGGTGATCCCATTCAGCAGGTTAAAATAGTAATTTCTCTGCTGCGTGGTGACTGTCATGTCTCACGACTTGGGAAATCATTCAATGTTTGCATTGCTTGTGTTCTATCCTTCTTTCTAGGCAGAAGTTTGCTTTTCCCTGTATTTTGTCCCAACTCTCTCACTGTAGTCCTGTGATGTATGTTTGTTCACGCCCTTATTCTCCATTTTGTCATCATTCCTCCATCTGTATGCATCCTACTACATGTCCTCTGTTGAATATTCCTTTTTACCTGCTACTTTCATCATAATACAAGAACTTCAGTTAAAGCAATCCTCTTTTCCTGGAGTCTTCTTACATGAGAACGTGGCTGAGTTAAGCTGTCTGATTAATCGGTATGAACGTGAGTACAGGTCAATACGGAAGCGCCCAAAGGGAAAGGTCTATCCAGGCACCACTGCGTTCTACATACCCATGAGTCAGAATAGTAAAAAGGAATATCCTGCCTTCAGAGACAGTAACTCAAGGTCTGTGCTGAACCTCAGTGGAAAAGGACATTTCCCAGATACACAGTAACCCAGTTCCCAGCCAGACCCCAGCGTGCATAGAAGCACACACCGCAGATAAACAGTGAGAAGTATAACCCTCATCATCAACTCTTCCTGCCTGCAAACAAATCATGTCTGAAGCGAGGTATACAATGTCCCTACCAGACTTACAAACACAGGAAAGAGACCCAGATCCCCATCCACCAGCTAGTGAAAGGGGAAAACGTACAGTCTAACCTACATGGAAAGTCATGGAGAATTTAGAGACTGAAAAATGTGTTGTATATAGTGATGTGTCTTCACTATGGGAGAAAGTGCTGAGTCACAGACACTGTATCAAGGCCTGCTTCTCATGAGTTACCACTTGAGGGAGCCCTAGAACAATTATGCACAGCATACCAAAGGTATATGGAGAAGACTGACCAATACATTATTCTCCTGAAGAAACTGAATCTGCCAGAGACTTTAAAAGAATTGCAAAGTTTCCAGCAGCTTAATTCTGAAAGAGACTACACCATACGCGACATTAAGACAAAGATAGAGGCTAAAATTGCACGGACACCAGATGCATCATCTCGCTCATCCAAATCGTCTAAGCACTCAAAACGCTCATCTAGGTCAAGTTCATCAAAATATTCCACTCTCAGCCAGCAGCTTATAAGAGCACGTGCTAAGGCAGAAATGTCTAAGATACAAGCAGCCTTTGCGCAAAGGAGAGCAGAAATGGATGCAGCCACAGCACAAAAGAGAGCAGAAATGGATGCAGCCACAGCACAAAAGAGAGCAGAAATGGATGCAGCCACAGCACAAAAGAGAGCAGAAATGGATGCAGCCGCAGCACAAAGGAGAGCAGAAATGGATGCGGATGCAGCACGCAAGGAAGCTCTGGAGAAGGAATGTGAGCACGCAACAGCCATGGCGGAGTTAAGGATCCTGGAGCGAGCTATCAGTGGGAGTCAAATAGACAGCATCAGTTTGTGTGAAGTGGAGGCAGAGGACTCTATTGAACGCACAAGAGACTACGTGCTAAGCCAAAATGGCGAACCGCAGATCATCACTAACACTCCTGATGGCGTTCATGCTTCTCCAGGGCACCAGGATGCCGATCCACTTACAGAACCCTACACTCAAGGTCAGTACAATGCTCCCAAACTTGAACTTCCTTCGTATTCCGGTATGCGCCAAGACCCTGCATCTCATCAAACTCCACAGGCTATTATCTACACGCAAGCCAATATACCGGCAGGTCATTATACTATCGACAACCGCACTGTGCCAGCTCCGCATGTAGCAGAGACTATACCCACCAAACCGGTTGCTGGACTAAATGCATATGCCACTCCATACTTACCCACGTTTCAAGGCCAAGACGTCTCCACTCCTATGTACAACACCGCTCAGCCCACATTCGTGCATCCTAAGTCAGAAAGAACAGACATGTCCGACTTCGCAAGGTACATGATTCGCCGCGAACTTACTAAAACCGGTCTCAAAAGGTTTGACGACCAACCTGAAAATTACAGAGGTTGGAAAAATGCCTTTAGAACCGTAACTAGTGACCTCGGCATCACTGCTGCCGAAGAGCTGGACCTGCTAATCAGATGGCTAGGACCACAATCCACAGAGCGTGTCAAGAGACTCAGGTCTGTACATATCAGAAATCCAATGGCTGGTCTCATGGCTGCATGGGAAAGACTAGAGAAAAACTTTGGCAGTCCAGAAGCCATAGAGGATGCACTGTTCAAGCGTCTACAGAGTTTTCCAAAGATATCAAGCAAGGACAGTTCAAAGTTACTAGAGCTCAGTGACTTGCTGTTAGAGCTCCAGCTGGCCAAGGCAGACACCCACCTACCTGGCCTCAGCTATCTGGACACTGCTCGTGGAGTAAATCCCATTATCTCCAAGCTACCATACAACGTACAAGAAAGGTGGACTACACTAGGGTCAAAATACAAGAAAGACCATCAAGTGTCATTTCCTCCGTTCTCCTACTTCTGTGAGTTTATAAAAAACGTCGCAGAGTGTAAGAACGACCCAAGCTTTTCCTACGAAGAATCCAGTGGCCCAGCTTCACCTCCTTCTAAATACGTGAGCGAACGCTCAAATGACAGAAACCGCAGGGGTCCAGTGTCAGTGAAGAAGACGGATATTCTTCCCTTACCAACATCAGCCCCAGGCAAGAGTAACAAGGGTGAAAAGATAGAGAACCCAAATCGTGAGTGTCCCATCCACAAGAAGCCACATCCCTTAAAAAAGTGCATCGGCTTCAGGAAGAAACCGCTCCTAGAACGCAAGGAGCTTCTAAAGAAGTTCGGGGTATGCTACAGATGTTGTGCTTCTACTGAACACCTTGCTAAAGACTGCAAAACTACAATTAAGTGCATGGAGTGTGACAGTGAGGACCACGTACAAGCACTCCACCCATTCCGTCCCGACGCTACACTTACTCCTTCCCCCACCACGAGCCATGGCGGGGAGGTCGCAGCTCAAACTGCAAGCCATACCACAATATCTTCTTCATGCACAGAAGTCTGCGGAGAAGACCTCTGGGACAAGTCCTGTGCGAAGATTTGCCTGGTGAACGTATATCCCAACGGTCACCCAGAGAAAGCCGTAAAGGTGTACGTCCTTCTGGATGATCAGAGCAACCGATCACTTGCGAGGTCAGAACTCTTTGATATGTTTAACTTAAAGGGAAATGCTTACCCTTACACCTTAGGTACCTGCAGTGGTGTTACAGAGGTTTATGGGAGAAGGGCCAGTGGTCTTACAGCGACATCTCTCGAGAACACCGTGGAGATACCGTTACCTACACTGGTCGAGTGCAACCAGATTCCATCCAATCGAGAAGAGATCCCAACGCCAGAGGCTGCTCTTCATCACCAACATCTCAAGGGGATAGCAAACAAGATACCAGCCCTCAACAACAGTGCAGATATCCTGATTCTGCTTGGCAGAGACATTCTCCGGCTGCACAAGGTGCGTCAGCAAATTAACGGACCACACGATGCACCATTTGCCCAACGCTTAGATCTAGGCTGGGTAATCATAGGCAATGTTTGCATACATAAGATGAAGAGACCTAACAACATCTCCTCTTACAAAACACACATCTTGTCAAATGGTCGCAGCACTCATTTCCAACCATGCCCACATCACTACTGGGTGAAAGAGAAAGTGAGCAACACCAAGTGGCAACAGGAATCCTTCAACAACATGAACACGCTCCAGTCCTGGGAAGAAAACCTCGGGTCATCAGTGTTCGATTCCACAAGTAATGACAACAAGTTGGCACCCACAAGGGAAGATAAAGAATTTATAAAGGTTATGGATAAAGAATTTGTTCAAGACGACTCCAACAGTTGGGTAGCTCCTTTACCCTTTCGTTTCCCAAGAGTGAGGTTGCCGAACAACCTGCAGCAAGCAACTGCAAGGTTCTCATCCTTAAAGCGTACCCTAAAGAGGAAACCAGAGATGGACGCATATTTCCATGGATTTTATTTTGGATCTTCCTGTGTCCCAGTAGAGGTCTGTTATCTGGGTGGTTTGTGACCGGTTCTCTAAAATGGTCCATTTGGTACCTTTGCCTAAATTGCCTTCCTCCTCTGATTTGGTTCCATTGTTTTTTCAGCATGTGGTTCGTTTGCATGGCATTCCGGAGAATATTGTGTCTGACAGAGGTTCCCAGTTTGTTTCTAGGTTTTGGCGGGCCTTTTGTGCTAGGATGGGCATTAATTTGACTTTTTCTTCGGCATTCCATCCTCAGACCAATGGCCAAACTGAGCGAACTAATCAAACTTTGGAAACCTATTTGAGATGCTTTGTGCCTGCTGATCAGGATGATTGGGTGGCTTTCTTGCCGTTGGCCGAGTTTGCCCTTAATAATCGGGCCAGTTCGGCTACTTTGGTTTCGCCTTTCTTTTGTAATTTTGGTTTCCATCCTCGTTTTTCTTCGGGGCAGGTTGAGCCTTCTGATTGTCCTGGTGTGGATTCTGTGATGGACAGGTTACAGCAGATTTGGACTCATGTGGTAGACAATTTGACGTTGTCTCAGGAAAAGGCTCAACGTTTTGCTAACCGCCGTCGGTGTGTTGGTCCCCGGCTTCGGGTGGGGACTTTAGTCTGGTTATCTTCTCGTCATGTTCCTATGAAGGTTTCTTCCCCTAAGTTCAAGCCTCGGTTTATTGGTCCTTATAAGATTTCTGAGATTATCAATCTAGGGTCTTTTCGTTTGGCCCTTCCAGCCTCTTTTGCCATCCACAACGTTTTCCATAGATCTTTGTTGCAGAGATATGTGGTACCTGTTGTTCCCTCTGTTGATCCTCCTGCCCCGGTGTTGGTTGAGGGGGAGTTGGAATATGTGATTGAGAAAATTTTGGATTCTCGTTTTTCGAGGCGGAGCCTTCAGTATCTTGTCAAGTGGAAGGGTTATGGCCAGGAGGATAATTCTTGGGTTGTTGCCTCCGATGTCCATGCCGCCGATTTGGTTCGTGCTTTTCACTTGGCTCATCCTGATCGGCCTGGGGGCTCTGGTGAGGGTTCGGTGACCCCTCCTCAAGGGGTGTACTGTTGTGAATTCCGCTCTTGGGCTCCCTCCGGTGGTTGTAAGTGGCACTTTTGTGAGTTCTGCTTTTGGGCTCCCTCCGGTGGTTTTAAGTGGAATGGCTGCTCCTTGGATTTAGCATCAGCAGCTGCTTCCACTGATTGTCTTTCTGGCTCGGCTATTTTAGTCTGGCCTTATCCCTCAGTCAGTGCCAGTTGTCAATGGTTCCTGCTTGGAGTCACATCTCTTTTGTATTTCCCTGATATTCTGACCAGTTCAGCAAAGATAAGTCCTTGCTTGTTCTTTTGCAGTCCACTTGTTGTGGACTTAATCGTTCAGTGCATTTTATGTTTTTCTTTCTAGTCCAGCTTATCAGTATGGATTTGTTCATTTAAGCTGGAAGCTCTGGGCAGCAGATTTGCCCTCCTCACTAGGGTTGAGCGAAACGGATCGTTCATTTTCATAAGTCGCCGACTTTTGGCAAAGTCGGCGTCTCATGAAACCGAGCCGATCCCTGTGTGGGGTCTGCCATGCGGTACGCGACTTTCGCGCCAAAGTCGCGTTTCAATGATGCTAAAAGCGCCATTTCTCAGCCAATGAAGGTGGACGCAGAGTGTGGGCAGCGTGATGACATAGATCTCAGTCCCCACCATCTTAGAGAAGGGCATTGCAGTGATTGGCTTGCTTTCTGCGGCGTCACAGGGGCTATAAAGGGGCGTTCCCGCCGACCGCCATCTTACTGCTGCTGATCTGAGCATAGGGAGAGGTTGCTGCAGCTTCTTCGGAAGCAGGGATAGTGATAGCCAGGGTACATAAAGCCACAAACCGCTTGTGCTGTAGCGATTTCCACTGTCCAATACCACCTTTTGTTTGCAGGACAGTGGAGGCTACATTTTTTTTTCCTCAGCGCTGTAGCTCATTGGGCTGCCCTAGAAGGCTCCCTGATAGCTGCGTTGCTTTGTGTGTACGCCGCTGTGTAAACCAACTGCTTTTTTCAAAGCACAAATCCTGTTTTTCCTTCCTTTCTGCACAGCTATCTTGTGTGTTTGTCCACACTTTTGTGTGCAGCAGTCCTTTTCAGCTGCCTGCCATACTTTTCTGAGATAACTGCAGGGAGATAAATATTGGCAAGTCTGCCTCCGTGCCATTGCTGTGTGTGGCATCTCGCTCTCATTGTGTGGCACCGAAAACACTGTGTAATACTTGGCGTTTTTTTTTTTTTTCCTATATTCTCCCTTTTCCCAAAAAAAAATTAGTGGGAGATAAATATTGTCAAGTCTGACTCTGTGCCATTGCTGTGTGTGGCATCTCTCTCTCATTGTGTGGCACCGAAAACACTGTGTAATACTTGGCCTTTTTTTTTTTTTTTTTCCTAAATTCTCCCTTTTCCAAAAAAAAAATTAGTGGGAGATAAATATTGTCAAGTCTGCCTCCCTGCCATTGCTGTGTGTGGCATCTCTCTCTCATTGTGTGGCACTGAAAACACTGTGTAATACTGGGCCTTTTTTTTTTTTTTTTTTTTGGGTAAATTCTCCCAGAAAAAAAAAAAAAATAGTGGGAGATTAAGATTGGCATTTCTGCTTGAGTGCTGGGCCTGTGTCTGCCATCTGTCTCAAATTATTGGGCCACAGAAAACCTAGTGTGTAACATTGGGCCTGATTTTCCTTTCAGTGTCAGGCACCTATAAAGGTATATATAAATCCTACAGAAGTTTGAGTTCACCTTATAAGTTGTTTTACAGTAACAAATAGTGTTACTTTGGTTACGTTTTGCAAGCAATGAGGAAGTCTAGTGGAAGAGGTCGTGGCCGTGGGCGGTCATTGTCAGCTGGTAATGATGGTAGTGGTGGTGGAGCATCAGGTGGTCGTGGTAAAAGCAGTACAGCACCTAAGTCTCGAGTTGTTGAGCCAGGTTCCTTGTCTGGCTACACAAGGCCTCGAACGCTCTCTTTTCTGGGAGTAGGAAAACCACTTTTGAAGCCGGAGCAGCAGGAACAAGTATTGGCTTTCATTGCTGACTCTGCCTCTAGCTCTTTCGCCTCCTCCTCGGAAAGTGCCAAATGTCAGAGCAGTGCATCGTCAGTGGATGCTCCCGGTCAGGGACAAGTCGCTTCCTTGTCTTCTTCACCCAGAACAAGAGAGAAGGATGCGTCAGGAGACACAACGGGTTACTCCATGGAGCTCTTTACACATACCGTTCCTGGGTTAGACAGTGAAACAGTTAACAGGCCATGCCCATTCGAAGTTGAATCGGACATGGAGTGCACAGATGCACAGCCACAGCCAGATTACTATGCTGTTCCTTTGACTCAGACCAGAACATTGCCCTTGCAGTGTACTGAGGCAGAATCAAACCCAGCGGAGACTATGGTGCCCCGTCACGGACGCTATACCACCGGCTTACACGGTGACACAGACGAAATCGCACACGACATAGAAGAGGAGGTCATAGATGACCCAGTTGTGGACCCCGATTGGCAGCCATTGGGGGAACAGGGTGCAGGCGGCAGTAGTTCTGAAGCGGAGGAGGAGGAGCCGCAGCAGGCATCAACATCACAACAGGTTCCATCTACCGGGCCCGTATCTGGCCAAAAACGCGTGGCAAAACCAAAACCAGTTGGAGGACAGCGTGGCCATCCGGTTAAAGAAGCTCAGTCTGCAATGCCTGAAAAGGTATCCGATAGTAGAAAGAGTGCAGTCTGGCATTTTTTTAAACAACATCCAAATGATCAGCACAAAGTCATCTGTCAAAAATGTTCAACAACCTTAAGCAGAGGTCAGAATCTTAAAAGTCTAAATACAAGTTGCATGCATAGACATTTATCCACCATGCATTTGCAAGCCTGGACTAACTACCAAACGTCCCTAAAGGTTGCAGCACCCTCGCCCAATGAAGCTAGTCAGCAACGCTACATCCCTTCCCTCCATGTAAGCCGACCATTTCCCACACCACCTGCAGTATCTGTGCAGCTTTCGTCGCCAGGCCAAAGCAGTCAGGGAATCACCAGGTTAGTAGTAGGAAACACTGCATGTAGGACACTGGCAAGAATACCATCTCCAACCCTCTCTCAGTCACCCATGTCCACCGGCACCACCGCTAGTTCCACGATCTCCAGCTCTCCAGTCCAGCTCACCCTACATGAGACTCTTGTTAGGAAAAGGAAGTACTCATCCTCGCATCCACGTACACAGGGTTTGAACGCCCACATTGCTAGACTAATCTCATTAGAGATGATGCCCTACCGGTTAGTTGAAAGCGAAGCTTTCAAAGCGCTGATGGACTACGCTGTACCACGCTACGAGCTACCCAGTCGGCACTTCTTTTCTAGAAAAGCCATCCCAGCCCTTCAACAGCATGTTAAAGACTGCATCGTCCATGCACTCAGGCAGTCTGTGACTACAAAGGTGCACCTGACAACAGATGCATGGACCAGTAGGCATGGCCAGGGACGTTACGTGTCCATCACGGCACACTGGGTGAATGTGGTGGATGCAGGGTCCACAGGGGACAGCAATATTGGGACAGTTTTGCCTAGTCCACAGTCAAGGAAAGAGTTGGCTGTAGGCGTTCGCCCCCCCTCCTCCTCTTCCTCCTCATGCAGAAGCGAGAGCTCGTCCACACACCCCAGTCGCACATCCACTCCATCCGCAGCTGCCACTGTTGCACACCAGGTGTGCCATTATGGGACAGCTAGTGACAAGCGTCAGCAGGCTGTATTGGCAATGAAGTGTTTGGGCAACAACAGACACACCGCGGAAGTTCTGTCCGAGTTCTTGCAGAATGAAACTCAGTCATGGCTGGGCACTGTACATCTTGAGGCAGGCAAGGTTGTGAGTGGTAACGGAAGGAATTTCATGGCTGCCATAGCCCTTTCCCAACTGAAACACATTCCTTGCCTGGCTCACACCTTAAACCTGGTGGTGCAGTGCTTCCTGAAAAGTTATCCGGGGTTACCCGACCTGCTCCTCAAAGTGCGCAGACTTTGCTCGCATATCCGCCGTTCGCCCGTACACTCCAGCCGTATGCAGAACTATCAGCGGTCTTTGAACCTTCCCCAGCATCGCCTAATCATCGACATTTCAACAAGATGGAACTCCACACTGCACATGCTTCAGAGACTGTGCGAACAGAGGCGTGCTGTTATGTTTTTGTGGGAGGATACACATACACGGGCAGGCAGTTGGATGGCAGACATGGAGTTGTCAGGTGTGCAGTGGTCGAAGCTACAAGACCTGTGTCAAGTCCTTCAGTGTTTTGAGGAATGCACACGGCTGGTTAGTGCAGACAACGCCATAATAAGCATGAGCATCCCCCTAATGCGTCTGCTGATGCAAAGTTTGACGCACATAAAGGAGCAGGCGTTTGCAGCCGAGGAAGAGGAAAGCCTTGATGACAGTCAGCCATTGTCTGGTCAGGGCCGTGTAGAGGACGCGGTAGCGGGCGAAGAGGAGGAGGAGGACGAGGAGGATGATGGGGAGGAGTACTTTTTTAATGAGGAAGCTTCTCCTGGGCCAACAGAAATTAGTGGCGTTGCAAGGCCGGGTTCTGTTTTTTTAAGGGAGACAAGTGACGTAGATTTGCCTGTAACTCCCCCTCAAACCAGCACAACCGCAGATTTGCCAACAGGAACTTTGGCCCACATGGCGGATTATGCCTTACGTATCCTCAAAAAGGACCCACGCATTACTAAAATGATGAGCGATGACGATTACTGGTTGGCCTGCATCCTTGACCCTCGCTATAAAGGCAAATTGCAAAATATTATGCCACATGAGAACCTCGAACAAATCTTAGCAACCAAACAAGCTACTCTTGTAGACCGTTTGATTCAGGCATTCCCAGCACACAGCGCCGGTGATGGTTCTCACACAAGCTGCAGGGGGCTACATGGCAGAGGTGTTAGGGGTGCACAGATCAGAAGTGGCGTTGGACAGAGGGGTTTTCTGACCAGGTTGCGGAGTGATTTCGCAATGACCGCAGACAGGACAGGTACTGCAGCATCTATTCAAAGTGACAGGAGACAACATTTGTCCAGTATGGTTACTAACTATTTTTCTTCCCTTATCGATGTTCTCCCTCAACCGTCATTCCCATTTGATTACTGGGCATCAAAATTAGACACCTGGCCTGAATTGGCAGAATATTCGTTGCAGGAGCTTGCTTGCCCAGCAGCTAGTGTGCTATCAGAAAGAGTATTCAGTGCTGCTGGTTCAATAATAACCGAAAAAAGGACTCGTCTGGCTACCCAAAATGTGGATGATCTCACCTTCATTAAAATGAACCACTCCTGGATTTCAAATTATTTTGCCCCACCTTTCCCGGCTGACACCTAGCTTTCCTATAGAAAGGTCTTGCTTGTGGACTGGTCTTACTGAGTGTTCCAATCTGTTAATTTGCAGCAGCTGTTTGTCCAGCATACGACATGTTTACACCTCCCCCAATGGGAAAAATCCCCCCACGGGGCCGTTGTCTCGCCACTTGGCGCAAGCACCCGTTACAGTGCTGATTGTCTGAAGAGGCGGGTGTGCCCGCTTTTGGTCGACGGCATTGCCACTGGGTCCCTCATAGTACAATGTAGTGTCTCTGGCGGTGGTGGTGCGCACCCAACGTCAGACACGCCGTTGTAACATGAGGGGCCCTGGGGCGGTACCGCCGGCCACAAGAGAGTTCCCCCCCCCCAGCTCAAACTGTGCTATACCACGTGCAAAATTATCTCGCACAGCTCCACCAATGTGTAGTCTATGCACTGACATCATTCAATGCCTGGCACTGACAAACAATACCAATTTGTTTGCATCTATGATGCTAGTTAAAGTAGTCTGGGTCAGTGTCCTATATTGACACCAGTAAATACTAATTTACTGCCAAATTACTTTGTCATAAACTCTGCAGATGAGCCCACCCCTGTACCTAAGCATGCCACCCTTTTTTTTACTTATAGTTGTTTTGCGAGACATTAACATCTATTTGTTTTTTTGGAGTACTAACTGTGTCAGACACTCCTTGCAATACTCCTCCACTGACCACAATGCTGCCTGCCCATGTATCCATGTAACCGATATAAAACTGCCATGAGCCTATTGTTTGTTATTTTAGGCCTTTGATAGCCTGTCTGCGGCCCCTACTTGCAATACTCCTCCACTGACCACAATGCTGCCTGCCCGTGTATCCATGTAACCGATATAAAACTGCCATGAGCCTATTGTTTGTTATTTTAGGCCTTTGATAGCCTGTCTGCAGCCCCTACTTGCAATACTCCTCCACTGACCACAATGCTGCCTGCCCGTGTATCCATGTAACCGATATAAAACTGCCATGAGCCTATTGTTTGTTATTTTAGGCCTTTGATAGCCTGTCTGCCGTCCCTACTTGCATTACTCCTCTGTTGTGAATTAGACTTTTTTGGCTCCCTCTAGTGGTTACTAGTGATATGACTCTGGGATTTCCTTCCCTCTGTTTGCACCCAGCTGGGTCGTTACTTCAGGGGTGTTGCTATATAAACCTCCTGGAACCTTAGTCCAGTGCCTGGCATCGGTGTTATCAGACACATTCTGTTTGCTCCTGTTTGCTGGTCCTGGTTCGTGCTAAATTAAGCTAAGTCTTGCTTCTTTGTTTTTTGGGTTATTTGTTTGCTATCATTTTTGTCCAGCTTGTACTAAATGTGATTCCTGACCTTGCTGGAAGCTCTAGGGGGCTGGTGTTCTCCCCCCGGGCGGTTAGACAGTTCGGGGGTTCTTGAATTTCCAGTGTGGATATTTTTAATAGGATTTTTTGCTGACCATATAAGTTATCTTTCTATATTCTGCTATTAGCTAGTGGGCCTCTCTTTGCTAAATTCCTAGCTCATTCTTATGTTTGTCTTTTCCTCTTACCTCACCGTTATTATTTGTGGGGGGCTTCTATCCAACTTTTTGGGGTATTTCCTCTGGAGGCAAGAAAGGTCTTTCTTTTCCCTTCTAGGGGTAGTTAGCTCTCCGGCTGGCGCGAGACGTCTAGGATCAACGTAGGAACGTTCCCCGGCTGCTGGTATTTGTGGTGCTAGGATTAGTTATATGGTCAGCCCAGTTACCACTGCCCTATAAGCTGGTTTTCTGTATTTACTGACTTAGCATTATTCCTGAGACCCTCTGCCATTGGGGTCATAACAGTATGCCAGGCCAATATTGAATGTTTAAAGCATTGCAGAAGTGGGATAATAAGAAAGGAAATTCTGAGTTTTTTTTTTTTTTTCCTTCCTTCTCCTCCTCCCCTTTACCTTTGAGTGGCGTGTGCTTGCTGCAGACATGAATGTGCAGACCTTGATTACAAGTGTTGACCAGCTGGCAGCTCGTGTGCAGGGTATACAAGATTTTGTTACCAGTAGTCCTATGTCTGAACCTAAAATACCTATTCCGGAATTGTTTTCTGGAGATCGATTTAGGTTTAGGAATTTCAAGAATAATTGTAAATTGTTTCTTTCTCTGAGACCCCGTTCATCTGGAGATTCTGCTCAGCAAGTTAAAATTGTTATTTCTTTTTTGCGGGGCGACCCTTAGGATTGGGCTTTCTCGCTAGCGCCAGGAGATCCGGCATTGGCGAATATTGATGCGTTTTTTCTGGCGCTCGGATTGCTTTACGAGGAACCCAATCTTGAAATTCAGGCAGAAAAAGCCTTGCTGGCTATTTCTCAGGGTCAGGATGAAGCTGAAGTGTATTGCCAAAAATTTCGGAAATGGTCCGTGCTTACTCAGTGGAATGAGTGTGCTCTGGCCGCAAATTTCAGAAATGGCCTTTCTGAAGCCATTAAGAATGTGATGGTGGGTTTCCCCATTCCTACAAGTCTGAATGATTCTATGGCGCTTGCTATTCAAATTGACCGGCGTTTGCGGGAGCGCAAAACCGCTAATCCTCTGGTGGTGTTGTCTGAACAAACACCTGATTTAATGCAATGTGATAGAATTCAGACTAGAAATGAACGGAAAAATCATAGACGTCAGAATGGGTTGTGTTTTTACTGTGGTGATTCTACACATGTTATATCAGCATGCTCTAAACGCCTAACAAGGGTTGTTAGTCCTGTCGCCATTGCTAATTTGCAACCTAAATTTATTTTGTCTGTGACTTTAATTTGCTCTTTGTCTTCTTACCCTGTTATGGCGTTTGTGGATTCAGGTGCCGCCCTGAGTCTTATGGATCTGTCATTTGCCAAGCGCTGTGGTTTTGTTCTTGAACCGTTAGTAAATCCTATTCCTCTTAGAGGTATTGATGCTACGCCATTGGCGGAAAATAAACCGCAGTTTTGGACGCAGGTGACCATGTGCATGACTCCTGAACATCGGGAGGTGATTCGTTTTCTTGTTCTGCATAAAATTCATGATTTGGTCGTTTTGGGTCTGCCATGGTTACAGACCCACAATCCAGTCCTGGATTGGAAGGCAATGTCTGTGTCAAGTTGGGGCTGTCAGGGAATTCATGCTGATTCCCCGCCGGTGTCTATTGCTTCCTCTACTCCTTCGGAAGTTCCTGAGTATTTGTCTGATTATCAGGATGTATTCAGTGAGTCCAGATCCAGTGCTCTGCCTCCTCATAGGGACTGTGACTGCGCCATAGATTTGATTCCAGGTAGTAAATTTCCTAAGGGAAGATTATTTAATCTGTCAGTACCTGAGCATGCCGCAATGCGTTCATATATCAAGGAGTCTCTGGAGAAGGGGCATATCCGTCCATCCTCTTCCCCTCTTGGTGCGGGATTCTTTTTTGTGGCTAAGAAGGACGGATCTTTGAGACCTTGTATTGACTATCGGCTACTGAATAAAATCACTATAAAATTTCAGTATCCTTTGCCTCTCTTGTCGGACTTGTTTGCCCGGATTAAGGGTGCCAAGTGGTTCACCAAGATAGATCTTCTTGGTGCATACAACCTTGTGCGCATTAAGCAAGGTGATGAATGGAAGACTGCATTTAATACGCCCGAAGGTCATTTTGAGTACTTGGTGATGCCTTTTGGGCTTTCTAATGCTCCCTCAGTATTTCAGTCCTTTATGCATGATATTTTCCGGAAGTATCTGGATAAATTTATGATTGTTTATCTGGACGATATTCTGGTTTTCTCTGAAGATTGGGACTCACATGTGGAGCAGGTCAGGATGGTGTTTCAGGTTTTGCGTGAGAATGCCTTGTTTGTTAAAGGCTCAAAGTGTCTCTTTGGAGTACAGAAAGTTCCCTTTTTGGGGTTTATTTTTTCCCCTTCTGCTGTGGAGATGGACCCAGTCAAGGTCCGAGCTATTCATGAGTGGACTCAACCCACGTCAGTTAAGAGTCTTCAGAAGTTCTTGGGTTTTGCTAACTTCTACCGTCGTTTTATCGCTAATTTTTCTAGCGTTGTTAAACCTTTGACGGATATGACCAAGAAAGGTTCTGATGTTGCTAACTGGGCTCCTGCAGCCGTGGAGGCGTTCCAGGAGTTGAAGCGCTGGTTTACTTCGGCGCCTGTTTTGTGCCAGCCTGATGTCTCACTTCCCTTTCAGGTCGAGGTGGATGCTTCTGAGATTGGGGCAGGGGCCGTTTTGTCACAGAGAGGCCCTGGTTGCTCGGTAATGAGACCATGTGCTTTCTTCTCTAGGAAGTTTTCGCCTGCTGAGTGGAATTATGATGTGGGCAATCGGGAATTACTGGCCATGAAGTGGGCATTAGAGGAGTGGTGTCATTGGCTCGAGGGTGCTAAGCATCGTGTGGTGGTCTTGACTGATCACAAAAATTTGATGTATCTCGAGTCTGCTAAACGCTTGAATCCTAGACAGGCCCGCTGGTCATTGTTTTTCTCCCGTTTTGACTTTGTGGTCTCGTATTTACCAGGTTCAAAGAATGTGAAAGCTGATGCTCTTTCAAGGAGCTTTGTGCCTGACTCTCCTGGAGTCACAGAACCTGTTGGTATTCTTAAAGAAGGAGTTATTTTGTCAGCCATTTCTCCTGATTTGCGACGTGTGTTGCAGAGATTTCAAGCTGGTAGACCTGACTCTTGTCCACCTGACAGACTGTTTGTTCCTGATAAGTGGACCAGCAGAGTCATTTCCGAGGTTCATTCCTCGGTGTTGGCAGGTCATCCGGGAATTTTTGGCACCAGAGATCTGGTGGCTAGGTCATTTTGGTGGCCTTCCTTGTCACGGGATGTACGGTCATTTGTGCAGTCCTGTGGGACTTGTGCTCGAGCTAAGCCTTGCTGTTCCCGTGCCAGCGGGTTGCTCTTGCCCTTGCCTGTCCCGAAGAGGCCTTGGACACGTATTTCCATGGATTTCATTTCTGATCTCCCGGTGTCTCGGGGTATGTCTGTCATCTGGGTGGTATGTGATCGCTTTTCAAAAATGGTCCATTTGGTGCCTTTGCCTAAGCTGCCTTCCTCTTCCGATCTGGTTCCTGTGTTCCTTCAGAATGTGGTTCGTTTACACGGCATTCCTGAGAATATTGTGTCTGACAGAGGATCCCAGTTTGTTTCCAGGTTCTGGCGATCCTTTTGTGCTAGGATGGGCATTGATTTATCGTTCTCGTCTGCCTTTCATCCTCAGACTAATGGACAAACTGAGCGAACTAATCAGACTCTGGAAGCTTACTTGAGGTGTTTTGTTTCGGCAGATCAGGATGATTGGGTGACCTTCTTGCCGTTGGCTGAGTTTGCCCTAAATAATCGGGCTAGTTCCGCTACTTTGGTTTCGCCATTTTTCTGCAACTCGTTTCCATCCTCGTTTTTCCTCGGGACATGTGGAGCCTTCTGACTGTCCTGGAGTGGATTCTGTGGTGGATAGGTTGCAGCAGATCTGGAATCATGTGGTGGACAACTTGAAGTTGTCACAGGAGAAGGCTCAGCGTTTTGCCAACCGCCGCCGCGGTGTGGGTCCCCGACTTCGTGTTGGGGATTTGGTGTGGCTGTCTTCTCGATTTGTTCCTATGAAGGTCTCCTCTCCTAAATTTAAGCCTCGCTTCATCGGTCCTTACAAGATATTGGAAATCCTTAATCCTGTGTCCTTTCGCTTGGATCTTCCGGTTTCGTTTGCCATTCACAACGTGTTCCATAGGTCTTTGTTACGACGCTACGTTGTGCCTGTGGTTCCTTCTGCTGAGCCTCCTGCTCCGGTGTTGGTTGAGGGCGAGTTGGAGTACGTGGTGGAGAAGATCTTGGAGTCTCGTCTCTCCAGGCGGAGGCTTCAGTATTTGGTCAAGTGGAAGGGTTATGGTCAGGAGGATAATTCCTGGGTGGTTGCCTCTGATGTGCATGCGGCCGATTTGGTTCGTGCCTTTCACGCTTCTCATCCTGATCGCCCTGGTGGCCTTGGTGAGGGTTCGGTGACCCCTCCTTAAGGGGGGGGTACTGTTGTGAATTAGACTTTTTTGGCTCCCTCTAGTGGTTACTAGTGATATGACTCTGGGATTTCCTTCCCTCTGTTTGCACCCAGCTGGGTCGTTACTTCAGGGGTGTTGCTATATAAACCTCCTGGAACCTTAGTCCAGTGCCTGGCATCGGTGTTATCAGACACATTCTGTTTGCTCCTGTTTGCTGGTCCTGGTTCGTGCTAAATTAAGCTAAGTCTTGCTTCTTTGTTTTTTGGGTTATTTGTTTGCTATCATTTTTGTCCAGCTTGTACTAAATGTGATTCCTGACCTTGCTGGAAGCTCTAGGGGGCTGGTGTTCTCCCCCCGGGCCGTTAGACGGTTCGGGGGTTCTTGAATTTCCAGTGTGGATATTTTTGATAGGATTTTTTGCTGACCATATAAGTTATCTTTCTATATTCTGCTATTAGCTAGTGGGCCTCTCTTTGCTAAATTCCTAGCTCATTCTTATGTTTGTCTTTTCCTCTTACCTCACCGTTATTATTTGTGGGGGGCTTCTATCCAACTTTTTGGGGTATTTCCTCTGGAGGCAAGAAAGGTCTTTCTTTTCCCTTCTAGGGGTAGTTAGCTCTCCGGCTGGCGCGAGACGTCTAGGATCAACGTAGGAACGTTCCCCGGCTGCTGGTATTTGTGGTGCTAGGATTAGTTATATGGTCAGCCCAGTTACCACTGCCCTATGAGCTGGTTTTCTGTATTTACTGACTTAGCATTATTCCTGAGACCCTCTGCCATTGGGGTCATAACACTCCTCCACTGACCACAATGCTGCCTGCCCGTGTATCCATGTAACCGATATAAAACTGCCATGACTGCCTACTGTTTGTTATTTTAGGCCTTTGTGAGCCTGTCTGCGGCCCCTACTTGCAATACTCCTCCACTGACCACAATGCTGCCTGCCCGTGTATCCATGTAACCGATATAAAACTGCCATGAGCCTATTGTTTGTTATTTTAGGCCTTTGTGAGCCTGTCTGCGGCCCCTACTTGCAATACTCCTCCACTGACCACAATGCTGCCTGCCCGTGTATCCATGTAACCGATATAAAACTGCCATGACTGCCTACTGTTTGTTATTTTAGGCCTTTGTGAGCCTGTCTGCGGCCCCTACTTGCAATACTCCTCCACTGACCACAATGCTGCCTGCCCGTGTATCCATGTAACCGATATAAAACTGCCATGAGCCTATTGTTTGTTATTTTAGGCCTTTGATAGCCTGTCTGCCGTCCCTACTTGCAATACTCCTCCACTGACCACAATGCTGCCTGGAGTGCCTGCCTGTGTATCCATGTAACCGATGTAAAACTGGCATGACTGCCTACTGTTTGTTATTTTAGGCCTTTGTGAGCCTGTCTGCGGCCCCTACTTGCAATACTCCTCCACTGACCACACCAATGCTGCCCGTGTACCCCTGGAACCTATTTAAAAGTTCATAGAGCCTAGTTACATATTTTATTTACTATTAATTAAGGCCATGATGGACTACGCTGTACCACGCTACAATCTAACCAGTCGACACTTCTTTTGCGAGAAAAGCCATCCCAACCCTCCACCAGCATGTAGAAGACCGCATTGTCCATGCACTCTGGCAATCTGTGAGTACAAAGGTGCACCTGACAACAGACGCATGGACCTGTAGGCATGGCCACGGAAGATTACGTGTCCATTACGGCGCAATGGGTTAATGTGTTGGATGCATGGTCCACAGGGGACAGCCTACTAAGTCTGTCTGCAGTCCCTAATTCAAATTGTCCTCCACTGTCTAAATCAGAGCTTCCACCTTCTGGCTTTCGGCCTATAGTATCAGATATTAAACTGCATTTGGCCTTCAACTTTGGTTACGGCCTACTAACGGTGTCTGCCCCTGCCTGGTGTTTTTCCTCAACTGAATAAAGCTGAGCTTCAACCTTCTGGCTCTCATTAAGTGCTGTTATTTTAAAAATTGGTGGTTAGGGCCTACTAACGGTGTCTGCCCCTCCCTGGTGTTTGCCCTCAACTGAATAAAGCTGAGCTTCAACCTTCTGGCTCTCATTAAGTGCTGTTATTTTAAAAATTGGTGGTTAGGGCCTACTAACGGTGTCTGCCCCTCCCTGGTGTTTTTCCTCAACTGAATAAAGCTGAGCTTCAAACTTCTGGCTTTCGGCCTATAGTATCAGATATTAAACTGCATTTGGCCTTCAACTTTGGTTACGGCCTACTAACGGTGTCTGCCCCTCCCTGGTGTTTGCCCTCAACTGAATAAAGCTGAGCTTCAACCTTCTGGCTTTCGACCTATAGTATCAGATATTAAACTGCATTTGGCCTTCAACTTTGGTTACGGCCTACTAACGGTGTCTGCCCCTGCCTGGTGTTTTTCCTCAACTGAATAAAGCTGAGCTTCAACCTTCTGGCTCTCATTAAGTGCTGTTATTTTAAAAATTGGTGGTTAGGGCCTACTAACGGTGTCTGCCCCTCCCTGGTGTTTTTCCTCAACTGAATAAAGCTGAGCTTCAACCTTCTGGCTTTCGACCTATAGTATCAGATATTAAACTGCATTTGGCCTTCAACTTTGGTTACGGCCTACTAACGGTGTCTGCCCCTGCCTGGTGTTTTTCCTCAACTGAATAAAGCTGAGCTTCAACCTTCTGGCTCTCATTAAGTGCTGTTATTTTAAAAATTGGTGGTTAGGGCCTACTAACGGTGTCTGCCCCTCCCTGGTGTTTGCCCTCAACTGAATAAAGCTGAGCTTCAACCTTCTGGCTCTCATTAAGTGCTGTTATTTTAAAAATTGGTGGTTAGGGCCTACTAACGGTGTCTGCCCCTCCCTGGTGTTTTTCCTCAACTGAATAAAGCTGAGCTTCAAACTTCTGGCTTTCGGCCTATAGTATCAGATATTAAACTGCATTTGGCCTTCAACTTTGGTTACGGCCTACTAACGGTGTCTGCCCCTCCCTGGTGTTTGCCCTCAACTGAATAAAGCTGAGCTTCAACCTTCTGGCTTTCGACCTATAGTATCAGATATTAAACTGCATTTGGCCTTCAACTTTGGTTACGGCCTACTAACGGTGTCTGCCCCTGCCTGGTGTTTTTCCTCAACTGAATAAAGCTGAGCTTCAACCTTCTGGCTCTCATTAAGTGCTGTTATTTTAAAAATTGGTGGTTAGGGCCTACTAACGGTGTCTGCCCCTCCCTGGTGTTTTTCCTCAACTGAATAAAGCTGAGCTTCAACCTTCTGGCTTTCGACCTATAGTATCAGATATTAAACTGCATTTGGCCTTCAACTTTGGTTACGGCCTACTAACGGTGTCTGCCCCTGCCTGGTGTTTTTCCTCAACTGAATAAAGCTGAGCTTCAACCTTCTGGCTCTCATTAAGTGCTGTTATTTTAAAAATTGGTGGTTAGGGCCTACTAACGGTGTCTGCCCCTCCCTGGTGTTTTTCCTCAACTGAATAAAGCTGAGCTTCAACCTTCTGGCTTTCGACCTATAGTATCAGATATTAAACTGCATTTGGCCTTCAACTTTGGTTACGGCCTACTAACGGTGTCTGCCCCTGCCTGGTGTTTTTCCTCAACTGAATAAAGCTGAGCTTCAACCTTCTGGCTCTCATTAAGTGCTGTTATTTTAAAAATTGGTGGTTAGGGCCTACTAACGGTGTCTGCCCCTCCCTGGTGTTTTTCCTCAACTGAATAAAGCTGAGCTTCAACCTTCTGGCTTTCGACCTATAGTATCAGATATTAAACTGCATTTGGCCTTCAACTTTGGTTACGGCCTACTAACGGTGTCTGCCCCTGCCTGGTGTTTTTCCTCAACTGAATAAAGCTGAGCTTCAACCTTCTGGCTCTCATTAAGTGCTGTTATTTTAAAAATTGGTGGTTAGGGCCTACTAACGGTGTCTGCCCCTCCCTGGTGTTTGCCCTCAACTGAATAAAGCTGAGCTTCAACCTTCTGGCTCTCATTAAGTGCTGTTATTTTAAAAATTGGTGGTTAGGGCCTACTAACGGTGTCTGCCCCTCCCTGGTGTTTTTCCTCAACTGAATAAAGCTGAGCTTCAAACTTCTGGCTTTCGGCCTATAGTATCAGATATTAAACTGCATTTGGCCTTCAACTTTGGTTACGGCCTACTAACGGTGTCTGCCCCTCCCTGGTGTTTGCCCTCAACTGAATAAAGCTGAGCTTCAACCTTCTGGCTTTCGACCTATAGTATCAGATATTAAACTGCATTTGGCCTTCAACTTTGGTTACGGCCTACTAACGGTGTCTGCCCCTACCTGGTGTTTTTCCTCAACTGAATAAAGCTGAGCTTCAACCTTCTGGCTCTCATTAAGTGCTGTTATTTTAAAAATTGGTGGTTAGGGCCTACTAACGGTGTCTGCCCCTCCCTGGTGTTTTTCCTCAACTGAATAAAGCTGAGCTTCAACCTTCTGGCTTTCGACCTATAGTATCAGATATTAAACTGCATTTGGCCTTCAACTTTGGTTACGGCCTACTAACGGTGTCTGCCCCTGCCTGGTGTTTTTCCTCAACTGAATAAAGCTGAGCTTCAACCTTCTGGCTCTCATTAAGTGCTGTTATTTTAAAAATTGGTGGTTAGGGCCTACTAACGGTGTCTGCCCCTCCCTGGTGTTTTTCCTCAACTGAATAAAGCTGAGCTTCAACCTTCTGGCTTTCGACCTATAGTATCAGATATTAAACTGCATTTGGCCTTCAACTTTGGTTACGGCCTACTAACGGTGTCTGCCCCTGCCTTGTGTTTTTCCTCAACTGAATAAAGCTGAGCTTCAACCTTCTGGCTCTCATTAAGTGCTGTTATTTTAAAAATTGGTGGTTAGGGCCTACTAACGGTGTCGGCCCCTCCCTGGTGTTTTTCCTCAACTGAATAAAGCTGAGCTTCAACCTTCTGGCTTTCGACCTATAGTATCAGATATTAAACTGCATTTGGCCTTCAACTTTGGTTACCGCCTACTAACGGTGTCTACCCCTCCCTGGTGTTTTTCCTCAACTGAATAAAGCTGAGCTTCAACCTTCTGGCTTTCGGCCTATAGTATCAGATATGAAACTGCATTTGGCCTTCAACTTTGGTTACGGCCTACTAACGGTGTCTGCCCCTCCCTGGTGTTTGCCCTCAACTGAATAAAGCTGAGCTTCAACCTTCTGGCTTTCGACCTATAGTATCAGATATTAAACTGCATTTGGCCTTCAACTTTGGTTACGGCCTACTAACGGTGTCTGCCCCTGCCTGGTGTTTTTCCTCAACTAAATAAAGCTGAGCTTCAACCTTCTGGCTCTCATTAAGTGCTGTTATTTTAAAAATTGGTGGTTAGGGCCTACTAACGGTGTCTGCCCCTCCCTGGTGTTTGCCCTCAACTGAATAAAGCTGAGCTTCAACCTTCTGGCTCTCATTAAGTGCTGTTATTTTAAAAATTGGTGGTTAGGGCCTACTAACGGTGTCTGCCCCTCCCTGGTGTTTGCCCTCAACTGAATAAAGCTGAGCTTCAACCTTCTGGCTCTCATTAAGTGCTGTGTTTTTAAAAATTGGTGGTTAGGGCCTACTAACGGTGTCTGCCCCTGCCTGGTGTTTGTCCTCAGCTGAATAAAGCTGAGCTTCATCCTTCTGGCTCTCATTAAGTGCTGTGTTTTTAAAAATTGGTGGTAAGGGCCTACTAACGGTGTCTGCCCCTCCCTGGTGTTTGCCCTCAACTGAATAAAGCTGAGCTTCAACCTTCTGGCTTTCGGCCTATAGTATCAGATATTAAACTGCATTTGGCCTACTAGTGTGGTTGGGCCCTTAAAACATTGTCTGCTGCTCCTGGGTTTGCTACTCCACTGAACAAAGCAATGCCGCCTGTTTAGTCCTGTCCTGTTACCAATTTTGAACTGCATTTAGCCTACTTTATTCTTTGGCCCTATATCTGTTTCCTCCTCATCCTGCCCATTGCCCAGCCACTGCTAGATGAGTCTGCTGGTACATTGACCTAGACCACTACATTCCCCTTGCACTCTACACAGCCAGAATCTGACCCTGCTGAAAGTAAGGTTTCCCTTCCCGCATGTTATACCACCTTACACAGGGACAAAGAGGAAGGTGCAGATGAAAGTGCAGGTTCCTTCATCAGGTGGGGGGGGCATACTCATTGGCGACGTCACTGGCACAGGGCCCCTCAGAGTATGCAAAAGTGTCGCTGCTGGTGGGAGGCGCCCCCGCCGTGCAAACACACCGCTGTACTTTGAGGGGCCCTGTGCCAGTGCCAATGCGAACAAGTGTGCCCCCCTGCTTGCTCAGGATCACAGCACTTGCAACGTTGAAATACTTTCCTCTCCCTGCTCCACCTCCGTGACGTAGTCCACGATTCCTGGGCCCACTAAAACCTTGAACCAGCCCTACCCCCCACAAATTTGCCAAATGACCCCCAAGTTCCATTGAACAACTATTATTATAAAGTTAATTAAGATTGACAAGCTTCAGAAACAAGAATGGATGTTTTTGGCATTCAAAATGGGCACTGTAGGTGTTTTCCTGGCCTCCACTCACTGCCGACTATGCTTCCCCATTGACTTGCATTGGGTTTCGTGTTTCGGTCGATCCCCGACTTTTAGCGATAATCGGCCGACTGCACTCGACTCGACTCTGGACAAAGTCGGGTTTCACAAAACCCGACTCGATCTTAAAAAAATGAAAGTCGCTCAACCCTACTCCTCACCTTTAGTCAGGTGTGGAGATTTTTTCAAAATTCTGCGGTGGATTTTTCTAGTTTTAATACTGACCGCACAGTGTTCTGTCCTGTACTATCTATCTGGCTAGAAGTGGCCTCCTTTGCTACATCTTGGTTTCATTTTTCGTTTGTCATTTCCCTCTCCACTCACAGTCAATATTTGTGGGGGGCTACCTATCCTTTGGGGATTTTCTCTGAGGCAAGATAGCTTTCCTGTTTCTACCTTTAGGGGTATTTAGTTCTCCGGCTGTGACGAGGTGTCTAGGGAGTGACAGGAACATCCCACGGCTACTTCTAGTGTTGTGTTAAGATCAGGAACTGCGGTCAGTATAGTTACCACCTGCTCAGAGCTCGTCGCATGTCGCTCCTAAACCACCAATTCATAACAGTGTCCACATCAAACCCAAGATTAGTCTGGTGCAAGAGTTGGACACGTCATATGGACCACGGGGAAAGATTATGGGTACTGAATACATTGTGGGGGGAACGAACCTGGATCCAGGGATACAACAGAGGTTCAAGATCATTATAAAAAGCTAGAATGCACGGAATCTGATGACTGCCATAAACTACTGATAACGTTAAAAATTGGGTAGACATACAAGAAGAATTAGGGCCGATAATCCTTTCTTATGAAATTACAATAAGTATAAGGATAAACAAGCATCAGATTAAGGGTACACAGAGAAAAATAAATGGTTAGTATGGATGAAGTACACTGCGAAAACTATAGCAAAAACTATTTGTATCACCTGCACATGAGCTAAGCCCCAGTTAGGGTCTGAACCTTTTCAGTTAAATATGAACAATGATCCTGAGGGTCTGCAAAGCACTTTACTGCTGCTGTAAAAAGACTCTAATGCCTCCACCCCTGACTGATGTAAAACCTTATATTTGTTGTATCCCCCAGGCAACTGAAGAGATGTGTCCCCGCTGGCGGCAGCATACCCAGGAAACTACACATGCATGATCAGAGAAATGTAAAAATGCTTGGCAAGGACTTCTGTGCCTATTCTGTAAACCTCACAGAAACGGGTGGCAACTAAGGTACTGGCTGGTTTGAGAATCAGACCATCTCAAGGGCAGATTTATGGTGTCTGTGGTGAGACAGGAAACTGAGACCCATCCTCCTGACCAAATAGAAGGAGGGGATGGACCTTGGTACAATTCCTGATGATTTTCCACTTGTTCTTGACAGTGGATCCCACTGGGCCAAAGGAAGGAGGCCCTGTTGAAAGACTAGCACGGGTCCAAAAGAAGCATCTAGGGTGGGTCATTTCATCCCCTATTTTACATAGATGACATAGGGCTCCGCAGAGGCAGGGGCTTAATGGCCACTGTCGCAGAGGCTACAACTGCAGCTGGGCCCGTGTGAGTGAGGGGCCCACTAATACCAGCGCAAACTTCAACTAAATGTGCTTTCTCGGACGCACATACAGCTGAAGTGTATTACGGCACAGAGATCCGGCAGGTTTGTGCTCGGCAATACACACTGTCAGCCAATCAGAGGCCAGCAGCTGACGTTAGCAAGCATGTGACTAGGGACTCATGGCATTGGCGTCACTCGCTCCTGTAGCTTGCACTCTGAAGTCAGCTGCCGGCTTCAGAAGAGGACGCCACGCGGGCCGCGGCATTGGAGCGGACGGTAAGCGAGTATAATTGTTTATTTTTTTTATGCATTCAAGTATAGCCACAGAATGGGAGACATATTCCAGGATGGGGGATATATATACAGGAGGATGAGGGATATATACCAGGATGGGCCAGGATGGAGTATATATACCAGGATGGACCAGTATGAGGTAAGTATATACTGTACCAGAATGGACGGCATAGATATAAACCAAGATGGGGCCAGGATGAGCTACATATATTCCAGGATGGAGGACAGGATGGGGCCCAGTCCAATACTTGCACTGAGGCTCATCAGTCTGTAGTTACGCCACGGTCAAGAGGGGTTCCAAATGAGTTTTAAGATAGAAACCAGTTAGTTGTGGGGTTTTAGTCTCTCCTGTACTGGTGGGCTACAATAAACAAAAATGTGTGTTGGATTAATTACATTTATTATAACCTGCAGATGTTTGTTAATCATGAACAAGATGCAGTAAAAGGCATTGCAGAACAATTGGATCCAATTTCCCTCATGACCTGGCAGAATCGAATGTTGTTTGATATTTTACTAGCAGAAAAAGGTGGGGTATGTAAATTGCTTGGAACTTACTGTAGTACTTTTATCCCCTATAATACAGCCTCAGATGGTAGTATAACCAAAGCCCTGGATGGACTGACATTCCTGTCTGAGGAACTTGTGGAAAATTCAGAGATAAATGATCCATTTACAATCCTGTTGGAAGGATGGGTCGGCACATAGAGCGGACTAATTACCTCGCTACTGATGCCTCGCTGTGTGATAGCAGCCATATTGATGACCTTCAGATGTTGATGTATACCTTGCATTAGAGACCGTCTCCAGAGACTGATTAACACCACTATAATTAACATCATTTACCTGGATGAAGAACCATTTGAGAGAATTATCATAACTGATGAAACCTCTTATCAGGAGTATTGCAGCTACCAGGATGATGGCAAACCCTGAAAAGTCCAGCCGTGAGAAAGACTGCGTTAGTGTTATGGACATTTGGGACATATTTTGTATAAATTAGATTGAAATGTTAGGGAAAGCAAGAGTTAAAAGTTAAAGCAAAATATATTTTCAATAGATGATCTCATAGCAGGGACAAAAGAATGTTTTGCTACCTTGTACAAGACTTGAGTGTGACGCTAGTCACTACTCACATACCAGCCACAAAGATGGATAGTCAAGAGGTCCGAGGTCAAAAGCCAGGCATGTCATAGACAGAGGGGTGAGACAAAGGCATAGTCAGGTCACAGTATTGGGTCAGAATTCCAAGAAGGTAGCAGATCATAACAAAAGAGCTAGGCAAACGCAAGGTCAAAGACAAATCCAAGGTCTAGCAACATAAAACAGAATACAAGACTAGGAGCACAAGGAATACACACACACCTCTTTTGCAAAGCTACAATTGGCAGGAATCTAACGCAGAGAGACAGGTAAATAGCCAGGTAATTACTCTAAAAAGGAGACGCATGGATGAAGACCCGGTACTCCCAGATTCTGATTGGATGGCTAAACTGTCACTCAAAACACTAACAGCTCAGCATGCCACAGCATCCGATTGGTTGGCTGACCTGCCCGTCACCATACCGACAGCTCAGCGCACCCTTGCCCTAGATTGGACAACAGAACTGTCATTCACTGTGTCCAGACACACTGATAGGGGAAACGTGACAATGGGCTTATCTACACCTCTGATATAGAGATAAAATGTTGCCTGTGCCCTTCAATTCTCACTAATTTTTCTTACAGTATGAATAAAAACATTAGCTCAATATGCAAAACACAATGTCTAACACAGCGCCATCAACTGAAAAATAAAACAAGTTACGGGTCTCAGGAAATCACAACTCAAGCCAAATATTTTATACGAATGCCAGGATATTTTTAATCACTAAAAGGTAAAAAACAAACAAACAAACAAACAAAAAACAACTACACAAGTTTGGTATCCCTGTGTCTAGCACAGGCGATCGGGTGATCGCAGCTTCTGGTCTCCCATGGAGACTATTGAAGCCAGTATAAAGTGAAAAAAAAAAGTTTTTAAAAATATGAAAATGAAAAAATATGTATATATAAAAATTTAAATCACCCCCCATTTGTCCCATTACAAAAAACAATAAAAATACACATATTTGGTATTAACGTCTTTAGAATCGCCCTATCAATATAAAAATAATTAATCCAATCGGTAAATGGTGTAGCGAAAGAAAAAGTCTAGATGCCAGAATGCATCAAAATGCAATAACGGACTATCAAAAGATCATATCTACACCAAAATGGCATAAATAAAATCGTCAGCTCGTCACGCAAAAAAAAGCCCTCAGCCAGCCCCAGATCCCAAAAAATGGAGACGCTACGAGTCTCGGAATATGGTGCAATTTTTTTAAATCATTTTAACAAACTTCACCACTTAAATAAAAAAGAACCTAGACATGTTTGGTGTCAATGAACTCGTAATGACCTGGAGAATCATAATGGCAGTTTTAGCATTTGGTGAACTTGGTATTAAAAAAACCCCAAAAAAACAGTTGTGGAATTGCACTTTTTTTACAACTTCACTCATACCTCCCAACCGTCCCGGATCCCGCGGGACTGTCCTGATTTTGACAGTCAGCCCCGGGATCCCGGGAGGGACATTAGTTGTCCCGCACTACGTGCCTAGGGCGGGGACAATGCAGGGGGCGGCACCTGGGTTTGTGGCTGTTTTTTTTTTTTTTTTTATAAAAGCTGGGTCACCTCCCCACCGACCCCGCCCCCTGTGCGGCGCTGCGCTGCCTGCCACGCTGAGGGAGAGAGGCTGAGAGCCAGCAGCGATCAAGATGAGAGGTCAGCGACTCACTACCTCCTGTGTGTGCACGGAGCTCCGGCTTCTCCTGCTCTTATCTGCTATCCCGGCAGAGAAGGAGAGACGGGGGAGGTGCCGGGACAGTGCAGAGCTGTGAGCAGCCGGAGAAACTGAAGAGCTGCACATGGACATCAGCTGCCCCTGCAACACAGAGGAGATTGTGTGTGTGTGTGATGTGTGTGATGCTGCATGTGTGTGTGTGTGTGAGATGCTGCATGTGTGTGTGTGATGTGTGTGTGTGTGTGAGATGCTGCATTTGTGATGTGTGTGTGTGTGAGATGCTGCATGTGTGTGATGTGTGTGTGTGTGAGATGCTGCATGTGTGTGTGTGTGTGTGTGTGTGAGATGCTGCATGTGTGTGTGTGTGATGCTGCATGTGTGTGTGTGTGAGATGCTGCATGTGTGTGTGTGAGATGCTGCATGTGTGTGTGTGTGTGTGTGTGAGATGCTGCATGTGTGTGTGTCTGATGCTGCATGTGTGTGTCTGATGCTGCATGTGTGTGTCTGATGCTGCTTGTGTGTGTGTGTCTGATGCTGCATGTGTGTGTGTCTGATGCTGCATGTGTGTGTGTGTGTCTGCTGCATGTGTGTGTGTCTGATGCTGCATGTGTGTGTGTCTGATGCTGCATGTGTGTGTGTGTGTGTGTGATGCTGCATGTGTGTGTGTGAGATGCTGCATGTGTGTGAGATGCTGCATGTGTGTGTGTGTCATGTGTGTATGAGGTATCTGGTGTGTATGTGATGGCTGCGTGTGTGATGGGTGTGTGTGATGGCTGCGTGTGTGTGTGATGGCTGCGTGTGTGTGTGATACTGCGTGTGTGTGTGTGATGCTGCATGTGTGTGTGTGTGATGCTGCATGTGTGTGTGTGATGGCTGCGTGTGTGTGATGGCTGCGTGTGTGTGTGATGGCTGCGTGTGTGTGATGGCTGCGTGTGTGTGTGTGATGGCTGCATGTGTGTGTGATGGCTGCGTGTGGGTGATGGCTGCATGTGTGTGTGATGGCTGCATGTGTGTGTGATGGCTGCGTGTGTGTGTGTGATGGCTGTGTGTGTGATGCATTTGTGTCAAAGCTGCATGTGTTTGTGAGCTGTGTTTGTGATACTGCGTGTGTGTGTGTGTGATACTGCGTGTGTGTGTGATGCTGCGTGTGTGTGTGATGCTGCATGTGTGTGTGTGATGGCTGCGTGTGTGTGTGTGATGGCTGCGTGTGTGTGTGTGATGGCTGCATGTGTGTGATGGCTGCGTGTGTGTGTGTGATGGCTGTGTGTGTGATGCATTTGTGTCAAAGCTGCATGTGTTTGTGAGCTGTGTTTGTGATACTGCGTGTGTGTGTGTGTGATACTGCGTGTGTGTGTGATGCTGCGTGTGTGTGTGATGCTGCATGTGTGTGTGTGATGGCTGCGTGTGTGTGTGTGATGGCTGCGTGTGTGTGTGTGATGGCTGCATGTGTGTGATGGCTGCGTGTGTGTGTGTGATGGCTGTGTGTGTGATGCATTTGTGTCAAAGCTGCATGTGTTTTTGAGCTGCGTTTGTGATACTGCGTGTGTGTGATACTGCGTGTGTGTGTGATGCTGCGTGTGTGTGATGCTGCATGTGTGTGAGCTCCGTGCGTGTGTGAGCTGTGTGTGTGCTGCGTGTGTGTGAGCCGTGTGTGTGAGCTGTGTGTGAGCGTGTGTGTGAGCTGCGTGCCTGTATGTCATTATACAGTATGCAGAACTGTGGCCATTATACAGTATGGAGCATCATGTGCAGTCATTATACAGTATGGAGCATCATGTGCAGTCATTATACAGTATGGAGCATCATGTGCGGTCATTAGACAGTATGGAGCATCATGTGCAGTCATTATACAGTATGGAGCACTATGTGTGGCCATTATACAGTATGGAGCATCATGTGCGGTCATTATACAGTATGGAGCATCATGTGCGGTCATTATACAGTATGGAGAACTGTGGCCATTATACAGTATGGAGCATCATGTGCAGTCATTATACAGTCTGGAGCATCATGTGCAGTCATTATACAGTATGGAGCATCATGTGCGGTCATTAGACAGTATGGAGCATCATGTGCAGTCATTATACAGTATGGAGCATCATGTGCGGTCATTATACAGTATGGAGCACCATGTGTGGCCATTATACAGTATGGAGCATCATGTGCGGTCATTATACAGTATGGAGCATCATGTGCGGTCATTATACAGTATGGAGCATCATGTGCGGTCATTATACAGTATGGAGAACTGTGGCCATTATACAGTATGGAGCATCATGTGCAGTCATTAGACAGTATGGAGCATCATGTGCAGTCATTATACAGTATGGAGCACTATGTGTGGCCATTATACAGTATGGAGCATCATGTGCGGTCATTATACAGTATGGAGCATCATGTGCGGTCATTATACAGTATGGAGAACTGTGGCCATTATACAGTATGGAGCATCATGTGCAGTCATTATACAGTCTGGAGCATCATGTGCAGTCATTATACAGTATGGAGCATCATGTGCGGTCATTAGACAGTATGGAGCATCATGTGCAGTCATTATACAGTATGGAGCATCATGTGCGGTCATTATACAGTATGGAGCACCATGTGTGGCCATTATACAGTATGGAGCATCATGCGTGGTCATTATACAGTATGGAGCATCATGTGCGGTCATTATACAGTATGGAGCATCATGTGCGGTCATTATACAGTATGGAGCATCATGTGCGGTCATTATACAGTATGCAGCATCATGTGCGGTCATTATACAGTATGGAGCATCATGTGTGGCCATTAGACAATATGGAGCATCATGTGTGGCCATTAGACAGTATGGAGCATCATGTGTGGCCATTAGACAGTATGGAGAATCATGTGGGGCCATTATACAGTATGGAGCATCATGTGCGGTCATTATACAGTATGGAGCATCATGTGCGGTCATTATACAGTATGGAGCATCATGTGCGGTCATTATACAGTATGGAGCATCATGTGCGGTCATTATACAGTATGGAGCATCATGTGCGGTCATTATACAGTATGGAGCATCATGTGCGGTCATTATACAGTATGCAGCCTCATGTGCGGTCATTATACAGTATGGAGCATCATGTGCGGTCATTAAACAGTATGGAGCATCATGTGCGGCCATTATACAGTATGGAGCGTCATGTGTGGCCATTATACAGTATGGAGCGTCATGTGCGGTCATTATACAGTATGCAGCCTCATGTGCGGTCATTATACAGTATGGAGCATCATGTGCGGTCATTATACAGTATGGAGCATCATGTACGGCCATTATACAGTATGGAGTATCATGTGTGTTCATTATACAGTATGGAGCTTCATGTGTGGCCATTATACAGTATGGGGCATCATGTGTGGTCATTATACAGCATGTAGCACTGTGTGGCCATATTTTTTTGTTTATAATTATTGTATATGAAACAGTGTGATCAGCAGTGCTAAATGGGTGTGGTTGGGACGTGGATATGGGTGTGACTAATTATGAATGGGTGTGGTCAGAGGCGTGGCCTACAATTTGCCGCGGCGCGCAAACTTTGTCCTTCTTTCCCATCTTCAAAAGTTGGGAGGTATGCTTCACTGCACTTGGAATTTTCTCCTGTTTTCCGATACACAATATGGTAAAACCAATGGTGTAGTTCAAAAATACAACTCGTCCCGCAAAAAAAAAGCCCTCACATGGCCATATTGACAAAAAAATAAAAAAGTTGTGGCTCTGGGAAGCAAGGGAGCAAAAAACAGAAATGCAAAAACGAAAATGGGCTGCGGCGTGAAGGGGTTAAGGGACTAAACTCAATAATCATATAGTATGTGTTATTGTGTATCTGTGACGCAGATCTCCATCAGCATCACATCCTGCATAGAGCCCTTTATTCCTGACACTTACTTTTGTATATCATGAATCCAGCACCTGCGAGAACGAGGATGACGAGGATGACGACCCCAGCACTGGTGATCGCAGTCAAGAGCGAGTTCTGCGCTGGTTCTGAAAGGAAGAAATGATAAGAGCACGGACACATGAGAGATTCCTACATGATAATCACATAAAATAACAGAAAACTGGCACATAATAATAATAATAAATTATTCCTGCATGGTGACACATTGTGGGCATGAAAGATTTGTGCGAGACATCCCCACGTCTAAGAGACCAAATTTCTCATAAATGTGGAAAGATTTTCCAATTATCCATATAAGTAACGTGAAGCTAAAGAAACACTAAACTGATAAAACCAGACAGAAGTTATAGAGAGACTTGGGTTCTGAACGTGGAAAAACAAGAACAAATCTATAAGCGAACAAGAAGCCGATGGAAGATCTTTTTCCATTGATTGCGTAGACCTATTCCCTTCCCAAATTAATTCAAGGGGAGACCAGAGATGAGACAATGTACACTGCTCAAAAAAAAATAAAGGGAACACTAAAATGTCACATCCTAAATATTACTGAAAGAAATATTCCAGTTGCAAATCTTTATTCATTACATAGTGGAATGCGTTGAGAAAAAAAACCCATACAAATGATGAATCTAAATCAAAATTAATATCCCATGGAAGTCTGGATTTGGAATGATGCTCAAAATTAAAGTGGAAAATCAAATTACAGGCTGATCCAACTTCAGTGGAAATGCCTCAAAACAAAGAAATGATGGTCAGTAGTGTGTGTGGCCTCCACGTGCCTGTATGACCTCTCTACAACGCCTGGGCATGCTCCTGATGAGGAGGTGGATGTTCTCCTGAGGGATCTCCTCCCAGACCTGGATTAAGCATCAGTCAACTCCTGGACAGTCTGTGGTGCAACGTGTCATTGGTGGATGGAACAAGACATGATTTCCTAGATGTGCTCAATTGGATTCAGATCTGGGGAGCGGGCAGGCCACTCCATACCATCAATGTTTCATCATGCAGGAACTGCTGACACACTCCAGCCACAAGAGGCATAGCATTCTCAAGCATCAGATGGAAACCAGGGCCCACTCCACCTGCACATGGTCTCACAATCGGTCTGAAGATCTCATCCCGGTACCTAATGGCTGTCAGGGTACCTCTGGCTAGCACATGGAGAGCTGTGCTACCCTCCAAAGAAATGCCTCCCCACACAATTATTGACCCACTACCAAACAGCCATGCTGGAGGATGTTGCTGGCAGCAGATCGCTCTCCATGGTGTCTCCAGACTCTGTCATGTCTGTCACATGTGCTCATTGTGAACTTGCTCTCATCCATGAAGAGCACAAGACGCCAATGTCAAATCTGCCAATCCTGATGTTCCCTGGCAAATGCCAATCACCCTGCATGGTGTTGGGCTGTAAGCATGACACTTACTTGTGAACTTCGAGCCCTCATACCACCCTCATGGAGTTGGTTTCTGACAGTTTGGCCAGACACATGGATGTTAGTGACCTGCTGGAGGTTATTTTGCAGGGCTCCTTCTGTTCCTCTTTGCACAACAAAGGAGGTAGCGGTCCTGCTGCTGGGTTGTTTCCCTCCTACGGCCCCCTCCACATCTCCTGGTATACTGGCCTGTCTCCTGGTATCTGCTCCATGCTCTGAACGCTGTGCTGACAGACACAGCTACCCCTCTTGCCACAGCTCGCATTAATGTACCATCCTGGATGAGCTGCACTAGCTGAGCAACTTCTGTGGGTTGTAAACACTGTCTCATGCTACAGTACAATACCTCTAGGGATGAGCAATGTTAAAATGCAAAGTGACCAAAACAAGGTCAGTTCCTACCTCCCTTTCTTCTGCTGTTGATAGTACAGTCTGTTTGGGCTCCATATTTAACCCCCTCATGTATCTACTAGCATCCTCCATATGATAAAGATTATCTCAAAATGACAAGTTATTGTCTATCCATTTGATAGGGAATAACTAGCTGATTGCTGGTGGTCGGAATAGTGGGTGCACAGTATATGACCTTTGCTTCATTAATTGTCAATGGGACGCTGGAGATAGTGGAACGCTGTACTCAGCTTTATCCAGCAGCTCCATAGACAATGAATGGAGTGGAGGCCAAACATGGTGCACCTACACACCAGTTAAGACTGCAAAGCCCCCATCTCGAGTTTGCTGGGGGTGTCAGTGGTAGAACCTCCAGTAATCAGCAAGGTATCCCAGATCCTGATTTGTTTGGGGGGAATAACCCTTTAATTTAAGCCCCATGGACACCTTGAGATTTATCTTTCCAGCTGCCTTATCAAGAGCTGCCTTGTGTCCTGCCCTTATTGAGAGATGTCTTTGTTCTTATGTTTGGCCATATCTGCTCTTTGTGCTTCTTTCTTCTGCTTCGGACAAGTCACAGCCGATGGCGGGTGATGGTTACTGTCGAGACAAAGTAGTGGCGATAATGGCAGACTCGTTGATTGGGAGTCCAGTGGTCTTCTTATTGCTTGACATCCAGTTGATAATTTATCTGACACATTGACTAGTTAAATAGTTGATTTCTAGTAAAAACTGTCTAACCCTCAATGTTTCCTGTGCATGACTCTTGGTCTGATGATGGATCCTTAGTATCCAGACCTATATTCAGGGGCGAATAATAAGGTTTGAGGGTTCAGGGAATGAGCATAGTATTGAAATAGGGAGTTTGTCACCGAAAAATTTAAAATGCACACTTTGCACAACCTAAACAGGCAATTCCCAGAAGCCCAGCTCAGAAAGTTGTCACATTTGAGTTATACCCCTTTAGAGAAAAGGCTCACCCCATTTTACATCAAGTGGCTTTTCCAGGCTGCTGTGATCCACATAACAGGAGTAGCTGTCGCCATCTTTGGGGGTCACTTCAGCGCTGACCCTGATCTGATAGGTGCCATCAGGATTGGGGAGGACGTGTGTGGTCTCGTATGAATGAACCTCGTCCTCCCCGTTCATCCACTTCACATCCACAGGTCGGGGGTGAAATCCGTACACCTGGCAGTGAAGCATCATGGTGTCTCCTTTCTCCTGAACGGACACCTTCACCTGGGGCCGAACTGAGAGTAAAAGACATAAAATATATAAGTAGCCCTCAGATAAACAAAGGGCATCAAAGAATTCCTCACAGCTACGATCATACAGTGTATGGACTCTTAATTGAACAGTATGAGGACTAGTTATGGACATGGGGTCCATTCAAACATTTAATGAGGATTTGTCAAGTGCTCAAAAAATTAAGTTAAATACCTGGTAAAGATCCCTGGGTGCCCCTGATTCTGTCACTTTTTTCCATTTTGCAATGTGTCGCTCCATTGCAGAAATAATCACATTTGTTGCTTTTGAAGAGCAGCATGTAAAATCACTGCTATTTGTTCAACTGGGTGTTTGTTCAGAGTCTTCTATGGGGGCGTGCACTTTCAACTCTCCCTGCAAATCGCAGTTCAGCAATGTCTGTGACTGCTAGATCAGAACAGCATCTCGGGGAAAGGGATGAAAGCACATGTCCCAGAGAAGACTCAGAAGACACGCCCAGTTGAAGAGCAAGTAGAAACGTCACATGCTGTGCTCCAGACGAAACAAACATGAATATCTCTGCAATAAAGTGACGCAGACCAAAAAGGAAAATACCTGCAGGGTCAGGAGAGCTCAGAGGTTTTTACAAGGTATTTGACTCAATTTTTTAAGCAAGTGACTGGTCTTGTTTAATAATAGATCTGATAAGCAATAGTTAGTATCTATTGACGATAGTTAAAATGACCAGAATAATCAGGTCCATATACATTGTAGAGACCTGTACTCATCCGGCTGTGGTTGAGGTAGGCACGGAAAGTGGTATTGTTGAAATGTCCAAGCAAGTTTATTAGGTCAGTGTCTTTAGCAACACACACTGGATGTTCTCCACATCTCCAGCCACAGACACTGAATGAGAGATTCAGCCTCCATTTTATCTGCCAAACCATGCCCCTGGGGTTAGGATATGTGTGCGGTCATTCCCACCCATCTCATATGACCGCTCGTAAAACCTGGCCCTGGAATGGCCTAATAACTCTCTCAGCACTATATGTGCTGGAGCATGCTTCCATGTTCACATCACCGCAGCTAATAGCCAGGATGACACATATCTCCCCTCAAGGATTCGTCTGGCGGCCATCTTACAACATACTTCATAATTATTGAGGTAACATTGACACAGGACATAAACTTAATTGAAAAAGAAAAAGCCCCAGATTTTGCTGTGAATCCACAGCAAAATGGGAAACAAATCTACGGCACAATCCATCTGGGATACATGCAGATTCATCCCAGGCATTCAGTGCATGCCTTCTCCTATGGCTTTCCAATGTGCACTCTGGAATGCTTGGTCTGTGTGTAACAAACTAACTTACATTCACGATCTTTTCCTCTCTAATTCCCTTAACCTTCTGGCTATTACAGAAACCTGGATCCAGCATTCAGACACCACCGCTGCTGCCGCTCTCTTGTTTGGTGGGCTGAAATTTTCACATACCACCAGACCTGAGAACAGACAGGGTGGGGGTGTTGGTTTGCTCCTTTCATCCCAATGTGCTTTCCAGGTCATCCCCCCGGTTCCCTCACTTACATTTCCTTCCTTTGAAGTCCACACCGTCAGACTCTTTAAGCCCTTCTCCTTGCGGGTGGCTGTTGTTTACCGCCCTCCAGGCTCCTCCCGCCTGTTTCTAGACCACTTTGCCACCTGGCTTACTCACTTTCTATCCTGTGAAATCCCCACCCTCATCATGGGAGACTTTAACATCCCCATAAATGATCCCCTCTTCCAATCTGCCTCTCATCTTCTTTCTCTAACTTCTTCATTCGGCCTCTCACAGTTTACTAATTCTCCTACGCATGAGGATGGGAATACTCTGGACCTGGTTTTCTCCCGTCCCGGATCGCTGCACGACTTTACTAACTCCCCTCTCCCGCTTTCGGACCACAACCTTCTTTCCTTCTCTGTCAAGAATTGTCTCCTCACCCGGGACACCCCCACTTACCACACTTATCGAAATACACGTTCCATTAATACCCAGCAGCTTATGGACAATCTCCATACATCTTTAGCCCCCATCTCCTCCCTCTCCTGTCCAGACTTAACATTGTCACACTCAGCGTCGGACTGGGGTGTCTGGGGCCCACCAGAGGAATGGACTCTAGGGGCCCACCCTACAGCTATATGCAAATATCTGTCATTATAGTGGAGCATCGGCTGTAAAACACAGGCGGCTGCTGCACATCTACCGTGTGCCCCAATAACTGGGATGTATAATTACGGTAGTTACATTAATGGGGTTCTTGGTTAAAACAAGTTATCACTGATCCATGGGCTCCACCGGATAGGTGATCGCTTAGGGTACCGTCACACATTGAAATTTTCATCGCTGCGACGGCACGATCCGTGACGTCGCAGCGATCGTATGATCATCGCTCCAGCGTCGTAGACTGCGGTCACACGTTGCAATCACGGCGCTGGAGCGATGCCGAAGTCCCCGGGTAACCAGGGTAAACATCGGGTAACTAAGCGCAGGGCCGCGCTTAGTAACCCGATGTTTACCCTGGTTACCAGCGTAAACGTAAAAAAACAAACAGTACATACTCACCCGTCGGTGTCCTTCAGGTCCCTTGCCGTCTGCTTCCTGCTCTGAGTGCAGCCGTACAGTGAGAGCAGAGCGCAGCACCGCTGTGATCTGCTCTCACTTTCCGGCCGGCACTCAGAGCAGGAAGCAGACTGCAAGGGACCTGAAGGACACCGACGGGTGAGCATGTACGGTTTGTTTTTTTACGTTTACGCTTGTAACCAGGGTAAACATCGGGTTACTAAGCGCGGCCCTGCGCTTAGTTACCCGATGTTTACCCTGGTTACAAGCGAAGACATCGCTGGATCGCTGTCACACACAACGATCCAGCGATGTCAGCGGGTGATCAAGCGACGAAAGAAAGTTCCAAACGATCTGCTACGACGTACGATTCTCAGCAGGGTGTCTGATCGCTGCTGCGTGTCAGACACAGCGATATCGTAACGATATCGCTAGAACGTCACGAATCGTAACGTCGTAGCGATGGAAATTTCAATGTGTGACGGTACCCTTAGATCCGACCATTAGAAACTGCACCGATCGGAAGAATGGGGAAGTTTTATCCCTGACAGGACACTTTTATCACTATTTTAAAATGCAGCGGCAGGTGGGATTTCTGACCGCAGCTCCATTCATTCTCTTTGGGGCTTCCAGAAAAAAACAAGTGCAGCCACTAAGGGAATGAATGGATCAGTGATCTAGTCGGACATGTCACTCCAGTCTAATGGGGATAAAAAGTTCCACATTTTGCTGAGTGGGTCCAAGCAGTCAGACCCCCACCAATCAATACGTTATCACTTATCCTGTGGAGAGGTGATAACTTTTTTTCCACAGGAAACCCCCTGTAAGTGCATCTCCGCCGCTGTGTACAAAGCATTGAAACTCTAATGGAAATAAAGAATGTTCTCCTAATTAATATCAGAGAGAACAAATGACTGCCATACACAACACAATCCACTATACCAAGACCAATATTACCACATACAGGAAGAAATACCACCACACCATGACCAGACCACATAGTGACCGAATAATACTACATACAAGGGACAAATACCACCGCACCATTTCCAGACCACATATTACCACCACTTGGTGACCAAATAGCACATACAAGGGACAAATACCACAACACCATTTCCAGACCACATATTACCACCACTTGGTGACCAAATAGCACATACAAGGGACAAATACCACAACACCATTTCCAGACCACATATTACCACCACATAGTGACTGAATACTACAATACTGATCAGAAATTAAAAAAAACAAACAAAACACAATACTATCACCATAAGGCTGCCGTCACACTAGCAGCATTTGGTCAGTATTTTACATCAGTATTTGTAAGCCAAAACCAGGAGTGGAACAATCAGAGGCAAAGTATAATAGAAACATATGCACCACTTCTGTATTTATCACCCACTCCTGGTTTTGGCTTACAAATACTGATGTAAATTACTGACCACATACTGCTAGTGTGACGGCAGCCTAAGTGCCATTATACACAGAAGATCTGTACTTAGTATGCAGTGTCTGTGTAGAGGTAATACAGAGATCACTGGTGACATTATACACAGGAGCTCTGTATATAGTGTATAGGTAATACAGTGATCACTGGTGACATTGTACACAGGACCTCTGTATATGTATAGTGTCAGTGTATAGGTAACACTGACTCACCAGTGACGTCTCTAGGTGAAGTCCTTCATCTTTCATCCAGCACAGACCGCTATCACTTCATCCAGCCAGGACTCATTTCTGCAGGAAATAACACAGTTATCTCGAGCTCCGCTTGCAGAACACATTACTTAATTTTTCACAACTTCTACATTACACCACATGAAGAAAAAAAGGCGATATAGTGTCACTCTGCACACTAACAGGACCGCCCCCCCATTTAAAACAGTGTCCTCAAAAAATAAAATAAATACATCACTGCAGTAATAATATCCCTTAATTAGCCCCTATGGTAATAATATTCCCCACCCTGGCCCCGTTTATCCCATTCCTGGCTCCAGCCATATGTTCTCGCATCCTGCCCTGATGAGTATCCATTCTACCCCATATGATCTCCCCATTCTGTCTCCATTGTATCCATCCTGCCCCATGATCCAATCCTGCCCCATGTCTTTCATTCTGCCCCGTGTCTCCAATCATGCCCCGTGTCTACATTCTGCCCATGCCTCCAGTCCTGCCCCCAGTGTGTCCAGCAATCTGCCCCAGTATGTCCAGCATTGCCCCCAGACAGTGTGTCCAGCAATCTTCCCCAGTATGTCAAGCATATTGCCCCAGTGTGTCCCGCATTTCCCCCAGTGTGTCCAGAAATCTGCCCCAGTGTGTCCAGCATATTACCCCAGAGTGTCCAGCATTGCCCCCAGACAGTGTGTCCAGCAATCTGCCCCCGTGTGTCCAGCATATTACCCCCAGTGTGTCCAGCAATCTGCCCCAGTATGTCCAGCACTGCCCCCAGTGTGTCCAGCAATCTGCGCCAGTGTCCAGCATTGCCCCCAGACAGTGTGTCCAGCAATCTTCCCCAGTATGTCAAGCATATTACCCCCAGGTTGTCCAGCAATCTGCCCCAGTACGTCCAGCACTGCCCCCAGTGTGTCCAGCAATCTGCCCCAGTGTCCAGCACTGCCCCCAGTGTGTCCAGCAATCTGCCCCAGTGTCCAGCATTGCCCCCAGTGTGTCCAGCAATCTGCCCCAGTGTACAGCATTGCCCCAGTGTGTCCAGCACTGCCCCCAGTGTGTCCAGCAATCTGCCCCAGTATGTCCAGCAATCTGCCCCAGTGTACAGCATTGCCCCAGTATGTCAAGCAATCTGCCCCAGTGTGTCCAGCACTGCCCCAGTATGTCCAGCACTGCCCCCAGTGTGTCCAGCAATCTGCCCCAGTGTCCAGCACTGCCCCCAGTGTGTCCAACAATCTGCCCCAGTGTCCAGCACTGCCCCCAGTGTGTCCAGCAATCTGCCCCAGTGTCCAGCATTGCCCCAGTGTGTCCAGCAATCTGCCCCAGTGTCCAGCATTGCCCCAGTGTCTAGCATTGCCCCAGTATGTCCAGCACTGCCCCCAGTGTGTCCAGCAATCTGCCCCAGTGTCCAGCACTGCCCCCAGTGTGTCCAGCAATCTGCCCCAGTGTCCAGCATTGCCCCCAGTGTGTCCAGCATTGCCCCCGTGTGTCCAGCAATCTGCCCCAGTGTGTCCAGCAATCTGCCCCAGTATGTCCAGCACTGCCCCCAGTATGTCCAGCACTGCCCCCAGTATGTCCAGCACTGCCCCCAGTGTGTCCAGCAATCTGCCCCAGTGTCCAGCACTGCCCCCAGTGTGTCCAGCAATCTGCCCCATTGTCCAGCAATCTGCGCCAGTGTCCAGCATTGCCCCAGTGTACAGCACTGCCCCCAGTGTGTCCAGCAATCTGCCCCAGACTTACCCCCACCCCCCCCGCCGCCGCCGCACCCACACCGCGCGCCAGCTTATGTCCTCCTTCAGCCCCCAGTACCCCCGTCCTCATACTCACCTGTCCCACACTGCACGGCCGTGCCGACATCCCTCGCGCTCTGTCCCGACTCCCGGCGGCGGCGCAGCATCTGCTTCCTGCTTGTGCGGTCATGTGATACTGTCATTAAGGTCATGAATATGTGCATATTCATAACCTTAATGAGCGGTACCATGTGACCGCACAAGCAGGACGAGCTGCAGTGCAGACGCCGAGACCATCGCTGGAGCAGGGTCCTGGTGAGTATCGTCTTCAAGGGTGGCGGCCAGGGGGGGGGGCCCTGGAGCAGTGGGGGCCCTACCAGCAGGTGTCAGTGCCTGGGCCCACCGGAGGATCCTCCGGTTCTCCGGTGGGCCAGTCCGAGCCTGGTCACACTTCAATAATACACTGAAGAATGCCCTAGATGAAGCAGCACCTTCTACATGCAGTCAACGGCAGCCCTGGCACACTATGCAAACACGCTTTCTTCAGCGTTGTTCAAGGTGTGCAGAGCGGCAGTGGAAAAAGTCTCTCTTAGCAGAAGACTTCATCCACTATAAGTTCATGCTCAAAACCTATAACTCTGCCCTTCATCTGGCCAAACAATCCTACATCACCTCACTATCCAACAACCCAAAACGACTTTTTGAAACCTTAAACTCCCTCCTGAAACCTAAAGTACAGGCCCCCATCACCAATCTCAGTGGTGAGGATCTGGCCACTTATTTCCTAGAAAAAATCAACCACATCCATCAGGATATCTCAGCCCAATCTCCTCAGTGCCTGGATCCCCTTCCCTGCCGCACCTCAAGCTCAATAGACATCTTTGAGCCTGTCTCAGAAGAAGTTTCCAAGCTCCTCGCTTCTGCTCGGCCTACAACCTGCAACAGTGACCCCATTCCTTCACCTCTCCTGCAGTCTCTCTCACCAGTGGTCACCACTCACCTGACTAAAATATTTAACCTCTCTCTCTTTCTTCAGGTATCTTTCCCTCCTCATTTAAACATGCCATCATAACCCCTTTACTTAAAAAGCCATCCCTGGACCAGAACTGCACTGCTAACTACAGACCTGTATCTAACCTTTCCTTCATCTCTAAACTCCTGGAACGCTTGGTCCACTCCCGTCTAATCCGCTATCTCTCGGATACCTCTCTTCTCGACCCCTTACAATCTGGTTTCCGCTCTTTACACTCCACTGAAACTGCCCTCACTAAAGTCTCTAATGACCTACTAACAGCTAAATCCAAAGGTCATTGCTCTCTGCTGATTCTCCTGGATCTCTCTGCCGCATTTGACACTGTGGATCACCAGCTCCTTCTCACTATGCTCCGCTCCATAGGCCTCAAGGACACATCCCTCTCCTGGTTCTCCTCCTACCTCTCTGACCGCTCCTTCACTGTATCCTTTGCCAGCTCCTCTTCCTCTCCTCGTCCCCTTACTATCGGGGTTCCGCAGGGCTCAGTCCTAGGCCCCCTCCTCTTCTCTCTATACACGGCCCCTATTGGACAAACAATCAGCAGATTTGGGTTCCAGTATCATCTCTATGCTGATGACACCCAATTATACACTTCTTCCCCTGTCATCACCCCTACCCTAATTCAAATTACCAAGGATTGTCTGTCTGCTGTCTATAACATCATGTCCTCCCTCTATCTGAAACTAAATCTCTCCAAAACGGAACTTCTTTTGTTTCTCCCTTCTACTAACCTCACTCTTCCCAACATCGAAATTACCCTGGAGGGTTCAACCATAACTCCCAAGCAGCATGCCCGCTGTCTTGGGGTCACATTCGATACCGATCTTTCCTTTACTCCCTATATCCGGTCACTCACTCGCTCTTGTCACCTGCATCTTAAAAACATCTCCAGAATCCGACCTTTTCTCACCCTTGAAACTGCTAAGACTCTTACTGTCGCTCTTATTCATTCTCGTCTGGACTACTGCAACTCTCTTCTGATCGGTCTCCTTCTTACCAAACTTTTTCCTCTCCAATCCATCTTGAATGCGGCAGCCAGGGTCATATTTCTGTCCAACCGCTTCACCGATGCCTCCATCTTGTGCCAGTCATTACACTGGCTACCCATTCGCTTCAGGGTCCAGTATAAACTCATCTCTCTCACCCACAAAGCTCTCCACAGTTCTGCACAGCCTTATATCTCCTCTCTCATCTCTGTCTATAGCCCTACACATGCCCTCCGTTCTACAAATGACCTAAGGCTAACATCCCTCGTAATCCGAACCTCGCACCTCCGTCTCCAAGACTTCTCTCGTGCTGCACCAGCTCTCTGGAATGCACTTCCCCAGACGATCAGACTGATACCTAGCCCCGACCTATTCAAGCGCGCTCTAAAAACCCATCTCTTCAAACAAGCCTACCACATCAACTACTCAGTAAACTAACTTTGCCCTGTTCCCTCCTTCCAAATATTACTCTGAATCTGCACCCTACTATTCATCTGTCTCCACACCCTCCATGCACATGATAACTGCACTTGATACTTGACTATTGCACTTAAACACACAGGGTGATGACCGGATCATGCAGCTTTATATGAAAATCCCTATTTATTATAATTGCCAGACCTGAAACAACAATCACTTTTCACCTATTGTGTCCCCCCATTTCCTTGTAGATTATAAGCATGCGAGCAGGGACCTCACTCCTAATGTCACTGTTTAAATTGTCTTAACTTGTATTGAATTTGTCTGTAATATGTCCCCGCTTAATTGTAAAGTGCTGCGGAATATGTTGGCACTATATAAATAAAGATTATTATTATTATCCCACTCCATACATACACGCACACCTATACATTTACCATGAATGTTGACAAGGGGTTAAAGAACGTTACGCAGTGTGGGAGTGAAGTGGTAGAATCTCATTCACTTGGCTGGCACTATAATATACTGCAGATTTTCTGCTGCAACATTGTGACATTAAAACAAAGGCATCGCACATACAATGTACACATCACACATACCGAGCTGCTGCCACCAATCACCGCCCTCAATGTTACACTCTCACACCACATTTATCCCCTAATAAAACATGTTTATGGACCAACTGACATATGTCTATAGTTCTGATATCAATATGGACAAGAAAATCTGCCATTTTTGCACATGTACTAGGCAGTGACATCACCTCTCCGCTCCAGGACTTCTCTTCCGTGCTCCAAGAATCTCTTCAGTAAGTCAATACACTTATTCTCCAGATACACCTTGTATTTCTCCCCCATTCTAACATCCGGTCTGTTCCATCTCTGTGCGATTATCTGAGCCTCGTTCATGATAGGCATAAATGATCCGGTCTGTACGTCCAAGTCCATGAATTTTTCTCCATCGTATCTAAACTCCTCGTATCCTCCGGTGCTGCCGTCATCTCGCAGCTCGCAGCTGGTCATCACCTGCACGAAATGGAGGCCTGCCACCATACAGGAACATGTTATACAGTACATGGGGTATGTATAGATTACAAAATTATTTGTAACTCTGCAGTTTTTGTGTTCAACATTAGTGAAGAGTGAATATACTCGTTACTCGAGATTTCTCGAGCATGCTCTGGGGTCCTCCGAGTATTTTTTAGTGCTCAGAGTTTTAGTTTTTCTTGCCACAGCTGAAAGATTTACATCTGATAGCCAGCATAAGTACATGTGGGGATTCCCAAGCAACCAGGCAACCCCCACATGTACTTATGCTGGCTAACAGATGTAAATCATTCAGCTGCGGCAAGAAAAACTAAAACTCCAAGCGCAAAAAAATACTCGGAGGACCCCTGAGCGTGCTCGAGAAATCTCGAGTAACGAGTATATTCGCTCATCACATATAATCAGACCAGATGGTGAATGTGAGATCTCCTCCTTAGTCACTGTATGTTAACCCCTTCCCGACATGTGACGGTATAGTACGTCACATGTCGGGACCCCCGCTTTGATGTGCGCTCCGGCGGTGAGCGCACATCAAAGTCGCGACATGTCAGCTGTTTTTTACAGCTGACATGTGCGCGCAATAGCGGCGGGTGAAATCGCGATCACCCGCCGCTATTAACTAGTTAAATGCCGCTGTCAAACTCAGACAGCGGCATTTAACTACCGCATCCGGCCGTGCGGCCGGATATGAGCGCATCGCCGACCCCCGTCACATGATCGGGGGTCGGCGATGCTCCTCCATTGTAACCATAGAGGTCCTTGAGACCTCTATGGTTACTGATTGCCGGTGGCTGTGAGCGCCCCCCTGTGGTCGGCGCTCACAGCACACCTGCAAATCTGCTGTGTAGCAGCGATCTTATGATCACTGCTGCATAGCAGAGCCGATCGGGCTGTGCCTGCTTCTAGCCTCCCATGGAGGCTATAGAAGCATGGCAAAAGTAAAAAAAAAAAGTTTTTAAAAATGTGAAAAAAATAAAAAAAATATAAAAGTTTAAATCACCCCCCTTTCGCCCCAATCAAAATAAATCAATAAAAAAAAAACCCAACCTACACATATTTGGTATCGCCGCGTTCAGAATCGCCCGATCTATCAATAAAAAAAAAGCATTAACCTGATCGCTAAATGGCGTAATGAGAAAAAAATTCGAAACGCCAGATTTACGTTTTTTTGGTCGCCACGACATTGCATTAAAATGCAATAACGGGCGATCAAAAGAACGTATCTACACCAAAATGCTATCATTAAAAACGCCAGCTCGGCACGCAAAAAATAAGCCCTCACCTGACCCCAGATCACGAAAAATGGAGACGCTACGAGTATCGGAAAATGGCGCAATTTTGTTTTGTTTTGTTTTTTGCAAAGTTTGGAATTTTTTTTCACCACTTAGGTGAAAAATAACCTAGTCATGTTAGGTGTCTATGAACTCGTAGTGACCTGGAGAATCATAATGGCAGGTCAGTTTTAGCATTTAGTGAACCTAGCAAAATAGGCAAGCAAAAAACAAGTGTGGGATTGCACTTTTTTTGCAATTTCACTGCACTTGGAATTTTTTTCCCATTTTCTAGTACACGACATGCTAAAACCAATGACGTCGTTCAAAAGTACAACTCGTCCCGCAAAAAATAAGCCCTCACATGGCCAAATTGACGGAAAAATAAAAAAGTTATGGCTCTGGGAAGGAGGGTAGCAAAAAACGAAAACGGAAAAACGGAAAAAGCTCCGGGGGTGAAGGGGTTAAAGGTGTACTTAATTGCTATCAATGTCTTTTGTGCAGGGTCCAATCTCTGGCACACACTCTGATCTCTCAGGAGATGTTTTTATATATTCCATTAATTCTCCATTTTTATCTAACTTGTCAGAGCTGAGATTCAAACTCAGGGCCTGTGTTATGGAAGGCAGAAACTCTAACAGTGAGCCACAGTCTGCACTTTTGTGAATGTGAGAATTTTCTCTGCCTAAAAACCTTAAGCTTTCTTTTTCTTCAGCCATATTATACTGGTATACACAGAGATATCTTTATATGCGCATACATAATAAGTTAAAAGAAATCTGAAAAGTCAGAGATTTGTTACCATAAAGTTACTAAAATAGCAGCTAAAGTAAGTACATATTTGGTGCCCTCAAAATCCTAACTCCTACAATACACTCAACTCATTATTTATGGCCCTGGGTAAATGAAAAGATAAAATATTTAACTCATAAAAAAGTAAAGATAGAAAACATGAATGTAACTTTTACATATGTGATGCCAAAATGGCTCCTAAAGAAACTACAGCTCATCTTCCAAAAAAGCAAGACCTCATACAGTCAGGGTTTTTTATTTTTCATTTTTTTTTTAAGTTTGGCTATTATGGCCATGAATAATAAAAGAATAAAAAAAATTATTCTGACCATCTGAACAAAAAAACTAAATTTTCAAGAGAATTAAATTACAAATTGAGTGTCATATTGTTGCCTCCCTCTGTTTTAGATTCTGGTCACACATAGGGGGTCTTCATTGTTTGTTTTGGTAGAAAATATATTTTTGACATTTACATGTATGAGGGTATGTAGGCGGGAGGGAATGATGTGTGGGGCGCAGACACATTTTGCACTTAAACCTTGGCAGTCAGTGTCCGCTGGACCCCACACAACACACAGAATATTTTTTTGAATAAACATGTAATTATTTGCACTTGGCGTGTAGGACGTTGTGTTCTCACCGCCCGTGTTGTTGAATCTCTTGTTCCATAGCAGTAATTCACGTTTGAACACAGCCTCGTTTTCTCGATCAATCCTGGATTCTCTCTCCCAGTGCTCCGCACTCTCCTTCCCCTGCATCCATGAAGCCACAGGTCCGGTTCTGCCGGTGTCGCTGCTGTAGCGCTAAACGTGCTGGTCATCCAGATATCCAACAATGGAGAAATCGGGTATCCCCTGTCCTGGGGCCGAGGCCCCCGTGTAGTAATAGCGCAGAGAGTGACTGTCTGAGAGAGACACACAGATACACAGGTATAGCATCGCGAGTTGCATGGAGTTGCCAAGATATTGGGAATAAAGCGATGCTGGAACCTCATCATGTCTGGTTTTCAGGATTTTCGGGTTTTCATGAACTGACATTACAGCGCTGGTGCCGAGCAGGCTGGATTGTCCAAGATTTGACTCCCAAAACCAGTAAAATAGAAACCATCCACCATTTTATGTTTACAAGATCAATTTGTACAAAACTACACAGATAAAATGTTACAGCGATACAAAACAAGGTAACCTAATATTATAACACTAGATGGAGGCCCGATGCTATCGCATAGGGAGGGTGGTAATGTCACGATGGGGGCAGGCTTTGCAGCGTTGAGATCTCTCCCTCCTATGTGCTCACCCACCTATCCACTCTCTTTTTCCCCATGTGCTAACTTCTCCCGTCTGTGCTCTCTTCTTTGACCTGTCTACCCCATGTGCTATCCCCCCCATCTCTCTCCTTCCTGCGCTGTGTTCTCCCCTCAAAGACAATACTGACATTACAACAGGAGATCGCACAGGATACATTTTGTGAGGTAAAATATTTTTTAAAAACAGTCAGTGAAATATTTTACCTCACAAAATGAATCCACTGTGATCCCCTGCTGTAATGTCAGTATTGTCTTTTGCTTCCTCCCCTGCCCAGGAGATGTGGATATGTCAGACACAGACAATTTTTAAAATGAACTTTTGTTCGAGGGAAAACCCCTTTAATGTGACTGGCTTCCTCTGCCTGTAGACACGTCGTGCATCTGCCACCAGGTTCTGCCGAATCCGAATGATTCACTGCGCCTGCGCGTAATTCGCACAGGCGCAGTAAATCAGACTGCTGCCATCTTTGTGCAGACAGGTAGCGGCGGTCACATTAAAATGGCACATCCGCTCCTCCTGTACAAAGATGGCGGCAGTCAGTGAATCATTCGGCTGATCCCGGCGGCAGCGTGTTCACGACGGTGTTCCACTGGTGGTACCACGCAAGAGGCTGCGTGAATGTGTGAGTGTGAGTGAGAGTGTGTGTGTGAGTGTGAGTGGTGCGTACAGCATATAGAGTGTATGTGATGCAACGGGGTTCTGTTGGTGCTACCACACAATAGGTTGGTACCAGCAGCAGTTTCCATATTGAGAAACCCATCACTTGGGTGGCCCAATATGGCGGTTGGTGAACTTCCTCCACTTGGAATTCTGGGATACGGTGACATCTGGACAGAACAGGAAATTAAAACATTACAAAGCAATTATATAAATAGTGTGAATGCGAGTGTGTGTGTGAGTGCCAGTGTGTGTGGTGCGGATAGGGTTCTGCTGGTGGTACCGCGCAATAGGTTGGTACCAGCAGCAGTTTCCATATTGAGACACTCATCACTTGGGTGTCCCAATATGGCAGTCGGTGAACTTCCTCCGCTTGGAATTCTGGGATATGGTGATATCTGGACAGAACAGGAAATTAAAACATTACAAGGCAATTATATAAATAGTTAGCGATATAATGTTAAATAGTCAAGGGCGTAACAATTGCGATTGCAGAGGGTGCGACTGTGACCAGGCCCGTGTGGAAAGTCTGCTGAGGCCAGAGCCAATTTTACCTGGATGTGTATCTTTGAACACACATTCAGCTGAAATGTATCACGGCATAGCGTTCTGCTCCCTACACTGCAATACATGTTGATGCCCAATCAGGGGCCGGTAGCAGACGTCAGCTTGGCAATGACAGGCGATGCATGGCAATAAGTTGCCCATGCCATCACACACCAAAGTCAGCTGAAATAGAGGAGGAGTTTCGCAAGTTGTGGGCGTGGGGAAGGCAAGAATAATCATTTGTTTCTCTTTAAAATGTGCTGGAGAAGAACAGAAGGGGACCAGGATGGCAGGGAAGGGCATTATACCAGAAGGGGGCCTAGGATGGGGAACATTTTTACACAATGGAACCTAGGATGGGGGACATTATTACTGGAAGGGTCCAGGATGGGGGTCATTATTATAGTAAGGTGTGCAGGGCAGGATGGGGGCATTATTAAATAATGGGTCCAGGATGGGGGACATTATTACAGATATGAGCCAGAATGGAGGAAATTATCACAGGAAAGAGCCAGGATGGGGGATATTATTACAGGAAGGAGCCAGGATGGGGGAAAGTATTACATGATGGGGAACATTATACCAGGAGGGCAAAGGGGCCCAGTATGGGAAACAGTATTACAGGAAAGAGTCACAGTGGGGGACATTATTACAGGATCCGGCCATGGCTGGGAACATTATTACATGGGGGGGGGGCAAACATGCATGTCTTTATAGGATCTAGAATGCTACAAGGGCCCATATTTTGCATCATGACCCATTAGGGTATGTGCCCACGGTCAGTAAACACTGTTTGTTGAACACTGCGTACATCTGCAGCGTCCAACGCGCAGTGGCCAGATGTTACAGCATAGTGGATGGGATTTCAAGAAATCGCACATCACTATGCGTACACCAATGCCCGCTGCTCACCTGTGGAGACGGACATGTGGCACATCTTTCTAGACTGCAGCATGCCTATTTATCTTGCAGAGACGTGAGCCCGTGAGCCTCTGTAAGATAAATATCACCTGTACAATGTATAGGACACAGTGATTCCACACGGTTCAATGAACACATGCGGAACCACCTACATTCAAAGTCTGGCAGCACTTTGGACACAGCGGGCAAAGTGCTGTGTCCAAAGCGTTGCCTAAGGGTATGTTTCCACGTTCAGTTTTGCTTCAGGCTTTGGTCAGGATTTTATGCAGGTAAAATCCTGACCAAAACTGCACCTGAGGTCACTGGCAGGTCACCTGCGGTGTTCCTGCGTGTTTTGCTCATAGTAGCAACATGCTGCGTTTCGAAAAAACGCACCACGCATGCGTTTTCGCGGCAAAAATGCATGCGTTTTTTAACGCATAGTGGAGTCTGGATTTCATGAAATCCCATCCACTATGCTGTAACATCTGGACGCTGCGTTTTTGACGCTGCGGAAAAACGCAGCGTCAAAAACGCAGCGTTTCCTGAACGTGGAAACATACCCTTATACTGACAGTGGGGACGTGCTCTAAGAATCTACTTACGCCACTGATAATAATGTAAGAGACAGCTCGGTACATACTCACCAGAGCAGGGGCGTAACTACCGCGGTCGCAGGGGGTCGCAATTGCGACGGGGCCCGCAGTGCTTAGGGGCCCACCCAGTCCAGCAGACTGGGCGGGCTCCTAAGAACTCTAAGCTACAAAATGGGCCGCCGGCCCTTTAAATAATTCTTCCTTACAGGCCCTGCTGCGCGTGCACTCGCGATCACGGGTGGGACTGCACTTGACCCGCAGCAGAGCCCCTCCACCGCAGAGAGCCGCACACCACTAGTAGTGGTGGTCCACTACTATAGCTGCCACTGCTCTGTGCGCACAGGACCTGTGATGAGGTCACAGGAGGGGAGGAGTTGGAGTCACATGATCAAGGGCTTCCGTGTAGTGCAGGACAGTAGTGCAGTGCTGTTTGTCATCATGCTGGAGGAGGGTAAGCTTTTGTGTGAGGTCAGGAGGGGTTTGGGTGGATGTAGCAGAGCAGTGTGTGTATGAGATGTACAGAGCGGAGCCGGGTGTGTATGAGGTGTACAGAGCGGAGCCGGGTGTGTATGAGGTGTACGGAGCAGAGCCGGGTGTGCATGAGGTGTACGGAGCGGAGCCGGGTGTGTATGAGGTGTACGGAGCAGAGCCGGGTGTGCATGAGGTGTACGGAGCGGAGCCGGGTGTGTATGAGGTGTACGGAGCGGAGCCGGGTGTGTATGAGGTGTACGGAGCAGAGCTGGGTGTGCATGAGGTGTACGGAGCAGAGCCGGGTGTGCTTGAGGTGTACGGAGCAGAGCCGGGTGTGTATGAGGTGTACGGAGCGGAGCCGGGTGTGTATGAGGTGTACGGAGCAGAGCCGGGTGTACGGAGCAGAGCCGGGTGTGCATGAGGTGTACGGAGCAGAGCCGGGTGTGCATGAGGTGTACGGAGCGGAGCCGGGTGTGTACGAGGTGTACGGAGCGGAGCCGGGTGTGTACGAGGTGTACGGAGCGGAGCCGGGTGTGTACGAGGTGTACGGAGCGGAGCCGGGTGTGTACGAGGTGTACGGAGCGGAGCCGGGTGTGTACGAGGTGTACGGAGCGGAGCCGGGTGTGTACGAGGTGTACGGAGCGGAGCCGGGTGTGTACGAGGTGTACGGAGCGGAGCCGGGTGTGTACGAGGTGTACGGAGCGGAGCCGGGTGTGTACGAGGTGTACGGAGCGGAGCCGTGTGTGTACGAGGTGTACGGAGCGGAGCCGTGTGTGTACGAGGTGTACGGAGCGGAGTCGGGGGTGTACGGAGCGGAGTCGGGTGTGTACGAGGTGTCGCATCTCTGCTTCAGGAAAATGGCCGCCGCGATCTCCATCTGGGCACGCGCGGCATCCTGCGGCCATTTTCCTGAAGCCGCGGCCAGCAGAGCGCCGCTTCTGCGCACGCGCGGCCAAAGGAAGATGGCCGCCCCCACCGATCACCAATGAAATGTCGCACATCACGCTATTTTCACTCCCCTGTGCAGTGGATTCGGGACCTTGGGCATGCGCACACCACTACGCCACCAACGGAAAACTAAGCAAGATCTGGGGGAAGACACCACGCCCATCTGACCAGACCAGCCTGATTGACAGGCGAAAACGACTACTTTGGTAATGTATTTCGGCAGCATAGGTGGGGAATCGGGGTCCACAAAATACACTATTGCAATGCACAGCTCAGGCCCTATTTAACAGTATTTTTATCTCATACGGAAAAAACGGGGTGACAGGTTCCCTTTAAGAGAAAGCCAAAATAACCCCAGGACAGAAGGCGAGAGCAGGGGGGAGGTGCGGGACAGAGCCGCTTTAGGCTAGTTTCACACTAGCGTTAACTGCAATACGTCGCAAATGCGTCGTTTTGCCGAAAATACGCATCCAGCAAAAGTTCTTGCTGGATACGTTTTTTCGTCATAGACTAACATTAGCGACGCATTTGCGACACATTGCCAAACGTCGCGTCCGTTTTGCGACGCTTGGGCGTGTGGTAGTGGACCGTTGGGAGAAAAAAACCTTACATGTAACGTTTTTTGCTCCCGACGGTCCACTTTTTCCGACCGCGCATGCGCGGCCGGAGCTCCGCCCCCACCTCCCCGCACTTCCCCGCACCTCACAATGGGGCAGCGGATGCGTGGGAAAAATGCATCCGCTGCCCCCGTTGTGCGGCGGAGACCACACTAGCGTCGGGAACGTCGGCCTGACGCACAGCGACGGGTTGTTCCCGACGCTAGTGTGAAACTAGCCTTAGTCAGGAGAAGCTGAGGAGCTGCAGCCGGTTTACATCAGCCACCCCTGTACCAGAGAGGAGATTGTGAGTTGTGTATATGAGCTGGTATCTCTGGTGTGTGTGTGTGTGTGTGTGTGTGTGTGTGTGTGTGTGTGTGTGTGGTATCTGTAGTGTGTGTGTAACTAGTATGTGTGTGATATCTGTAGTATGATGTGTGTGTGTGTGATATCTGTAGTGTGTGTGTGTGTGTGTTATCTGTAGTGTGTGTGTGTGTGTGTGTGATATCTGTAGTATGATGTGTGTGTGTGATATCTGTAGTATGTCTGTGTGTGTGTGTGTGATATCTGTAGTGTGTGTGTGATAACTGTAGTATGTGTGTGATATCTGTAATATGATGTGTGTGTGATATCTGTAGTGTGTGTAATAACTGATGTGTGTGTGTGTGTGTGTGATATCTGTAGTATGATGTGTGTGTGTGATATCTGTAGTGTGTGTGTGTGATATCTGTAGTATGTGTGTGTGTGAGGCAGCGGCGTAACTACTACGGTCGCAGCTGCAAGCGGCTCTGGCAGGTCAGGGGGCGGTGAGTCCCCTTGAGCCTGTCTCCCTTATGCTTGTGTCCCCATGTGCCTGTCTCCCTTGTCCCCTTATGCTTGTGTCCCTTGTCCCCGTGTGCCAGTCTCCCTTGCCCATTAGTCCCTGTGTGTCCCCTTGAGCCTGTCTCCCTTATGCTTGTGTCCCCGTGTGCCAGTCTCCCTTGCCCATTAGTCCCTGTGTGTCCCCATGTGCCTGTCTCCTATGTCCCCTTGTGCTTGTGTCAGTCTCCTTTGTCCCCTTGTGCTTGTGTCAGTCTCCTTTGCCCACTAGTCCCTGTGTGTCAGTCTCCCTTTCCCACTTGTCCCTGTGTGTCCCCTTGTGCTTGTATCCCTTGTTCCCTTGTGTCAGTCTCTTGCTCACTAGTCCCTATGTGTCCCCTTGTGCCTGTCTCCCTTGTCCCCTTGTGCTTGTCCCTTGTCCCCGTGTGTCAGTTTCCATTGCCCACTAGTCCCCTTGTATCAGTCTCCCTTGCCCACTATTCCCCGTGTGTCAGTCTCCCTTGCCCACTAGTCCGTGTCCCCGTGTGCCAGTCTCTCTTGTCCACTAGTCCCCGTGTGCCCTTTGTGTCAGTCTCCCTTGCCCACTTGTGTCAGTCTCCCTTGCCCACTAGACTCCTTGTATCCTTCTCCCCTGCCTCCTAGCCCCCATGTGTCCCCTAGTGCCTGTCTTCCTTGCCCCCTTGTTCCCTCTCCTCTGCCCCCTCGTCACCATTTGCTCGTGTCTTTGTCACTGCCCCTGTATGGAGGGGCTGCATTATACTATGAGGGGGGCTGCATTGTATTCTATGGGGCTTACATTGAATTTTATGGCGGGGGGGGCCCCATTTGGAAGTTCGCACCGGGGCCCATAACTTTGTAGTTACGCCACTGCACCAGAGTACACCCCGGACACTGCCAGGAGGATCAGTGTGAGGACGATCATCTTCTGCATCCTGTGTCTGATGTAACGGAGCAACATAAAATAACCAGGAAGAAGCAGAAAGCACAATACCCATTCACACTGCACATAGAGGGAAGGGAGGGATGTGACCGGAGCTCAGACTCACACCAATACGAGCTGCGATCTGCAGATCACAGGATGGAAAGTAACAGAGTGAAAGTGAAAATAGGAGATGATTCAGAAAAGCTCGTACTGACCGGACAATCATGTTGTTTGGTCACTTTTACTGCACAATGAACGCCGTAAAATAAACCCTCCAGAAATGTAACAATTGCATTTTTTTCACCACATCATGAATTTTCTTTCCCACTACTGTAGTGATACAAAACATTTCTCCAGTTATAATAAGCAATTACACCATCGCACATTGCTGTCCTCTAGTAGAAACTAAAAAACACAGTGTCAAAAAAGTTTTAAAAATATTAAAATAATTAATCTCTTTACGGGTTTCAAAAAAGTTCAGAACTTATTTAAAGCCACAATCAGTAAAAAAAATAATTAAAATCTTGATATTTTGAGACTCATACTGACCTGGAGAATCACGATGTCAGGTTGTTTTTATTATACAATGGATGTTGGAAAAACAACTGCGCCTTAAACCCCCAAAAATGGCGCAATTGCTTTTTTTTACCTTTCTACTTCACTTGGATTTTTTTCTGTTTTCCAGTACATTATATAATAACGTTCCACAAATATCAGGACGCTGTATGATTCGGAGATGGCAGACATGGCACCACCCACGTATCTACAGTGCCATAAAATCGTAATACATCACATATTTCTGCTTAGAAAAGCGCACTGGAAACTTTGCCACATTTTGACTTGCTGACTTCCCTCAGCAAGTAGGGTGAAGAGATTCAGCATCTCACAGAGCCATATTTGCAGCCACAGGCCCCGAGGACAGAATAATAGAACTCGTAAATCTTCAACAAAGACTTTTCAGAATCTGTTCCTCTGCTCACCTGTCATGTGACCTGAGAATGTCAGGAGACCACAAGGTCCTTCATCCTCTCCCCAAACTGGATGGTGGAGCAGAGAGCGGAGGGCTCCATCATTGTAGTCAACTGTATCTGAGTCAAAATAGAGCAGTTGGGAGGCAAGTGGAAAATAAGCACCAGCATCAGGTTCTGGGGGTAATACTGGCTGGGCTGGATGTTTACTGGCCAGGAGACAGCCCTATCTGAAGAGTGCATGTCCCACAGTGCTACCTAAAGTGTGGAACTGGCTGAATTGAAAGAAAAAGTGATAGGTAAAAATGTATTGCAAATGTATTTTTTACTGAATGCAACTTTAGATAATTAGTTCCAGCTAAGGATTTCAGTTTCCATGTTCCCACCACAAGAAGTTGGACTACGGAATCAGCATGGCACAACTGCACTCGGCTGCTAACGTGGTGCCAGCCAATTATTGCTGCCCTCCAATATGGCCCATGTTGTGTGCGGCCACTAGTGGTCTCACCCCTTGTATGTGGTCTGTGCCGTGTACGGCCTCTAGGGGGCTCTCTACTTCTATAGGGTCTGAGCCATGTTTGGCCTCTAGTGGGCTCACTACTTGTATAGTGTATGTGCCGTGGGCGGCCTCTAGGGGACTCTCTACTTGCATAGGTTCTGTGCCATGGACGGCCTCTAGGGGGCTCTCTACTTGTATAAGGTCTGTGCCGTGTGTAACATCTAGGGGGCTCTCTTCTTGTATAGGGTCTGTGCCGTGGACGGCCTCTAGAGGGCTCAGTGCTTGTATAGCGTTTGAGCCATGTATGACCTCTAGTGGGCTCACTACTTGTATAAGGTATGTGCCATTGATGGCCTTTACGGGGTTCTCTACTTCTATAGGGTCTGTGCCGTGTATGGCCTCAAGGGAGCTCACTATTTGCATATGGTCTGTGCCGTGTATGACCTCTAGGGGCTCACTACTTGCATAGGGTCTATGCCGTGTGCGGCCTGTAAGGGGCTCACTACTTGCATATGGTCTTTGCCATGTATGGCCTCTAGGGGGCTTACTACATGCATAGGGTCTGTGCCATGTACAGCCTCTAGGGAGTCACTACAGTCATAGGATCTGTGCCATGTACAGTCTCTAGGGGGCTCACTGCTTGTACTGTAAATGATCTGTGCCATAGATGGCTTCTAGAGGGCTCAATACTTATATATAGTCTGTGCCATGGACGACCTCTAGGGGGATCACTACTTATATATGGTATGTGCCATGTATAACCTCTAGAGGGCTCACTAATTATATAGGGTCTGTGTTGTGTATGGCCTCTAGGGGGCTCAGTGCTTGTATACGGTCTGTGCTGTGTACTGTCTCTAGGGGGCTCACTACTTGTATAGGGTCTGTGCCAAGGATGGCCTTTACGGGGTTCTCTACTTGTATAGGGTCTGTGCCATGTCCGGCTTCTATGGGGGTCACTACTTACATAGGGTCTGTGCAGTGTAAGGCCTCTAGCGGGGTCACTACTTGCATAGGGTCTGTGCCGTGTACGTCATCTAAGTGGATCACTACTTGCATATCTGTTATGACCCCAGTGGACAGGGTCTCAGAGGAACGTGTAAGTCTGCAAGATACAAAAATCCAGCTCATAGGGCTGTGGTAACTGGGTTGACCAAATAGCTACTCCTAACGCCAACACTAGAAGTAGCCGGGGATCATGCCTACGGTGATCGCTAGATGACTCGCGCCAGCCGGAGAATCTAACTACCCCTAGGAGAAGAAAACAAAGACCTCTCTTGCCTCCAGAGAAAGGGACCCCAAAGCAAGATACAAGCCCCCCACAAATAATAACGGTGAGGTAAGAGGAAATGACAAACACAGAAATGAACCAGGTTCAGCAAAGAGAGGCCAGCTTACTAATAGCAGAATATAGCAAGATAACTTATCTGGTCAACAAAAACCCTATAAAAATCCACGCTGGAGATTCAAGAACCCCCGAACCGTCTAACGGTCCGGGGGGAGAACACCAGCCCCCTAGAGTTTCCAGCAAAGGTCAGGATACAGATAGGAACAAGCTGGACAAAAATACCAAACAAAACAAAAGCAAAAAAGCAAAGAAGCAGACTTAGCTTGAAAAACAGGAACCAGGATCAGAGGACAAGAGCACAACAGATTAGCTCTGATTTCAACGATGCCAGGCATTGAACTGAAGGTCCAGGGAGCTTATATAGCAACGCCCCTGAACTAACGGCCCAGGTGAGGATATAGGAAAAGACAGACGCTCCAGAGTCAAATCACTAATGACCACTAGAGGGAGCAAAAAACAAAATCACAACAGTACCCCCCCCCCTTAGTGAGGGGTCACCGAACCCTCACCACGACCACCAGGGCGATCAGGATGAGCGGCATGAAAGGCACGAACTAAATCGGCCGCATGAACATCAGAGGCAACCACCCAGGAATTATCTTCCTGACCATAGCCCTTCCACTTGACCAGGTACTGAAGCCTCCGCCTGGAGAGACGAGAATCCAAGATCTTCTCCACCACGTACTCCAACTCGCCCTCAACCAACACCGGAGCAGGAGGCTCAGCAGAAGGAACTACAGGCACAACGTACCGCCGCAACAAGGACCTATGAAACACGTTGTGGATAGCAAACGACACAGGTAGATCCAGGCGAAAGGATACAGGATTAAGAATTTCCAATATCTTGTAAGGACCAATAAAACGAGGTTTAAATTTGGGAGAGGAAACCTTCATAGGAACAAAGCGGGAAGAAAGCCACACCAAATCCCCAACACGTAGTCGGGGACCCACACCGCGGCGGCGGTTGGCAAAGCGCTGAGCCCTCTCCTGTGACAACTTCAAGTTGTCCACCACAAGATTCCAGATCCGCTGCAACCTATCCACCACAGAATCCACCCCAGGGCAGTCAGAAGGTTCCACATGACCCGAAGAAAAACGAGGGTGGAAACCAGAGTTGCAGAAAAACGGCGAAACCAAGGTGGCGGAACTAGCCCGATTATTAAGGGCAAACTCAGCTAACGGCAAGAAGGTCACCCAATCGTCCTGATCAGCAGAGACAAAACACCTCAAATAAGCCTCCAAAGTCTGATTAGTTCGCTCCGTCTGTCCATTAGTCTGCTGATGGAAAGCAGACGAAAACGACAAGTCAATGCCCATCCTACTACAAAAGGATCGCCAGAATCTGGAAACGAACTGGGATCCTCTGTCTGACACAATATTCTCAGGGATGCCGTGCAAACAAACCACGTTCTGGAAAAACACAGGAACCAGATCGGAAGAGGAAGGCAGTTTAGGCAAAGGAACCAAATGGACCATCTTGGAGAAGCGATCACATATCACCCAGATAACAGACATGCCCTGAGACACCGGAAGATCAGAAATGAAATCCATGGAGATATGTGTCCAAGGTCTCTTAGGGACAGGCAAGGGCAAGAGCAACCCGCTGGCACGAGAACAGCAAGGCTTAGCTCGAGCACAAGTCCCACATGACTGTACAAATGACCGCACATCCCTAGACAAGGAAGGCCACCAAAAGGATCTGGCCACCAGATCTCTGGTGCCAAAAATTCCTGGGTGACCTGCCAACACCGAGGAATGAACCTCGGAAATGACTCTGCTGGTCCACTTATCAGGCACAAACAGTCTGTCAGGTGGACAAGAATCAGGCCTATCAGCCTGAAATCTCTGCAACACACGTCGCAGATCAGGAGAAATAGCTGACAAGATAATACCATCCTTAAGAATACCAACAGGTTCAGCGACTCCAGGAGCATCAGGCACAAAGCTCCTGGAAAGAGCATCGGCCTTCACATTCTTTGAACCTGGTAAATACAAGACAACAAAGTCAAAACGGGAGAAAAACAATGACCAGCGGGCCTGTCTAGGATTCAGGCGTTTAGCAGACTCGAGATACATCAGATTTTTGTGATCAGTCAAGACCACCACACGATGCTTAGCACCCTCGAGCCAATGACGCCACTCCTCAAATGCCCATTTCATGGCCAACAACTCCCGATTGCCCACATCATAATTTCGCTCCGCAGGCGAAAACTTCCTAGAGAAAAAGGCGCAAGGTCTCATAACAGAGCAACCAGGGCCTCTCTGCGACAAAACGGCCCCTGCTCCAATCTCTGAAGCATCCACCTCAACTTGAAAGGGAAGCGAGACATCAGGCTGGCACAAAACAGGCGCCGAAGTAAACCGACGTTTCAACTCTTGGAAAGCCTCCACGGCAGCAGGAGCCCAATTAACCACATCGGAGCCCTTCTTGGTCATATCCGTCAAAGGTTTCACAATGCTAGAAAAGTTAGCGATAAAACGACGGTAGAAGTTAGCGAAACCCAAGAACTTCTGAAGACTCTTAACTGACGAGGGCTGAGTCCAATCAAGAATAGCTCGGACCTTGACTGGGTCCATCTCCACAGCAGAAGGGGAAAAAATGAACCCCAAAAAGGGAACCTTCTGTACACCAAAAAGACACTTTGAGCCCTTGACAAACAAAGAATTTTCACGCAAAATTTTAAAGACCATCCTGACCTGCTCCACATGCGAGTCCCAATTATCAGAAAAAAACAGAATATCATCCAGATAAACGATCAGAAATTTATCCAGATAGTTCCGGAAAATGTCATGCATAAAGGACTGAAAAACTGAAGGGGCATTAGAGAGCCCAAAAGGCATCACCAAGTACTCAAAATGACCTTCGGGCGTATTGAATGCGGTTTTCCATTCATCCCCTTGCTTAATGCGCACAAGGTTGTACGCACCACGAAGGTCTATCTTGGTAAACCACTTGGCACCTTTAATCCGGGCAAACAAGTCAGACAACAGCGGCAAAGGATACTGAAATTTGACAGTGATCTTATTTAAAAGCCGATAGTCAATACAAGGCCTCAAAGATCCGTCCTTTTTAGCCACAAAAAAGAATCCCGCACCAAGAGGGGAAGAAGACGGACGGATGTGTCCTTTCTCCAGAGACTCCTTGATATATGAACGCATCGCGGTATGTTCAGGTACCGACAGATTAAACAGTCTTCCCTTAGGAAATTTACTGCCTGGAATCAAATCTATTGCACAGTCACATTCCCTATGAGGAGGCAATGCACTGGACCTGGACTCGCTAAAGACATCCTGATAATCAGACAAGTACTCCGGAACTTCCGAAGGCGTAGAAGAAGCAATAGACACAGGCAGGGAATCCTCATGAATACCACGACAGCCCCAACTAGACACTGACATAGCCTTCCAGTCAAGGACTGGATTATGGGTCTGTAACCATGGCAGCCCCAAAACAACCAAATCATGCATTTTATGTAGAACGAGAAAACGTATCACCTCGCGGTGTTCAGGAGTCATGCACATGGTAACCTGTGTCCAATACGGCGGCTTATTTTCTGCCAATGGCGTAGCATCAATACCCCTAAGAGGGATAGGATTTTCTAATGGTTCAAGAATAAAACCACAGCGCTTAGCAAATGAGAGATCCATAAGACTCAGGGCAGCACCTGAATCTACAAACGCCATGACAGGATAAGATGACAGTGAGCAAATCAAAGTTACAGACAGAATAAACTTAGGATGCAAATTACCAACGGTGACAGGACTAACAACCTTAGATATACGTTTAGAGCATGCTGAGATAACATGTGTAGAATCACCACAGTAGTAGCACAAGCCATTCCGGCGTCTATGAATTTTCCTCTCATTTCTAGTCAGGATTCTATCACATTGCATCAAATCAGGTGTCCGTTCAGACAACACCATGAGGGAATTTGCGGTTTTTCTATCACATTGCATCACATCAGGTGTCTGTTCAGACAACAACATGAGGGAATTTGCGGTTTTGCGCTCCCGCAACCGCCGGTCAATTTGAATAGCCAGGGACATGGTATCATTCAGACCTGTGGGAATGGGAAAACCCACCATAACATTCTTAATGGCCTCAGAAAGGCCATTTCTAAAATTAGCGGCCAGTGCACACTCGTTCCAATGTGTCAGCACGGACCATTTCCGAAATTTTTGGCAATACACCTCAGCCTCGTCCTGGCCCTGAGACATAGCCAGCAAGGCTTTCTCTGCCTGAATCTCAAGATTGGGTTCCTCATAAAGTAAACCGAGCGCCAGAAAAAACGCATCAATATCAGCCAATGCCGGATCTCCTGGCGCCAACGAAAAAGCCCAATCCTGAGGGTCACCCCGTAAGAATGAAATAACAATTTTTACTTGTTGAGCAGAGTCTCCAGACGAACAAGGTTTCAGGGACAAAAATAATTTACAATTATTCCTGAAATTCCTAAACTTAAAACGGTCTCCTGAAAACAGTTCAGGAATCGGAATCTTGGGTTCAGACCTAGGATTTCTGGTAACATAATCTTGTATACCCTGCACACGAGCGGCAAGCTGGTCCACACTTGTAATCAAGGTCTGGACATTCATGTCTGCAGCAAGATTAAGCCACTCTGAGGTAAAGGGGAAAAGAAAAAAAAAAATGAGAGAGGGAAAAAAAAACTCAAAATTTTCTTTCTTATAATCCCACTTCTGCAATGCATTAAACATTTAATACTGGCCTGGCATACTGTTATGACCCCAGTGGACAGGGTCTCAGAGGAACGTGTAAGTCTGCAAGATACAAAAATCCAGCTCATAGGGCTGTGGTAACTGGGTTGACCAAATAGCTACTCCTAACGCCAACACTAGAAGTAGCCGGGGATCATGCCTACGGTGATCGCTAGATGACTCGCGCCAGCCGGAGAATCTAACTACCCCTAGGAGAAGAAAACAAAGACCTCTCTTGCCTCCAGAGAAAGGGACCCCAAAGCAAGATACAAGACCCCCACAAATAATAACGGTGAGGTAAGAGGAAATGACAAACACAGAAATGAACCAGGTTCAGCAAAGAGAGGCCAGCTTACTAATAGCAGAATATAGCAAGATAACTTATCTGGTCAACAAAAACCCTATAAAAATCCACGCTGGAGATTCAAGAACCCCCGAACCGTCTAACGGTCCGGGGGGAGAACACCAGCCCCCTAGAGCTTCCAGCAAAGGTCAGGATACAGATAGGAACAAGCTGGACAAAAATACCAAACAAAACAAAAGCAAAAAAGCAAAGAAGCAGACTTAGCTTGAAAAACAGGAACCAGGATCAGAGGACAAGAGCACAACAGATTAGCTCTGATTTCAATGATGCCAGGCATTGAACTGAAGGTCCAGGGAGCTTATATAGCAACGCCCCTGAACTAACGGCCCAGGTGAGGATATAGGAAAAGACAGACGCTCCAGAGTCAAATCACTAATGACCACTAGAGGGAGCAAAAAGCAAAATCACAACACATATCGTCTGTGCCGTGTATGGCCTCTAGGGGCTCACTACTTGCATAGGGTCTGTGCAGTGTACGGCCTCTAGAGGGATCACTACTTGTATAGGGACTGTGCTATGTATGACTTCTAGGGTCTCAATACTTGCATAGGGTCTGTGCAGTGTACGGCCTCTAGGGGGTTCACTCCTTGTATAGGGTCTGTGCCGTCTATTGCTTCTAGGGGGTTCACTACTTGTATAGGGTCTGTGCCCTGTATGGCCTCTAAGGGGCTCACCTTTTGTATAGGGTCTGTACAGTGTATGGCTTCTAGAGAGCTCACTACTTTTATAGGGTCTGTGCAGAGTACAGCCTCTGGGGGGCTCACTGCTTGTAAATGGTCTGTGCTGTGTACTGCCTCTAGAGGGCTCAGTGCTTTTATATGGTCTGTGCTGTGTACTGCCTCTAGGGGGCTTACTACTCATATAGGGTCTGTTGTTATGATCCGGTGACTTTGGAGCTGCATGGAACTTTCTCTGGAGTAGGTGGAACCTGTACTGACCGCAAACCCTGCACTAACACCGCAACTAGAAGTAGCCGTGGGGTGTGCCTAACAAACCCTAGACACCTCGACACAGCCGGAGGACTACATACCCCTATAGATAGAAATAGGAATACTATCTTGCCTCAGAGCAGAACCCCAAAGGACAGGCAGCCACCCACGAATATTGACTGTGAGTAGGAGAGGAAAGACACACGCAGGCAGAAAAACAGAGTTCAGCAAAAGAGGCCAACTCTAGCTAAATAGGGAAAGATAGGACAGAATACTAAGCGGTCAGTATTAAAACCCTTCCAAAAACATCCACAGCAGAAAATACAAAAAGTTCCACAATCTAACTAAAGACATGGAATGTATATCTGCAACTCCAGAGAATCCATCAAGACTGAAAAGATTCTGACCCAATCAAGCTGGACAAAAAAACTGTGAATAGTACTGAATTATTAAGCACACAGCATGTGTGCAAAAGAAACAAAAACCAGACACTTATCCTTGCTGAATTTGGTAGCAAGGCAGAGGAACCAAGCAAGGACCAACACATCCAAAAACAATGGACAACTGGCAAGGACTAATGAATCCTGCAAGCCTAAATACCCCAGTCAGAGCTGCAATCAGCAGATACACCTGCACAGGACTGAAACTCAGGGACAACTGCATTACCACCTACAACCAGCGGAGGGAGCCCAAAAGCAGAATTCACAACAGTACCCCCCCCCCTTGAGGAGGGGTCACCGAACCCTCAGCAGAGCCCCCAGGCCGATCAGGACGAGCCAGATGAAAAGCATGAACCAAATCAGCAGCATGGACATCAGAGGCAAAAACTCAAGAATTATCCTCCTGGCCATAACCCTTCCATTTGACAAGATACTGAAGCCTCCGCCTCGAAAAACGAGAATCCAAAATCTTCTCAACCACATACTCAAACTCTCCATCAACCAACACAGGGGCCGGAGGATCAACAGAGGGAACAACGGGTACCACATATTTCTGCAATAAAGATCTATGGAAGACGTTATGGATAGCAAAAGAGGCCGGAAGCGCCAATCGAAAAGACACCGGATTAATAATCTCAGAAATCCTATAAGGACCAATAAACCGAGGCTTAAACTTAGGAGAAGAAACCTTCATAGGAACACGACGGGAAGACAACCAGACCAGATCCCCAACCCGAAGTCGGGAACAAACACACCGACGATGGTTAGCAAAACGTTGAGCCTCCTCCTGAGACAACATCAAATTGTCTACCACATGAGCCCAAATCTGCTGCAACCTGTCAAACACAGAATCCACACCAGGACAGTCAGAAGGCTCAAGCTGCCCAGAAGAAAAACGAGGATGAAAACCAAAATTACAAAAAAAAGGCGAAACCAAAGTAGCCGAACTAGCCCGATTATTAAGGGCAAACTCGGCCAATGGCAAAAAGGCCACCCAATCATCCTGATCAGCAGACACAAAGCATCTCAAATAAGTCTCCAAGGTCTGATTAGTTCGCTCGGTTTGGCCATTTGTCTGAGGATGAAATGCAGAGGAAAAAGATAAATCAATGCCCAGCCTAGCACAAAAGCATCATGTAAATTATGCAATACCAGAAATCGACAATCTTCCTGATGGGCTGGTGCCATGCGCATGGTCACCTGTGTCCAAAACTGGGGCTTATTTTTAGCCAAAGGTGTAGCATCAATGCCCCTTAAAGGAATAAGGTTCTGCAAAGGCTGCAAGGGAAAACCACAACACCTGGCAAACTCAAAGTCCATTAAGTTCAAAGCGGCGCCTGAATCCACAAACGCCATGACAGAAAATGATGACAATGAGCAGATCAGGGACACAGATAACAGAAATTTAGGTTGTACAGTACTGATGGTAAATGAACTCGCGATCCTCTTTGTCCACTTAGGGCAGACTGAAATAACATGAGAATCGTCACCACAATAATAACACAACCCATTCTGACGTCTAAATCCTTGTCGTTCTGTTCTAGACAGAATCCTATCACACTGCATTGGCTCAGGACTCTGCTCTGAGGACAACGCCACAGCGCGCACAGTTCTGCGCTCCCGCAAGCGCCGATCAATCTGAATGGCCAGAGACATAGAATCACTCAGACCGACAGGCGTGGGAAACCCCACCATAACATCTTTAACGGATTCAGAAAGACCCTTTCTGAAAATTGCCGCCAAAGCATCATCATTCCATTTAGTCAAAACAGACCATTTTCTAAATTTCTGACAATATAATTCTGCCGCCTCTTGACCCTGAGACAGGACCAACAAGGTCTTCTCCGCTTGATCCACAGAATTATGTTCATCATATAATAGTCCTAAAGCCTGAAAGAAGGAATCCAAACTAAGCAAAGCTGGATTCCCAGATTCCAGGGAAAATGCCCAATCCTGTGGATCACCACGCAGCAGGGAAATGACGATTTTAACCTGCTGAATGGAATCACCAGAGGATCGAGGTCTCAAAGCAAAAAACAGTTTACAGTTGTTTTTAAAACTCAAAAATTTAGACCTGTCACCAAAAAATAAATCAGGAGTAGGAATCTTCGGCTCTAAAACAGGAGTCAGAACAATATAATCAGAAATTCCCTGTACCCTAGCAGCAAGCTGGTCTACACGAGAAGCTAATTCCTGAACATCCATGCCAACACCAGACTCCTCAGCCACCCAGAGAAAAAGAGGAAAGATCAGGCAAAGCAGACTACAGAAAAAAAAATGACTCAACACCTTTCTTCCCTTCTTCTGAGATGCATTTAACTCATTGTTGGCCAGTTGTACTGTTATGATCCGGTGACTTTGGAGCCGCATGGAACTTTCTCTGGAGTAGGTGGAACCTGTACTGACCGCAAACCCTGAACTAACACCGCAACTAGAAGTAGCCGTGGGGTGTGCCTAACAAACCCTAGACACCTCGACACAGCCGGAGGACTAAATACCCCTATAGATAGAAATAGGATTACTATCTTGCCTCAGAGCAGAACCCCAAAGGATAGGCAGCCACCCACGAATATTGACTGTGAGTAGGAGAGGAAAGACACACGCAGGCAGAAAAACAGAGTTCAGCAAAAGAGGCCACTCTAGCTAAATAGGGAAAGATAGGACAGAATACTAAGCGGTCAGTATTAAAACCCTTCCAAAAACATCCACAGCAGAAAGTACAAAAAGTTCCACAATCTAACTAAAGACATGGAATGTATATCTGCAACTCCAGAGAATCCATCAAGACTGAGAAGATTCTGACCCAATCAAGCTGGACAAAAAAACAATGAATAGTACTGAATTATTAAGCACACAGCATGTGTGCAAAAGAAACAAAAACCAGACACTTATCTTTGCTGAATTTGGTATCAAGGCAGAGGAACCAAGCAAGGACCAACACCTCCTAAAACAATGGACAACTGGCAAGGACTAATGAATCCTGCAAGCCTAAATACCCCAGTCAGAGCTGCAATCAGCAGATACGCCTGCCCAGGACTGCAACTCAGGGACAACTGCATTACCACCTACAACCACCGGAGGGAGCCCAAAAGCAGAATTCACAACAGTCTGTGTTGTGTATGACTTCTAGGGGGCTCACTATTGTATAGGATTTGTGCCGTGTACGGCCTCTAGGGGTCTCACTACTTGTATAGGCTTTGTGCTGTGGACGGCCTCTATTGGGCTCACTACTAGAGATGAGCGAATTTGTTCGGAAAACATCGGCATACATAAATTCGGCATGAATATGGCACATTCGGATTCGTGATTGAAAAATCGGAGCAAAATTTTATAAAATCGGAAAAAATCAGTTACATTCAGTAAAAAGTGCGGGAAAATATCTGCATTGCCACTAAAGTATTTTGAACACTTTGGATAGTGATGGTGTATGATGAGTGGGTGACAAATGTTTGATGATGGTAGGGGGTTGGCAGAGTTCAGAGGAGCAGCGTGCTTGTAAACTTTTTTTTATTCTTCTAATTTTATGTGTGCACATTGCGACTAGCCAATCGGGGCAGGACACATCTACAATGTCCTGACACAATGACTTGTGTCATTGGCTGCTGAAATCACATGTCCCTCTCTATATAAAGAGCATCCATCTTGTTTTAGCACCATTTTGACTATTTAACAGCGCAGAGAGGCTGCTCCTGATGCTTGGACTGGTTTCTGATAGATAATAATAATAATAATAATACTTTTTATTTAAATAGCGCCAATGCAGTGCCCCAGAGTCCTGGTCGTTGCAGTAATGTCGCTCTGCCACTAAGGGGAGTGATGTTACGTTTGATTGCACTAAAAGAGTTCACCTGACCAGGAATCGCAGACACACACTACACTCCACTCTCCGTCCACCAGGGGGGTGGTTCTATCTATTCACACTTTGGTAAAACTGGGGGTTGGACAGGAAGTTGGGAAGAAAGAAGCTGGGAAGAGCTAGAGAGAGGACCTGTCAGGGGTGGGATCCTGGCAGAGTCCTAGAAAGGGACAGATCGTTATGGAGTTGTGCCTGTGCCTTACAGCGGCAGACTCCTATGAAAGGACAAGAAGCGAGGTTTAGTGTGGAGAAGCGAGAAACGGGAATACAGCAAAAAAGGAGATAATACCAGAAGGAGTCATGCCTCAAGATCAGCAACATCCTACTGAGGAGCGTAGCCGGTGGCCGGAACGCCGAGAAAGTAAGAGACTCCACGCATTACTTTAAACTACGGCTGGGCAGTTAACCATAGGTTGGCTGTCTCACCATTACACCTAAAGAAGACAACGGAGGCAAACTGTGGGAGAGGGGTGTCCCTAGGGTCCCTATAAAATAGCTCCAGGCCTAACCCGTCATACGGGTGCGTCCTAGCCATATCATCTGGGGGACGGAGAGAGAGAAAGAACAGAGATATACACGACAGTTGTGAGGACTATCCCGTGGTGCGCAGCAGGGAAGTACTACAACACACAGGCGCTAGAAGGTAGACACTGATTTCCATCTGCAAAGGGAACTCTGGATGTGCCTTCGGACCGGCCGGTCTCAGCCAGCCCTGTTAGCAGTGCTCTGGATTGCGGATCCCAAAGCCTTCAGTAAAGAGGTAAAGAGACTGCAACCCTGTGTCCTCGTTATTTAATCGCACCACCACCTTTATTTGGACGCCCCTTAGCAGGGTCACGGACCAGGTCTAGCCACTGTGACGACCCCAAGACAGAGACAGAGAGGCCCGGTACTGAGTACCCCGCGGCCCTGCGTCTGGGGGCGCTCCAAACTTGGCGTCACGAACAGGATCTACTTAAGCCTGACGAATCAGGTCATGTGTGCCTTAGAACTGTGATTGAACTGCGCTTGAACCGTGATTTATTGCAAAGACTGTGTGTTGCTATTTGCCGCCAAAATCCGCCATCGGCGCGCACGAAGGGAGGAGCCATAGCTTCGTGAGCGGAGCAGGTCAAAAAGAGCACGGAACCAGAAGACGCGGTAAAGCGACGATCCCGGAAGAGGAACACCAACTTCCAGCAGGTTAGCAGGGGGAAGGAGCGGCCATGTCTGAGTCGGGGGGAGCAGAGGCGGCGGTCGCAGCCGTAGACCCAGATGCACCTTCGGGCTCCGCAGTAGACGCAGCCGCGGGCCTTGTACCACAGTCAGTTGCCACAGAGCTCGTCGCCCCTATCTGCCAGCCGGAAGCTGCTGCGGCTACAACAGCCATAATGCCCTTCTCCATGCCGTACCTACCTGGAGCAGCCTGGCTCCCACGATACTCTGGAGAGTCACATACATTAACTGACTTTAAAGAGGGGATCTGCAGCCTGCTCGAGTTCTATTCCTTGACAGAGCCTCAGAAAGTTCATATGATAACAGGCCAACTCTTTGGGGCGGCTCTGAGAGAAGTAAAGTCCTGGCCCGCCGCGGATAAGGGAACTGCACAGCAGGTCTTTGCAAAGCTTAAAGCCACCTTTGACACCCGCACCGCTATGGAAATTAAGATGACTTTCTATGGGTGCAAACAGAGGCCGCAGGATAGCTAACGGGACTATGCCCTTAACCTCCAGGAGGCGCTGGAGGGCCATCAAGCAGAGTGACCCCGGCAGCATGCAAGATGAAGATAAACTCCTGAAAGAGCGGTTCATTGAGGGGCTCCTGTGCAGCCACCAAAGGGGTCAACTGCACTTCCTGGCCATGCAAAATCCAGACCTGACATTTGCGCAATTCAAGGATAAAGCCATCCAGGAGCTACAAGAGCGACAACCCAGCCGTGCAGTGCCTCCCAGGCATCAAGCTCTCACATACCACCAGGAGGTGGCGTCGAATGCCCCAGTCGCCGCCGAGGCCGATGCCCAGATCCTAGAGGACGATTCCCCCGCAGGACTCCACCTCCAGATGCAGGAGCTGACCAAGAGCGTTGCTGCCCTAGCCAGAGCGTGCAGTCCCTACAGGAGGCCCCCAAGGAGAAGATCCAGCTGGCCTCCAGACCAGAGGATGTCCCCTGTATGCGACAGAGGAGGACTCCGCTGACCAGAGGCAGGGACGACGATCGCTTTCATCGGGACGGACGACCTATCTGCCGCCGCTGTCATCAGGTGGGCCACCTTGCAAGGTACTGTCATTTAAACGAGCAACCCCTGGGGCAGAGGGCCAACCCCCAGGAGTAGGACGATCGGGCCCGCAGAATTGGAGAGCCAAATACATTGGAGGACGACCAGTTCTTCCTATTGTGATCGACGGTATCCCCATGAACGCTTTGCTGGACACCGGTTCTCAGGTGACGGCTATGCCTTACGTGCTTTATAAACGGTATTGGGAGGACACCGATATTACTCGTGGCCCCGATGACGATTTCACCATAATAGCCAGTAATGGTCAGCCATTGCCACAAGTGGGGTATAAAGAGGTCACCATCAAAGTGGGGCGGGTGGAATTGAAGGCCCAAGGGATTGTAATTGTTGATATTGACCGCCGTGAATGTAATTCCATGATGACCATTGGTACTAATGTTATAGAAAATTGTCTTGCAGAAGTTATTGTCCTATTACAACAGGTAGCAGAAACAGCTGGCTACAGTGAACAACGTGCCCTGGAAAAAGAAATCAGGGCCCTGATGCAAAGACAGCAGGTGGAGCTGACTGGTGGTGAAATTGGTCGTGTCACAGTGAGTGATTCAAACCCCATTGCGATACCCCCCAGGAGTGAAATGTTAATATGGTGTCGGGCAGCCATAGGCCTCAGGGGTAAAGACTATCAGGCCCTGGTAGAACCCCTATATTCGGATAGTAGGCCTACCCTCCTGACAGCCAGAGGGGTGGTTGATGTCCGCAAGGGGAGGGTGCCAGTACGTATTCTCAATTGCGGGGAGGAAGAAGTCCAGCTAGCCAAATATGCCACACTTGCCAAACTGTTTAATGTTAATAGTAGTGTGATACAGGCACCTGGGCCCTTGGTCCCGTCCAATCCGGCAGAGAACAATGGTTCTGCAGGGAAACCGAAACATTGGTATCGGGAATTACACGTGGTCACTGACTCTACCCCACCTCACCAGAAACAGGGGGCCTACAGGGTGGTTCATGAGTACGAGCGGGTCTTTAGCAAACACCCCCTAGATTTTGGGCAGGTAAAAGGGATCCAACATCATATCCCCACAGGGGATCACCGACCCATAAAAGAGAGATACCGTCCTGTACCCCCAGCTCATTATCAGTGTGCCAAGGACATGTTGCGAGAGATGAAGGAGGCTAGGGTAGTGAGGGACAGTTGTAGCCCCTGGGCAGCTCCATTAGTCCTCGTTAAGAAGAAAGATGGCACAAGGAGAAAGTGTGTGGATTATAGGCAGTTAAATCGCATTACACGTAAAGATGCATACCCACTGCCCACGATAGAGCAGTCCCTGGCTGCTCTAAAATCTGCTAACTACTTCTCTGCCTTGGATCTCACCAGTGGGTACTGGCAGGTTCCCGTGGCGGAGGCGGACAAGGAAAAGAAGGCCTTCACGACGCCGATGGGTCTCTGTGAATTCAACTACACGCCCTTCGGATTGTGCAATGCCCCGGGGACGTTCCAGAGGATGATGGAGTGCTGTCTGGGGCACAAGAACTTTGAAAACGTACTGCTGTATCTGGACGATGTCATTGTCTTCTCTAAGACCTATGAAGACCATCTGAAGCACCTGGCCGAGGTGTTTGAAGCCCTGTCCAACTTTGGCTTACAGGTGAAACCATCCAAATGCCACCTGCTGAAACCCAAAGTGCAGTATCTAGGCCATGTGGTGAGTGCTGAAGGAGTGGCCCCAGACCCCGACAAGGTTACGGTGATTAAGGAATGGCCGAAACCCAGCAACCTCCATGAAGTCCGACAGTTCATCGGGTTGGTAGGCTATTACAGGAGGTTCATCAAGGACTTCACCAAGAAGGCCACGCCATTGCAAGATCTGCTGGTGGGCCAATCCAAGAAGACCAAGGGGAAGAATACCCCATTTGATTGGAATGAAGGACTGGAAGGATCATTCACTTGCTTGAAGATGGCGCTGATGGGAGAAGAGGTACTGGCTTACCCTGAATATGATCAACCGTTTGTACTGTATACGGATGCCAGCAACGTAGGACTGGGAGCTGTGTTGTCCCAGGTCCAGAAAGGCAAGGAGAGGGTAATCGCTTACGCCAGCAGGAAACTTCATCCCACGGAAAGGAACCCTGACAACTACAGTTCCTTCAAGCTGGAATTTCTCGCCATCGTTTGGGCATTGACGGAGAGGTTCAAGCACTACCTGGCTTCAGCAAAATTCACCGTCTTCACGGATAACAATCCACTAACACACTTGGACACAGCAAAACTCGGGGCCTTGGAACAGCGGTGGATGGCCCTGCTGTCCAATTACGACTTCACCATCAAGTACCGGGCAGGACGCAAGAATGCAAATGCCGATGCCTTGTCCCGGATGCCCAATTTGCCAGAATCGGGGGAGGACCCGGAGGCACTTGAAGAAGTAGAGCTGCCCGCTTTCCATCTCCCCAAAGCCACTCAGTGCTCCCATCATGTGAAGAACAGGCACAGAAAACCAGGATGCCACGTTGAATCCCCTGCCCCACCACGGGTGGGCGGAGACCCAGGATGGTGACCCTGCGGTCCGTCGGGTGAAAGAGCTCCTGACGCAGGCAGGTTTGCATCCTGGCCCGGATGATCCACAAGAAACCCAACAGCTGTGGAAGGGGAGAAGCAAACTGTTTATTCACGATGGTAAGCTGTGCCGAAGAAGTATCGACCCCCGCACTCATGAATTGGTGTGGCAGATAGTGGTTCCCAGGCAAGATGCGCCAATGGTTCTGGGAGCGTACCACGATGGGGCTGGACACTTCGGGTGGAGGAAGTTGGAGAGACTACTCCGAGGGAGATTCTATTGGATTGGCAAGAAAAGAGCCATCGAGAAGTGGTGTCGGGAGTGTGGCCCGTGCAGCCTACGCAGGAAGGACCGTGACAGCCAACGGGCTCCTTTGCAGCCCATCATCACCAAACGGCCGCTAGAACTGGTCGCGCTAGACCACGTGAAGCTGACGCCTAGCCGGTCGGGCTATATTTTGTTATGACCTGGTGGTTGCGGAGCAGCACTGATATGACCTGGTGGGTAAAATGAATCATGGGACAAGCTCTGAGGAGGTGGTAGCTTTACTGACCGCAGTTCCTACTCCTAACACCAACACTAGAAATAGCCGTGGAGTGTTCCTGACTCTGTGACCTCGTCACAGCCTAAGAACTAACTACCCCTAAAGATGGAAATAGAAAACTATCTTGCCTCAGAGAAATTCCCAAAAGGAAAGATAGCCCCCCACAAATATTGACTGTGAGTGGAGAGAGAAATGACACACACAGAAATGAAAACAGATTTTAGCAAAGGAGGCCAATTCTAAGCTAGATAGACAGAAATAGAAAAGGATACTGTGCGGTCAGTATTAAAAACTAAAAATCCACGCAGAGTTTACAAAAAATGGTCTCCACACCGACTCACGGTGTGGAGGGGCAAATCTGCTTCCCCAGAGCTTCCAGCTAGCCTGAATATTTCATAATGACAAGCTGGACAAAAAGAGACATAACTTTAAACTGAACAGTAAGTCCAAAGCAAAGGAACAACCAAAGAACTAGCAAGAACTTATCTTATGCTGAAAAGGACAGGCCATCAGAGAAATCCAAGGAGAGGACTGAATCCAACCCAGAAAACATTGACAGCTGGCTTGAATTACAGACCAGAGCCAAGTTAAATAGCAAGGCCAGGGGAGCCGATTAGTGAAAGCAGCTGCACGGCCAAACTCAAAGAGCAGCAGTTCCACTTGAAACCACCAGAGGGAGCCCAAGGGCAGAACTCACAAAAGTACCATTCATAACCACAGGAGGGAGCCCAAGAACGGAATTCACAACAGTACCCCCCCTTGAGGAGGGGTCACCGAACCCTCACCAGAGCCCCCAGGCCGATCAGGACGAGCCAGATGAAAAGCACGAACCAAATCGGCAGCATGGACATCGGAGGCAAAAACCCAAGAATTATTCTCCTGGCCATAACCCTTCCACTTGACCAGATACTGAAGTTTCCGCCTCGAAAGACGAGAATCCAAAATCTTCTCCACCACATATTCCAACTCCCCCTCAACCAGCACCGGAACAGGAGGGTCAACGGAGGGGACCATGGGCACCACATATCTCTGCAACAAAGATCTATGGAACACATTATGAATGGAAAAAGAAGCTGGAAGGGCCAAACGAAAAGACACCGGATTGATAATTTCAGAAATCTTATAAGGACCAATAAAGCGAGGCTTGAACTTAGGGGAAGAAACCTTCATAGGAACATGACGAGAAGACAACCAAACCAAATCCCCAACACGAAGCCGGGGACCAACGCACCGACGGCGGTTAGCAAAACGTTGAGCCTTTTCCTGAGACAACGTTAAATTGTCCACCACATGAGTCCAAATCCGCTGCAACCTGTCCACCACAGAATCCACATCAGGACAGTCTGAAGGCTCAACCTGCCCCGAAGAAAAACGAGGATGAAAACCGAAGTTACAAAAAAAAGGCGAAACCAAGGTAGCCGAACTAGCCCAATTATTAAGGGCAAACTCGGCCAACGGCAAGAAGGTCACCCAATCATCCTCATCAGCAGACACAAAGCATCTCAAATAGGTTTCCAAGGTCTGATTGGTTCGCTCCGTTTGGCCATATGTCTGAGGATGAAATGCTGAAGAAAAAGACAAATCAATGCCCATTCTAGCACAAAAGGACTGCCAAAACCTAGAAACAAACTGGGAACCTCTGTCAGACACAATATTCTCCGGAATGCCATGCAACCGAACCACATGCTGAAAAAATAATGGAACCAAATCAGAGGAGGAAGGCAACTTAGGCAAAGGTACCAAATGGACCATCTTAGAAAACCGGTCACAAAAATCACCCAGATGACAGACATCTTCTGAGAGACAGGAAGATCAGAAATAAAATCCATGGAAATATGCGTCCAGGGCCTCCCAGGGACCGGCAAAGGCAAAAGCAACCCACTAGCACGGGAACAGCAGGGCTTGGCCCGGGCACAGGTCCCACAGGACTGCACGAAAGAACGCACATCCCGTGACAAGGAAGGCCACCAAAAGGACCTGGCAACCAAATCTCTGGTACTAAAAATCCCAGGATGACCAGCCAATACAGAACAATGAATCTCAGAAATTACCTTACTAGTCCATCTATCAGGAACAAACAGTTTCCCCACAGGACAGCGGTCAGGTCTATCAGCCTGAAACTCCTGAAGCACCCGCCGCAAATCAGGGGAGATGGCAGAAAGAATCACCCCCTCCTTGAGAATACCAGCCGGCTCAAGGACTCCCGGAGAATCAGGCAAAAAACTCCTCGAAAGGGCATCAGCCTTCACATTCTTAGATCCCGGAAGATACGAGACCACAAAATCAAAACGGGAGAAAAACAAAGACCATCGAGCCTGTCTAGGATTCAACCGCTTGGCAGACTCGAGGTAAATCAGATTCTTATGATCGGTCAAGACCACAACGCGATGCTTAGCTCCCTCAAGCCAATGTCGCCACTCCTCAAATGCCCACTTCATAGCCAACAACTCCCGATTGCCGACGACATAATTACGCTCAGCAGGCAAAAACTTTCTGGAGAAGAAAGCACACGGTTTCATCAAAGAGCCATCAGAACTTCTCTGAGACAAAACGGCTCCTGCCCCAATCTCAGAAGCGTCAACCTCAACCTGAAAAGGGAGAGAAACATCTGGCTGACGCAACACAGGGGCAGAAGTAAAACGACGCTTAAGTTCCTGAAAGGCCTCCACAGCCGCAGAGGACCAATTCACCACATCAGCACCTTTCTTTGTCAAATCGGTCAGAGGTTTAACCACAGTAGAAAAATTAGCAATGAAGCGGCGATAAAAATTAGCAAAGCCCAAAAATTTCTGAAGGCTCTTCACAGATGTGGGCTGAGTCCAATCATGAATGGCCTGGACCTTAACAGGGTCCATTTCAATAGCCGAGGGAGAAAAAATGAAACCCAAAAAAGAAACCTTCTGAACTCCAAAAAGGCACTTAGACCTCTTCACAAACAATGCATTAGCACAAAGGATCTGAAATACCATCCTGACCTGCTTCACATGAAACTCCCAATCATCGGAAAAAAACAAAATATCATCCAAATATACAATCATGAATTTATCCAGATACTCCCGGAAAATATCATGCATAAAGGACTGAAACACAGATGGGGCATTAGAGAGCCCGAAAGGCATCACAAGATATTCAAAATGGCCTTCGGGTGTATTAAATGCTGTTTTCCATTCATCACCCTGTTTAATACGAACAAGATTATACGCCCCTCGAAGGTCGATCTGGGTAAACCAGCTAGCCCCTTTAATCCGAGCAAACAAATCAGAAAGCAAAGGCAAAGGGTACTGGAATTTGACCGTGATCTTATTGAGAAGGCGATAATCTATACAGGACCTCAAGGAGCCATCCTTCTTGGCAACAAAAAAGAACCCCGCTCTCAATGGTGACGAAGACGGGCAAATATGCCCCTTCTCTAAGGACTCCTTTACATAACTCCGCATAGCGGCATGCTCTGGCACAGACAAATTGAAGAGTCGTCCCTTAGGGAACTTACAGCCAGGAATCAAATTAATAGCACAATCACAGTCCCTATGAGGAGGTAGGGAACTGGACTTGGGCTCATCAAATATATCCTGGAAATCCGACAAAAACTCAGGAACTTCAGAAGAGGGGGAAGAGGAAATTGACATCAAAGGAATATCACAATGCATCCCTTGGCAACCCAACTAGTCACAGACATAGATTTCCAATCCATCACCGGATTATGTACCTGTAACCATGGAAAACCCAGCACAACAACATCATGCAAATTATGCAACACCAAAAAGCGAATATTTTCCTGATGTGCTGGAGCCACGTACATGGTCAAATGTGTCCAGTACTGAGGTTTATTCTTGGCCAATGGCGTAGCATCAATCCCCCTCAAGGGAATAGGGCTCTGCAAAGGCTCCAAGGAAAAACCACAGCGTTTGGCAAAATCTAAGTCCATTAAGTTCAGGGCAGCACCAGAATCCACAAATGCCATTACAGAAAAGGACGACAATGAGCAAATCAGGGTAACAGACAAGAGAAATTTAGGCTGTACAGTACTAATGGTAACAGACCTAGCGACCTTCTTAGTACGCTTCGGGCAATCAGAAATAGCATGAGTAGCGTCACCACAGTAAAAACACAGCCTATTCTGACGTCTGAATTCCTGCCATTCTGCTCTAGTCAAAATCCTATCACATTGCATAGGCTCAGGACTCTGCCCAGAGGACACCGCCATATGGTGCACCACCTTACGCTCGCGCAGGCGCCGATCAATCTGAATGGCCAGAGACATTGATTCGTTCAAACCAGCAGGTGTGGGGAACCCCACCATAACATCTTTAAGGGCTTCAGAAAGACCCTTTCTGAAAATAGCTGCCAGGGCATCCTCATTCCATTTTGTAAGCACAGACCATTTTCTAAATTTCTGGCAGTATATTTCTGCTGCTTCCTGACCCTGACACAGAGCCAGCAAGATTTTTTCTGCCTGATCCACAGAATTAGGTTCGTCATAAAGCAGTCCAAGTGCTTGAAAAAATGCGTCTACATTGAGCAATGCAGGATTCCCTGGCTCAAGGGAGAATACCCAGTCCTGCGGGTCTCCACGTAGCAGAGAAATAACAATCTTCACCTGCTGAATGGAGTCACCAGAGGAACGGGGTCTCAGAGCAAAAAACAATCTGCAATTATTTTTAAAGTTCAAAAATTTAGATCTATCCCCAGAAAACAAATCAGGAATAGGAATTCTAGGCTCAGAAACCGGAGTCTGAACAACATAATCTTGGATACTCTGTACCCTTGCAGCGAGATGATCGACACGCGAAGACAGACCCTGAACCTCCATATCAGCACCAGAATCCTGAACCACCCAAAGATTAAGGGGGAAAAAAAAGACAAAACAAGCTACAAAGGAAAAAAAAATGACTCAGAACTTTCTTTTCCCTCTTTTGAGATGCATTTAACACATTGTGGGCCAGCTGTACTGTTATGACCTGGTGGTTACGGAGCAGCACTGATATGACCTGGTGGGTAAAATGAATCATGGGACAAGCTCTGAGGAGGTGGTAGCTTTACTGACCGCAGTTCCTACTCCTAACACCAACACTAGAAATAGCCGTGGAGTGTTCCTGACTCTCCCTAGACACCTCGTCACAGCCTAAGAACTAACTACCCCTAAAGATGGAAAAAGCAAACTATCTTGCCTCAGAGAAATTCCCAAAAGGAAAGATAGCCCCCCACAAATATTGACTGTGAGTGGAGAGAGAAATGACACACACAGAAATGAAAACAGATTTTAGCAAAGGAGGCCAATTCTAAGCTAGATAGACAGAAATAGAAAAGGATACTGTGCGGTCAGTATTAAAAACTGAAAATCCACGCAGAGTTTACAAAAAATGGTCTCCACACCGACTCACGGTGTGGAGGGGCAAATCTGTTCCCCAGAGCTTCCAGCTAGCCTGAATATTTCATAATGACAAGCTGGACAAAAAGAGACATAACTTTAAACTGAACAGTAAGTCCAAAGCAAAGGAACAACCAAAGAACTAGCAAGAACTTATCTTATGCTGAAAAGGACAGGCCATCAGAGAAATCCAAGGAGAGGACTGAATCCAAACCAGAAAACATTGACAGCTGGCATGAATTACAGACCAGAGCCAAGTTAAATAGCAAGGCCAGGGGAGCCGATTAGTAAAAGCAGCTGCACGGCCAAACTCAAGGAGCAGCAGTTCCACTTGAAACCACCAGAGGGAGCCCAAGGGCAGAACTCACAAAAGTACCATTCATAACCACAGGAGGGAGCCCAAGAGCAGAATTCACAACAATATTTATGCTCTCACCATCGTGGATCACTACTCCAGGTTCCTGGTGGTTGTACCTGTCAAGGATCTAACAGCAAGGACGGCCGCCAAAACCTTCCAGCAGTACTTCTGTAGGCCCCATGGGTACCCGGAGAAGGTACTGACCTATCAGGGGCCAGCGTTTGAGGCGGAGGTGTTCCAGGAGTTCTGCAATCTGTACGGGTGTAAGAAGATCAGAACCACACCGTACCACCCACAAACCAATGGGATGTGTGAAAAGATGAACCAATTGGTGACCGACTTATTGAAGACCTTGCCTGTAGAAGAACGGAACTTGTGGCCAACAAAGTTGCCCGACCTGGTAGACATGTACAACCACATCCCAGTGAATTCTACCAACTGCACTCCGGCGTACCTGATGCGAGGAAGGACTAGCAAGTTGCCCTTTGATCTGGACATAGGGGTTCTAACCCCCGAAGATACCTCGCCGGATGCTGATTGGGATACGGAGAGGCAGCAAAGGTACCACAAAGTACAGGAATGTGTGGAAAGAAGTCTCGCTCAGGCCAGGCAAAAACAGGAAAGGGACAACAACCAGCATGCTCCTGCGATTCCCTTGCAACCTGGGGAGCAGGTACTCAAGCGGAAGAGAAGGCTACACAAGCTTGACGACCAATGGGAAGCGGAACCGTATACCATCCTGCCGTTCGATTTCGACAATATTAAAGTCTGTCTCATCAGCAACGATGGAGGGGAAACCTCAACGGCAATATCCAGAGACCACCTTAAGGTATGCCCTGATAAGTTGAGGGAGAAGGAAACAGATCCAAGAGCCTCTGCACCTGTAGAAGAGGAGAAGATGATACACACTGTTCTTGGCGATTTTCCCCAGTCTTGGACTCAAACAAATCAGGCCATCGTGGTACCTGTCTTAACGTTTCGTCAACCGAACCCGCCCAAACTAGACATGGTGCCAGATCCTCCAGACCCGCAATCACCACCGACCCCGCCGGACGATGCCATGCCCACTGTCGGACCGGCGGAGCCTCCCTTGGCTATCGGCGAATCTGCTGTACCCACTGTTGGTAACAGCAGCTCTGAGAGATCCAGCATGCCAGTGCTACCCAGACTCACTAGAAGTGTAGCTAGAAGACAGTGCACTACACCAGTGGTAGCAAGCATAGCGAGCCCTGCTAGGCCAATAGCAACCCCTGCACTACGGAGGTCTACACTTAGCACCAAGAATCAAACTCCCTTTCGCTACAAAACTTGGAGGTATTAACTAAAGTTGCTAATTGTGTTTGTGTAAATATCTTTGTTACAAGTTTAAAAATGGACAACGGAGCAGTGGACAGTGAATTGCTCCAAAACTTTCAAAAGGGACCCTTTTGTTTACCCGGGGTCCCTGCTGTTTTAAAGTTACAACCACTGAACTGGGAGTCATGAACTGTGCATGGCCGAAACTTTCGCAACATTCAAGTGTTCTCACCTCCCATAAAGGGAAGCACTGTTATGTTCAATTGTTTATGGTATTTCAAAATGTTATCTGTTTTCTGTTAACATGTATTGTTGTTCTTATTTTCCCAGTCCGGGAGTACTGGATTTAACTGGGGGGGAGTGCAGCGCCCCAGAGTCCTGGTCGTTGCAGTAATGTCGCTCTGCCACTAAGGGGAGTGATGTTACGTCTGATTGCACTAAAAGAGTTCACCTGACCAGGTATCGCAGACACACACTACACTCCACACTCCGGCCACCAGGGGGGGTGGTTCTATCTTTTAGGCCACTCCTCACACTTTGGTAAAACTGGAGGTTGGACAGGAAGTTGGGGAGAAAGTAGCTGGGAAGAGTTAGAGAGAGGACCTTGTTATGATCTGGTGATCTTGGAGCCGCATGGACTTTCTCTGGAGTAGGTGGAACCTATACTGACCGCAATCCCTAAACTGACACCGCAACTAGAGGTAGCCGTGGGGTGTACCTAACACATCCTAGACACCTCGACACAGCCGGAGGACTAAATACCCCTATAGATGGAAATGGGAATTCTATCTTGCCTGAGAGCCGACCCCCAAAGGATAGGCAGCCCCCCACAAATATTGACGGTGAGTATAAGAGGAAAAACACACACAGGCAGAAAAACAGGATTTAGCAAAAGAGGCCACTCTAGCTAAATAGAAAAGGATAGGACAGAATACTAAGCGGTCAGTATTTAAACCCTGAAAATATCCACAGCAGATAATACAAAATTCCACCATCTAACTAAAGACATGGAATGTATATCTGCATCTCCAGAGAATCCAACTAAACTGAATAAATCCAAACACAGTCAAAGTTGGACTAAGAAAAACAATGAAAAGAACTGAATTGTAAAGCACACGGAATGTGTGCTGCAGAAAAAAAAACAGAGACTTATCTTTGCTGATTTTGGCAGCAGGGCAGGAGGAACCAGACAGAGATGCAAACCCTCCAAGAACAATGGACAACTGGCAATGACTAATGAATCCTGCACACCTAAATAGCCCAGTCAGAGCTGCAATCAGCAGAAACACCTGCCCAGGACTGCAACTCAGGGACAACTGCATTACCACCAACAACCACCGGAGGGAAGCCAAGAGCAGAATTCACAACAGTACCCCCCCCCCTTGAGGAGGGGGCACCGAACCCTCACCAGAGCCCCCAGGTCGATCAGTACGCGCCAGATGAAAGGCACGGACCAAATCAGCAGCATGGACATCAGAGGCAAAAACCCAAGAATTATCCTCCTGCCCATAACCCTTCCATTTGACAAGGTACTGAAGCCTCCTCCTCGAAAAGCGAGAATCCAAAATCTTCTAACCACATACTCCAACTCCCCATCAACCAACACAGGGGCCGGAGGATCAACAGAGGGAACAACGGGCACCACATATTTCCGCAATAAAGATCTATGGAAGACATTATGGATAGCAAATGAGGCCGGAAGGGCCAATCGAAAAGACACCGGATTAATAATCTCAGAAATCCTATAAGGACCAATAAACCGAGGCTTAAACTTAGGGGAAGAAACCTTCATAGGAACATGACGGGAAGATAGCCAGACCAGATCCCCAACCCGAAGCCGGGAACCAACTCACTGACGACGGTTAGCAAAACGTTGAGCCTCCTCCTGAAACAACACCAAATTGTCCACCACATGAGCCCAAATCTGCTGCAACCTGTCCACCACAGAATCCACACCGGGACAGTCAGAAGGCTCAACCTGCCCTGAAGAAAAACGAGGATGAAAACCAAAATTACAAAAGAAGGGCGAAACCAAAGTAGCCGAACTAGCCCGATTATTAAGGGCAAACTCGGCGAATGTCAAGAAAGCCACCCAATCATCCTGATCAGCAGACACAAAGCATCTCAAATAAGTTTCCAAAGTCTGATTAGTTCGCTCGGTCTGGCCATTTGTCTAAGGATGGAATGCAGAAGAAAAAGACAAATCAATGCCCAGCCTAGCACAAAAGGTCCGCCAAAACCTAGAAACAAACTGGGAACCTCTGTCGGACACAATATTCTCCGGAATACCATGCAAACGAACCACATGCTGAAAAAACAACGGAACCAAATCAGAAGAGGAAGGCAATTTAGGCAAAGGCACCAAATGAACCATCTTAGAGAACCGGTCACAAACAACCCAGATAACCGACATCCTCTGAGAAACCGGAAGATCAGAAATAAAATCCATAGAAATATGCGTCCAAGGCCTCTCAAGGACCGGCAAAGGCAAAAGCAACCCACTAGCACGGGAACAACAAGGCTTGGCCCGCGCACAAGTCCCACAGGACTGCACAAAAGAACGCACATCACGTGACAGGGAAGGCCACCAAAAGGACCTAGCAACCAAATCTCTGGTACCAAAAATAACAGGATGGCCAGCCAACACAGAACAATGAACCTCAAAAATCACTCTACTAGTCCATCTATCAGGAACAAACAGTTTCCCCACTGGACAGCGGTCAGGTTTGTCAGCCTGAAATTCCTGAAGAGCCCATCGTAAATCAGGGGAAATGGCAGAAACAGAATGCTGACTGGTTCAAGGATCTCAGGAGAATCAGGCAAAAAACTCCTAGAGAGGGCATCAGCCTTGATATTCTTAGAACCCGGAAGATATGAGATCACAAAATCAAAATGGGGAAAAAACAAGGACCATCTAGCCTGTCTAGGATTCAGCCGTCTGGCAGACTCGAGGTAAATCAGATTTTTATGATCGGTCAAGACCACAATACGGTGCTTAGCTCCCTCAAGCCAATGTCGCCACTCCTCAAATGCCCACTTCATAGCCAACAACTCCCGATTGCCGACATCATAATTGCGTTCAGCAGGCGAAAACTTACGGGAAAAGAAGGCACACGGTTTCATCGAGGAACCAACAGGATCCCTCTGAGACAAAACGGCCCCTGCCCCAATCTCAGAAGCGTCAACCTCAACCTGAAACGGAAGAGAAACATCCGGTTGACGCAACACCGGGGCACAAGTAAATCGGCGTTTAAGCTCCTGAAAGGCAGAGACAGCTGCAGAGGACCAATTCGTCACATCAGCTCCTTTCTTCGTCAAATCGGTCAAGGGTTTAACCACACTGGAGAAATTAGCAATGAAACGGCGATAAAAATTAGCAAAGCCCAAAAATTTCTGAAGGCTCTTCACGGATGTGGGTTGAATCCAATCATGAATGGCCTGAACCTTAACTGGATCCATCTCCATAGATGAGGGAGAAAAAATGAAGCCCAAAAAAGAAACCTTCTGCACTCCAAAGAGACACTTAGGGTACCGTCACACATTGAAATTTCCATCGCTACGACGTTACGATTCGTGACGTTCTAGCGATATCGTTACGATATCGCAGTGTCTGACACGCTACTGCGATCAGACACCCTGCTGAGAATCGTACGTCGTAGCAGATCGTTTGGAACTTTCTTTCGTCGCTTGATCACCCGCTGACATCGCTGGATCGTTGTGTGTGACAGCGATCCAGCGATGTCTTCGCTTGTAACCAGGGTAAACATCGGGTAACTAAGCGAGGGCCGCGCTTAGTAACCCGATGTTTACCCTGGTTACAAGCGTAAACGTAAAAAAACAAACCGTACATACTCACCCGTCGGTGTCCTTCAGGTCCCTTGCCGTCTGCTTCCTGCTCTGAGTGCCGGCCGGAAAGTGAGAGCAGAGCGCAGCGGTGCTGCGATCTGCTCTCACTGTACGGCTGCACTCAGAGCAGGAAGCAGACGGCAAGGGACCTGAAGGACACCGACGGGTGAGTATGTACTGTTTGTTTTTTTACGTTTACGCTGGTAACCAGGGTAAACATCGGGTTACTAAGCGCGGCCCTGCGCTTAGTTACCCGATGTTTACCCTGGTTACCCGGGGACTTCGGCATCGCTCCAGCGCCGTGATTGCAACGTGTGACCGCAGTCTACGACGCTGGAGCGATGATTATACGACGCTGCGACGTCACGAATCGTGCCGTCGCAGCGATGAAAATTTCAATGTGTGACGGTACCCTTAGACCCCTTCACGAACAAAGCATTATCACGAAGGATCTGAAATACCATCCTGACCTGTTCCACATGAGACTCCCAATCATCGGAAAAAATCAAAATGTCATCCAAATATACAATCATGAATTTATCAAGATAAGTCCGGAAGATATCATGCATGAAGGACTGAAAAACAGATGGAGCATTAGAGAGCCCGAATGGCATCACAAGGTATTCAAAATGGCCCTCGGGCGTATTAAACGCAGTTTTCCATTCATCACCCTGCTTAATACGAACAAGATTATATGCCCCCCGAAGGTCAATCTTAGTAAACCAACTAGCCCCCTTAATCCTAGCAAACAAATCGGAAAGCAGAGGCAAAGGGTATTGAAACTTGACCGTGATCTTATTCAAGAGGCGATAATCAATACAGGGTCTCAAGGAGCCATCCTTCTTAGCAACAAAAAAAATCCCGCTCCCAATGGTGAAGAATATGCCCTTTCTCCAAAGAATCCTTAACATAACTCCGCATGGCGGTATGTTCAGGTACAGACAGGTTGAAAAGTCGGCCCTTAGGAAACTTACAGCCAGGAATCAAGTCAATAGCACAATCACAGTCCCTATGCGGTGGAAGGGAACTGGACTTGGGCTCATCGAATACATCCTGAAAATCAGACAAAAACTCTGGAATTTCAGAAGAGGAAGAAGAGGAGATTGACATCAAAGGAACATCATTATGAACCCCCTGGCAACCCCAACTAGTCACAGACATAGTCTTCCAATCCAACACAGGATTATGTACCTGCAACCATGGAAAACCCAGCACGATAGCATCATGCAAATTACGCAACACCAAAAAACTACAATCTTGCTGATGGGCTGGCGCCATGCACATGGTCACCTGTGTCCAAAACTGGGGCTTATTCTTAGCCAAAGGTGTAGCATCAATGCCCCTCAAAGGAATAGGGTTCTGCAAAGACTGTAAGGGAAAACCACAACGCCTGGCAAACTCAAAGTCCATTAAGTTCAATGCGGCGCCTGAATCCACAAACGCCATGACAGAAAATGATGACAATGAGCAGATCAAGGACACAGATAACAGAAATTTAGGTTGTACAGTACTGATGGTAAATGACCTAGCGATCCTCTTTGTACGTTTAGGGCAGACTGAAATGACATGAGAAGCATCACCACAATAAAAACATAACCTATTCTGACGTCTGAATCCTTGTTGTTCCGTTCTAGACAGAATCCTATCACACTGCATTGGCTCAGGTATCTGCTCTGAGGACAACGGCAACGCACGCACAATTCTGTGCTCCCGCAAGCGCCGATCAATCTGAATGGCCAGAGACATAGAATCACTCAGACCGACAGGCGTGGAAACCCCACCATAACATCTTTAACGGATTCAGAAAGACCCTTTCTGAAAATTGCCGCCAAAGCATCATCATTCCATTTAGTCAACACAGACCATTTTCTAAATTTATGACAATATAATTCTGCCGCTTCTTGACCCTGAGACAGGGCCAACAAGGTTTTCTCAGCTTGATCCACAGAATTTGGTTCATCATATAATAATCCTAAAGCTTGAAAAAAGGCGTCTACATTAAGCAAGGCCGGATTCCCAGATTCCAGGGAAAATGCCCAATCCTGAGGATCGCCACGCAGCAGGGAGATGACAATTTTAACCTGCTGAATGGAATCACCAGAGGACCGAGGTCTCAGAGCAAAAAACAGTTTACAGTTGTTTTTAAAACTCAAAAATTTAGACCTGTCCCCAAAAAACAAATCAGGAGTAGGAATCTTAGGCTCTAAAACCGGAGTCTGAACAATATAATCCGAAATACCCTGTACCCTCCAATCCCTGAACATCCATGCCAGCACCAGACTCCTCAGCCACCCGGAGAAAAAGAGGGAAGGAAAGACAAAGCAGACTGCAGAAAAAAAATGGCTCAATACCTTTCTTCCCTTCTTCTGAGATGCATTTAACTCATTGATGGCCAGTTGTACTGTTATGATCTGGTGATCTTGGAGCCGCATGGACTTTCTCTGGAGTAGGTGGAACCTATACTGACCGCAATCCCTAAACTGACACCGCAACTAGAAGTAGCCGTGGGGTGTACCTAACACATTCTAGACACCTCGACACAGCCGGAGGACTAAATACCCCTATAGATGGAAATGGGAATTCTATCTTGCCTCAGAGCCGACCCCCAAAGGATAGGCAGCCCCCCACAAATATTGACGGTGAGTATAAGAGGAAAAACACACACAGGCAGAAAAACAGGATTTAGCAAAAGAGGCCACTCTAGCTAAATAGAAAAGGATAGGACAGAATACTAAGCGGTCAGTATTTAAACCCTGAAAATATCCACAGCAGATAATACAAAATTCCACCATCTAACTAAAGACATGGAATGTATATCTGCATCTCCAGAGAATCCAACTAGACTGAATAAATCCAAACACAGTCAAAGTTGGACTAAGAAAAACAATGAAAAGAACTGAATTGTAAAGCACACGGCATGTGTGCTGCCGAAACAAAACCAGACACTTATCTTTGCTGATTTTGGCAGCAGGGCAGGAGGAACCAGACAGAGATGCAAACCCTCCAAGAACAATGGACAACTGGCAATGACTAATGAATCCTGCACACCTAAATAGCCCAGTCAGAGCTGCAATCAGCAGAAACACCTGCCCAGGACTGCAACTCAGGGACAACTGCATTACCACCAACAACCACCGGAGGGAACCCAAGAGCAGAATTCACAACAGGACCTGTCATGGGTGGGATCCTGGCAGAGTCCTAGAAAGGGACAGATCGTTACAGAGTTGTGCCTGTGCCTTACAGTGGCAGACTCCTAAGAAAGGACAAGAAGCGAGGTTTAGTGTGGAGAAGCGAGAAACGGGAATACAGCAAAAAAGGAGATAATACCAGAAGGAGTCGTGCCTCAAGATCAGCAACATCCTTCTGAGGCGCGTAGCCGGTGGCCGGAACGCCGAGAAAGTAAGAGACTCCACGCATTACTTTAAACTACAGCCGGGCAGTTAACCATAGGTTGGCTGTCTCACCATTACACCTAACGAAGACAACAGAGGCAAACTGTGGGAGAGGGGCGTCCCTAGGGTCCCTATAAAATAGCTCCAGACCTACCCCGTCATACGGGTGCATCCTAGCCATATCATCTGGGGGATGGAGAGAAAGAACAGAGATATACACGACAGTTGTGAGGACTATCCCCTGGTGCTCAGCAGGGAAGTACTACAACACACAGGTGCTAGAAGGTAGACACTGATTTCCACCTGCAAAGGGAACTCTGGATGTGCCTTCGGACCGGTCGGTCTCAGCCAGCCCTGTTAGCAGTGCTCTGGATTGCGGATCCCAAAGCCTTCAGTAAAGAGGTAAAGAGACTGCAACCCTGTGTCCTCGTTATTTCATCCCACCACGCACCACCACCTTTAATTGGATGCCCCTTAGCAGGGTCACGGACCGGGTCTAGCCACCGTGACGACCCCAAGACAGAGACAGAGAGGCCCGGTACCGAGTACCCCGCGGCCCTGCGTCTGGGGGCGCTCCACCAACATATTCCGCAGCACTTTACAATTAAGCGGGGACATATACAGACAAATTCAATACAAGTTAAGACAATTTACACAGTGACATTAGGAGTGAGGTCCCTGCTCGCAAGCTTACAATCTACAAGGAAATGGGGGGGCACAATAGGTGAAAAGTGCTTGTTATTTCAGGTCTGGCAATTATAAGAAATAGGAATTTTCATATAAAGCTGCATGATCCGGTCATCAGCCTGTGTGTATAAGTGCAATAGTCAAGTATAAAGTGCAGTTATCATGTGCACGGAGGGTGTGGAGACAGATGAATAGTAGGGTGCAGATTCAGAGTAATATTTGGAAGGAGGGAACAGGGCAAAGTTAGTTTACTGAGTAGTTGATGTGGTAGGCTTGTTTGAAGAGATGGGTTTTCAAAGCGCGCTTGAATAGGTCGGGGCTAGGTATCAGTCTGATCGTCCGGGGAAGTGCATTCCAGAGAGCTGGCGCAGCACGAGAGAAGTCTTGGGGACCGAGGTGTGAGGTTCGGATTACAGGGGATGTTAGTCTTGGGTCATTTGTAGAACGGAGGGCACGTGTAGGGCGATAGACAGAGATGAGAGAGGAGATATAAGGCGGTGCAGAACTGTGGAGAGCTTTGTGGGTGAGAGAGATGAGTTTATACTCATTAGCTAGTTAGCAAGGCTGCTGTTTCTTAGTCAGATAGTTTAGCTAGCTAGTGTCCTGTGTGACTGTGAAACTGACCTTCCATCATTTTTTTTGTGCCATTACTGAGGTCCACAAACAAAGACAGCAGGGCACATTTCATACAGAGTGTTGTGCACTGCTTCTATTGTGCTCCATGCACGAGTAGACCTTTCTAAATCATATTTTTTTCAATTGCTAAATGTGAAACAGCAAGGCATATGTCACCTTCTCATTTAGTGGTGGTGAAATTGTTGTGTGATTTGAGCTGTTGGCCAGGAGAAAATCATTTTTTGGGCAGTTACTACCATTATTCAGCACACCATATATCACCTTGTCATTTAGTGGCTGTGAAATTCAGTTGTCTGCATAGCTCATGCAGATTTTAAAAAAAATTAAAACATTTCTGTTGCTAAATGGGATACATCCCGCCATATTCCACCTTGTCATTTAGTGGCAGTGAAATTGTGATACAGCCTGCCATATTCCACCTTGTCATTTAGCATTGAAATTGTTCTGTGTGCAGAGCTGTTGCACATTAAAAAAATATATTTATTTTTTTAACAAATGTGATACAGCAGGCCAAAGCCAAGTTTGAAATTGTTTGTAGCATATCTTCTTTGTCATACAAGCCTCATCCACACTCAAACAATTTTTCTTCTGTGACAAATGCGATTCAGCACACCATATTTCACCTTCTCATTTAGTGCTACTGAAATTCAGCTGTGTGCGTGCAGAGGTGTTGTAGAGTAAAAAATTAAATTTTTAGTTGCTAATACTGTTCTCTTACCACACTTTCTGAGCAACTTGACTGGGGAAAAAGCGAGGTCGTGGTGGAAGGGGGATTAGGCTTGGTGTACGTGCGGTAGGTGCAGGGCCGGCTCCAAGTTTTCATGGGCCCTGGGCGAAAGAGTCCCGGTGGGCCCCTTTAACACATACCACAATTCATAATGCACCGATATGGCAGAGAAATATAGGTATAGTACAATGCCAAAGATTTCACTTACTTCTTATATTACACTAGACTGTGGCCCGATTCTAACGCATCGGGTATTCTAGAATATGCATATCCCCGTAGTATATGGACAATGATGATTCTAGAATTCGCGGCAGACTGTGCCCGTCGCTGATTGGTCGAGGCAACCTTTATGACATCATCGTCGCCATGGCAACCATTATGACATCTGCGTCGATACTGTGCCCGTCGCTGATTGGTTGAGGCCTGGCGGCTGACTGTGCCCGTCGCTGATTGGTCGAGGCAACCTTTATGACATCATCGTCGCCATGCTGTGCCCGTCTCTGATTGGTCGAGGCCTGGCGGCCTCGACCAATCAGAGACGTGGGATTTCCGGGACAGACAGACAGACTGACAGACAGAAAGACAGACAGACAGACAGACAGAAAGACAGACAGACAGACGGAAAAACCCTTAGACAATTATATATATAGATGAGTGATATCTATTGTACATTCTACATTAGGTGAGAAACCGGACAGTATAGTCCTCTATACAGAATAATGAGCCCCATATATTGCTCCAAACACACTGAGCCCCATATATTGCTCCATACAGTATAATTGGCACCACATAGTCCTCTATACAAAATAATGAGCCCCATATATTGCTCCAAACAGAATAATGAGCCCCATATTATGCTCCAAACAGAATAATGAGCCCCATATATTGCTCCATACAGTATAATTGGCACTACATAGTCCTCTATACAGAATAATGAGCCCCATATTATGCTCCAAACAGAATAATGAGCCCCATATATTGCTCCATACAGTATAATTGGCACCACATAGTACTCTATACAGAATAATGAGCCCCATACATTGCTCCAAACAGAATGAGCCACATTTTATGCTCCAAACAGAATAATGAGCCCCATATATTGCTCCATACAGTATAATGGGCAGCACGTAGTACTCCATACAAGATAATGAGCCCCATATAATGCTCCATACAGTATAATGGGCAGCACGTTGTACTCCATACAGAATAATGATCCCCATATAATGCTCCATACAGTATAATGGGCACCACAGAGTGCTCCATACAGAATGAGCCTCATATATTGCTCCATACAGAATTGACCCCATATAATGCTCCATACAGTATAGTGAGCCACATATAATTCTCCATACAGTATATGATGGGCCCCATCTATTGCTCCATATATAATGGGCCTCATATAATGCTCCATACAGTATATGATCGGCCCCATACAGTATACTGAGTCCCATATATTGCTCCATACAGAATGGGCCCCATATAATACTCCTTACAGAATGGGTCCCATATAATGCTCCAAAAATAATTGGCCCCATAAGATGCTCCATGTATAATGGGCCCCATATAATGCTCCATATATAATTGGCCATATACAATGCTCCATATATAATTAGTCCCATAAGATGCTTCATATATTATTGGCCCCATATACTGCTCCATATGTAATTGGCCCCATATACTGCTTCATATGTAATTGACCTTATAAGAAGCTCCATATAGAATTGGCCCCATAAGAAGCTCCATATAGAATTGGCCCCATAAGATGCTCCATATAGAATTGGCCCCATAAGATGCTCCATATTAAATTGGCCCTATAAGATGCTCCCTATAGAATTGGCCCCATAAGATGCTCCCTATAGACTTTGCCCCATAAGATGCTCCCTATAGAATTGGCCCCATAAGATGCTCCATATTAAATTGGCCCCATATAATGCTCCATATATGGGCCCCTTCTGATGGTCCCCATATATTGCTCCAAATATAAAAAAAATAAAATACTCACCTCTCGTTGCTTGTCGCTGCTCTGCTCTGGACTCCTCACCGTCGGCATCTTCCTACTCTGTGCTGCGACTGCTCAGGCAGGGGGCGCGCACTGGTGACGTCATCGCGCCCTCTGACCTGAACATCACAGTCAGTGGATGGAAGACGCTGCAGCCCTGGAACCAGGAGAGGTAGGTATCGCAAGTGCCGGGGCCCGGAGCAGGCAGGGGGTCCACTCACGGGGGGCCGGCACCATAGCACGCCAGTGTCCCAGACGGTGAGTGGGTCCCCTGCCTGCTCAGGGCCCTGGCACTTGCCCGGGTGCTGACGCCGGCCTTCGGTAGGAGGTAAGAGTCCAAGTCTTACATGTGGTCAACGAATGGACAGGATGGTGCAAGAGTATGTAGAACTGAATATAAATACCATCAAGGAGGGTTTGGACTTCATATTTTGGTCTTCAAAAATGGATGAGTGGCCTGAGCTCGCCTCAAACGCCTTAGAGGTTTTATCATGCCCAGCAGCCAGCGTTCTTTTGGAACGTGTCTTCAGTGCTGCTGGTGGTGTCCTGGTGGATAAGAGTAGCCCGCTGTCCCCTGAAAGTGTAGACCGCCTAACTTTCATCAAGATGAACAATTCATGGATCTTCAAGGACTTTTGCACCCCAATCGCAGCCTGTACAAAATAGGCAATGTTGAAGTTTTTGGTGAGCTGTAGTGATCTCGAGTAATTGCAGTCTGTGATATCTTTAGCTGGGCTTCTGTGCCTTCTGTTGCTGCTGCTGCAGATGTTAACACAAAGTTGTGGAAATGTGAACAGTCATGGTTTGTCTCCATCTGCTGGGTTGGCTGTAGTGGAAGACGTGTCAGTCCCTATTATACTATTTCTACTCTGGTGAAATTGATGCCACTTTGTTGGTGTCTGCTCCTAATTTTTGTAAATGTATATGGATCTCGGTACCGGGTCCTTCGGTTCACAGGGGGATGTCACGGTGGCGGACCCGGTCCGTGGCTTGTGGGACGTCCGTGTTAAAGGGAAAGGTCTTTAAAGGGATAGAGTTTGTGTTCGTGACACCACCTGTGGTATTCGGTCAGGGTGACCGACGCTGCTTTAAGGGGTCCGCAGGGGTGATGTTATGGCAGCTAGATGGTATACCTTCCCACAGGTGAAGTATGTCCCCAGGGCTTCCCGGTGTGTAGATGGTGGATGGTGCGAGGCGCAGTGAAGAACGAGGACACAAGGTTGCAGTCTCTTTACCTTTTACTGAAGGCTTCAGCATCCACAGTCCAGAACACAGATCACAGGGCTGGCAGAGTCCGGCCGGTTTGGAGGCAAATCAAGAGTCCCCTTGTCCAGATAGAAATCAGTAGCCTTCCTTTGTGCTGCGGTGTTGTAGTCCCTTACTGCTAAGCCTCTCATAAGGTCCTCACAGATGTTGTAGATGTTAAGTCTCTCTCTCTCGGTCCCCCAGATGGATAGGACAAACCCGTATAATCGGTGGCTTGAGGCATTTTACAGGGACTCTATCATGCCCCAGCCTCTAAGCGGTGCCACCTTGCTTCCTGGGTGTAGGGGCGGATCAGTAACGTGAAATTAGCTGTCCTGCCGGTCTCTGGAGCAAGGCATAAAGGACTGTTGCTCCCTCGGTGTTCCGGCTACCGGGATCCTGCGCCTCAGAAGGAGGCAGCCTGTGTAGAGCAGAACTCCTCCTAGTATCCACTCCTTCGCTATGACTTCTTCACCCTCTCTACAATACAGTTCTCTTTCAGTGTCTCTTCCCAGGAGCTGTAGCACTTCAAGCCACACGGCTCCTATGCTTCCTTTCCTTCTGTCTTCCTGACAGGAACTGAACTCTTTCCCTCCAGATCAGGATGTTCTTATAGGGGAGTTCACCTTAAACGGGCTTAGAGCTTCCCCTTCTGGTCTGGAGTGTGAACATGTTGCATGCATTGTGTTACCTGACAAAAAGTTCTCCTTCATTGCCTCCAAACGTAACATCACTCCCCCCTTAGAGGAAAATGACATTACTGCAATGACCAGGACCCTGGGGCGCTGCATATACACTTTTGGTTGGGTCTCCATCTGCTGGTTTGGTTGTAGTGGAAGAGGTGTTGGTACCCATTTTTCTAGTTCTACCGTATTGAGATTGATGCCACTTTGGTGGTGTCTGCCACTAATTTTTGGAAATTTGTAGACTCCTGGTTGGGTCTCCTTCATGTGTGTTGCCTGTAGCAGTAGGCCTCCGAGACAGGCAGGCCTCCACTTCCTTTGAGTCAACTATCCATGTTTCTATCCTTACGTTTTTCTGACAATAGTAGTCTATGAAACTGATTTGTGCCACCTGAGTGTGACTGAGCATCAAAGCAGGTTGAGCTGTTGCATGTGATATCACGGATCCCAGTACAGCAGGCCTACACCGATTCCTCACCCACCTCGTCTGAATTTGAAGTTCAATTTCAAAGCTGTAAATGCTGGCTCAGACCCTGATACCTCATGCCTGGCTGATTGCTGCAGTGCCATTCTAAAATTTGTACTGTGGGTGAATTAAGGGAACTTTCCTGGAGTCTGCCTCTGATTTGATGTGTTTTGGAAGCTTTTGGGCCCATTTGCAAGTGTTGTGTATGATTTGTTTTTGCCTCCTATTGACTCCAATGGCGTTTGGCTGTGTTTAACAAATATTCGATGAATATGATTTGAAATATTCGAACATCTCTACTCACGACTTGCATAGGGTCTGTGCCATGGATGACCTCTAGGGGACTCAGTGCTTGTATAGGGCCTGTGCCGTGGACGGCCTCTACAGGACTCAGTGCTTGTATAGGGCCTGTGCCGTGGACGGCCTCTACGGGACTCAGTGCTTGTATAGGGTCTGTGCCGTGGATGGCCTCTCGAGGGACCACAAGTCCTCAATCTAGCACAGGTATTTTCACAATCTTGTTTATGTGTTGCTGCTTTCTTGCAGATTTGCTCATGCTGGTGAAGATTTTTAAATTTGCAACGTCCATTATCTTGATGATTATGTTCTTTAAAACCATTTTCCATGATGAACATCATTACATTTTGAAACCCTCATTGATAATCTCCTGTTGTAGTTTCATTGTGGATTTCAATGAGAAACAAATAACATTTATCACTAGCGTAATTTGAAAACAAAATCCCAAATCTGCAAATTCACACAAAAATTGAGAAGAAAATTCCGGCATGAAGTGTAATGGGCGACAAATCCACAACGTGTGAACTTGTATAGAACACTAAAGAAATGTTTCCTAATCAAGTATAAATGAGTCTCCCGTCGTTCTAAAGTGGGAAATTCAGTGAAATTTGGTTGGGAAACTCGTTTCGCCTCAAATCGATTATACTGTAATGTGACTCAATTACATTAGATCAGAAAAGCCGATTATTAGGCCGGGGTCACACTTGCGAGTGCAATGCGAGAAACTCGCATCAATAAGCGGCACTGCCGCCGGCACTCGGGACCAGAGTGTGCTGCTGCTTAGAAATACATGCAGCCGCCCGCTCCGGTCCCGAGTATCGGCGGCAGTGCCGGGTATTGATGCGAGTTTCTCACATTGCACTCGCAAGTGTGACCCCAGCCTAACTCTGAGATCTCCGGACCCCAAAGCATAATAAACGGATAAGCCTCGAAAAGCAGCTTTTGCTGCCACTGTAAACTGCTGCTCGCTATTTGCATATGAAATCTGTAAAAATAATTTCTTATAAAAATGCATGTGGATAAAGCTGGAGACAGTCTAGTGATTTTAAAATCCGTCCGGTTTTGTTCCTGCAGAGTCAGAGGAGTGTCATAAGATTTTTATGCGAGTACAGTCCGATAACACCTTTCATCCGATTGTGATCCGATTGCATTGCGATTTTAATAGGAGCTTTTACATAGAGCAATTCTCTGTCATTTACATTTAGTTTTCAAAGGAAATATTCTTCAAAACACACATATACAGGTGCTTCTCACAAAATTAGAATCTCATCAAAAAGTTAATTTATTTCAGTTCTTCAATACAAAAAGTGAATCTCGTATATTATATAGAGTCATTACACACAGAGTGATCTATTTCACGTGTTTATTTCTGTTAACCCCTTAACCCCTGGAGCTTTTTTCGTTTTTCGCTCCCTTCATTCCAGAGCCATAACTTTTTTATTTTTTTCGTCAATATGGCCATGTGAGGGCTTCTTTTTTGCGGTACAAGTTGTATTTTTGAAAGATGCCATTGGTTGTACCATGTTGTGTAACAGGAAATGGGAACAAATCCAAGTGCAATGAAATTGCAAAAAAAAGTGGAATCCCACACTTGTTTTTTGTTTGTCTTTTTTTGCTAGGTTCACTAAATGCTCAAACTGACCTGCCATTATGATTCTTCAGGACATTACGAGTTCATAGACACCAAACATGTCTAGGTTATCTTTTATCTAAGTGAAAAAAATTCCAAAGCTTGCTAAGAAAAAAAAAAATTGGGCAATTTTCCGATACCGGTAGCGTCTCAATTTTTCATGATCTGGGGTCGAGTGAGGGCTTGTTTTTTGCGGGACGAGCTGACGCTTTTAATAATACCACGTTTGTCCAGATACGTTCTTTTGATCGCCCGTTATTGCATTTTAATTAAATGTCACAGAGACCAAAAAAAAGTTAATTCTGCCATTTTTACTTTTTTTCTCGCTACGCCGTTTAGCGATCAGGTTAATCCTTTTTTTTTATTGATAGATCGGGCGATTCTGAAAGCGGCAATACCAAATATGTGTAGGTTTGATTTTTTTTTTATTGCTTTATTTTGATTGGGGCAAAAGGGAGGTGATTTGAACTTTTATATTCTTTTTAGATTTTTAAACACTTTTTTTTTTAATTTTGGCATGCTTCAATAGACTCCATGGGAGGCTAGAAGCATCCAGTACTCGATCACCTCTGCTACATAGAGGTGATGCACAGATCACCTCTATGTAGCAGAATTACAGGCTTGCTATGAGCGCCACCCACAGGGTGGCGCTCATAGCAATCTGCCATCAACAACCATAGAGGTCTCGAGGAGACCTCCGATTGTGGTGGCAACGCACCGATGACCCCCGATCACGTGACGGGGGTCAGCGGTGCGCGTACTTCCGGCGGTGCAGCTGGCAGCGCTTGTTAAATGCCGCTGTCAGAGTTTCAGAGTTTGACAGCGGCATTTAACTAGTTAATGGGAGTGGGCAAATCGCGATTCCGCTTGCGCCCATTGCGGGCACATGTTAGCTGTTGACATGTTGTGGTTTTGAGGTGGGCTCACCGCCAGAGCCCACCTCAAAGCGGGGGATACTGCCAGCTGACGTACTATTCCGGCAGCTGGCAGAAAGGGTTAATGTTGATGATTATGGCTTACAGCCAAAGAAAATCCAAAAGTCATTATCTCAGTAAACAAAAGCAGAGATTGAATCCCTAGCAAATTATGCTAATAATAATCACAAATAATTGTATGGTCCAGTGAGACAAAAAGTTTTCTAGCATCCAAATAAGGCTGTAAAAAACTGTTCTACACTACAACAGAGAGAGCATATAAGAAGAGGCGTAAGATGAACAATAAAATTAGAATATTTATTTAGAAATAATTTAAAAGACAAACAATGTTAAAAAAGTGCCAGTATAGTGCAAGGTGATGATGAGCCAAAGAAAGTAAGTGTTACCACCAGATGGCAGGCAAGAGCAAGATGTAATGCTAATAGACAATGTAGTCAAAGATTCAAAATACCCAAATAAGAACAAACCTAAATAAAACTGGCATCCAGAGACTAGAAAAAAGCTAATGAAAACGCAACAGTCATTATCTCAGTAAATTAGAATACTTTATAACACCAGCTTGAAAAATGATTTTAAAATCCGAAATGTTGGCCTACTGATATGTATGATCAGTAAATGCACTCAATACTTGGTCGGGGCTCCTTTTGCATCAATTACTGCATCAATGCGGCGTGGCATGGAGGCAATCAGCCTGTGGCGCTGCTGAGGGGTTATGGAAGCCCTGGTTGCTTTGATAGCAGCCTTCAGCTCATCTGGATTGTTGGGTCTGGTGTCTCTCATCTTCCTCTTGACAATACTCCATAGATTCTCTATAGGGTTAAAGTCGGGCAAGTTTGCTGGCCAAGCCCACTGATACTGTTGTTTGTACACCAGGTATTGGTACTTTTGGCAGTGTGGACAGGGGCCAAGTTCTGTTGGAGAATGAAATTTTGTTCTCCAAAATGCTTGTCGGCAGAGGGAAGCATGAAGTGCTTTAAAATCTCCTGGTAGACGGCTGCACTGACTTTGGTCTTGATAAAACACAGTGGACCTACACCAGAAGATGACATGGCTCCCCAAACCATCACTGATTGTGGGACTTCACACTAGTCCTCCAGCAGCTTGGATTGTGGCCTCTCCACTCTTCGTCCAGACTCTGGGACCTTGATTTCCAGATGAAATGCAAAATTTACTGTCATCTGAAAACAACACCTTGGACCACTGACAACAGTCCAGTTCTTTTTCTCCTTGGCCCAGGTAAGACGCTTCTGGCGTTGTCTATTGGTCATGAGTGGCTGACACAAGGAATGCGACACTTGTAGCCGATGTCGTGGATACGTCTGTGTGTGGTGGCTTTCTCTTGAAGCAATGACTCCAGCAGCAGTCCACTTTTGAATGTCCTTTTCTTAAAAATCCTTTCAAGGCTGTGGTTATTCCGTTTGCTTGTGCACCTTTTTCTACCTTTTTCTATAGAGTTCAAGTCCTCTTTTTTTGTGAAGAGGCAATTTGCATATTAAATTTCCCAGAGGAGCATTGCACGGCGAATAAGCCTCCTTACCTTGACAAGCCAGAGCTGGTATGCCACTCTCCACAAAGAGAAACCTCACCCCTTAGGGTATGTGTCCACGTTCAGGGTGGCCGGCGCTTTGGACGGAGTGGAAAACTCACTCCGCCCAAAGCGCCGCTCCCTTCTGTAGATGCGATGATGCCGGATGTGTTCATTGCACACATCCGGAATCATCGCACCCCACACATAGGGCCCTGGACGGAGCGTCGCCGCAAGGTAAACAGTCATGCTGCGTTCTAAAAAGACGCGCCGCATGTCCGGAAACGCAGGGCCGCCGGGTGCATGTTCGCACGCATAGTGGAGACAGGATTTCATAAAATTCCCTCCACTATGCTGTAACATCTGGACGCTGCGGATCGAACGCTGCGGCTCTACGCAGCGTTCAATCTGCAGCTATTCGGATGTAATTCGGCCCGTGGACACATACCCTTAGACATCAGTCCAGAACCTCTCACCTAGCCAAATCAGTTCTCATGTTTTGCACTGACAAGGGCCAACAGCCCGAAACACCGTGTCTGCAAATTGAGATACTGATTTGGCTTTTATACTAAGTCATATTACAAGACTCGTTAAAGGGTTGATTGTGACTTGTAGGATCGCTACTTCCAACAGGTGGCGCTATAGAGTTCAAGGCCTCTTTTTGCATATAGTTACATAGTTACATAGTTATTAAGGTTGAAGGAAGACTGTAAGTCCATCTAGTTCAACCCATAGCCTAACCTAACATGCCCTAACATGTTGATCCAGGGGAAGGCAAAAAAACCCCATGTGGCAAAGAGTAACTCCACCATGGGGAAAAAAATTCCTTCCCGACTCCACATACGGCAATCAGACTAGTTCCCTGGATCAACGCCTTATCAAGGAATCTAATATATATACCCTGTAATATTATACTTTTCCAGAAAGGTATCCAGTCCCCTCTTAAATTGAAGCAATGAGTCACTCATTACAACATCATACGGCAGAGAGTTCCATAGTCTCACTGCTCTTACAGTAAAGAATCCGCGTCTGTTATTATGCTTAAACCTTCTTTCCTCCAGACGTAGAGGATGCCCCCTTGTCCCTGTCTCAGGTCTATGATTAAAAAGATCATCAGAAAGGTCTTTGTACTGTCCCCTCATATATTTATACATTAAAATAAGATCACCCCTTAGTCTTCGTTTTTCCAAACTAAATAGCCCCAAGTGTAATAACCTATCTTGGTATGGCAGACCCCCCAGTCCTCTAATAACCTTGGTCGCTCTTCTCTGCACCCGCTCCAGTTCAGCTATGTCTTTCTTATACACCGGAGACCAGAACTGTGCACAGTATTCTAAGTGTGGTCGAACTAGTGACTTGTATAGAGGTAAAATTATGTTCTCCTCATGAGCATCTATGCCTCTTTTAATACATCCCATTATTTTATTTGCCTTTGTAGCAGCTGCCTGACACTGGCCACTGAATATGAGTTTGTCATCCACCCATACACCCAGGTCTTTTTCATTGACGGTTTTGCCCAGAGTTTTAGAATTAAGCACATAGTTATACATCTTATTACTTCTACCCAAGTGCATGACCTTACATTTATCCCCATTAAAGCTCATTTGCCATTTATCAGCCCAAGCTTCTAGTTTACATAAATCATCCTGTAATATAAAATTGTCCTCCCCTGTATTGATTACCCTGCAGAGTTTAGTGTCATCTGCAAATATTGAAATTCTACTCTGAATGCCCCCTACAAGGTCATTAATAAATATGTTAAAAAGAAGAGGGCCCAATACTGACCCCTGTGGTACCCCACTGCTAACCGTGACCCAGTCCGAGTGTGCTCCATTAATAACCACCCTTTGTTTCCTATCCCTGAGCCAGCTCTCAACCCACTTACACATATTTTCCCCTATCCCCATTACTCTCATTTTATGTAACAACCTTTTGTGTGGCACCGTATCAAAAGCTTTGGAAAAGTCCATATATACTACGTCCACTGGGTTCCCTTGGTCCAGTCCAGAACTTACCTCTTCATAGAAGCTGATCAAATTAGTCTGACATGAACGGTCCCTAGTAAACCCGTGCTGATACTGGGTCATGAGGTTATTCCTCTTCAGATACTCCAGCATAGCATCCCTTAGAATGCCCTCCAGGATTTTACCCACAGTAGAGGTTAAGCTTACTGGCCTATAATTACCGAGTTCAGTTTTTGCCCCTTTTTTGAATATTGGCACCACATTTGCTATACGCCAGTCCTGTGGTACAGACCCTGTTATTATGGAGTCTTTAAAGATTAAAAATAATGGTCTATCAATGACTGTACTTAGTTCCTGCAGTACTCGGGGGTGTATCCCATCCGGGCCCGGAGATTTGTCAATTTTAGTTATTTTTAGCCGCCGCTGTACTTCCTGCTGGGTTAAGCAGGTGACATTTAATGGGGAATTTTTATCACTAGTCATATTGGCTGCCATGGGATTTTCTTTTGTAAATACTGATGAAAAAAAGTCATTTAGCATATTGGCTTTTTCCTCATCCTCATCCACCATTTCACCCAGACTATTTTTAAGGGGGCCAACACTGTCATTTTTTAGTTTCTTACTATTTATATAGTTAAAGAATATTTTGGAATTATTTTTACTCTCTCTGGCAATGAGTCTCTCTGTCTCAATCTTTGCTGCCTTGATTTGCTTTTTACAGAATTTATTTAATTTTCTGTATTTATTTAATGCCTCCTCACTACCTACTTCCTTTAATTCTCTAAATGCTTTCTTTTTGTCCCTTATTGCGCCCCTTACAGCTCTATTTAGCCATATTGGTTTCCTCCTATTTCTAGTATGTTTATTCCCATACGGTATATACAGTGCACAGGTCCTATCCAGGATGCTAATAAATGTCTCCCATTTTCTTTGTGTATTTTTGTGTCTCAGGATATCGTCCCAGTTAATTGCACCAAGATCCTCTCTCATCCGTTGGAAATTTGCCCTCCTGAAGTTTAGTGTCCTTGTCACCCCCCTACTACCCATCTTATTAAAGGTTACATGAAAACTTATTATTTTGTGATCACTATTCCCCAAGTGACCCCCAACCCTTATATTTGATATGCGGTCTGGCCTGTTGGTTAATATTAGGTCTAGCAGTGCCCCCCTCCTTGTTGGGTCCTGAACCAGTTGTGAAAGGTAATTGTCTCTCATAGTTGTCAAAAATCGATTACCTTTACTGGAACTGCAGGTTTCTGTTCCCCAATCTATTTCAGGGTAGTTGAAGTCCCCAATAATAATGACTTCTCCTTGAGTCGCAGCTTCATCTATTTGCTTTACGAGGATATTCTCCATTGCTTCCATTAGTTTTGGAGATTTATAACAAACCCCTATCAGTAATTTATTATTTTTTCCCCCTCCCCTTATCTCCACCCACAGGGACTCTACATTTTCATTAAATTCACCTATATTATCACGCAGGATGGGTTTTAAGGAAGATTTTACATATAGACACACCCCACCCCCTCGCTTATCTGTACGGTCATTTCTGAACAGGCTATAGCCCTGCAAGTTAACAGCCCAGTCATGGCTCTCATCCAGCCACGTCTCAGATATCCCCACCATGTCATAATTATGCTCCAACAACATTAGTTCTAATTCGTCCATTTTGTTGGCGAGGCTTCTGGCATTAGTATACATGCACTTGATGTTACTCTCTGTACCTCTATTCTTTCTTAAATTATTAACTGTTCTAACCCCACCCCCCATGCCACCGCCACCCCCAACTTCCTTATTTGTGCCCAGGTCTCTATCTGCACTATCTTCCCCTCCTATAAATTGAATACCCTCCCCCCCAATCCCTAGTTTAAACACTCCTCCAACCTTCTAACCATTTTCTCCCCCAGCACAGCTGCACCTTCCCCATTGAGGTGCAGCCCGTCCCTAGCGTAGAGCCTGTAGCCAACTGAGAAGTCGGCCCAGTTCTGCAGGAACCCAAACCCCTCCTTCCTACACCAATTCTTGAGCCACTTATTAACCTCCCTAATCTCCCGTTGCCTCTCTGGCGTGGCACGTGGTACAGGCAGTATTTCGGAAAATACCACGTTGGAGGTCCTTGCTTTCAGCTTGCAGCCTAATTCCCTGAAATCATCTTTAAGGACCTTCCACCTACCTCTAACTTTGTCATTTGTGCCAATGTGCACCATGACCGCTGGGTCCTCACCAGCCCCTCCCAGTAATCTGTCCACCCGATCAGCGATGTGTCGGACTCGAGCGCCAGGTAGGCAGCACACCGTCCGACGATCCCTGTCTTTGTGACAGATTGCCCTATCTGTTCCCCTAATAATTGAGTCCCCCACTACCAGCACCTGTCTGGCCTGCCCTGCTCTCCTTTTTCCCTCCTTACTGGAGCAGTCACTCCTCCGGCTTTCAGAGGACATGCCTGGCTGCAGCAGTGCTACCCCTGTACTGGCACCCCCCTCATCTGCCAACTTAGCAAACTTATTGGGGTGTGCCAGATCAGGACTAGCCTCCCTGGCACTCTTCCCTCTACCCCGCCTTCTATCTGTCACCCAGCTAACTGCCACACTGTCCTGCAGCTCCATCCTACCATCCCCCTCCTCATCTATCCCATTGAGCGTCTGCTCTGTGAGCAGAAGACTCCTCTCCATATTGTCTATGGATCTCAGTGTTGCCAGCTGCACATTTAGATCCAAAATTTGTGATTCCAAATGCACAACGTGCTCACATCTCGCACAGCAGTATGCACCCTCGACCGGCTGGTCAAGGACTGCATACATGTGGCAAGATGTACACTGGATGGCATTAACAATTGTGGAGCACATTTCCTAATGGGGATTGCACCACACAGAAACGTTAATTAAAAATAAATACAAAGTATTAATTAAACCAAAAAAAAAAACCAAAAAAAAACAGAAGCAATTCCTCCCTTGGAAACTCCCTGAATCCAAAGTCACTGAATCACAAGTCACACACTTACCGCCGTTCACACTTACGCTCAGGTCACACTCAGCTCGCTCACACTCACTGTGCTGAAGATTTATAGATTTTTATTTTTTTTTTTCTCTCTATCTCCCCTCAACAGCAATCCACCTTGCTGTTCAGATGCACTTCCAAAAAGGACTGGAGCCCCAAACAGCTGCCCCTTATATCCCCTTAATTATGAGCCCCCACCCTAAGTTAACTCCTTATGAATATAGCTGCTCCCAATTCAGCAACTCACACCAATTCACACAGGTATTTGTTAAAGGCCTTCCAAATACCTCCTCACTGAATCACAAGTCACACACTTACCGCCGTTCACACTTACGCTCAGGTCACACTCAGCTCGCTCACACTCACTGTGCTGAAGATTTATAGATTTTTTTTTTTTTTTTCTCTCTATCTCCCCTCAACAGCAATCCACCTTGCTGTTCAGATGCACTTCTACCATGCTTCCACTCAACTTTCAATTAATATGCTTGGATACAGCACTCTGTGAACAGCCGGCTTATTTAGGGATGACCTTTTGTGGCTTACCCTTCTTGTGGAGTGTCAATGACTGCCTTCTGGACATCTGTCAAGTCAGCAGTCTTCCCCATGATTGTGGAGCCTACTGAAACAGACTGAGGGACCTTTATAAATGCTTAGAAGCCTTTACATGTGTTTTTTGTTATTTATTCTAACTTTCTGAGATAATGACTTTTGGGTTTTCATTGGCTGTAAGCCATAATCATCAACATTAACCCCTTCACCCCCAAGGGTCGTTTGTACGTTAATGACCGGGCCAATTTTTACAATTCTGACCACTGTCCCTTTATGAGGTTATAACTCTGGAACGTTCAACGGATCTTGGCGATTCTGACATTGTTTTCTCGTGACATATTGTACTTCATGATAGTGGTAAAATTTCTTCGATATAATTTGCGTTTATTTGTGAAAAAAACAAATATTTGGCGAAATTTTTGAAAATTTCGCAATTTTCCAACTTTGAATTTTTATGCCCTTAAATCACAGACATATGTCACGCAAAATACTTAATAAGTAACATTTCCAACATGTCTACTTTACATCAGCACAATTTTGGAACCAAAATTTTTTTTTGTGACGGAGTTATAAGGGTTAAAAGTTGACCAGCAATTTCTCATTTTTACAACACCATTTTTTTTTAGGGACCACATCTCATTTGAAGTCATTTTGAGGGGTCTATATGATAGAAAATACCCAAGTGTGACACCATTCTAAAAACTGCACCCCTCAAGGTACTCAAAACCAGTTTCAAGCAGTTTATTAACCCTTCAGGTGTTTCACAGGAATTTTTGGAATGTTTAAATAAAAATGAACATTTAACTTTTTTTCACAATAAATTTATTTCAGCTCCAATTTGTTTTATTTTACCAAGGGTAACAGGAGAAAATAGACCACAAAATTTGTTGTACAAGTTGTCCTGAGTACGCTGATACCCCATATGTGGGGGTAAACCACTGTTTGGGCGCATAGCAGAGCTCGGAAGGGAAGGAGCGCTATTTTACTTTTCAATGCAAAATTGACAGGAATTAAGATGGGATGCCATGTTGCGTTTGGAGAGCCCCTGATGTGCCTAAACATTAAAAACCCCCACAAGTGACACCATTTTGGAAAGTAGACCCCCTATGGAACTTATCTAGATGTGTTTTGAGAGCTTTGAACCCCCAAGTATTTCACTACAGTTTATAACGCAGAGCCGTGAAAATAAAAATTCTTTTTTTTCTTCACAAAAATGATTTTTTAGCCCCCAGTTTTGTATTTTCACAAGGGTATCAGGATAAATTGGACCCCAAAAGTTGTTGTCCAATTTGTCCTGAGTACGCTGATACCCCATATGTGGGGGGGAACCATTGTTTGGGCGCATGACAGAGCCCGGAAGGGAAGGAGCGCCATTTGGAATGCAGACTTAAATGGATTGGTCTGCAGGCGTCACGTTGCATTTGCAGAGCCCCTGATGTACCCAAACAGTACAAACCCCCCACAAGTGACCCCATATTGGAAACTAGACCCCCCCAAGGAACTTATCTAGATGTGTTGTGAGAACTTTGAACCCCCAAGTGTTTCACTACAGTTTATAACGCAGAGCCGTGAAAATAAAAATTCTTTTTTTTTTTCACAAAAATGATTTTTTAGCCCCCAGTTTTATATTTTCACAAGGGTATCAGGATAAATTGGACCCCAAAAGTTGTTGTCCAATTTGTTCTGAGTACGCTGATACCCCATATGTGGGGGGGAACCACTGTTTGGGCGCATGACAGAGCTCGGAAGGGAAGGAGCGCCATTTGGAATGCAGACTTAAATGGATTGGTCTGCCGGCGTCACGTTGCATTTGCAGAGCCCCTGATGTACCCAAACAGTACAAACCCCCCACAAGTGACCCCATATCGGAAACTAGACCCCCCAAGGAACTTATCTAGATGTGTTGTGAGAACTTTGAACCCCCAAGTGTTTCACTACAGTTTACAACGCAGAGCCGTGAAAATAAAAAATCCTTTTTTTCCCACAAAACTTATTTTTTGGCCCCCAGTTTTGTATTTTCCCAAGGGTAGCAGGAGAAATTGGACCCCAAAAGATGATGTCCAATTTGTCCTGAGTACGCTGATACCCCATATGTTGGGGTAAACCCCTGTTTGGGCACACGGGAGAGCTCTGAAGGGAAGGAGCACTGTTTTCCTTTTTCAACGCAGAATTGGCTGGAATTCAGATCGGATGCCATGTCCCGTTTGGAGAGCCCCTGATGTGCCAAAACAGTGGAAACCCCCCAATTATAACTGAAACCCTAATCCAAACACACCCCTTACCCTAATCCCAACAGTAACCCTAACCACTCCTCTAACCCAGACACACCCAACCCTATTCCCAACCGTAAATGTAATCCAAACCCTAACCCTATCTTTAGCCCCAACCCCAACCGTAGCCCCAACCCTAGCCCCAACCCTAGCCCCAACCCTAGCCCTAACCCTAGCCCTAACCCTAGCAATAACCCTAGCCCTATCACTAGCCCTAACACTAGCCGTAACACTAGCCCTAACCCTAGCCCTAACCCTAGCCCCAACCCTAGCCCTAACCCTAGCCCTAACCCTAACCCTAGCCCCAACCCTAGCCCTAACCCTAGCCCTAACCCTAACCCTAGCCCCAACCCTAGCCCTAACCCTAGCCCTAACCCTAGCCCCAAGCCTAGCCCTAACCCTTGCCCTAACCCTAACCCTAACCCTAGCCCTAACTCTAGTCCTAACTCTAGCCCTAACCCTAACCCTAACCCTAATGGGAAAATGGAAATAAATACATTTTTAAATTTTTTTATTTTTCCCTAACTAAGGGGGTGATGAAGGGGGGTTTGATTTACTTTTATAGCGGGTTTTTAGCGGATTTTTATGATTGGCAGCCGTCACACACTGAAAGACGCTTTTCATTGCAAAAAATATTTTTTGCGTTACCACATTTTGAGAGCTGTAATTTTTCCATATTTGAGTCCACAGAGTCATGTGAGATCTTGTTTTTTGCAGGATGAGTTGACGTTTTTATTGGTAACATTTTTGGACACGTGACATTTTTTGATCGCTTTTTATTCCGATTTTTGTGAGGCAGAGTGATCAAAAACCAGCTATTCATGAATTTCTTTTGGGGGAGGTGTTTATACCGTTCCGCGTTTGGTAAAATTGATAAAGCAGTTTTATTCGTCGGGTCAGTACGATTACAGCGATATCTCATTTATATCATTTTTGTTCTGTTTTGGCGCTTTTATACGATAAAAACTATTTTATAGAAAAAATAATTATTTTGGTATCGCTTTATTCTCAGGACTATAACTTTTTAATTTTTTTGTTGATGATGCTGTATGGCAGTTCATTTTTTGCGGGACAAGATGACGTTTTGAGCGGTACCATGGTTATTTATATCCGTCTTTTTGATCGCGTGTTATTCCACTTTTTGTTCGGCGGTATGATAATAAAGCGTTGTTCTTTGCCTCGTTTTTTTTTTTTTTTCTTACTGTGTTTACTGAAGGGGTTAACTAGTGGGGCAGTTTTATAGGTTGGGTCGTTACGGACGCGGCGATACTAAATATGTGTACTTTTATTGTTTTTTTTATTTTATTTAGCTAAAGAAATGTATTTATGGGAATAATATATATATTTTTTTTCTTTATTTAGGATATTTTTTTTATTTTATTTTTACACACATGTGAGGAATTTGTTTTTTACTTTTTTACTTTGTCCCAGGGGGGGACATTACAGATCATTGATCTGACAGTGTGCACAGCACTCTGTCAGATCGACGATCTGCTGTGCAGGGCTGCAGGCTTACCAGCGCCTGCTCTGAGCAGGCACTTGGTAAGCCACCTCTGTTGTGAATTTGGTTTCTGGGCTCCCCCGGTGGTTTCTGGTGGTACTGCACTTGTGTGCTTCATCTCCTCTGTTCACCTGTTTTCCATCTGGATGTGGGAGTTTTCTATTTAGCCTTGCTCCTCAGTCATTTCTATGCCGGCCAACAATGTTACCAGAAGCCTTTCTGTTGCATGTTCCTGCTCCTAGACAACTATCAGCTAAGTTGGACTTGTTGTCCTAAGTTTGTTTTGCATTTTTGTTCCAGTTCTCTGTGATTGAATATTTCTGAGGCTGGAAGCTCTTGTGAGCTGAAATTGCCACTCTGGTGTCATGAGTTGATATTAGAGTCTTAAAGTAATTTCAGGATGGTATTTTGAAAGGGTTTTCAGCTGACCGTGAAGTTCCCTTTTCTGTCTTCCTACTATCTAGTAAGCGGACCTCAATTTGCTAAACCTATCTTCATACTTCGTATGTCAATTTCCTCTAAAATCACCGCCAATATATGTGGGGGCTACTGTCTGCCTTTTGGGGAAAATTTCTCTAGAGGTAAGCCAGGTCTGTATTTTCCTCTGCTAGGGTCAGTCAGTTCTCCGGCTGGCGCTGGGCGTCTAGGGATAAAACGTAGGCACGCTACCCGGCCACTGTTAGTTGTGCGGTAGGTTTAGCTCATGGTCAGCTCGAGTTCCCATCTTCCAAGAGCTAGTCCTTTGTATGCTTTATTACGTTCTCTTGCCATTGAGAACCATGACACACCTCCCTCCCTGCAGGACCCGGATGCCGCGGCCATCTTGGATCCGGGACCTGCGGCGAGGAGGGAGGTAGGAGACCCTCGGAGCAACGCGATCACATCGCGTTGCTGCGGGGGTCTCAGGGAAGCCCCCTCCCTGCGCGATGCTTCCCTATACCGCTGGTACACCGCGATCATGTTTGATCGCGGTGTGCCGGGGGTTAATGTGCCGGGGGCGGTCCGTGACCGCTCCTGGCACATAGTGCCGGATGTCAGCTGCGATATGCAGCTGACACCCGACCGCGATTGGCCGCGCTCCCCCCGTGAGCGCGGCCGATCGCGTATGACGTACTATCCCGTCGGTGGTCATACGGGCCCACCCCACCTCGACGGGATAGTACATCTAATGTCAGAAAGGGGTTAACAGAAATACACACTTGAAATAGATCACTCTGTTTTTAATATATGAGTTTCACTTTTCGAGTTGAAGAACTGAAATAAATTAACTTTTTATATAATAGATGAAAAGCCAAAAATCTGGTGCTTACAGTAAAATCACAGCGGGGTCCGACAGGATAGAATAGATAGATTACACACAGTATATGCACGTAGAATAGATAGATCTGTAGATAGGTCAGTGACCTATACAATTAGTATAGTGTGTGTGCATCTTACTGTACATGTATTTAATTGTTAAAAGATTATTTTTCTGAAAAAAATGGCATGGGCTCCCACATAATTTTCTTAACCAGCAGAGGGAAAGCCGACGGCTGGAGAATGTTGATGTTTCTAGCCTGGGAAGAGGGTAGTTCCATTAGAGTTTCCCAGGCTATTACTATCAGCTCACAGCGGTATACTTAACCTTTCCTGGCTATTAAAATGGGTGACCCCATCAAAAATTACACAGGGTACCCTTATAATTAATAACCAGCAAAGGCTAGGCAGACAGCTGATATTAATAGCTTAGGAAAGGGCCACGGACATTACAACTCCCCAGCTATAAACATCAGCTTTCAGACACCCCACAAAAGGTGCATCTATCAGATGTGCCAATTCTGGCACTTAACCTTGCTCTTCCTACATGTCCTGATGCTGTGTAAAGTGAGGGGGTTGATGTCACTTTGTATTGTTAGCTGACATCAAGCCCAGAGTTTAGTAATGGAGAGGCATCTACAGTATAATACACCCCATATTAACCCCATAGTCATATTGTATAAACACACACATCCGGAATAAAGTCCCTTTAATTGAAAGAATGACACAGACTCCTTTAACCCCTTAACCCCCAAGATTTTTTTTACATGTTAATGACCGGGCCAATTTTTACAATTCTGACCACTGTCCCTTTATGAGGTTATAACTCTGGAACGCTTGCATGGATCCTAGTAATTCTGACACTGTTTTCTCATGACATATTGTTCTTCATGATAGTGGTAAAATTTCCTTGATATTACTTGCGTTTATTTGTGAAAAAAATGGAAATTTGGCAACAATTTTTAAAATTTCACAATATTCGAATTTAGAATTTTCATGCCCTTAAATCACAGAGATATGTCACACAAAATACTTAATAAGCAACATTTCCCACATGTCTACTTTACATCAGCACAATTTTGGACCCAACATTTTTTTGTTAGGAAGTTATAAGGGTTAAAAGTTGACCAGCGATTTCTCATTTTTACAACACCATTTTTTTTTTAGGGACCACATCACATTTAAAGTCACTTTGGGGGGTCTATATGATAGAAAATACCCAAAAGTAACACCATTCTAAAAACTGCACCCCTCAAGGTGCTCAAAACCACATTCAAGAAGTTGTTTAACCCTTCAGGTGCTTCACAGGAATTTTTTGAATGTTTAAAAAAAAAAAATGAACATTTAACTTTTTTTCACAAAAAATGTATTTCAGAACCAATTTGTTTTATTTTACCAAGGGTAACAGGAGAAATTGGACCCTAAAAGTTGTTATACAATTTGTCCTAAGTACGCAGATACCCTATATGTGGGGGGAACCACTATTTGGGTGCATTTCAGAGCTTGGAAGGGAAGGAGCGCCATTTGACTTTCAATGCAAAAATTGGCTGGAATTGAGATCGGACGCCATGTCCTGTTTGGAGAGCCCCTGATGTGCCTAAACAGCAGAAACCCCCCACAAGTGACCCCATATTGGAAAGTAGATCCCCAAGGAACTTATCTAGATGTGTTGTGAGAACTTTGAACCCCCAAGTGTTTCACTACAGTTTATAGCGCAGAGCCGTGAAAATAAAAAAATCCTTTTTTTTCTACAAAAATGTTTTTTAGCTTCAAGTATTGTATTTTCTCAAGGGTAACAGGAAAAATTGGACCCTGAAAGTTGTTGTACAATTTGTCCTGCGTACGCTGATACTACATATGTAGGCGGGAACCACCGTTTGGGCGCATGGCAGAGCTCGGAAGGGAAGGAGCGCCGTTTGGAATGTAGACTCAGATGGAATGGTCTGCGGGCGTCACGTTGCGTTTGCAGAGCCCCTGATGTACTTATACAGTAGAAACCCCCATAAGTGACCCTATATTGGAAACTAAACCCCCAAGGAACTTTTAAACTGTAGTGAAACACTTGGGGTCCAAAGTTCTCATAACACATCTAGATAACGCAGAACTGTGAAAATGAAAAAAACATTTATTCCCCACAAAAATGATTTTTTAGCCCCCAGATTTTTATTTTCCCAAGGGTAACAGGAGAAATTGGACTGCAAAAGTTGTCCAATTTGTCCTGAGTAAGCTGTTACCCCATATGTGGGGGTTAACCACTGTTTGTGTGCACGGCAGAGCTCGGAAGGGAAGGAGTACTGTTTTACTTTTTCAATACAGAATTGGCTGGAATTGAGATCGGAAGTCAAGTCGCATTTGGAGAGCCCCTGATGTGCCTAAAAAGTGGAAACCCCCCATATCTAACTCCAACCCTAACCCCAACACACCCCTAACGCTAATCCCAATCCTAACCACACCCTTAACCCCAACACACCCCTAACCCCTACAAACACCTAAAACTAACCCCAACCCTAACCATAACCCTGACCACACCCCTAATCCCTATTGTAAACATAATCCAAACCCTAACTGTTATGGACCTGGTGGTTAGGAGCACCTGGAATGACCTGATAGTTAAACTGCAAAACAGGACGAGCTTTGGGAAGTGGGAGCTCTGCTGACCGCAACCCTAATCCTATTATCACACACACTAGAATTAGCCATGGAGCGTGCCTCACTCTGCCTAGACGCCTCGTCACAGCCTAAGAGTTAACTACCCCTAAAGATAGAAATAAAGCCTCACCTTGCCTCAGAGAAATTCCCCAAAGGAAAAGGCAGCCCCCCACATATATTGACTGTGAGTTAAGAGGAAGGCACAAACACAGGAATGAAACAGGTTTCAGCAAAGGAGGCCAGACTTACTAAATAGACTGAGGATAGAAAAGAGGTCTTTGCGGTCAGCACAAAAAACTACAAAAAGCCACGCAGAGTGTGCAAAAAGACCCCCGCACCGACTCACGGTGCGGTGGTGCCACTCTGCAACCCAGAGCTTCCAGCTAGCAAGGCAATATCATGATAGCAAGCTGGACTAGAACTTAGCAAGTACTAATAAATATATTCAGTACACAAATGAACAACAAATGAGCTTAGTAGTGACTTAGCTTCTGCTGGAGTAGACAGGTCATCAGAAAGATCCAAGAGAAATCTGAACCAGTACTGATACATTGACAGCTGGCATCAAGTAACAATCTGAGTGGAGTTAAATAGAGCAGCCAGCCCAGTCCTAAACGGGGACAGGTGATGAAACAACTTCAAGACCAGCAGCTCCACTTTCAGCCACCAGAGGGAGTCCACGGACAGAACTCACAGAAGTACCATTCCTGACCACAGGAGGGAGTTCGAGAACGGAATTCACAACAGTACCCCCCCCTTGAGGAGGGGTCACCGAACCCTCACCAGAGCCCCCAGGCCGATCAGGACGAGCCAAATGAAAGGCACGAACTAAATCGGCAGCATGGACATCGGAGGCAACAACCCAGGAATTATCCTCCTGACCATAGCCCTTCCATTTGACCAGATACTGAAGTTTCTGTCTCGAGATACGAGAATCCAAAATCGTCTCCACCACATACTCCAATTCCCCCTCGACCAACACAGGAGCAGGAGGGTCAACGGAGGGAACCATAGGCGCCACATATCTCCGCAACAACGACCTATGGAACACATTATGGATGGCAAAAGAAGCTGGAAGGGCCAAACGAAATGACACAGGATTGAGGATTTCAGAAATCTTATAAGGCCCAATAAAACGAGGCTTAAACTTAGGAGAAGAAACCTTCATAGGAACATAACGAGACGACAACCAAACCAAATCCCCAACACGAAGTCGGGGACCAACACAGCGACGGCGGTTAGCGAAACGTTGAGCCTTCTCCTGTAACAATGTCAAATTGTCCACTACGTGAGTCCAAATTTACTGCAACCTGTCCACCACAGAATCTACACCAGGACAGTCCGAAGGCTCAACCTGCCCTGAAGAAAAACGAGGATGGAAACCAGAATTACAATAAAAAGGCGAAACCAAAGTAGCCGAACTGGCCCGATTACTAAGGGCGAACTCAGCCAATGGCAAGAAGGTCACCCAATCATCCTGGTCAGCAGAAACAAAACATCTCAGATAGGTTTCCAAAGTCTGATTGGTTCGTTCAGTTTGGCCATTTGTCTGAGGGTGGAAAGCCGAAGAAAAAGACAAATCAATGCCCATCTTAGCACAAAAGGACCGCCAAAACCTTGAAACAAACTGGGAACCTCTGTCCGAGACAATGTTCTCCGGAATGCCATGTGTTGTGAATTAGACCTTTTGGCTCCCTCTTGTGGTTACTAGTGATATGACTCTGGGATTGTCTTTCCTCAGTTTGGCACCCACCTGGGTCGTTAGTCCAGGGGTGTTGCTATATAAACTTCCTGGATCCTTAGTCCAGTGCCTGGCATCGTTGTAATCAGATCCTTTCTGTTTGCTCCTGTCTGCTGGTCCTGGTTCGTGCAAAATTAAGCTAAGTCCTGCTTCTTTGTTTTTTGGTTATTTGCTTTGCTCTTATTTTTGTCCAGCTTGTACTAAATGTGATTCCTGACTTTGCTGGAAGCTCTAGGGGGCTGGTGTTCTCCCCCCGGGCCGTTAGATGGTTCGGGGGTTCTTGAATATCCAGCGTGGATATTTTGATAGGGTTTTTGCTGACCATATAAGTCATCTTACTATATTCTGCTATTAGCTAGTGGGCCTCTCTTTGCTAAATACCTAGCTCATTCTTACGTTTGTATTTTCCTCTTACCTCACCGTTATTATTTGTTGGGGGCTTGTATCCAACTTTTGGGGTCTTTTCTCTGGAGGCAAGAAAGGTCTTTCTTTTCCCTTCTAGGGTTAGTTAGTTCTCTGGCTGGCGCGAGACGTCTAGAACCAACGTAGGCACGTTCCCCGGCTGCTGCTATTTGTGGTGCTAGGATTAGATATATGGTCAGCTCAGTTACCACTGACCTATGAGCTGTTTTTTTGTGTTTGCAGACTTAGTAATTATTTCTGAGACCCTCTGCCATTGCGGTCATAACAGTATGCCAGGCCAACATTGAATGTTTAATGCATTGCAGAAGTGGGATAATAAGAAAGGAAATTCTGAGTTGTTTTTTTTTCTCCTCTCTTCCTCCCCTTTACCTCTGAGTGGCTTGTGCTTGCTGCAGACATGAATGTCCAGACCTTGATTACAAGTGTAGACCAGCTTGCTGCTCGTGTGCAGGGCATACAAGATTTTGTTACCAGTAGTCCAATGTCTGAACCTAAAATACCTATTCCTGAACTGTTTTCTGGAGACCGATTTAAGTTTAGGAATTTCAGGAATAATTGTAAATTGTTTCTATCTCTGAGACCCCGTTCATCTGGAGATTCAGCTCAGCCAGTTAAAATTGTTATCTCTTTTTTACGGGGCGACCCTCAGGATTGGGCTTTCTCGCTAGCGCCAGGAGATCCGGCATTGGCAAATATTGATGCGTTTTTTCTGGCGCTCGGATTGCTTTACGAGGAACCCAATCTTGAAGTTCAGGCAGAAAAAGCCTTGCTGGCTATTTCTCAGGGCCAGGATGAAGCTGAAGTGTATTGCCAAAAATTTCGGAAATGGTCCGTGCTTACTCAGTGGAATGAGTGTGCTCTGGCCGCAAATTTCAGAAATGGCCTTTCTGAAGCCATTAAGAATGTGATGGTGGGTTTCCCCATTCCTACAAGTCTGAATGATTCCATGGCGCTGGCTATTCAAATTGACCGGCGTTTGCGGGAGCGCAAAACCGCTAATCCTCTGGTGGTGTTGTCTGAACAAACACCTGATTTAATGCAATGTGATAGAATTCAGACTAGAAATGAGCGGAAAAATCATAGACGTCAGAATGGGTTGTGTTTTTACTGTGGTGATTCTACACATGTTATATCAGCATGCTCTAAACGCCTAACAAGGGTTGTTAGTCCTGTCGCCATTGGTAATTTGCAACGTAAATTTATTTTGTCTGTGACTTTAATTTGCTCATTGTCTTCTTACCCTGTTATGGCGTTTGTGGATTCAGGTGCTGCCCTGAGTCTTATGGATCTGTCATTTGCCAAGCGCTGTGGTTTTGTTCTTGAACCGTTGGTAAATCCTATTCCTCTTAGAGGTATTGATGCTACGCCATTGGCGGAAAATAAACCGCAGTTTTGGACGCAGGTAACCATGTGCATGACTCCTGAACATCGGGAGGTGATTCGTTTTCTTGTTCTGCATAAAATGCATGATTTGGTCGTTTTGGGTCTGCCATGGTTACAGACCCACAATCCAGTCTTGGATTGGAAGGCAATGTCTGTGTCAAGTTGGGGCTGTCAGGGGATTCATGCTGATTCCCCGCCGGTGTCTATTGCTTCCTCTACTCCTTCGGAAGTTCCTGAGTATTTGTCTGATTATCAGGATGTATTCAGCGAGTCCAGGTCCAGTGCTCTGCCTCCTCATAGGGACTGTGACTGCGCCATAGATTTGATTCCAGGTAGTAAATTTCCTAAGGGAAGACTATTTAATCTGTCTGTACCTGAGCATGCCGCAATGCGTTCGTATATCAAGGAGTCTCTGGAGAAGGGGCATATCCGTCCATCCTCTTCCCCTCTTGGTGCGGGATTCTTTTTTGTGGCCAAGAAGGACGGATCTTTGAGACCTTGTATTGACTATCGGCTTCTGAATAAAATCACTGTTAAATTTCAGTATCCTTTGCCTCTGTTGTCGGACTTGTTTGCCCGGATTAAAGGTGCCAAGTGGTTCACCAAGATAGATCTTCGTGGTGCGTACAACCTTGTGCGCATTAAGCAAGGAGATGAATGGAAGACAGCATTTAATACGCCCGAAGGTCATTTTGAGTACTTGGTGATGCCTTTTGGGCTCTCTAATGCTCCCTCAGTGTTTCAGTCCTTTATGCATGATATTTTCCGGAAGTATCTGGATAAATTTATGATTGTTTATCTGGATGATATTCTGGTTTTCTCTGAAGATTGGGACTCACATGTGGAGCAGGTCAGGATGGTGTTTCAGGTTTTGCGTGAGAATGCTTTGTTTGTTAAGGGCTCAAAGTGTCTCTTTGGAGTACAGAAGGTTCCCTTTTTGGGGTTTATTTTTTCCCCTTCTGCTGTGGAGATGGACCCAGTCAAGGTCCGAGCTATTCATGATTGGACTCAACCCACGTCAGTTAAGAGTCTTCAGAAGTTCTTGGGTTTTGCTAACTTCTACCGTCGTTTTATCGCTAATTTTTCTAGCGTTGTTAAACCTTTGACGGATATGACCAAGAAAGGTTCTGATGTTGCTAACTGGGCTCCTGCAGCCGTGGAGGCGTTCCAAGAGTTGAAGCGCCGGTTTACTTCGGCGCCTGTTTTGTGCCAGCCTGATGTCTCACTTCCCTTTCAGGTCGAAGTGGATGCTTCTGAGATTGGGGCAGGGGCCGTTTTGTCGCAGAGAGGCCCTGGTTGCTCGGTAATGAGACCATGTGCTTTCTTCTCTAGGAAGTTTTCGCCTGCTGAGCGGAATTATGATGTTGGCAATCGGGAGTTGCTGGCCATGAAGTGGGCATTTGAGGAGTGGTGTCATTGGCTCGAGGGTGCTAAGCATCGTGTGGTGGTCTTGACTGATCACAAAAATTTGATGTATCTCGAGTCTGCTAAACGCCTGAATCCTAGACAGGCCGGCTGGTCATTGTTTTTCTCCCGTTTTGACTTTGTGGTCTCGTATTTACCAGGTTCAAAGAATGTGAAGGCTGATGCTCTTTCAAGGAGCTTTGTGCCTGACTCTCCTGGAGTCGCAGAACCAGTTGGTATTCTTAAAGAGGGAGTTATCTTGTCGGCCATTTCTCCTGATTTGCGACGTGTGTTGCAGAGATTTCAGGCTGGTAGACCTGACTCTTGTCCACCTGACAGACTGTTTGTTCCTGATAAGTGGACCAGCAGAGTCATTTCCGAGGTTCATTCCTCGGTGTTGGCAGGGCATCCGGGAATTTTTGGCACCAGAGATCTGGTGGCTAGGTCCTTTTGGTGGCCTTCCTTGTCACGGGATGTGCGGTCATTTGTGCAGTCCTGTGGGACTTGTGCTCGAGCTAAGCCTTGCTGTTCTCGTGCCAGCGGGTTGCTCTTGCCCTTGCCTGTCCCAAAGAGGCCTTGGACACACATTTCCATGGATTTAATTTCAGATCTCCCGGTGTCTCAGGGCATGTCTGTCATCTGGGTGGTATGTGATCGCTTTTCTAAAATGGTCCATTTGGTGCCTTTGCCTAAGCTGCCTTCCTCTTCCGATCTGGTTCCTGTGTTCTTTCAGAATGTGGTTCGTTTACACGGCATTCCTGAGAATATTGTGTCTGACAGAGGATCCCAGTTTGTTTCCAGGTTCTGGCGATCCTTTTGTGCTAGGATGGGCATTGATTTGTCGTTTTCGTCTGCCTTTCATCCTCAGACTAATGGACAAACGGAGCGAACTAATCAGACTCTGGAGGCTTATTTGAGGTGTTTTGTTTCTGCGGATCAGGATGATTGGGTGACCTTCTTGCCGTTGGCTGAGTTTGCCCTTAATAATCGGGCTAGTTCCGCTACTTTGGTTTCGCCATTTTTCTGCAACTCTGGTTTCCATCCTCGTTTTTCCTCGGGACATGTGGAGCCTTCTGACTGTCCTGGGGTAGATTCTGTGGTGGATAGGTTGCAGCAGATCTGGAATCATGTGGTGGACAACTTAAAGTTGTCACAGGAGAAGGCTCAGCGTTTTGCCAACCGCCACCGCGGTGTGGGTCCCCGACTTCGTGTTGGGGATTTGGTATGGCTGTCTTCTCGATTTGTTCCTATGAAGGTCTCCTCTCCTAAATTTAAGCCTCGCTTCATCGGTCCTAAAAAGATATTGGAAATCCTTAATCCTGTGTCCTTTCGCTTGGATCTTCCGGTGTCGTTTGCCATTCACAACGTGTTCCATAGGTCTTTGTTGCGGCGGTACGTTGTACCTGTGGTTCCTTCTGTTGAGCCTCCTGCTCCGGTGTTGGTTGAGGGCGAGTTGGAGTACGTGGTGGAGAAGATCTTGGATTCTCGTCTCTCCAGACGGAGGCTTCAGTATCTGGTCAAGTGGAAGGGCTATGGTCAGGAGGATAATTCCTGGGTGGTTGCTTCTGATGTGCATGCGGCCGATTTAGTTCGTGCCTTTCACGCTGCTCATCCTGATCGCCCTGGTGGTCTTGGTGAGGGTTCGGTGACCCCTCCTTAAGGGGGGGGTACTGTTGTGAATTAGACCTTTTGGCTCCCTCTTGTGGTTACTAGTGATATGACTCTGGGATTGTCTTTCCTCAGTTTGGCACCCACCTGGGTCGTTAGTCCAGGGGTGTTGCTATATAAACTTCCTGGATCCTTAGTCCAGTGCCTGGCATCATTGTAATCAGATCCTTTCTGTTTGCTCCTGTCTGCTTCTTTGTTTTTTGGTTATTTGCTTTGCTCTTATTTTTGTCCAGCTTGTACTAAATGTGATTCCTGACTTTGCTGGAAGCTCTAGGGGGCTGGTGTTCTCCCCCCGGGCCGTTAGACGGTTCGGGGGTTCTTGAATATCCAGCGTGGATATTTTGATAGGGTTTTTGCTGACCATATAAGTCATCTTACTATATTCTGCTATTAGCTAGTGGGCCTCTCTTTGCTAAATACCTAGCTCATTCTTACGTTTGTCTTTTCCTCTTACCTCACCGTTATTATTTGTTGGGGGCTTGTATCCAACTTTTGGGGTCTTTTCTCTGGAGGCAAGAAAGGTCTTTCTTTTCCCTTCTAGGGTTAGTTAGTTCTCCGGCTGGCGCGAGACGTCTAGAACCAACGTAGGCACGTTCCCCGGCTGCTGCTATTTGTGGTGCTAGGATTAGATATATGGTCAGCTCAGTTACCACTGCCCTATGAGCTGGTTTTTTGTGTTTGCAGACTTAGTAATTATTTCTGAGACCCTCTGCCATTGGGGTCATAACAGCCATGCAAACGAACCACATGCTGGAAAAACAATGGAACCAAATCAGAGGAGGAAGGTAATTTTAGGCAAGGGTACCAAATTGACCATTTTAGAGAAGCGATCACAAACCACCCAAATTACCGACATCCTTTGAGAGACAGGGAGATCTGAAATAAAATCCATGGAAACATGCGTCCAGGGCCTCTTCGGGACCGGCAAGGGCAAAAGTAACCCACTGGCATGAGAACAGCAGGGCTTCGCCCAAGCACAAGTCCCACAGGACTGCACAAAAGAACGCACATCCCGTGACAAGGAAGGCCACTAAAAGGACCTAGCCACCAAATCTTTGGTACCAAAAATTCCAGGATGACCAGCCAACACCGAACAATGAACCTCAGAGATAACCCTACTAGTCCATCTATCAGGGACAAACAGTCTCTCCGCTGGACAGCGGTCAGGTCTATCCGCCTGAAACTCCTGCAGCACCCGCCACAAATCAGGGGAGATGGCAGACAAAATTACCCCCTCTTTGAGAATACCAGCCGGCTCAGGAACTCCCGGAGAATCAGGCACAAAACTCCTCGAAAGGGCATCAGCCTTCACATTTTTAGAACCCGGAAGGTACGAAACCACAAAATCGAAACGGGAGAAAAACAGCGACCATCGAGCCTGTCTAGGATTCAACCGCTTGGCAGACTCGAGATAAGTCAGATTCTTGTGATCCGTCAGGACCACCACGCGATGCTTGGCGCCTTCAAGCCAATGTCGCCACTCCTCGAATGCCCACTTCATAGCCAACAACTCCCGATTGCCAACATCATAATTACGCTCAGCAGGTGAAAACTTTCTAGAAAAGAAAGCACATGGCTTCATCACAGAGCCATCAGAACTTCTTTGAGACAAAACAGCCCCTGCTCCAATCTCAGAAGCATCAACCTCGACCTGAAAAGGGAGCAAAACATCTGGCTGACACAACACAGGGGCCGAAGAGAAACGATGTTTCAGCTCCTGAAAAGCCTCAACGGCCGCAGAGGACCAATTCACCACATCCGCACCTTTCTTGGTCAAATCAGTCAGTGGTTTAACAACACTAGAAAAATTAGCGATGAAGCGACTGTAAAAATTAGCAAAGCCCAGGAATTTCTGAAGGCTCTTTACAGATGTAGGCTGAGTCCAATCATAAATGGCCTGGACTTTAACTGGATCCAGCTCGATAGTAGAAGGGGAAAAAATGAAACCCAAAAAGGAAACCTTCTGAACTCCGAAGAGACATTTAGACCCCTTCACAAACAAGGAAATAGCACGAAGGACCTGGAACACCATTCTGACCTGCTTTACATGAGACTACCAATCATCCGAAAAGACCAAAATATCATCCAAATATACTATCATGAATCTATCCAGATACCTTCGGAAGATATCATGCATAAAGGACTGAAACACAGATGGAGCATTAGAAAGCCCGAATGGCATCACCAGGTACTCAAAATGGCCCTCGGGCGTATTAAATGCGGTTTTCCATTCATCGCCCTGTTTAATACGCACAAGATTATATGCCCCTCGAAGATCTATCTTGGTGAACCAACTAGCCCCCTTAATTCGAGCAAACAAATCAGACAGCAGAGGCAAAGGGTACTGAAATTTGACCGTGATTTTATTAAGAAGGCGGTAATCTATACAAGGTCTCAGAGAACCATCCTTCTTGGCCACAAAAAAGAACCCTGCTCCCAACGGTGATGACGACGGGCGAATATGCCCTTTCTCCAAGGACTCCTTTATATAACTCCGCATAGCGGCGTGTTCTGGCACAGATAAATTGAAAAGTCGGCCCTTAGGAAACTTACTACCAGGAATCAAATTAATAGCACAATCACAATCCCTATGAGGAGGTAGGGCACTGGACTTGGGCTCATCAAATACATCCCGGTAATCCGACAAAAACTCAGGTACTTCAGAAGGAGTGGAAGAAGAAATTGACAAAAATGGAACATCACCATGGACCCCTTGACAACCCCAACTGGACACAGACATTGATTTCCAGTCCAATACTGGATTATGGACCTGAAGCCATGGCAAACCCAACACGACCACATCATGCAAATTATGCAACACCAAAAAGCGAATATCTTCCTGATGTGCAGGAGCCATGCACATGGTCAACTGGGTCCAGTACTGAGGCTTATTCTTGGCCAAAGGCGTAGCCTCAATTCCTCTTAATGGAATAGGATACTGCAAAGGCTCCAAGAGAAAACCACAGCGCCTGGCATACTCCAAGTCCATCAAATTCAGGGCAGCGCCTGAATCCACAAACGCCATAACAGAGTAGGATGACAAAGAGCAAATCAGAGTGACGGACATAAGAAATTTAGGCTGTACAGTACCAATGGTGACAGAACTAGCGGACCGCTTAGTGCGCTTAGGACAATCAGAGATAGTATGAGTAGAGTCACCACAGTAAAAACACAGCCTATTCAGACGTCTGTGTTCTTGCCGTTCAGCTCTGGTCAAAGTCCTATCACATTGCATAGGCTCAGGCCTCTGCTCAGAGGACACCGCCAGATGGTGCACAACCTTACGCTCCCGTAAGCGCCGATCGATCTGAATGGCTAAGGACATTGACTCATTCAGACCAGCAGGCATGGGGAACCCCACCATAACATCCTTAAGGCCCTCAGAAAGACCCTTTCTGAAAATTGCTGCCAGAGCACACTCATTCCATTGCGTAAGCACAGACCACTTCCTAAACTTCTGACAATACATTTCAGCATCATCTTGACCCTGGCATAAAGCCAGCAAGATTTTCTCTGCCTGATCCACAGAATTCGGTTCGTCATAAAGCAATCCCAGCGCCAGAAAAAACGCATCTACATTAAGCAATGCAGGAACTCCTGGCGCAAGGGAAAATGCCCAATCTTGAGGGTCACCACGTAACAAAGAAATAATGATTTTTACTTGCTGAATAGGGTCACCAGAGGAGCGGGGTTTCAGAGCAAGAAACAGTTTACAATTATTCTTGAAATTCAGAAACTTAGATCTATCCCCAGAAAACAAATCAGGAATTGGTATTCTAGGCTCTAACATCGGATTCTGAACTACATAATCTTGAATGCTTTGTACCCTTGTAGTGAGATGATCCACACAAGAAGACAGACCTTGAATGTCCATATCTACACCTGAGTCCTGAACCACCCAGAGGTTAAGGGGAAACGAAAGACAAAACACACTGCAGAGAAAAAAAAATGGTCTCAGAACTTCTCTTATCCCTCTATTGAGATGCATTAACACTTTCAGGCCAGCTGTACTGTTATGGACCTGGTGGTTAGGAGCACCTGGAATGACCTGATAGTTAAACTGCAAAACAGGACGAGCTCTGGGAAGTGGGAGCTCTGCTGACCGCAACCCTAATCCTATTATCACACACACTAGAATTAGCCGTGGAGCGTGCCTCACTCTGCCTAGACGCCTCGTCACAGCCTAAGAGTTAACTACCCCTAAAGATAGAAATAAAGCCTCACCTTGCCTCAGAGAAATTCCCCAAAGGAAAAGGCAGCCCCCCACATATATTGACTGTGAGTTAAGAGGAAGGCACAAACACAGGAATGAAACAGGTTTCAGCAAAGGAGGCCAGACTTACTAAATAGACTGAGGATAGAAAAGGGGTCTTTGCGGTCAGCACAAAAAACTACAAAAAGCCATGCAGAGTGTGCAAAAAGACCCCCGCACCGACTCACAGTGCGGTGGTGCCACTCTGCACCCCAGAGCTTCCAGCTAGCAAGGCAATATCATGATAGCAAGCTGGACTAGAACTTAGCAAGTACTAATAAATATATTCAGTACACAAATGAACAACAAATGAGCTTAGTAGTGACTTAGCTTCTGCTGGAGTAGACAGGTCATCAGAAAGATCCAAGAGAAATCTGAACCAGTACTGATACATTGACAGCTGGCATCAAGTAACGATCTGAGTGGAGTTAAATAGAGCAGTCAGCCCAGTCCTAAACGGGGACAGGTGAGGAAACAACTTTAAGACCAGCAGCTCCACTTTCAGCCACCAGAGGGAGTCCACGGACAGAACTCACAGAAGTACCATTCCTGACCACAGGAGGGAGTTCGAGAACGGAATTCACAACACCTAACCCAATCTCTAGCCCCAACCCTAACCCTCAATTTAGCACGAACCCTAATGAGAAAACAGAAATAAATGCATTTTTTTATTTTATTATTTTTCCCTTACTAAGGGGGTGATGAAGGAGGGTTTGATTTACTATTTATAGAGGGCTTTTATAGTGGATTTATGATTGGCAGCTGTCACACACTAAAAGACGCTTTTTATTGCAAAAAATGGTTTTTGCATCACCACATTTTGAGAGCTATAATTTTCCATATTTTGGCCCATAGAGTCACGTGAGGTCTTGTTTTTTGCGGGACAAGTTGATGTTTTTATTGGTACCATTTTCGGGCACATGATATTTTTTGATCGCTTTTTATTATGATTTTTGTGAGGCAAAATTAGCAAAAACCAGCAATTCATGAATTTCTTTTGGGTGGGGTGTTTATACCGTTCCGCATTTGGTAAAATTGATAAAACAGTTTTGTTACTCGGGTCAGTACGATTACATTGATACCTCATTTATATAATTTTTTTATGTTTTGGCGTTTTATACAATAAAAACCATTTTATGCAAAAAATAATTATTTTTGCATCGCTTTATTCTGAGAGCTTTAACTTTTTTATTTTTTTGGTGATGATGCTGTATGGTGGCTCATTTTTTGTGGGACCAGATGACATTTTCAGCGGTACTGTGTTTATTTATATCTGTCTTTTTGATCGCGTGTTATTCCACTTTTTGTCCGACCATATGATGATAAATAATTTTTTACGGTGTTCATTGAAGGGGTTAACTAGTGCGACAGTTTTATAGGTCGAGTTGTTACGGACGCGGCGATATTAAATATGTGTACTTTTATTGTTTTTTTTTATATTTATGTAGGAATTTAAAAAAAATATATTTTTACACATGTTAACTTTATTTATTTTACTTTTTTACTTTGTCCCAGGCTGGGACACTTTGCACAGCACTGTGTCAGATCAACAATCTGGCAGGCAGTGCAGGAGGCTTGCCGGCGCCTGCTCTCAGATCCGGGGCCTGCAGGGAGGAGGACGGAGGAGACCCACGGAACAATGCGATCACATTGCGTTGTTCTGAGGGTCTCAGGGAAGCACGCAGGGAGCCCTCTACCTGCGTGATGCTTCCCTATGCCGCCGGAACACTATGATCTTGTTTGATCGCAGTGTTCCGGGGGTTGATGTGCCGGGAGTGGTCCGTGACCACTCCTGCCACATAGTGCTCTGGATGTCAGCTGTGATAATCAGCTGACACCCAGCCGCGATTGGCCGCACCCCCCCCATGAGCATGGCTGATCGCGTATGACGTACTATCCCGTCCATGGTAATTAGGTCTCAGGTCACATGGACGGGATAGTACGTCCGATGGCAGAAAGGGGTTAATCAATCTTAATTAAACCATATTTATTGCATCGCCTATTCAAGTGATGCCATTGCCTCCTGCAAAAGAATTAAAATAGCAAACAACAATATTCCTCACCTGTCCGCTGAGAAGATAATAGTCCATTTGTCCCACGTCGGGTCTAGCCCTGCTACATCTACATGGCAGGATGCATGGTTGCATTATGCAATCATACAGCTTGAAATCCAGCAAAGACACTGAACAGCATCTGCTACCACTGTTCAGTGTCTTGCGGTGAACTCGTATGTCCTGTCTGATGTTACTGGGAGTGTGAGAAAGTTCTCACACTTGCGGTGCCATCAGAAAGCTCCTGGGAGTTCACAGCCAATTAACTCACTTCACCTACCTGATGTCAGCACGGCGTCCTACAGCATCATAAAGGAGTCTGTGTCATTCTTTCAATTAAAGGACATTATTCTGCGTGTGTGTTTTTATACAATATGAGTGAGGTTACTAATGAGGACATCTTATAGACACCTCTACATTACTAACCTCTGGGCTTGATGTCACCTGACAATACAAAGTTAACATCAACTCCACGAACTATCACCCCACTTGCCACTGCATCAGGGCAAATGAAAAGAACGAGGCTAAGTGCCCCATGGCCCCTTCCTAGGCTATTAATGTTAACCTGCTGTTGTCTGCCTAGCCTTTGCAGGCTATTAAAGGGAACCTGTCACCCCCCTGGCGTTTTTAACTAAAAAAGCTACCTTGTGCAGCACTAATGCTGCATTCTGTCAAGGTGGCTCTTATATTTGGGGTCCCTTCCAACGCTGCAATATTCGTTTTTTTTATTTGCCTGCTATACCTGTAGTCTGTCTGGGGGGCATGTCCTTTTCCCCTGGACACAAATGCCTCCCAGCCATCACTCAGCCCCTCCGTGCGCCAGGCGCCGCCTCCTCTGCCTTCATTAACGTCCCCGGCTCCTGCGCTGTAAGTTCCCATCATGTGATGTGAGTAGAAGGGCAGCGCAAGCTGCGTATGCCCGAAAAAGGAACTTACTCCTTTGTTGCTTGGGCTGTATGTTTTCGGTCATTGTCTTGCTGAAATACCCAGTCACGACCTATTTTTAATGTCCTGGCGGAGGGAAGGAGGTTGTCACTCAGAATTTTATGGTACATAGCTCCATCCATTCTCCCACTGATATGGTGAAGTAGTCCTGTGCCCTTAGCAGAGAACCCCCCCAAACATAATGTTTCCACCTCCATGCTTAACAGTGGGGATTGTGTTCTTTGGGTCATAGGGAGATTTTCTCTTCCTTCAAACACGGCGTGTTCAGTTAATCTCAAAGACCTCAATTTCTGTCTCATCTGACCACAGCACCTTCTCCCAGTCACTCACAGAATTATCCAGGTGTTCATTGGCTAACTTCAGACGCGCATGTACATGTGCATTCTTGAGCAGGGGGACCTTGCGGGCACTGCATGATTTTAAATCTTAACAGCGTAATGTGTTACCAATGATTTTCTTGGTGACTGTGGTCCCAGCTGTGATGAAATCATTAACAAGTTCCCCTGTATAGATTTAGGCTGATCTCTCACCTTCCCCATGATCAAAGATACCCCATGAGGTGAGGTTTTGCATAGTGCCCCAGATCGATGTTGATTGACAGTCATTTTGTATTTCTTCCATTTTCTTACTATTGCACCAACAGTTGTCTCCTTCTCACCCAGCGCCTTACTTATGGTTTTGTAGCCCATTCCAGCTTTGTGCAGGTCTATGATCTTGTCCCTGACATCCTTATAAAGCTTTTTGGTCTTGCCCATTTTGCAGAGGTACACAATATCACCTATCACTTGCCCTAAACCCTACAAAGGTGATCCGGGGTGAAATGGACCAGAGAGATGAAGATGCCAAAAAGTGCCCAGCACATGTAAGTCACCGTAGCTTTCCTTCACCAGAATGAAGTACAGAATCCTGAACTAAACTTGAATATAACAGAAGGACGGCTTCTTGGTGACCCTTCACTCCCTGCACCTGGTCGCATGCCCGGCCGCCCCCTATACAGCGCCACCTCTGGTCTATGTGGGATATTGGATATTTTCCGCTTTAAAAAAATTACAAAGTCTCATAATTTTTACTTGTTTGGTTTGGGTTTTTTTTACCTACTTTTAGGTCTTGCATGAAAATATGATGTAATTTTAAGTAAAAAAAAATATGCAGAGAAAAGAAAAATTCTGAAGGGTTCACAAATTTCAAGCATTGTTGTAAATCCTCAGCAACACTAGTGGTTTGTGAAAATAATGGAAAACACCAACAGTATAAATTGCCAATAAAAACAGATTATATTCAGTCATATTAAAATCTACGCAAACAACTGGTGTAGACAAGGCGACTGCTAACCAATCAGGGACAGCAAACAAAATGCAGAGTACAAGGTAATAGAAGTGCATAAAGTGTCTAGTATGAACAGGGCCAGAAGTGGGATATACTGCTCCCTATAGTTACATGTCTGGCAGTAGATAAATAAATAAGAACACAACACTTACATGTATGAAACACTGATTTGAGTGGCGTCCTCAGTTGTTTGCGTAGTTTTTAATATGATTGAATAAAATCTGTTATTATTGGCAATTTATACTGTTGGTGTTTTCTGTTGTTTATCTGATTATTTCAGTTTATTTGCCTCTTCATTTTGATACATGGATATAAAATTCTGTAGTTACTAGTGGTTCTGCCAATATTAGCACACTTATCTTAGTCTGCCTCAGCAGTCTCGTACATGACATGAAGGAGTGATTGGCTGCAGTGGTCACATGAATGTATGGCATATTATCACGGCGGCAGCAAAGTTGTTAGCGGACCACCGGGGGACTTTTGAAGGCAAGCAACTGTTGTTTTTTTCTAATCTTTCCATTTTTCCTGCTCTTACAGTTTTCTTTTGAAGCTCGGTAAAAACCTTATAATGGAGGGCTACATAAGATGATCTGAAGATCACCTGCCTTAAGGTACCTTCACACTAAGCGACTTTGCAGCGATAACGATAGTGTTCCGTGACGTTGCAGCGTCCTGGATAGCGATATCTTTGTGTTTGACACGCAGCAGGGATCAGGATCCTGCTGTGATATCGCTGGTCGTTGCTGAAAGTTCAGAACTTTATTTGGTCGTCAGATCGGCGTGTATCGTTGTGTTTGACAGCAAAAGCAACGATGCCAGCAATGTTTTACAATGGCAATGGTAACCAGGGTAAATATCAGGTTACTAAGCGCAGGGCCGCGCTTAGTAACCCGATATTTACCCTGGTTACCATTGTAAAAGTAAAAAAAAAAACTGTACATACTCACCTTCTGATGTCTATCACGTCCCCTGGCGTCCGCGCTGCTGCTCAGAGCTTCCTGCGCTGAATGTGTCAGTGCCGGCCGTAAAGTAAAGCACAGCGGTGACGTCACCGCTCTGCTGTTAGGGCCGGCGCTTACACAGTGCAGGGAAGCGGACGCCGGGGACGCGAATGTAAGTATGTAGTGTTTGTTTTTTTACATTTACACTGGTAACCAGGGTAAACATCGGGTTACTAAGCGCGGCCCCGCGCTTAGCAACCCGATGTTTAACCTGGTTACCTGGGGACTTCGGCATCGTTGGTCGCTGGAGAGCTGTCTGTGTGACAGCTCTCCAGGGACCAAACAGCGACGCTGCAGCGATCGGCATCGTTGTCGATATCGCTGCAGCGTCGCTGAGTGTGACGGTACCTTTAGACAGATCAGAGATGGTCTGGGGCAATTTGGATGAAAGAAGGAGATGTTTAAAAGAGCTGAGCAGACGTTATCTTACCAATATTAGGATACATTTACTTTAGGATTATACAGAAATATTCTTCAAAAGACAAAGTGATTTTTTTGTAAAAACCCCTCCTCACCCCAACTCCCTGCACTTGGTTACAGGCCCCTATACAGATATGGGAACATCTTCAAAACGGTTGTAAAAAGCATCACAGGTGCGACTGCAGAAGAATGGAAAATAACAGATGCTTTCTTTTCTGTGACTTTTTTTTATCAATCAAGCAATGCTTTTGGTTTTTAATAACAAACTTGTGTAATAGATGTGATATCTATTACACAAGTTTGTTATTAAAAACCAAAAGCATTTAACTAGAATATAAGTTGCTTTGCATGCAGCGTGTAAGCACGTGTTCACACTGGCCACTAGACAGACAAAAACCCAAGATAAAAACAAAATGTGCAAATACCCTGCAGTAAATAAATATAATATAAGGGACTTGGTTAACATAATTTTGATTAAAAAACGTAAAAGCCGTCCCACCACGTCACGGTGACCCTATTCTACCCTAACATCTAGTAGTATCTAGTTTTATCTGTTTAGTGGCCAGTGTGAACATGCGCTTACACGCTGCATGCACAACAACTAATATACCAATATATATACCAGTACCAGTTCATTGCTTTTCTATGTTTTTTTCAGTTTTTTTGTGCTTTGTGCAAATTAGCTCCCCACTGCTGGGTGTCCATTAGTCGGGGCTTCGGTGCTTCTCGGCCCTTATTTACATTTACATCATTAGACACATGGTAAGGTTTTCTTACTAGAGGTTAGAACTGTCCTGAAGAGGGTCACCTTGACATGGTAGGGCGGCTTTTAAGTTTTTTTTTAATCAAAATGATGTTAACCAAGTCGCCTATGTTATTTTCATGCACTATTAATATTTATTTGCTGCCGGGTGTTTGCTCATTTTGTTTTTAATTTAGGTTTTACTAGTTTGTTATTATACAATGTGAGTCCAGTTTTTAGACTGAAGCTGAAGAAAATGACGTGTTGCAGACAATAAAAAGTGATCACATAATCCTCAAATAAACATATTATAAAACCGACTATAACAAAACGTGTTGGGAGACGACATCACTATAAATACTTTATTTTCTAAGAATAAATACAATTCAGCAATACCAGGCAATAACGGATGTGCTTTATCTCAGAGCTGTGTATGTGCAGCGCCCCAGAGTCCTGGACGTTGCAGTATTGTCGCTCTGCCACTAAGGGGGGCGATGTTATGTCTGATTGCACTAAAGGAGTTCACCTGACCAGGTATCACACACACTAGACTTCACACTCTGGCCACCAGGGGGAGCAAAGGGTTCTATGTATTAGGCCACTCCTCACACTTTGGTAAAACTGGGGGTTGGATAGGAAGTTAGAGAGAAGCTGACTGGGTTTTGCCCAGGTAACATCTAGTGAGAGAAGAGGTTGCTTGGGAAGATTCAGGGCGGTCCCTGTCAGGGGTGGGATCCTGACAGAGGCCTAGCGAAAGGACAGATCGTTACGGAGCCGCGCCTGCACTTCATTGCGGCGGCATCTTAAGAAAGGACACGAAGCGAAGGATATTGTGGAGAAGTGAGAAACGAGATCACAGCACAAAGGCGATAGAACCAGGAGGAGTCGTGCCCCGAGATCGGCAACATCCTACTGAGGCCTGTAGCCGGAACGCCGAGGAAGTATTGGGCTCTACGCATTACTTCAAACCAACGGCAGGGCAGTTAATTTTAGGTTGGCTGTCTCACCTTTACACCTAATGAAGACAACGGAGGCAATTGTGGGAGAGGGGCGTCTCTAGGGTCCCTATAAAATAACTCCAGGCCTACCCCATCATACGCGTGCGTCCTATCCATATCATCTGGGGGACGGAGAGAAAGAACAGAAACATACACGACAGTTGTGAGGACTATCCCGTGGTGCTCAGCAGGGAAGTACTACAACACCCAGGCGCTAGTAGGTAGGCACTGATTTCCACCTGCAAAGGATGTGCCTTCGGACCGGCCGGTCTCAGCCAGCCCTGTTAGCAGTGCTCTGGATTGCGGATGCTGAAGCCTTCAGTAAAGAGGTAAAGAGACTGCAACCCTGTGTCCTCGTTATTTACTGCGATCTACACCACCACCTCCACCTTTTATTGGGCGCCCCTTAGCAGGACCACAGACTGGGTCGGACCACCGTAACATCCTCAGAACCGATAGACCCGGTACCGAGTACCCCATTGTCCTGCGTCTGGGGGCCACTCCAACTACAACTTATATTATAAGCACAGGATACATCGGCTCACAGCTCCAACACCAATATCACTAAAAATGTATATATACTTGTATTGTTTCTACTACCTTGTATTTACCTGGACAATCATAATGGCAGGTCAGTTTTAGCATTTAGAGAACACGGCAAAAAAACACAACCCTGAAAAAAAATTGTGGAATTGCACTTTTTTTTTGCAACTTCACTGAAATTATTTTCCCTTTTTCCAGCACACTGTATTGTAAAATCAATGGTGTTGTTCAAAAGTGCAACTTGTCCCACAAAACACAAGGTCTCATACTCATATGTTCATATTGATGGGAAAATAAAAAGGTTATGGCTCTGGGAAGAAGGCAAAAAGGGGCAGCAGTATGTACCTGCCCAGATCTCAGAACTAATGCACTCTCAGTGTAGGGACCGCAGGTAAAGAAGGATGCAGGGACAAATAGGAGCCAGAAAGCAAATAGCGTTTTTAACTTTCTTTTTAACTTCCAACCAAAAAAAATGACAAACGTTTTTCCACGCAGGGAACTTATATACAAGAACACAATCTCGCAGTAAATCCTAATTACTATATGACCGCCCTGAACTATACCCGTAGAACGCGGCAGCGCCTCACTAGTGACTCCCTACTAAGATAAAGTCAACAACGGTCACTTATCAGTGCTGGTTCAGCGATGTAGTCCTGACGGTGAGGCTCCGACAACGCCGTAGTCCTGATGGCGGAGGAAGGAGGTGTCTTCTGGCGACGGGCCCAGGCGTAGAGTCGAGTCCAGAATGTCTTTTGCGGTGCTGCGTTCCCTCCTGCAGGCGGACGTTGATCCGAGGTAACAGCCTCCCAGTCCAGAGAAGAGTCTTTTTGAGGAGGATTAGGAGAATAATCAGTATCAGTCACAGCTGAGACGAAACCATGCGAGTCCGTAGCACTCTCTGGCAAGGTGCTCTCAGGGAGCGCGGTAATACTGTCCCTGAGCTGGTCAGCACTACCCCTCTGCCTGGGGGGTCGCTGACGACGAATGCGCCTCTTTTTGGGGGCTCTGGTAGTTGCCCGCAGTGTCTGTTGCACGTTTTCCCCCTGCTTCCAGCAAGTCTCACTGCGGCCTGCACACTCACAACAACTGCGCTGCAGTTTCCTCTCCTCAGAGATTTCCCGCGCTTCTCTGCCCCTGCTTTCGCGCGTTTTGCTTTTTTTTCCTCTCCTCTCCCTGCGTCACTCTTCCTCCTGTCACATGAGCCTGGCTTCCCATGCACCCCTCAAATCCGTCCCCCGGAACCCTGACTCCCGGCAACAATGGTTCCACCCGTCTGCACAGCTCACCAGGTCCCTGTCCCCTACATTCCCCCACCCTGTATGCTCGCCAGTCCCTGGGCGAGGCCTTCGCACTGACAGGTCGCCCACCTGACGGATTGTTCCACACTTGGGTCTGTCTGGTGTGTAAGTCAGGACTGTAGCGAGTTGGGGGTCTACCGGCAGTAGAACGTTCAGAACGTCGTGGCTAGGGTCCTTGTATAGGGGGTGTTGGGGAAATGTCGTCAGCGGAAGAGTGACTGGTCAGGGGTAGTGTAGTAGTCGAGATAGGGGGAGTATTTTGACGCCGTTCTTCTTCATCATCTTCTTCATCCCACCAATGGTTGTTGGGGGATTCAGTCGTAGGTGGCTCTTCCCTGATTGCGGATTCCGGGGTGTCCGAGTCAACAGAGCGACACAACCGGAGCATGTTGCGATGAAGAATGCGAGTACCTGTACTTCCGAGGGCCTCAGACTGCACTTCATATACAGGTCCATGCGGGTCTATACGGCGAAGCACCCGATAGGGTGTTTTTTTCCCAACGATGGTCTAACTTGTTTTGCGGTCTTTGCTCTCGAACGAGTACTCGATCACCTGGCCGGAACTCTGGGGGTTTTGCTGTAGGGGGGCTCCGATGCTCCACTTCCCGAATTCGAGTGTGTACCAGTCGGTGTAAGGTCTGCAGCCGATGCCGATGATCACGCACCCACGAAGCCATCCCTGTTTGGGGGCCTTCTTCCTCCGAAGACAGTTCCAGATCTGTCATGCCTTTTCCTGGGCGCCCAAAGACCACTTCATACGGGGTGCGTCCTGTGACTTGATGAACTCTATTGTTGTAGACCCACACTAGGTCCGACACATACTCCGGCCAGCGGGCCTTCTGATCTTGTTCTAGCGCACGCAGCATTTGAAGCAAAGTCCGGTTAAACCGCTCACAAGCCCCATTTCCCTGGGGATGATACGGTGTGGTGCGTGACTTATCAATGCCGTAGAGGCGATGCAGCTCTTCCATGACTTTGCCCAAGAAACAGGCGCCTTGATCCGAATGTATTCGCCTCGGACAGCCGTAAACTTGAATAAAGTTCTTACAGATAGCGCTCGCCGCCGACTCAGCTGTCTGATCACGGGTAGGGGTGACTACCGCGAATTTTGAAAAATGATCTACCATAACGAGGCAGTGTTCGTAGCCTTGATGCGCTGCTCCAATGGTAATGTAGTCTATCATTAATACTTCAAAAGGGGCAGACGTCGTGATGCTCTGCACAGGCGCCCTTTCCTCCGGTGACTTGGTTAGCTCACATTGTCGACATTGTCTACAGGCAGTTTGTACTTCCGCAAGCAGCCGAGGATGATAGAACCGAGTTTGCAGCCACTTAAACGTCCTCTTCACTCCGAAGTGTGCCCCGGACTCATGAGCTTCTTTAGCAACTGCGGCCACCACGGGCCCTGGTAAGACCATCTGCCAGGTCGGCTCGGAATCTGCCTGAGCCATGGTTAAGTGGCATAAGAGCCCGTCCTGAAGAGTTAGGCGCTCCCACTGCCGCAGAAGAAGGTTCAGGTCTGACGGGAGAGTTTGTCCAGGGCTTCTCACGGGCAATAGACCATTCGTTATCCACTGTCGCAATGGAGCTAGTTCCTGGTCTTCCTGTTGCAGCCGTATCCATTCGTCCCGACTCTGAACCAACAGTCCTGTAGCCGTTCCGTTCCCGGTCTGTTCCCGGCTCACAGCCGTCCGAGTAGCGCCCCCGATGGCGTAGGGGATTTCTTCTCCCTCCAGCTCCTCATCTCGGTTAGTCCTTGGGGGATTCTTCCGCAGACGAGATAATGCGTCAGCATGAACATTCTCCGCTCCTCGCTTGTAAAGGATACGGTATCTGTACTTGGCCATCCGGGCTACCCAGCGCTGTTCTAGGGCACCCAATTTTGCATTTTCCAGATGTGCCAATGGGTTGTTATCCGTGCGTATCAGCACCTCGGAACCGGCCAGGTACTCAGCGAACCGCTCCGTCATAGCCCACACCACGGCCAGCAGCTCCACCTTGAAAGAACTGTAATTGTCTGGGTTCAACTCAGAGTCATGAAGAGACCGACTCGCATAGGCGATCACTCTCTCCCGCCCATCCTGAACCTGAGACAACACAGCCCCCAATCCCTGAGAGCTGCCGTCGGTGTGTAGGATGAACGGTTGCGAAAAGTCCGCATAAGCCAACACCGGCGGCTCCATGAGAGCTGTCTTCAAGTCCCGGAACGCTGCTTCTTGTGACTCCTGCCATTGTATCTTCTTTCCCCGTTCCTTGGGGGAGCTTCCTTTCAGCAGGACTTGTAGATTGTGAGAACGGCGAGCAAAATTCTTCACGAAGCGCCGGTAGTACCCAGCGAGGCCCAAGAACGCCCGTACATCCTTAGCGGTCTCCGGTGTGGGCCACTCCTGGATTGCAGCAATCTTCTCCTGCGATGGCCGGACTCCTTCGGCGGACACCACATGCCCCAGGTACTCGATCTGTTCCCGGAACAAGTGACACTTCTGGGGCTTCACCTTAAGCCCGAATTTCAGCAACCGGTCTAGTACCTGTTCCAGTCGGCACAGATGTTCCTCGAATGTTGGGGCGTAGATGATGATGTCATCCAGATAAATGAGAGTGGCCTCGAAGTTCAAATCCCCCAGACACCGCTCCATTAATCGTTGGAAGGTGCCTGGAGCGTTGGCCAGCCCAAACGGCATTCGATTGAACTCAAATAGTCCCATGGGAAGGATGAACGCTGTCTTAGGACGATCTGCTTCTGTCATCGGGACCTGCCAGTATCCGCTGGCTAGGTCTAAGGTGGAAAAATATTTGGCCCGACCCAGCACGGAGAGAGACTCCTCGATACGGGGAAGTGGATAAGAGTCTCGGACGGTGCATGCATTTAGCTTACGATAGTCTACACAGAACCGGAGCGTGCCGTCCTTTTTCCGCACCAGCACGATCGGGGCAGCCCACGGGCTCTGACTCTCGCGGATCACTCCCTTTTGTAGCATCTGGCCTAACAACGTCTTTACTTCCTGGTACATCTGCGGGGGAATCTGTCTGTACCGCTCCCTGATGGGCACTGTATCTCCGGTCGGAATTCCATGTTCGATGGCCGTGGTACAGCCAAAATCATCTTCATGTTGCGCAAACACTTCAGCATAGTGTCCAAGGAGCCGCTGCACTCGCGAGACTTGTGATGGATCCAGACCCGGTAATTCTGCTCGCATATGTTCCAGAATAGTTTGACCTTTTCGGAACGCTATCAGCTCAGGATCCTGTGTAGACCGGACACTGACCATCCAGGGATCAGGGGAATCCACCTTTAACTGTAAAGTATCTGGAGGAGGCATCACTTCTAACGGTCGTAACACTTTGGCCATCTCACTTCGGACCCGTAGCACGACATCGTGTTCGTCCACATTCACACATCGCACTGGTACGGCCCCATTTTTAACAGTAGCCAGAGATCGGGCCACCAGCAGTCCTGTGGGCAAAGGGGACGTAAAGGTGGGCTCAACCTGCACTTGCACTCCTTCCAGAGGGATGCGAGCTCGGATGGGCAGGGATATAACAGTCTGTCCTGGGGGAAACGTCACTTCTGCTGTCGGGGAGGTGATTACTTTCCCTAGTATGTCTCCCTCCTGAAAGGTCTCTTGCACACGGACTTCCCTCACTAACTGTCTGAACACGGAGCCTTGAGGTGTACTGGTCCCCCACTGATTGAGTGTCTCTTGTGTGGTCTCCCCTAACAGCAAACTGCCAAAGTCCTTCAATACATTCATCCCCAAAGTCACGATATGTTGTGGGCTGGGATCCCCCCGCGTCAACACAACCCCCCGGCGGCCCAGGTCTTTCCCACATAAAGATATTTGCATCCAGGTGACCCCTTCCACTGGGATGGGCAGCTGATTGGCGGCCTGCAACCGGATTACGGGGCCCCATTGGGGTCTGACTGACACAGGGAAGTGTTTTCTAAAATAGGCCTCGGGCATCGTCGTGACTTGAGATCCGGTGTCCACCAGACAACGTACAGCCCGCCCTTCAAACTCTGCCCAAACCAGGGGGCAGCTGGCAACCAAATTTTCGGGACTTTCACCACCCATCCGCGGGGATTCTGACTCCGAGCGTCGTCCCCTTAGCTCGGAGTCCTCTAGTTTAACGGCCGCCGTGACGAGGCCCTCCCTCTCCGGGGGCACTCCCGTGCGAAATGTCCTGCCTCCCCGCAACCATAGCAAGCACCGGGGACCGGATAATATCCTGAACGAGCGCCACGAGCTGGACTCCCAGACCCTTGCCCCCGGGGTAGCTCCCTTGGGCTTCGCGCATTTTTTTTAACTTCGGCCAGTTCCTCTCGGATTTGTTTGAGCTCCTGCCGCATCTCCTGAACCCACGACGGCTCACCCCCTCCTGGTGCAGCGGTCTGGATAACCCGAGCCTCTCCTGTCAGGACCGTCACCCCCCTCTCTTGCTCCCGGGTGCGGGCCTCATTGCCTATGTCGGAGAAAGTCAGGCGCGGGTCGACCCACACTCGTTCACGTAGAGCCTGTTTGGTCAACTCATCCCGCAGTCCCGTCACCAGTTGGTCGCGCAGGGTCACGTCAACATGTCCCATCCCCATACCATCTTTCCGCACGATTGCAATGTTTAGCTCTTGCAGAGCATTCATGTACTGAGTGACAGTCTCGCCCTCTTTTTGTCGCCGTCCAAACAACCGGGCCCGCAGCTCTCCCACGTCGGTGGGATCCCCGTGCGTCCCCTCTAACACATGTAACACCCCGGTAAAAGTATTCCGCTCTGTGGGGGGTCTCAACATCACTGAATCCCGAGCCTCTCCGTCTAAGGCCATAATGGCCACCTCTGCTTCCAGGGCTGGGGTCATAGGATGCATTCTCAACAGCCCCCTCATCCTTTCAGTCCAGCTCCACAACAACATGTTGCTCCCATTAAACTTGGGCAAATTGTTTAACATGGCCCCCAATGAGAGAGAAGCTCTAGGCCCAGCCCCATCCTCCGTATCTTCTGGCTCCTTCTTTGGATCCTGCATCCTGCCGACTACGCCAAATGTAGGGACCGCAGGTAAAGAAGGATGCAGGGACAAATAGGAGCCAGAAAGCAAATAGCGTTTTTAATTTTCTTTTTAACTTCCAACCAAAAAAAATGACAAACGTTTTTCCACGCAGGGAACTTATATACAAGAACACAATCTCGCAGTAAATCCTAATTACTATATGACCGCCCTGAACTATACCCGTAGAACGCGGCAGCGCCTCACTAGTGACTCCCTACTAAGATAAAGTCAACAACGGTCACTTATCAGTGCTGGTTCAGCGATGTAGTCCTGACGTTGAGGCTCCGACAACGCCGTAGTCCTGATGGCGGAGGAAGGAGGTGTCTTCTGGCGACGGGCCCAGGCGTAGAGTCGAGTCCAGAATGTCTTTTGCGGTGCTGCGTTCCCTCCTGCAGGCGGACGTTGATCCGAGGTAACAGCCTCCCAGTCCAGAGAAGAGTCTTTTTGAGGAGGATTAGGAGAATAATCAGTATCAGTCACAGCTGAGACGAAACCATGTGAGTCCGTAGCACTCTCTGGCAAGGTGCTCTCAGGGAGCGCGGTAATACTGTCCCTGAGCTGGTCAGCACTACCCCTCTGCCTGGGGGGTCGCTGACGACGAATGCGCCTCTTTTTGGGGGCTCTGGTAGTTGCCCGCAGTGTCTGTTGCACGTTTTCCCCCTGCTTCCAGCAAGTCTCACTGCGGCCTGCACACTCACAACAACTGCGCTGCAGTTTCCTCTCCTCAGAGATTTCCCGCGCTTCTCTGCCCCTGCTTTCGCGCGTTTTGCTTTTTTTTCCTCTCCTCTCCCTGCGTCACTCTTCCTCCTGTCACATGAGCCTGGCTTCCCATGCACCCCTCAAATCCGTCCCCCGGAACCCCGACTCCCGGCAACAATGGTTCCACCCGTCTGCACAGCTCACCAGGTCCCTGTCCCCTACATCAGCATGGAGCAAACCCATATAATAATAGATGGCGGCAACACCACTGCAAAATACTGATGAGATGATGACTCACAACCTACCAAATCATGGAGGGGTGATTGCTTAGTATTAAATTGCACAAAATCAGCTCGTATAGGATGGTCACACACAGATAATGCACAGTACTGAAGGTCAGGATAGTTTTTTGGCAGCACACAAGCTTTTCCTTAGAGGATTGGTTTCCTTTATATCCTAGATTTCTAATAAATGAAAAAGCATAAAATAAATGTAGATCAGGTGATTGGAAAAATAATCTTCTCTTCTTGTGTCACTGAGTTTCTTAATCTTCTCTCATCTTCTTCATCTACAAAAAGTCAGAAACCAAAATCAGAGACGATGAAATCAAAGAGAAACATGTCTGCGTTCTCCCAGAAACAGCTCCTCGCATCCCCATGGACTGTATTTGCTATTTCAGTATTTAAAGAGGATCTGTCAGGTGCTGTAAATCTGTAAATGTTTTTACCTGGTGTAAATTCCGCTGTTCTCCTGAATCTGGTGATGTTTTTCTCTTACTTCTGTGTCTCTCTGTTCCTGAGTTATAGCCCCCTCTTTCTTGTATGTAAATCTAGTCTTGTTAGCTATGTGCAGGGACGCCGCTACCATGAGGCGACTTGATCTCTTTGCTTCAGGCGGCAGAAGAGAGGGGGCGGCAGATTCTGTAAGTGGATTTGCGCTGCTAGGTTTTGTTTTTTTTTTGTTTGTTTTTTAAACTCCGGGGTCAAGTGCCCGCCCCCCTCCTCCCTCCCCGCCCCCCCTCCTCCCTCCTGCCCCCCTCCTCCCTCCTGCCCCCCCTCCCTGAAGACGTAATACTCACCTTCCTCCAGGCTCCAGCGGTGGCTGCAACTGTGTCTCTGTCTCGTCTCAGCGCCGGCAGTGTTCCTGTCTTCAGCGGTCACATAGTACCGTCATTAAGGTCATGAATATGCGCATATTCATCACCTTAATGAGGGCTACCATGTGACCGCTGAAGACAGGAAGGAAGACGCTGCAGCCTGCAGAGATGCCGGGAAGTTCTGCGCCGCCCGGTGAGAGGTGAGTATGACAGGGAAAAAAAGTATGGGGGAGCCACGCACGCAGGGGAGAAGGATGGGGGAGCTATGAACGCAGGGGAGAAGAATGGGGGAGCCATGAACGCAGGGGAGAAGGATGGAGAGCCATAAACGCAGGGGAGAAGAATGGGGGAGCCATGAATGCAGGGGAGAAGGATGGGGAGCCATGAACGCAGGGGAGAAGGATGGGGAGCCATGAACGCAGGGGAGAAGAATGGGGGAGCCATGAACGCAGGGGAGAAGAATGGGGGAGCCATGAACGCAGGGGAGAAGGATAGGGAGCCATAAACACAGGGGAGAAGGATGGGGAGTCATGAACGCAGGGGAGAAGGATGGGGAGCCATGAACGCAGGGGAGAAGGATGGGGAGCCATGAATGCAGGGGAGAAGAATGGGGGAGCCATGAACGCAGGGGAGAAGGATGGGGGAGCCATAAACGCAGGGGAGAAGGATGGGGAGCCATGAATGCAGGGGAGAAGAATGGGGGAGCCATGAACGCAGGGGAGAAGGATGGGGAGCCATGAACGCAGGGGAGAAGGATGGGGAGCCATGAACGCAGGGGAGAAGAATGGGGGAGCCATGAACGCAGGGGAGAAGGATGGGGGAGCCATGAACGCAGGGGAGAAGGATGGGGAGCCACGAACGCAGGGGAGAAGAATGGGGGAGCCATGAACGCAGGGGAGAAGGATGGGGAGCCATAAACGCAGGGGAGAAGGATGGGGAGCCATGAACGCAGGGGAGAAGGATGGGGAGCCTTGAACGCAGGGGAGAAGGATGGGGAGCCATGAACGCAGGGGAGAAGGATGGGGAGCCATGAACGCAGGGGAGAAGAATGGGGGAGCCATGAACGCAGGGGAGAAGGATGGGGGAGCCATGAACGCAGGGGAGAAGGATGGGGAGCCATGAATGCAGGGGAGAAGAATGGGGGAGCCATGAACGCAGGGGAGAAGGATGGGGAGCCATGAACGCAGGGGAGAAGAATGGGGGAGCCATGAACGCAGGGGAGAAGGATGGGGAGCCATGAACGCAGGGGAGAAGAATGGGGGAGCCATGAACGCAGGGGAGAAGGATGGGGAGCCATGAACGCAGGGGAGAAGAATGGGGGAGCCATGAAGGCAGGGGAGAAGGATGGGGGAGCCATGAACGCAGGGGAGAAGAATGGGGGAGCCATGAACGCAGGGGAGAAGGATAGGGAGCCATAAACACAGGGGAGAAGGATGGGGAGTCATGAACGCAGGGGAGAAGGATGGGGAGCCATGAACGCAGGGGAGAAGGATGGGGAGCCATGAATGCAGGGGAGAAGAATGGGGGAGCCATGAACGCAGGGGAGAAGGATGGGGAGCCATGAACGCAGGGGAGAAGAATGGGGGAGCCATGAAGGCAGGGGAGAAGGATGGGGGAGCCATGAACGCAGGGGAGAAGAATGGGGGAGCCATGAACGCAGGGGAGAAGGATAGGGAGCCATAAACACAGGGGAGAAGGATGGGGAGTCATGAACGCAGGGGAGAAGGATGGGGAGCCATGAACGCAGGGGAGAAGGATGGGGAGCCATGAATGCAGGGGAGAAGAATGGGGGAGCCATGAACGCAGGGGAGAAGGATGGGGGAGCCATAAACGCAGGGGAGAAGGATGGGGAGCCATGAATGCAGGGGAGAAGAATGGGGGAGCCATGAACGCAGGGGAGAAGGATGGGGAGCCATGAACGCAGGGGAGAAGGATGGGGAGCCATGAACGCAGGGGAGAAGAATGGGGGAGCCATGAACGCAGGGGAGAAGGATGGGGGAGCCATGAACGCAGGGGAGAAGGATGGGGAGCCATGAATGCAGGGGAGAAGAATGGGGGAGCCATGAACGCAGGGGAGAAGGATGGGGAGCCATGAACGCAGGGGAGAAGAATGGGGGAGCCATGAACGCAGGGGAGAAGGATGGGGAGCCATGAACGCAGGGGAGAAGAATGGGGGAGCCTTGAACGCAGGGGAGAAGGATGGGGAGCCATGAACGCAGGGGAGAAGAATGGGGGAGCCATGAAGGCAGGGGAGAAGGATGGGGGAGCCATGAACGCAGGGGAGAAGGATGGGGAGCCATGAATGCAGGGGAGAAGAATGGGGGAGCCATGAACGCAGGGGAGAAGGATGGGGGAGCCACGCACGCAGGGGAGGATGGGGGAGCCACGCACGCAGGGTGGGAGGATGGGGGAGCCACGCACGCAGGGTGGGAGGATGGGGGAGCCACGCACGCAGGGTGGGAGGATGGGGGAGCCACGCACGCAGGGTGGGAGGATGGGGGAGCCACGCACACAGGGTGGGAGGATGGGGGAGCCACGCACACAGGGTGGGAGGATGGGGGAGCCACGCACACAGGGTGGGAGGATGGAGTATAAATATGGAGTATAAATACTAGGCCCTATAGGGGGGACACAGTGTGTATAGAAAGGAGAGGTCAGTGTAAAGAGCATGTGCCATAAGAGGGACAGTGTGGGGGTCATATTTTGTGCAGACAATATAGTGAGGGGCAATTTTTCATTCAGGAGCATTATAATGACACTTGTATCTTTAAGGGCATCATGTGGAGACTTTCTGCAAAAGAGCGGAGAAGATGGAAGTCTGCAGAGACGGCTGTGGATGAGAAAACTCATCATGGGGTCTGGACAAGATGAAGAAAAGGAGAACGGCTCCAGAGGCGACGTCATCTATAAGGTACCTGGATGTAAATGTTATTTGTGATACTGACTAACTCTCATGTTTTTATTTATGTTAGGAGCATTAAAGGGGATGTCCAGGTTTGTAATGAGTCTGTAGTCATTCTTTGTGACTGCAGACTTCTGACTTCTCACAGTGCGCCCTGTACGCTGTCAGGATTCTCTCGTGCTGGTGATTTACATACATGTGGTCACGTGCTGACTAGACATGTGTGGCCTCACTCAATGAAAATGAACTGAGCGAGGCTGGGCACGTCTAGTCGGAATGTGGTCAGAAGTATATAAATCACATGCTTGTGCTGACATGAGTGTCCACGGGCAAGGGAGAATCCTAAAAGTGTGCAGTGCATGAGTCGTGAGAATTCAGAAGCTGCGATGTCAGGATTCAGCTCTGCAGGTTCCAGTAGTCGTCACATGGACACTTCACTCATATGCGATTTTCATACTCATGGTCCTGTGACAACGAGCTTCTCTTCCTGCTTCTCTCTGTTTTTCACTGAACATTGAGAGCATTAGGGAGAGGAGCTCATGGGTACATGACTAAGTGTGAAAATCACATATGTCCTGGGGGGGGGGGGGCACCAAAATGAATTCTTGCCCCTGGTGCCAGAAACCCTAGATACGTCTCTGCTGGTATGCTACTGTGAGCGGCGATTACCGGGTTCGGTGGAGGGATGTGTGTGCACAGGCAGTGTGTGTGTGTGTGTGGGGGGGGGCGCCATTTTTCCTTTCGCCTCAGGCAGCGGAGAGGCTAGGTTCACCCCTGGCTATGTGGGCGTGGTCCTTAACTTGTCTCTTTGGGCTGTTTCTTGAGGACCACGCCCACTTTGTGGAAGATTTAATTTCCATAGAAGATAAAGGCGGCCATATCTCAGGGGCAGAGAGGCGCAGAAACAAAAGAAAAACATCGCTGGATTCAGGAGAACAGTGGCATTTACACCAGGCAAAAAATGACATTTATGGTAAGTAACTGGTTCTCTTTAAGCTAATGGTCTGATCTATGACACGCCAAATATAATCACCCCTAAGTGTGGCGCTGCTCCTGGAAGACGGCAGTCCTGTATTTACAAACTCATGTATAAAAATGTAAGAGGTTTAAACATGTCACACTATTTTAGGATCTCTGCCTCCTGTCACACTGTCGTTACTCCTTTGTGCACCATGACATAACTGTACGTCGCATGATGTGTGTGGGATGTATGGAGCAGACTTGGGAGCTGTGTCCTTCATCCAGCATCTGGTGTAACAGTAGCAACCAGAGTTCACCCCGATCGCTGCTGTTTAGTCATTTAGATGCCGCTGTCCTCAATTTAAATGACTGAGGTGCCTGCATCGGTCTCATTTCTCCGCCCTTCCCCCATGAAGGTGGGGTGCCGATGAGTTACCCTGTCAGCCAAAGGCTTCATAGAAGAAAATTAATCTAACTGTATACTGCAATACTGATTTATTGCAACATAGAATACAAACCATCGCAGGTTCAGTTCCCCGAAGTGGACTAAAAACTAAATTAAAAAAAAGTTTTAAAAATATAAATATTTAAATCTGGTCTCCATTCCCAGTTCAAAAATAAGGAAATATAAACATAAAAATACATATTTTATTGTTATAGCCATCAAATCCAGCAATATCTAAATATAAAATTGTTTACTTTGCGGTTTAAACGCCAAAAATAAAAATCATGAGAATTTAATTTTTTTTTTAGTTGGCACAATTCCCACCCACCAAATGCAGTAATGAAGAAAACGAAAATGTCGTATGTACCCAAAAATAGTATAAATAAAAATGACCAGGTGGGAAAAAAAAACAAGTCTCACACGCTCCACTGATTAAAGAAATAAAAAGTTATGGCTCTGAAAAAATGGTGACAAAAAATTTTTTTTTTACAAAGATCAGGATGTTTTTTTGTATAAATGCATTTATAGACTTTTTTCAGTTTTCTTGATGAATAATCACTGATGCTCACACGCTGGGACTGGTTTATCATAGTCAGGGGATGCGTCCGAAGCTGCAAAAATACAAAAAGGCGTATACTACATACATGTATATACTATATACACGCGCTGTGGTCATGTGACTGCCCAGAAAAGGTCCCATGAAAACTGGCCCATCGGCGCCTGCAGTCCTATGTACCACTACACTGATATCTGAGCCTTTTTATTGAATATCACAATTGGCCTCACCTTGGAGGGGCGCTGCAGAGCACATTACATACTGCTCACCGCTGCGTGATTCTCCTTTTCTGAAATAAGCAGAGGAAATGGAATTAACAACAGAACATCTCTGCCGGTAAATTCTAGAAAATTGATAGTAAAAAAAAAATAACAGGGACTTTTTACTGATAGGATGACGGCACAAAACCATTAGATGCCCCATAGGCACAAAGGTGCCACATGAAGCTACAGAGCTCTATCTATAACATATAATAGCCATGTAATATGACATTTACCCCATTTTGGAAGTTTGCGCCTACTTGCCATTTTTACCATAAGAAAGTTGAAGTTTGCCAAGAGAAGATGCTATCTAAAAGTTTTCAACTATTTTAAGTTCTCAGCCTGGTAGAAAAATAAGTTGTGAAGTGATACTCTCCCGACCGATCCGGCCCAGGACGTAACAGAAAATGGCTATTGGCTAATCAGGCCTCTGGCATTTTTGATATGTCAAGGTGGAGACCACGTAATTGTGAAAACAGGAGTCGTCGGGGATCGGTGGGACAATATAGCATCATAACAAACAAATTTATGAGCAAATTTCTATTATATTTTTATAAGGGTCGAAACTATATTATTAATCACACAAATCCCGTCATAGACATTATGTCTGCTGGCAGTCGACACCAGAGGAGCTTATGACCTAGAACCTGTCATTACATTCATGCCTTCACAAGCAGCCTGAAGTGCCAGGGGGCTTCACAACTGCCGCCAGGTATGTTGTATTGTGAAACGCTCCTTGTTTTTAGAGAAAACATAATTTAAAATGCAAGAGACCATATGAAGAGACATAGTCTCGGTGCTCCAGGACGGATTCCATAAGGAGAGACATGGCTAGTCTCTATGCTCCAGGCCAGGGACCATATGGAGAGACATGACTAGTCTCTGTGCTCCAGGCCAGGGACCATATGGAGAGACATGGCTAGTCTCTACACTCCAGGCCAAGAACCATAAGGAGAGACATTGCTAGCCTGTATGCCTCAGGCAGTGGACCGTAAGGAGAGACATGGCTAGTCTCTGCTTTCCGGGAGAGGGACCATAAGTTGAGACATGACTAGTCTCTGCGCGCCAGGCATCATAAGGAGAGACATGGCTAGTCTCTGCACTCCAGGCCGAGAACCATAAGGATATACATTGCTAGCCTCCATGCCTCAGGCAGGGGACCGTAAGGAGTGTCATGACAAATCTTCATACTCCAGCTGTGGACAATAAGGATAGATAT